>NC_045778.1:44778903-45403903 GCF_008692025.1 Phocoena sinus
AAGTTGCAGGTGTAATGATGATGAGACCAAGACATAGATGCAAAGTCTAGAAACAGACCAAGACATACATGCAGAGTCTAGAAACAGAAAAATAATACTGGAATAATCTTAACCTCTCTTTATCTAAAACTACATATCTATCCAGTATTATATTCACTTCCTTTCAGAAATAGATAATAACCATTAGTTTTTATTTTTCCATCTCTTCCAATATCACCAGCTTCCACAAAACCAAAGAGTAAGACTCAGATGTCCTTTATTATTCACCATAATTGTTTCTTTTTTTGTTGTTGCCAGATATCCATGAATCAATTCTGTCATCATTTCAAAATAACACAATTGGGTTCTATCCCTTATGACTGACCACTATTATTAAGAAGCAAACATCTCTCCTTAATACTGAAAACCAAATATGACCCAGTACAAAAATGTCTGAAACGTAAAATTTTATCTTCACCTTGATATTACAATAGCAGAAATGGCTCAGCATTATTCTACAAAGCAAACAATAGTATGTGCAGTGTTAAAGTAAGGTCCAAGAATCCAAATGGACATTCCAGATGGGATACAAAAGCCAGTACTTAAAAGCCAATGAAACAAAAGGCTAATGTGCCCTATTTACTTTAGCAAAATCTATAATCCAAATCAGTTTCAGAAGTCTACTCTAAGGGTCTCCAAGGAAAATCAAACAAAGTCTTAGCATCTTTTAACCTACATGCAGATCAGTCACCACTGCTTGGCCTGTGCTCATCTGCTCTTGGGTATCTTTTTATCTCCTGTTGAATTTAGTTTTATCAGTTCTTGGGGAAATCTATAAAATGTTTCAGTAAACACACATGAACTCTCATCTATGACTAAGATTTTTATTCTGTAACTTTTAATAGGTAAGATGCGATTCAATCAGACAATGTCTACTCTGGACTTAAAAATAATGCAAGAGCGCATCCTAGAATACAAACAGAAGCTCAGGACGCGTGGTCCCGGCTCTGTCAGTGACTTTATATTTCCAAGTCCTGAATTCAACATGTAGGCCTTTGTAAAGGTATCAACATACACTTAAGTAAATAAGTATGAGTTGTATACATAAAATCAGAGCCCTAGCTTACTTAAATGTTCAGATAAACTCCTAGAAATCCTTCCACTTTTTATGTGATCAAAGAACCTTGATATCTATAAATAAATATTTACAGAAATAGTTAAAGGAGGTGAGAACTTTTTGACAGTCGACCTTAAGCACAAAATATGTATACCTGGTCTATGATGCATGCAAGCTCTAATGCTAGCCATCTACTGAATAAACACTTAACTTGGTACACAGGATTTTACGTAATAACAGTTCTTGATTTAATAAAACTTGGTGCATTAAGTAATTTGTAGGTCTTGAAGAGTAAATACAAATTCAGCCAGACAAGTAACTATATATAGAGAAAGCAGAATTGAAAACTGGACCAATAATACTTATTTGCATATTTAACACAGATGTGAGTTGGGCTTAAACTACTGGGACTATCACCTCATTGTGCTACATTAACTTTGTGTATGTGAAAATAGTTACTACATGTCCTATTCCCCTGATTCTAAAATGTTTGGGATTAAATAAGTTTAGTCACTAAAATAAAAATGGATAGTCTTTATTAAATCTATAATCAAGTCACCAGTCATCTCTTATTAATTTAATTGCTTTATTAAAAAGTCTCATTGTTAAACTAAACTTTAAAAGCAGAATCTTCTGACTTCATTGGAAAACTGTGAACCATTTTATTTATTTATTTATTTTTTTGGCGGTACGCAGGCCTCTCACTGCCGTGGCCTCTTCCATCGCGGAGCACAGGCTCCGGACGCGCAGGCCCAGCGGCCATGGCTCACGGGCCCAGCAGCTCCGCAGCATGTGGGATCCTCCCGGACCGGGGCACGAACCCGTGTCCCCTGCATCGGCAGGCAGACTCCCAACCACTGCGCCACCAGGGAAGCCCTGAACCATTTTATTGTTCAAGATTTGTATAGGGAGTTATTTCCTGTTGAAATAATGTTTTTCAAATAACACTTTACAAAAGTCTCTATTACTATAAGCGTTTTTCAAAAGAAAACAAAACAAACAAAACCTGTAAACATAAGAAACCCTATTTCTAAAATTCTAAACAAAAAGGGACAATTTCTAATTTATTTGGCCATAAAGCATACAGGTATAGTCATTAGTCTTTTAACGGTAGTGGTAAAAACTTGAAGAAATAAAAAGCCTGAAAGTAACTTAATGAATATAAAGTATTTCATTATGTCAATTTTCTCCAGAAAATGTAATCTCTTCTTCAGGGAATTTAAGATAGCATTAGTTTGCTTTCTGTATTTCCAAAATTGTGGTTTTCAGAAATACAGTCTTTTTTTTTAAGTACTTTAGCCATGAAATAGTTCTACTTATTTTTCAAATACATTCCCTTGAGAACATAAAGCCAACAGGAATACACAGGAAAATTGCATTGCTCATATCTGATGCATAATAAGAATAATAGTGATGCAAATACTTTGCATTTAGGAAGTACCTTTCTTTTCTTCCAAGGACTCTAAAATTTATTTCATTTAATTGATCCTCCCCGATTCTCTGTGAAGATGGGATAAGAAATATTTTTACTTCTGTTTTGCAACTGGTTAGACCAGTTGCTGATAAGTGATTGATTTCAGTAATGAAACACCAGAATTAGAACTAGAAACCTTGGGCATGTTTCACATTGTAGCATATTTACACTTATTCCCAGAAATTCAATTTCCTTTAAACAAGATAGTAGAGAATCAGACAACTTTAAAGATGCTTTATCTCAAAGTATTAAGATATTTACATGGTTCAAAATCTGGATCAACACCCTTGGGAGCTCATCTAATCCAACCTTCACATTTTTAAACATGAACAAACTGGGCTTCCCTGGTGGCGCAGTGGTTGAGAGTCCGCCTGCCGATGCAGGGGACATGGGTTCGTGCCCTGGTCCGGGAAGATCCCACATGCCGCGGAGCGGCTGGGCCCATGAGCCATGGCCGCTGAGCCTGTGCGTCCGGAGCCTCTGCTCCGCAACGGGAGAGGCCACAGCAGTGAGAGGCCCGCGTACCGCAAAAAGAAAAAAAAAGAACAAACTAAGTCCAGAGATGGTAAGTGACTTAGCCAAAGTCACAAAGACTAAGGCATGAGGGACTGACATTTTGACTTGTGGTCTGTAATATTTTTTACTATCTGATTCTATCTTCACAGTTTTTACAATATTCTGATATTTGAAAAACAAAGGCAAACATTCAAGTTATAAAATATTTGAATAATATGTTATTTTATTACACATTTATGTCAAGAATGTGACTCCTGTAGCTAAGCACTGATGTCTTCTTGTCTATGATGTGGCCTGTGGGTGTGTGTACTCCAGATAGTTAAAAGGACTCAAAATGAAAATACACTGACGCTCAATAGATAATTTTTTAAAAATCTGAACATCAGAGCAGCATTTGTAAAAGATGAGTGAGGATAAGCTCCCAATGTTAGCTTGAAATGTATTGACCAACATGCAGTTTTATTTATTCAGTTTTAAAATAGATTCCATATAGTAGTTTGAAATGAACTTTTCTTTTTCTGAAATTATGGCCTAAGTAAAGATATATTGCCATGAAAAAAATTGGCAAAAAGGAATTAAAATTTTTTTCGCTTTTGGTGTTTGTTACTTACCTTAACAGAGTCACTGGCCCAAAATAGAAAGTTATTAAGTTATTCAGTGATTATTATTTTTGCTTCAGAGAATACAGATACTTGCACGTATGTATTCAACCAAAAAAAGCATGCAGTCCCCAACTTTATTTATGCCAGAAGAGATATTTCCTTCATATAAATGGATAGCCATCAGGGGCTAGTGGTCTGAGAAAGTTTTCTCTCATCTCAGTACAATTTAATTTCCTCCTTCTCCCTTTCCCAAACCTCAGAGTGTCATCCTGAGTTTGTTTGTTTGTACAATTAATTTTTAATATCATAAATGAAAGACAAACCCTACATTTCATTTCAATTATTTTTACATAGAAAATATTCCAAGAATATTGTAAATATATTACAAGAATATGCTGTAAATATATCAGCACATATTGCTAAAAGGTAAGGATTCCCTTTTAAACATAGCCACAATATTATCACATCTAAGAAAACATTAGAAATAACCCGTTAATATTATCAGATATCAAGTCCACGTTCAAATTTTTCATGCTGAGCCTTTTGCTTATGATTGTGGACGAGGGTGGTCCAGACTGGCACAGCACAACTTCCAAAGGCCAGGAAGTTGAAGTTTAAGGGGAAAGAAGGTAGGTAAAAATAACTCTCTCTACCTTCACTGTTGCAACAACTCTGCCTGTGGGAAGAATCCCTCATCCTCATTTTGTTGCCTCATGCCACTCCATGGTAAATATCCATTACAGCAGAACTCTCATTCAATTTCCATGAGGACAATGTTTGCCATCGACTACATTTCTAAAGAACGGATGGGTAAAGAAAGCCCAAGTTTTCTCCTCAAATATAAAAATCTCTTTTCTACCCCCAAACTAAGAGCTCTTTGCCTTTTCTTATAGGTCATTTTTTTTATATGAGGGTTAAAATATTGAAAGAAATTTTAAGCTTAATTAAACCTCATAATTAGTTATGATCTTTATCAAGGGATCAGTCAGAAGACTGAACTAGGAACAGAAGGATTAGGAAAGACTTAAATGAATACTAGGGGGTCAGCTTTTACTTCTGGACTCAGGACCTTTGCTATGCACCCCGCTTTTCATGGCTCCCCTTTATTTCTGAAGGATTCTACACGAACTTCAGAGACAAGAGGCTTTGGGATGTGGTCATGGTCACAGTGAGCCAAAGGAAGAAAAGGGAGTAAAATGCAGTGCGTGGCAAGAAGAAAATGAGACTATAAGCCACTCTCCCAGGCCTCTGGGAATACAGGAAAAGACGTGATCAGGATTTGGCCCAGGGTCTGCCTGAGCAACAGATTCCCCTTTCTGTAAAATGAAGGGTTTGCACTAGACGGGCCTATGAAGCTCACCGGCAGCTTGACCATTCTGGGATTCCAAGTGTCCTAAGAAATACACACTTGACAGAAAGCCCTGGTACCCGCAGCTTCTCTTTTGCCTCTTTTGTGCTCCAATCCTGTCCTCCGATCTGTGACTCCTGAAGCACTTATTTCAGGAAATACTACAGAGGTTTTCATTTAAGGGGGTCTTGCTCTCAGCAACTGGTAAGCAGGAGACCCCTGACCCAGAAGCTGGGAAACATATGACTTGATGTTCAAAATAGAACTGTTAATGCATTTCACCATAGACTCTAATACACCAGAGGTGCCCTCTCACCCAGGATTCATATCAGAATTAACTAGGTTGAGTGAAAAACAGACCTTAATAAAACCTCAGGATTTTGGACCGGGCATCAGTATTTTAAAATAAGATTAATAGATATAAGTCTATACAGCTCTTAATACCAAGGCTAATGATCATATGTAAGTTTTGATGAGCTATTAGTATTAATTTGATATGTATGTGACAGACATCTATTACAAAGTATACAAGTATCACAGAGAAATATATCCCAAGTTCCAAACAATTATTCTCAAATGGTCTTTGAGAATACCATCCATTCTTAAAATGGGGGAAGCCTGTATGTCCTTTTCTTAGTAGACAAAATATTAAGTGGAAAGGAAGAAAATTAAGCAAAAATTTTGCCATGTCACTTATACATACTACCAAATGTAAAATAGATAGCTAGTGGGAAGCAGCCGCATAGCACAGGGAGATCAGCTCGGTGCTTTGCGACCACCTAGAGGGGTGGGATAGGGAGGGTGGGAGGGAGATGCAAGAGGGAGGAGATATGGGGATATATGTATACGTATAGCTGATTCACTCTGTCTTACACCGGAAACTAACACACCATTGTAAAGCAATTATACTCCAATAAAGATGTTAAAAAAATTTTTTCCACCATGTCAAGTTGTTCAGTAACAGTGATGGTGCATTTATCAAATGAATGAAGTCTCAGCAAATACTACCTATTTGTTATCAAGTCATTGCCATTTGGATGCAAAGCCCAGCATTGTTCTATGTTGACATTTGTATATATCTATTTGAATAGCACTAAATTATTTTCTTCTTTTTTTATAATTAATAAATAATAGAAAGAGTGAAATGAAGGAGATTGGGCAGGGCATTCAGACCTATTATGGCTATTCTTTATACCACTTAACAGCCAGAGAATATTTTTTTCATATTTGACTTTCTTTTCCTCACAGATTTTCCAGGGATGGAGTTGACATCTTGGCTACACCCTATATTCAATTCTCTTTTTATGACCTCCTTTTGCTCACCCACGTTATTAAATTTTCTCTCAGGAGTTAGCAACTAACCAAATTCACAAGGCCTTGGAGGATTAACCTGGTTTTGCAAGGTCTTTTGACAATAGAACAGGCTATACTTGTGATGAGAGCATCACCTTGACTTGCTTCTCTCTACCAGGTTTAATGATCTGGATGTTGGATGTTCATTTTTCATGTTCAGAGAACAGACAGTATCTGATTGGATTCTCAGTCTGATTTGCCCTCTTGTAAGTTTGCCGACGTAACGGAACAGCAGATAGAGGACAGAAAACCTTACTGCTTCCCCTTCAGAACAGGAAATTGATGAACTGAACTTAGAAATCTGTACTGTATCTCAGCACCTGTGAGCAGGTGTCCAGTGAAGTGAGCTAGAAGGAAATCAGGGAATTCAGAGGGTGGGACTGCAGAGAAGGGTGGTCTCTCCTTCCAAGCGGGAAGCTGAAGGAGTCCCAGAGTTTCATCATTTCTGTAGAACTTGTGGTATTTGGCCAGGTGTAAGAAAAATAGATGGAACATAAACCTCAGTGAATATATACAATATATAAAATATGGGTAAACAATTACAAATTGAGGAAATGTATTTTTAGCAGTAGTTACTCTATTTTTACTGAACTGCAAAGGAAATTTCAGTAATAATGAAATATATTACAGTGCTATTTGCATAAAGATTTCACTTAAGAAAAGTAGTAGAAAATCAGGACTTCCCTGGTGGTCCAGTGGTAAAGAATCCACCTTACAATGCAGGGGATGCGGGTTCGATCCCTGGTCAGGGAACTAAGATCCCACCTGACTTGGGGCCACTAAGCCTGCGCGCCACAACTAGAGAGCTTGCGCGCCTCAACTAGAGAGCCCACGTGCTGCAAACTACAGAGCCCACGCACCCTGGAGCCTGCACGTCACAACTAGAGAAGAGAAAACCCACAGGCCACAACTAGAGAGAAGCCAGCGTGCCGCAATGAAAGATCCCGCATGCCTCAATGAAGATCCCGGTGCTGCAACTAAGACCCGATGCAGCCAAAAATAAATAAAATAAATAAATAAATCGTTTTTAAAAAAGTAATAGAAAATAGGTGATGGATAGATAGATAGATAGTCGGTCTGTGGAGTTTTGTCTTTTAAAAAGCTGATACATTGACATTCTGGTGTCAACACATCCACTGCTATGTTGACAATTGTTTCAGAAACAAGATTCGTACAGGCTTTTCTTGTTAAATTCTGGAGAATCAAGTCACCAACATGGGCCACAAGATGACCTTGACGCAAGTGAGTTATTCAGCTTGCACAAAGTTAACTTAAAATTTCTAAATTGTGTTCCAGCCTATGTATGAAGCTGAAATAAGGCTCAAATCTATGTTTAATGTAAGAAACAAGATTTGAAATAGTTTCAATAAACATGATTATTAATTTCTAGAGTGTTACTTGCTAACTGGAAAACAGATGTAAAAAAAAGCAATAAGAATTACTGTAGTTTTCGGTTTCAGGCTGCTAACATTACAGTTGCAGGTCTTGTCATGTTTGTCTAGAAAATATTTATATGTAGGGGGTAGAATTATGTTACTATCTGTATTCTTAAATATGGCAGTTTAGACTATTGCCAGACAACTTGTTCAAAGAGAAGACCTTTCTTCGGTGACATAACAAATGAGATTTGATATCCAACATATCAGTGGATCAAGAATCTACTGACAGGCAAAAGGCTCTTCAACCATTAGTTTAAGTTTTAGGGAAAGTTAGCTAAGCTGGATACTTTCTAAATCCTGGATCTTTGAAACATACTGAAAAGTATGACTACTTGTTTAACAGTAAGACCCCAGTTATCTAGCACCATCAAGAAATGATTATCAAAGCTTCTCCCTCCTAATTACCAAGTATATTTCTCTCACCTTTTTAAAAAATAATTTGGGGATCAATATTTCTAGATTGGATTACTTTCTTTCAAACCATTTAAAGCGTAATTTATTGAATATAGTAGAACACTCAGAAGATAACCCCAGACCATCATTTTAAATAAAGCGTTAGTGTGCTGTTACCTTTAAGATAACTTTAATAAAATTCTATAGTATAATATTTGTTATTAGTTGCTAAGTTTTTTTTTTTTTTTAGTTGCTAAGTTTTTAAGTGTTATCTTTTGATAGAGTCAGGAAGCCTGTCTTACCTCCCATTTCTGACCCAGACACACTTATTTTCTGCAAGCTATAAAGCCAGATAGCCAAGTTTGTTATGACTGCAACTATAATATATTTATGCAATCAGTGAGTACCTAAGGAGGCAATAAAATAAAATGATTAAAATATATCTGGAGCCAGTCTACTTTGGACAAATCCCAGCTCCACTATTCAATGGCTATGAGAGTTTGAATAGCTACAAGATCCCCCTGTGCCTCAGCTGTCTTTAACAGTGTAATGGGCGTGCTAACCAAACCAACGCCATTGAGTTATGGTAAATAGTAAATGAGATCATGCATCTAAAACAGAACTATAAGCAATCAATAATGATAATAATAATAAAAAGATGGTCATTACCTTTCATGGAATTTTTACTGTGTGCCAGGTACTTTTTCTTGTTACCACTAATTGCCTGAGTTTTCTGTCCGTGGACTTTTGGCTGCTCTAAGTTGTCTTTTTTCCCCCACTGGGCTAGAATCTAGGTAGTAGATTAGCAAGCAAACTAGAGATAAATGGTATGTTACTATATAGAGATAAAAATTAATTTAGGAACATGCAAATATGCCGTAAAGTTGATACTTTATTTCTTTTCCTTATGTTCAATTTATTTATTCAAAATGATTTCATTGGTGGCTTATGATGCTCCCAGTAGACCTAGTTAACTCTTTCTACTGCTGCAGTATACTGCAATTTATGCTATATTTTCACCATTTAATTTCGGAACCATCTTTTATATAATCAGGTGCTATCAAATGATTAAACCAAAAACGATGGAACTATATGATGAATAAAACATGGGACCTCTACAGTCTATTCCAGACCCCCTATTAAAAGAAGGGTACATGAGGGTCTCCTTTTGAAATTTAAATTTAATATACCTTTCACAATTCTACTGGCTGTTACTCTTGAGGAATATGGAATTTATGAGCTGTCACATGGACAAAGCACAAAGTTCTCATGTTGCTTCAGCACAAGATCCTTACCTTCAACTATTCCCTGAGCTTGTGAGAGACAGACAATACGTCACCATGCTCCTAGTCACAGTCGGGCAATAGATACAGAGTCAGACAATGACCATCATAATCCAGAGCCTGGAAATACCTGAAACAGAGTCTCCAGAGGCATTCACAGAAAGTCTGAGGGTCTGCGGGTGTCCTTTCTGAGGATGAATCGTTGCCAAAGTCAAAATTGCCAAGAAGCTGCTCAGTGACCTAACCCTGCAAACAGACCCCTCTCCCATTTTCCTGGGGCTTTATTCAGTATGTGTCACTTCTTTAAAGCCACTTTGAGGGCAGTTCATTGGGAAACAGGACTAAGAGTTGGCCAAGTTCTAGAGGCACAAAGGATCTCATTGGTTTTATTAACATGCAGGTGAAACTGCAGATGCCCCATTCCGGACCAGAGATTTGTAGTTGTGCCTTTCAGGAGCGGATGGCTAAATTTCAGATCTTTTACTTTCTTGCCTTTGGCAAATAATCATAAATAGTCCTTTGATAAAGGCCTTACAGGATTTATAATGTCTTTACCCCACTAAATAATGTGTTTATTAGGGGAATATTACCAGAGGTGAGTTTTGAAGATAAAATAAATTGGAGAGAAAATTCCTTATCGTTTTACTGACAAATGACAACAGAAAAGGACACAAAAGACCTGTTTTCTTTTTTTAGGCTCCATCAAAGCATATATGCAACATTTCATCATGTCACATGAATTTATTGGCTATGCTATTAATATACAATACAATTAACATCACACGGGGATGTTTAATGGCAGTGGAAAAATACTCATTAAAAAGACAAATGTTTTTGAGATGAAATTGACATGATAAGGCTTTGGAATCCACTTATTGCAGTTGTTTCACTGCTATTCATTCTAGCAAATATTATCAAACGTCCATTTCCACCCAGGGATGCTGACCTGAAGAGCCTGGTCCATATCTGACAGGTTCTGACTAAGGTCCCTAGTCCTCTAGACATGGACACACAAGAGCAAACTAAGACATGGTCAAGCAGAGCATTTTCACTGTGCATATAATCCTGTTGTTATCATTCCATGTCTGTGTTGAGCATCTCCTTATGGCACTATGCCATGCCCTTTCTTAGAAGCTCACTTAGTAAAGAGGAACAGATACTTGGCTCAGGTACACAGCCCAGTGGGAGACATGCAGAAGAGCATTAAGAACCACCATAGAAAAACCTGAAACACAGGCCTCTCATTCTCAGGCTTGATTTGATCACTTTTTAAATAATGTTTGCCCAGTTGGGACAAATGGAAAAAAGTAGGGGCTTCTAAGTCAAAAGATAACCCCTATAAGTTTAACAGCAAGAGCCCCTTCCACTTTAAGTTCAGGTCTCCTCCTTCCAGACCAGATTCCTTCTGAGATCAGTAGCACAGTGGCTTAAACTCCTGATTTAGCTGCTACCTCTTCATTTCACATCTTTTACTTTCTATTGAAAATCCAAATCAGAATCAAAACAAACATTATTTTGGGGATTTATGCCAAGTTAATGAAAATGAGGCTGTAATGATTATGGCAGGGATGCAGTTGAGAACTACAACTACACAAACAATTGCATTTCAAAAGAAAGGTTTTCTTTTTATTTGGGAAAATGTTACCAGGATTATGACTTCAGCTTAACCTACCCACACCTGAACTTCAAATTTACCTGCCTTTAAAGAATTCCAAATGTTAAGAAAGTGTATACCACCTGCTTTAGACTTTCTAACAGAAAGTGAACATTTGAGTTTTGCAGCTAAAACAGGCATTTTAAAGCTATGGCATCACTAACTTCCTCTGGAAGGGGAAGGAGATCTGAAATTAGAAACATAAAGTTAAGAAGTAACATGGAAATTATCAGTTTTTCATTACTTACAAAGCAACTTTTCACTCATTACCCACAGAAAAACAATAATATAACTGGACACATGCCCAGTGAAACTTCACAAAGAAGTGAAAAGGGGAAACTTTTGTGTTACATTGTCAACGTGAAATGATATCTACAGATGTTGCTCTTATTTAGGTCTTTAGATATTACTATATGTAATGGGTTCTTTCTTGTGAGAAAACTACCTTCCATTTGTGCAATCTATATATCATTTCCGAATTGAATACATTTTATCCTCTGTAGTAAAATAGCACATTATGAATGCATTACTTCAAGGGAAAAAAAAAGAATCAGGTGTGACTGTGACCACTAAGTGTTAGTTAGATAAGCAATATTTCCTTATTAGTATTACTTGTGAGATGGGACTGCAAATCTTATAAATGATATGAGAGGAGTTTGGAAATAACTCCTGTCTTCATGGTAACTTCATGTTGCCTACTATCCTCCTTTGGCTATAATTCACAAATAATAATAATAATTCTTCAATCCTGTCAAAGTGCTTCAAGGACCAGATGTTAAAATTCTCTAACTACACCTTTATTCCACTAATAACATGCGTCTTTGACAAAATGAGATCTCTTGCAATTTAGAATTATATAATCTTTTTTTTTCACCATAACATTGGATAGAATCTACTGATATTGAACAACTTCTGCACACTTTCAAAGGAATTCAAAATATACCTTAAGTTCAGTTAGCAATTATGACTGCCATGTTGACCCAATTCATAAAAGTTTTCAATCTTTTTTCCCCGATGGATTGTGACCTTTACTTAAATGATGGGTACAAGACATCTAATAGTCCTGAAAGAAGGCAAACAACTTCCTTTTTTTCTTCCTACCCTGGAGTTTCTGTGAAATGAAAATGACATTCACCAGAACATTCTATGATCAGGGACTCAGCCGTCTCTGTAAATGACTCAAACGCCTGAGAGATGCCTGGGGCAGGCTTGACCCATTTCACACATCTTATGACACATTTTTCAGTCACTATTTTTCAGCATGGAAATAATATTTCAATTGACCTAAAACCACAGAGTACATTTTCAATGTTGGTAAGACATGACCTTTGCCCTGCATGTTTTATAATGGGAACCAAGTGGCTGAGAGTGATAGCAATTATCCCCAGGCTAATGACAGAATAATCCTGCTGTGAGAGACAAACTGATTCCAGGAAAATTCGGTAATCTTTTTAGCATTTACCAATCTAACAAGAACTCTCTTGAGACTGGTAAATTATGCAAGACAGTTATGCTAAAAGGCATTTGATAGACTATGGTAAATAACTGAAACTAAATAAGCCAAGGTGAAATAAAATACCCCTGGAATTATTTTAGGCCATTTAAGCAACCTGAGCATTACAATCAAAATGGAATTCTAATTTCCTATATTTTCAACAAAATCAGGCAGTTCTATGATCTCTTGAACTCTTTTTAGCGAATTACCAATGAATCAAGCATATGTCAGCCACTGTTATAGATGCTGAGAATACAGCAGTGGACACAATATACCAACCACCCCCCTGCCACGTGCCTTACATACTGGTGGAGGAAAAAGACAAACAAGTAAAATATAGTATGTTAAACTGTGGTAAATGCTATGGAACAAAATTAGGCAAGGGGGAATAGGGATGCCAGAACAGCAGTGGGGGGCTGCAATTTTAACTGTGGTAATTAGGGAAAGTCTCACTGAGAAGGAGGCGTCTTAGTGAAGGGCTGCCCCCCATGGAATCTAGGGTCGGAGTATTCTGGGCAGAGGAGACAAACTGTAGTCACTCTGGGGCAAGAGTGTGCTATGTGTTACAATTAGGTGAGATTGGGGGCAAGGTGGCTGGTGTGCAAATTGCCTATGGCCTTGCAGAGCACTGTAAGGATTTGACTTTTACTCTGAATGAAAGGGAAGTTATTGTAGGGTTTTGAGCAGTCTATTTTTATAGCTTCTAGGTTGAAAACATACAATAGGAGAGCACCCGCAGAAATATGGTGACAAGTCAGAAGCCAGTGCAGTTATCAAGACCAGAAAAGACATGGCTTGGACTGAGGTGGTAACGCAAAGCGACTGGATTGGGGACATATTCTGAAGGTCGAGTCAATAGGATTTGCTGTTAGATAAATGTGAGGTGTGAGTAGAAGAAAGGAGAAAAGGATGATTCTGAAGTTTTGAGCGTCAAAAATAGGAAAGATGGGGCTTCCCTGGTGGCGCAGTGGTTGAGAGTCCGCCTGCCGATGCAGGGGACACGGGTTCGTGCCCCGGTCCGGGAAGATCCCACGTGCCGCGGAGCGGCTGGGCCCGTGAGCCATGGCCGCTGAGCCTGCGCGTCCGGAGCCTGTGCTCCGCAACGGGAGAAGCCACAACAGTGAGAGGCCTGCGTACCGCAAAAATAAAAAAAATTAAAAAATATAAAGATAGAATTCTGTTTATTGAAATATGGAAAAATGTAAGAAAAGCAGATTTTGAGGAAGAGTAGGAGTTCAGTTTTGATACTTTAAGTTTTCAATGTATATGATTTATGAAAGTGGATTTTTCAAGTGGGCTGCTGGATGTCTGAAGTTCAAAAAGACATCTGGATTGGAAATCTAAATCTGGGAGTTGACAGATTTGGAAGCTATAAGACTACCCAAGATCACCAAGGATGAAAGTACAGATAGAGAGAAGAAGAGATCCAAGGACTGAGCCCTGGACCACACCAACTCTGAAAGGTCAGAGAGAACAGGAACAACCAACAAAGAAGCAGAGATGGAATAGCCAATGAAGAAGAAAACACCAGGAGAATATAGGGTTCTGGAAGCCAAGTAAAGAGAATGTTGCAAGAAAGAAGTAGCCAGTTGTATCAAAAGCTATGTATAGGTCAAATTGGATAAGAAATGAGAATCAATCATTTGAATTTAGCGCGTTGGAGTTCACTAGTGCCCTTGGAATAAACTAAGCATTAATACACGGCAGTATGTTTTTCTATCAACAACGACATCAACAAACACAAACAGCCATTTTATTTGGTGAATGCATAATATGTGGTAGTCATTATTCTAAACGCTTTACACTTATTACTATTTAATTCTCACGAGGAACAACCACTCCCTGAGGAAACTAAAGCACAGACAGTATACTAACTTTCCAAAATCACATCGCTTGCAAGGAAAAGAAATGGGTTTTCTGTACAAGCAGTCTGAGTCTAGAATCTGTGCTGCAAATCACCATCTGATTCTTAGCATCACCATCCCTTTACTTACCTAGAAAGTCCCATAACATCACATGGTGAATGTTTTCAATGGTGAAGAAGCGTATGAATCAATCATTGGCCCATGATAAGTATTTATAAGAAAATGAAAGGTTGTGAAATACAAAGACCATGAATCTAGGTAGCAGCAATTCATGTTATAGTAGTGGGGTTGGAGTTTAAGAATGGGTTCCAGATTGAGTTTTGGTTCACTTGCATTATTGAGAGACCAAAATCCATCTGTCTTTGTACCCCTCTTCTTCCCAGGAGACACCTGGGTAGCCCCGAACAACAGGAGAGGGGCAGAAGCAAGCTAATTTTTCACAGAGGAATAATGTGCTCCTCCCACAGGTGAACTATACTGACTTCTTAAAAGGGGTTACCCCCGCTGGTGCACAGGCTGTGAGCCGTCAAAGCGATGATTCTAAGGGAACATCAAGGACTGTTTACTGAAAGGCAAGGCCTCCTTATCCATTCACACAATCCCTCAACCCTGGGAGCAGAGAAGCAGCTGGTGACTGCATACTCTCATCTCCACCCTCAGCAGACTCCAAAGTCTGGCAACGGTAAAGTGACATTTATCTAACTATCCAAACCATTCTCACGAACACTTAACCAACTCTGCTTCTAGAATTCCAAATTTTGAAAGTACTTAACCCAATAGCACAAAAGTCTACCTTAACTTTTATTAAAGTCTTAGTAGTTGCTATCTTTTTGCTTTCTACTGAGAAAAAAAAGACTCCGTTAAGGAAGAAACGATGTCTTATTTTGCATTTATTACAACATTTAGAAATATTAAGCCTATAGTAGACATTCAATAAAATATATGTTTATTTTTTAAAAGTCTCAGTTTAGACCAACTTATTTGCTTGTCTTTTTGTGTGTGTGAATCAACTGAAAAATATCTACTACAGCTCCCTATTTATTGATTTAATTTCTTCACTGACTTAGTGAATACCTATGTGAACACTCACATTATTTAAAAATTAGTACAACTTAATATCTAGAACTTACATTCAGATTTTCTTTTAAAAATGATGTTGAATAAAATTTCTATTTTTACGTCCTATATGTATAGAATTAAGTACAATGAAATATGCTGCTTGCAAATAATCTTAATTTTAATATTAAGTAGTAGCAAAACAAAATAAGATGCATCAATTTATTTCTTGAAACAAAATTTATTGTAGCATATTCATTCAACATGCTTCTTACATTAGATTTTAATAAAGCTTATACATTAGGGATTTAGTGCTACAGAACAAATTATCCAAAACCTTATTGGCTTGAAGTGACAATAAACATTTATTATCTTATCATTTCTATGAGTTAGGAATTTGGGATTAGCTTAGCTGGGCAGTCGGTCTTGGGGCCTCTCATGAAGATGTCATCTGAGGCTATCGTCATCTGAAGCCTGACTAGAACTGAGGGTTCGGTTCCAGGGCAGCTCACTTACATGGTTGGCGAGCTGGTGTTCGCTGTTGGCAGGGAGTCCCAGTTCCTCTCCATGGGAGCTTCTCCACAAGTTGCCTGAGTGTCCTCATGACATGGTGACTGGCTTCCCCCCAAAGCAGGTAATCTCAGAGAGTAAGGCAGAGGCCACAACGTTTTATAACCCAGCTTCAAAAATCATACACCGATTACTTCCATGGTATTCTATTGGTCACATGGGCAGCAGTAATTCAATGTGAGAGGTGATGACAAGGGCATGAAAACCAGGAGATGCAGCTCATTGGAGGCCATCTTAGAAGCTGGTGACTACAGTCCAACCTCTGGTCCCCAATGGTTCACATTGCTTCCACGTGCAAAATGCACTCACCCCTTTCCAAAGCTCCCAGAAGTCTCACCCCATTTATAGCATCAGCTCAAAGTCCAGAATTTCATCGTCTAAATCAGGTCCAGGTGTTAGATGAAGTGCCTCAAACGTGATTCCTTGAGTATAGCTCTTTTGAGTATAGTTCTCAATCTGAAGCCATGTCAGTTAAAGAGAAAACTTATGTGACCCGCCCCCCAGCCCCCCAACATACACATTCATTGGCCCGTAATAGGATACAGTTGGCAGTTCTTTGATTAGGATTAAAGGCCTGGAGTTAATTCTTTTTTTTGCCTCTGCCCTCCAGATTGTCACTTCTTCCCAAGTCATACTTATTTGTCCATTTTTGAAATTGAAAAGCTGCCCATTTTTGAAGTTGAAAAGTTTTCTCAGCCTACTTCCTGCTTGAAGAAATTTGACGTTCCAAAGGCCTTTTTTCATTTTGTGTGGCTGTGGTTGCTTTTGATTCAAGCTGGTGATGTTTGGTCAATATGATTCTCTTAACAACTTTGTGGGTCTCTGATGAATTTTACTGGAGTTCATTCCATAGACAAAAGCCACACCCACAGATCTCTGTGACTTGACATAAGGTCTTTTTAACCTTAGGCTTCTGCTGAGACGGCTGAGGGACAACACCCTTAGACATTTTAGAAAGTCCATTGTCCGACTGAATAGGTCTCTGAGGCACTACTTTACGTACTTCTGAGGTCGTAACAAAAGATTTCACGGGCATAATTTTAGCTCCATATTTATCTCATGTTTTCCCGACAGTGTCCTGGATTCGATTTTTTCCTGGAAGCCATTTCTTAATTTTAGCATCATTTGTCATCAAGAGAGGCTAAGAATTATTAAAACCAGAAAGTCCTGGCTCATTTCTATTTGACATTCCTTCACACAACTTTTTTCTCTCATATCACATTTTCCATAAGCAGCAAGAAGAAACCAAGTTGGACCTTCAACACTTTACCTTGGAAATGACTCCTTGGCTACATTATCCAGTTCACTAGATACATTTTATACTATCCATGTTACCACAGGTGACAGTGTTGCCAAACTTTCTGACATTACATAACCAGGGTTCCCTTTCCTCCAGTTTCCAATAACGTCTTCCTCACTTTTCTTTATGTCCTCATTGGCAGCCTCCTCAAAGGCCACCAGACTCCTGCTAACAGTTTCTTCAAAGCTTCCACCTACCTCCCTATTCCATTTTATTCCTTACATTTTAGGTTTTGTTATGGTAGCACCAAAATTCCAGGAACCAAAACATGTATTAGTTATCTAATGCTGTATAACAAACTACCCCCAAACTTAACGGCTTAAAATGATTTGCTGTTTCAAGCATTTAATATCTCAGAGTTTCTGTGGGTCTGGTGTTCTGGAGTAGCTTAGCTGGGAAGTTTTGTCTTAGGGTTACTTATGAGGTTGCAGTGAAGATGTCAGCTGGAGGTACAGTTATCTGAAGGCTTGACTGGGATAAAAGGATCCCATTTCAAGGTAGCTCGCTCCCGTGGCTAGCAAGCTGGTGCTAGTTATTGACAGGAGGCATCATTTCCTTTCCATAGGCTGCTCGAGTGTCCTCACCTCATGGTGACTATCTCACCCAGAGAGAGCAAGGTGGAAGCCACAATGTCTTTTACAGCCTAGCATCAGATGTCACACAATTGTCACCTCCACAGTATTTTACTGATGACAGGCCACCCATGACTGAGTGTGGAGGAGGACAGTGAAAGGATGAGAATACCAGGTGGCAAGGATCACTGGAGTCCATCTGCAGTGTACTGGGTTGAATGGTGTCCCCGCAAAATTCATTTCTACACAGAACCTCGGAATGTGACCACACTTGGAAATAGCATCTTTTTAGATGGTAATTAGTTAAGATAAAGCAATACTAGATTAGTAGGCCCTAACTCCAATGACTAGTATTCTTATTAAAAAGCCACAGACACACGTAGAGGAAAGACAGCCATGTGAAGACGGAGGCAGAAATTTGAGTAACACAGTTACCAGCCAAGAAACACCTGGGATTGCCAGCAACCACGGGAAGTGGGATGAGGCAAGAAAGACCTCTTCCCTAGAGCCTTCAAAGGGATCATGTTGATTTCAAACTTCTAGCCTCCAGCACTGTGAGAGAATAAATTACTGTGATTTTAAGGCACTCAGTTTTAAATAATTCGTTATGGCAGCCTTAGGAAACTAATACACACATGTTCTTTAAATTTTAGGTTCATATTAATCCAGTTTTCAACTGTAGTAATAATCTATTAGTTTACAAAACTATGAATACCTCATAGCACTCAATTAAGTGAAACCGCAAAATAAACAAAATATGAAACTGTCATAATCCACTTATTCCAATCCTGTATGTGGCCATTTCAACACGAATTTGTTAATTACATTTATTAAACATCTACTAGTTGCAGGATTCTGTGCTGGATATGCTGGAAGGGTTTTAAATCAAGCAGCACACTGTAACTCTTTTTAAATTATTATTTTATAGAGGAAATATCATATATGCAAAGCACTTGAGAATTTTTTTCAAAGAGATAAATTATGACTCAAATTGAAGGCAGAGGACTAGTCACTAAAGTCCAGATTTCATAAGTTTTGCAAAAAGGGAAATTTGCATAACAAAGAAATAAGTAAGGTTGGATGAATGTGATTTGGAGGGAGAAAAAAAGGAAATGATCAAGTCAAATTTTTGCCCAGTTGCATCACTGAGACTCCTGTGCCCACACCTTCCGTCAAGCCATGTCCACACCCTAGGATTCCCTCTTTCTGCCTCTCTCCACCCATTCTAACCTCTTGACCCAGTTCCCAGTCCGAAACCCTCCTTTCTACATAACCTCGTGTGCCTCTGAATTCCTATTATTCTTACTGTTCTCATCATATATGGAAGGCTTAGCCTTGCCATATACCCTTCAGGTGGCATTTCAATCTCTGGGGACAGGGGTCACATTTTATATCCCTCTACAACTCTGCCCATAGTAGGTACCCAAGAATATGTGTGACTACTGCTGATTCCTACTGGTGATGAATTTTTAATTTTAGTTCTTAAGTTTAGTTAACTATTATTATTTGAACTGGATTTTGTCCGTGTCTTCTTAACTATGTAACTAACACAATGGAAACTTGCTTAAATAATCCTCCATATAAATGTTTCTAAATGGACTGTCTTCCTGTGACATCTACCTCACCCCTTTGCCCTACTTCCACAACTGTCTCTGTGAACCAGAGTAGCAAGTGAGAACAGGGCTACAAATAGATATAAACCAACAACCTGAGGAAGACGTATGATTTCTCCTCCTTTCTGGGACAACGTGAGAAATAAGCAGGAATGGTGGAAGAAAGAAAAGTATATTAACTGAGAATAGCACATATTTTAGGAGATTTGCTTTCAGAGATATATCTTCTTTTCTCCCTCATGCATAATAGTAAAAACTATGCCTAGTAAGGCCCCCTTATCAACTTGGACTTGTGACTCATTCATTTATTCAAGAAACACTGGGTGCCTCTAGGTGTTAGGGGCTGGAAATAAACCAAAACTTACTCTAATAATAAAGGTGAGTGAGGGAACTTTTCTCAGGGTCAAGAGGAAAGGATTTTTCAAATCTCTAAAGTGGTATCTAATTTAGAGAGGATTTTGCAACCTTAGGGTGGTTCCACTTTAGAACTTGACTTCAAAGACTGCATAATAATCAATTTATAAAGGAAGATCATCAAACATTTTGTGGATAGTATTAGAGAGAGATGCCACAGATGTCTCCCTAGCTTGTTGTGCATAATTTAAAATCTACCCAAACTTAACTCTTGATCTCTGCCTCGGCCTCCACCACCACACCCCTGCCAGCCTACAACTGCTCGTCCTACGATCTTCCTCCATCTCAGTAAACGTCACTATTTACCAAATGAGACCAAATTATAAAGCTTTCCCTGATTTCTCTCTTTTTTTCAATCCCATAATCATTCATCAGCAAATATATTCAATTCTCCTTCAAAAAATGTCCCCCTGTGCTCGCTTCTGCAACACATATACAAAAAATGTCCCCAAACCAGTCACTTCTAATTTCCTCCACTGCTACCACCCTATCACAAGCCACCTCCATCTCTGAACTGGACTACTACAGTAGCCACTTTTTTTTTTTTTTTTTTTTGGTGGTATGTGGGCCTCTCACTGCTGTGGCCTCTCCCATTGCGGAGCACAGGCTCCAGACATGCAGGCCCAGTGGCCATGGCTCACGGGCCCAGCCGCTCCGTGGCATGTGGGATCTTCCCGGATCAGGGCATGAACCCGTGTCCCCTGCATCGGCAGGTGGACTCTCAACCACTGTGCCACCAGGGAAGCCCTACAGTAGCCTCTTAATTGGCCTGTCTGCTTCCATTCAGGACCTTCACTTTGTTCTATACAAAGAGTCAAAGTGACTCTTCGGAATCACAGATCAGATCATGTCATTTCCCTACTCTTAACTCTTCGACAGCTTCAGCATTTATAATAAAAATAAAAATCCCCACCACGGTCTACCAGGTTCTATATGACTTGATCCCTGGCCCCCTTCTCCACCTCATTTACTCATTACTTGTGCCCTGGTTCACTGTACTTCAGCCATGTTGGCCTCCTGCGTGGTCCTCCAATGTGCCAAGAACATTCCCATCTCCAGGCTTCTGTACATACTGTTGCTTTGCCCTCAGAGGAGGATGCTCCTCCCTGGATACATTCTGGTCCCTGTTCAAGTTGTCACTTCCTCTGTGAGGCCACCCCCAAACACCTCATCCACAATGGCACCCTTGTCACTCTCTGTCTGCTTTTCCTTCAACAGTACTTATCCTCACCTGGCATTACCTGATGGAAGAGATACTTGATTAAAAGGGTTGGGAGTTCAGCAAGTGGACAATGGAAGAAGAACATTCCAAGAAGAGGGGAGGAAGCATGTGACGCAAAAGAGTGAAAGGACTCAATGCCCACAGAACTCCAAAAGCAGTTGGTTAAATCTTTGTGGGAATGAAAAAGCTCACAGAGGACCTTATATGCCAGAAAGAGAAGCTGGATTTGACACTGATAAGGAAAACCAATTACCTTTGACAAAGGATCTCAACAAATATCTAGTTAATGAAAATGTATTAATACTTCTTGTAACACAGAGACCGGTCTCAACTATATCTCCCCATCGTATTTTCTGATGGGTTCGTCTTTAAGGAGACAGATGTAATTCAAGTTTGTGACTACAGAGAAGAGGCTGTCCCCACAAGTCACTGTATAGCATCTCTGCACTTACTGAGTTTAGGCCCACATCTGCTTTAGGAGACTTTTATAGGAGTATCAGTTAATAACTAATTTGACAGATCCCAGTATCAGAATTATTATCCTAAATTCAAGCCTGTTTTTGTGATCATAATACACAGGACAGTTATGAAATCAGTCTAATTCTGCTCAATCAACATTTGATTCCTTGCTACAGGAGAGACATGGGCAAGGTGCCAGAAGAGAGTATCCAAAATGAATAAACTGTGGTTCCTGCAGTGATAGGAAGTAGTATAAATGACCAGTTATATGACTAAATCACACACAAAAAGTAACAACAACAAAACCGTGTAAGTAAAATGTAAACAGCACTCAAGAGTGGGATCTGCAACAGTTTCTGGATGACATTTGCCTTTAAAAACCACTTAGGAAATAACTGGCCCAGCAGTGGGGTTGGATGACAATGGGTACCACACCCTAGAAGAACCCTGAATGAAGACTCAGGCATCTGGACTTTGTTCTGCAGTTTAGAGGAACCAATGACACTTTTTTTTATCTGGTTACTGGAAGCGATTCCAGGAAAATGGAGTTTGTTTTGCTTATTTGTTTATAAAAACATGTGATTTGGGATATATGACCTAAAGATGACCTTCAACTTTCAAACTTTCTCTCCAAGGGAATTTATTAAATTACTTTAGAAAACTGAATAGGAAATGTATGTTTATCTTGGTTCCCCCGCCCCTTTCACTTGCAATACTTTAAGACATATGGCATAGCTTGCTCTTGGAGGAAAATCATAAACTTGCCCAGTATTTCACCGCAAAGAGGGTCGGAAGTAGTCATTTCTTTGGGCCCTGAGTATTCACACATAAATTCACTGGGGTGATCAACAAGAAATTAACAAATAATAGGGTGAGTGTTTCTCAGCCCACTCTTGGTTAGTCAACATTTTGTTCACCAATGAGGGGTTATTTGGGTTCCTCCTGGGTTTACCTCCTCCCCTATATCAGGTCACTTGAGGAATCATCCCGTTCGTTAGTAGGTGGTGGGAAAAATCAGTTAGGTAGTTTATTAGCAACCTTGGAAAAAAAAAAACCTACTGTGGGAGAATAATAAGTGAATAGGTAAAGTAAGATGTTGGGATTATATGTTGTTAATATTTATTTTCTACCTCACTGGTAATGCCTGGTCCTATTTTAGATTATCAGTGAAGGCATTTTAGACTTAAAGGATTATTGAATGTTCATAGGCACTTTGTAATCTGAAGGAGGCACTTTGTAATCTGAAGGAAAACACAGTATAATTACATTTTCTAATTGGCCAAATCACTGTCATTCTTTTCAGTTTATTTATTTTATTTTCCTATGACTTTTCTAATTCTCATAAGCTTGCAAATGGGTTGCACATGGATAATTAAAGCCTCCACACTCAAAATCTATTCCTACGAGTATGTAAATGTTTGAGGAGCCACTTACCTCTAGTGTGAACACAGAAAGGAAGAATTCCGTATAGAAAAGCTCACTATGGAAATAAAGTAGAGCCACAAGGGGACATGCTTCTTTCTTTTTCCATTAAAAAAATATATATATTTATTTATTTATTTGGCTGCACCAGGTCTTAGTTGCGGCATGCAGGATCTAGTTCCCTGACCAGGGATCGAACCCAGGCCCCCTGCATTGGGAGCACAGAGTCTTAACCACTGGACCACCAGGGAACTCTTTTTCCATTTTTTTTCAAGAGATGTGCCATCATTTGCATTTTATGTGTAGCTTCTCTAACTTCTGTTGGATTTTATTATGGTTGAACTCAGGCGGGTCATATTATCTTACACTCTGCTCAAGAGGCTCTTGGGAAATAGAATTATTAGCATTAAACTATATTTGATTAAAAGGTTTAAAATATTAATTAATGATTATAAGATTCAGAAAGACCAACGGCATTTCATGGGAGGACCTGAAAATAACAATGGCTTCTTTACTCATCAAATACTTGGAAGATTCCGAAAGGGGAATTCGCCTAGAAAAAGCATCCCAAACCTTATACATTTTTAAATTTAAGAATACAGAGTAATCACCCTAGTTTTGCACTAAAAATATTTCTAAGAGTAGTGAGTATAGAATTATAAAATCAAAGAAAAGTAAAATCAGATCGAAATTGCTCAAAGTTAAGACTTCCATTTAGGTTAAGACTTCTACTTACTCTTCTGTGGCAGAACACTGCCTCAGTTGCTATGACTAAAGACTGTGTATTTCAACTGTTCACACAGTTGAGTACCTTCATGCTCAATCGAAAAGGAGTTATATCAGAACTGAGCACACCTAAAAACAAAACAAAACAAAAAACCAGAAGCCTAAAAAAATCTAATAATCCCTGCCTGTCCTTTCTGTTATCTTCTTGTCACTTTTAAAAATGAGAATTACTTGGTTTCAGTATTTCTTAATGGCCTTATGCTTGTGAGCTCCATGCCAGGCAAAAGGGCAAACCTTCTGATAGGTGCCAGCTGTTAAGAATCCTTTCATCCTATTTTTATGAAAACAACTTCAACTTATTTTTCTAAACCATGAATTTCCTAAGGGAAGCCGTTTAAATGAGAAGCAAAATAGCGATTTCATTCTTCATGCAAATTACAACTACAGAGTCAAGGAGGAAGAGAAAGAGTAGCAGCATAGTCATTATGAAAATACCTTTTGTGATGATGTCTATACAATCGACAAGGTAGAGAGGCCTGCTGTGCTCCCAGGAAGTACATTTGCCTCAGCTGCCTCAAGCCTCTATGAAACTTGGTTCCGCCTTCTCCTACCCAGTATAATTTAGGCAGCATATCTTTCAATCCATTGTATATTGTTTAATCCTTGGTATTTGCTTATGTCTATTAAACCATACCAAATAATTAAATCTCTCTATATACCTTTTAGGGGTAAAGTCAAAAATAAAGTGTATTAAAATATAAAAATCAGAGTCATGTAGTTTGCTGTAGACCCTAGACTAGGAGATTCACTGCACACTAACCTTGTAACCAAGAGAACTCAGCTATGCCTATATATTTTTTACCTAGCAGATCTCTCAAGGGAGCTCTAGCCTCTTTCAGGATATGCATTTATTCCTCCCCAATTAAAAATAAATACAATAAAAGGAAGTAGGATAGGGCTTCCCTGGGGGCGCAGTGGTTGAGAGTCCGCCTGCCGATGCAGGGGACACGGGTTCGTGCCCCCGTCCCGGAAGATCCCACATGCCACGGAGCGGCTGGGCCCGTGAGCCATGGACGCTGAGCCTGCGCGTCCGGAGCCTGTGCTCCGCAACGGGAGAGGCCAGAACAGTGAGAGGTCCGTGTACCGCAAAAAAAAAAAAAAAAAAAAAAGTAAGTAGGATAAACTTACTCCCCAGTAGGCTTACGATTCAGAGGTGGAAAGAGGCAAGGTCAGAAGAGCCTTGCGTACTACTATTTTGGAAGAAAGGGAAACGGAGCCTACATACACCCTTCCATGACCTGTGGTTTGAGAAACACAGCTCTGAACCATTCCCACACAACAGCTGTTCTTCTGCATCCCCATCCTTGAGGCAGGAAGTGGAATGGCACAAAGAATGGAGTTTATAGGATCTGTTCTCTCAGAAAGTGAAACAGGATCTCCAGGCTATTAAATTCACTTCAGGGCAGCATCTGAACTCACTTGTTAAAAGGAATTGTCTGCCTAGGAAGAAAAAGCTTGCATTTGTGAAAACCGAAGAGTTTTTAGAAGTACTATGTAAATACTTACACCGATGCTAGGTTTAAACAAAACTATATTGAAAATTTAGACATTTTGATCCATTTAATTCTCATAACAAGACTGCAAAGTGATGTGAAAAAAATATCTACAACCACATAAAGGCCAAAGGCTCAATGCTCTCTAAGGGCCATGGAAGAAATGGGTATCTAATTCTATCCAAAACTTATCTAAGGTACTCTACAGACCCGCCTTTACTAATTGCATCTAATCTGGGGACTAAAACTAATGCTTAAAGGTAAAGATGAGAAAATACATAGCTTCAATTTCAATAAAAAAGTGTTTTTCTAATTTGGATGTTCTATCTAGCTATGACACTTGAATTAAAATTTTATAGCAAACCTCTTTGCTCAGCCACTGCAATTTGATTTTGAGGATCTTGCAAAATCCATGTAAAATGGTAGCACCCTTATTTCTCTGGCATTCTGATAGTTGTCTGCTGGTTTCCCAAAGGATCCCAAGACCAGGAGCCTCTTTGCTAAGGGTCCAGCTCCTACAGCTTCTGAGGCTCAGTGTCATTTGTGTCTCATACATGAGTCCTTTGACTGACATGAAAATTCAAGCTTCCATTCTGAGCCTGGTAATCCTATGTTACAAAAGGGTCTAAGAAGATATATTCAAGAATGATCAGAACAGCGGTCTATGGTTCCAAACCAACAGTTCTTTTTGCATTCTTGGAAGCAGTTTGAAGATTCTCCAAAGTCAGCTAGCTCTCTTCTGCCTTAGTTAGATGAGGTAAGAGAAGGAAATATTCTTAGGGCCTCAGGGGTACAGTTTGCATATTTTCTGTGCCATTACCTTGCTCTCCTTAGACACTCTGCTTCTTATCTATGAGGAGCGATCAGTTCTTCAAATTACCATTAGAGGGCACAAAAGTACAAGATTTGCCTCAAGTTGAACCTTCTGTGGTTTTCTTTTTGTACTTAATCCATCATCAATATATTCAATCAGATGTTACAGAACATTTTAGCTTTTAGATCTACAACTATTCAATATTTACCTGGTCATCTGATGTTTTTGTTACTGATATATTCTGAATAGATCAAAACCAAAAGTTATGTTTCTATCCCTACTATTATAAAAATATATTTTAATATATTCGTTAATTCCTATAATCTAGCTCCTGTATTTTAAGGTTATCCATCCAAATCTAAAATTTTAAATTTTCAAAAGATTATTTTCTTATGAAAAATACATGAATTTATGACTACCATCAAAATGTATCCAGCCATTTTTTTTCATGATGAAAAGAGAAAGTGTCAAGGTGATATAGGAAAGTACAATGAACTGAGATGCACAAGAGGAAGCAGTTTGGGTTTCTTGCCTCCTTTGCTATATAAACACCGGTGTACTCCGCTTTACAGAATAGTATGTTTCTGGCAAGTCAGCTTCAAAATAAAACTTTGTATTTAGAGTAACACATTGCTTGAGAGTGGAATCATCATACTGGCCATTTTTTAGGATACATTTGTATTAATATTTTAGCATTATAATTATACCAAATGATGCAGAAACTCTTAAAATACATTTCAAGAGAAATATATAACTAACAAACACAACAATATTCAAAATGACTCACAAATTATAAGAATGATTCTGCTTTCACAGCAGAAATTGTACCCTCAGTGAAAGGCTTCCTAATGAGTCACCTGTTCCATATCTTCTTTCTATCATCCTTAGAATGAACCTTCTAAAACACATGATCACATTAGGTGGCTGCCTAAAGGCTGGATATTTCCTCATTGTATTTGCATCAAGTTGGAACTCTTTTTCTGGGCGTTAAAGGACCTCTGCAATGTGGCCTCCTTTTGGCCTCTTTTTTATAGCCTCTCAAACTTTTGAATGCTTTTAAAGCATTCAAACTTCAAATGCTTTTAGAGCATTCAAACTTCATGCTCTAGTCCCATGGGGCTGCATAAGAATCCCCAAATAATCTCTTTCCCTACCTATAGCTACTATTTCTTTAACAAATACAAATAATCTTTAACATTTACTGCACTTACCACCTAAGTAGCCACTGTACAAAGTGCTTTCCACACATACCCTCATTTAATCTTACCCCAAATTCTGAAGGTAAAGTGTACATGAGCTTCATGTTATACATGAAGAAACTGAGAGTTAGACACGGGCAGGGACTCCCCAGAAGTGACCCTACATGTGATTTCAAAGTTCACACATCTAAATGACTCTGGCATGATGTTCACCATCCACACACTTTCATTCAGCTATGGGTTTTGCTCTAAAGGAGAACAGTGGGAGAGCAGAAAGGCTTATCCTTGGAGGTCCATCTTGAATCTTACTACTTTTCTTCCCATCTTTCCTTCCAAGCAGAACTGCTATCTCCTCTATGCTCCTGGTGCACATTGGGGTTCCACGATGTCGGTTATTTATGTATCCATACCCCTTGACAGAGGGGGGCCTCCTAAAGGCTGGAGAGACCGTGTTATCCATTGTAGCCTCTTAACCATCCAGCAGAATGGTCACATCAGAGGGGATCTATAAGTGAGGACTGTCCCATCTACCAATCATTCTCTGAGAAAAGGTGGCTTATTCTACATCTTAGGTGCCCATCAAATTCAATACATGACTATCTTTCTCCTAAGGTACTCATTCTCTTTGGAAACTTGTAAATTTACTTTCTAAAAACCTGGTTCTTGTAATTGTATTAAGGGCACGTTTTGGGGTTTTTTTCCCTTTTAAAACATCTGGACAGTGTTAGTTGTAAACGTGGAGTCTGAATGTGTATATGTTTAGTACTACTTATAAATTACTTGTTTATAACACAACCATTTAACAGTCGAAAGACAACAACCTAAAGGATTGGTCTCTACTCCGAGGGCGTGTGCTCTCACAGTGGACGTCGCCCCTCCTGCAGTCTCTCTCAACTGCTAAGTCAGTGCCCCTGCCCCATCCCTTCTGGAAACAAGCTGCTTATACGAGCCCATCTGTGTACCCTCCTCCACAGTACCCGCAACCCAGTGGGAAAGGTGGCTCTCCCTTTCTAAAGAGCCACAAAGCACACTGTATGCCCATCTCTGAACTGGCTCCAGCTAAAATTTTACAAATGCAATGGTGTTATATCAAAATGAACTCTTCCTTATGCGAGCATTTAAGACTTTTCCCTTGAGCTTCATTAAAAGCAGTTACGAGTTGTATTGATTCTGCATGTTGAGGAGTTAGAGTTATAAATAAGGGATGAAGTTTTGGTGAAGAACAGAAAAGGACCACAACAAATTATTTACTAAACAGCAGAATCAGGTGAGATGTTCGCTAATTTTGTTTGCTGCCAACTCAGTTTTTTTTTAAACCATTGCGTGCCCATAGGCTTTTCTCCCCTCTCAGAAAAAAGAAAAAAAAAAAAAAAAAAAAAAGGAAGACAAGTATTACAAAGAGACCAAAGAGAAAATTAAGCTTCTAGAGAGGCAGGACTAATCCTCTATTTTATTGTTTTACATAGTGCCTGATTCACAACAGATGTTGAATTAATATTTAGCTACTTGTATTTGCTTTCACTATAAATGTCTATATCTTGTTTGTAAAATAGAAAGCAGTTGCAAAGTTGGTGACCTTTCCCACATATATCTAACTTGCTCGTATTATGGCAGAATCACTCCATATGCATTTTAAAGACCTTGCTCAGTTTTCTTTCAGTGTTTCAACTGAAGGGTAACATTTTTTTAATAGGAAAAGAGTACAATCCCTTTGAAAAAGACAGTCTCTGCGAGAAGGCAAACTGAAATTTGGTTTCACACTAAAATCCAGTTATAACATAATAAAAATGAAGCCAAAACTTGGCTTGAGCTTAATGAGAAGTCTTCTGTTGGAGAGGAAACAATCCATGAGGTTTCATGCAAATCAGGAGGATAATGCTACTTGTAACTTATATCAATATTTCTCACTCTCTCATCTTCAACCTTATGGATGGAGAGGTATAAAAAGCTAGACTGGAGGGCACGAAGTACAAATTACCTTTCCAATTCTCCTTTTATTTTTAGCAAGAAACAGGAAAAAAAATCTTACATTTAGAAATAAATATAAGATTTATAAAGATCCTTTCAATCTTTTCAGGTTTTGAGATATAGAAAGTGAGTCAAGAGGGGTTGAATCACCACAGGTCACACAGTTATTGTCAGGTCATGCCACTGCATTCGTACACCCCGTTTCCACACTAACGTTCGTGAGCCCCATACTTCTTCACTAACAAATTATACCTGTTTTTTCTTTAACAGAATAGGCATGGTTAGTTGTTTTTTAAAAACGACTTCAAGAGTGTTAAGTAATATCTTTCTCATTTATAATAAACATAACTCAGTAGAAACTTGCCATTCTCTCCTTGAATTAACTATATTGTGGAAATCTCATGGCTTGGCTCAGGTGTGCAGCAATTTCTAAATGCACACGAAGCAACCTAAATGTCCATCAACAGAGGAATGGATAAAGAAGATGTGGTGTGTGTATGTATATATATATATATATATATACACACACAATGCAGGGTTACTCAGCCATAAAAAGAATGAAATAATGCCATTTGCAGTGACACAGATGGACCTAGAGATTGTTATACTGAGTGGAGTAAATCAGACAGAGAAAGGCATATATCATTTGATAATGCTTATACGTGGAAGCTAAAAAAAATGGTACAGATGAACCTATTTACAGAACAGAAATAGAGTCACACATGTAGAAAACAAACAGGGTTACCAAGGGGGAAGGAGGGAGGGATAAATTGGGAGATTGGGATTGACATATACACACTACTATATAAAAAAGAGACAACTAATTAGAACCTACTGTATAGCACAGGGAACTCAATAGTCTGTAATGATCTATATGGGAAGAGAATCTAAACAAGAGTGGATATACGTATAACTCACTTTTCTGTACAGCAGGCACTAACCTTGTAAATCAACTATACTCCAATAAACATTAATCTAAAAAATGCACACACAATTATTAAATGGAAATGAAAAATTGAGGGAGAGTGGAGGCTGCAAACAAAGCCCATACCTGGACAGCTGGTGACCATACATGTGAAAACCATAGTTATCTGAAGTGCTGAGATAGGCATCTGAGGAAGGCTGGTCTTTGGATTATGGATATTTAACCTCTTTAAGGACAAAAATGTTTTTCTTTAAATAATTAGTACTTAAAAATCTTCCTTAAGATATGTCTACATACTTCCCGGTCTCAGTAAGCACGCTGGATAAAATACAATCTCCAGAGACCTTGCATTTTCTCGGGGTCCACGTGAATTCCTATGGGGCCTGGAGTCCAGACAGAAAATGGAGCAGAACATGATACATGCCTACCATTCCCAAGACATAATCTGCGAAAGTTAAAATAACAGAATGATGTATATACACTACCAAACGTAAAATAGTTGGCTGGTGGGAAGCAGCAGCACAGCACAGGGAGATCTGCTTGGTACTTTGCGATGACCTAGAGGGGTGGGATAGGGAGGATGGGAGGGAGGCTCAAGAAGGAGGGGATATGGGGACATGTGTGTGCATATGGCTGATTCGCTTTGTCGTACAACAAAAACTAACACAGTATTGTGAAGCAATTATACCCCAATAAAGATCTATTAAGAAAACACAAAAACCAGAATCTCTAGTAACTGATATAGGTCACATTTGCTTCTTTCTCCTAAGAGTAAAATGTAGCAGGAAAAAATTAGAATTTTATTGGTTGGATAATTAACCAATTAGAATTTTAGTTTTTAATACAGTAAGTGGCACATATCTAATAACTGTTTATTGAATATCTGATGGGGCCAGTTAGACGTGCTATTCTATATGACGATGCTTTGATGGAAAAGGAAATGAAAGCTTAAACCTGGAGGACAGTGATATATTGACTCTCCCGCTGCGGAGCACAGGCTCCGGACACGCAGGCTCAGCGGCCATGGCTCATGGGCCTAGCCACTCCGCGGCATGTGGGATCTTCCCGGACCGGGGCACGAACCCGTGTCCCCTGCATCGGCAGGCAGACTCTCAACCACTGCGCCACCAGGGAAGCCCAGATAGATATGTTTTGATATATACTTTAAAATGACAACTTATGCAGTTATGTTATAAACTCCTTGAAAGCATTTACCAAGGTTCTTGATCCTCCATTTCTTGAACAGGCCTGATTTAGAAGGTGCTTCATACATGTTTGCTGAATAAACAAGTGAGCCTACTGATTATTGATTGCCTAAATTCAGAGTCCACTGAATTTAAATGAATGTATCAGAATGAAGATGAAATTGACAAAAAGCTCTGAGGTTTTCTTTTTCTTTGTTTCATTCAGTAAATATTTATTGAAGGTCACTATTTGCAAAGTGCTGAAGGAAGCAGGTCTCTCTCTCTCTCTCTCTCCCCACCCCGCCCTTCCTTCTGGGGGTTACATTATAATAGAGATACAGAATACAAATGTGTTAACAAACAAATAATCCATTGTGGGAATTATTATAAAGGAAACAAGTCGACTTCTATGACTGAGTGGGGTGTGAGCTTGTGGGGAACAGTTTTAAAATGAGCAGTCAGGGAAGGCTTCTCTAAGGAAGTGACATTTAAATTGAGAATCCAGTTATAAGAAGAGTTTGGGAACAGGTATGAAGGTCCTGAATAGTTTGGAACTAAAACAAGATCAGGTGGTTGAGGCATAACGAGCTCTGGACATGTGGCTCTGAGGACAATGGGGAAGATCATGCCAGGCCTAAGAGGTGAGGCATACTGATTGTATTCTAACTACAATCAGCTTTAATTAGGGAAGTGACAGTGATGGTGACAATGATGGTAATGATAGCAGCTACCCTTTAATGAGCACCAGTTCATTACCTAGGGATTGTACGATAGGCTCATACTAAATGTTCTAACATCATTAGTCATTTACTCTTCACACCAAATCACAGAAGCAGAGATAATTACCTTTTCCATTTACAGAAGAGGAAATGGAGTCTTAAAGGGTTTAGTTAACTTGTTCAAGATTGCAGCTAGTATATGTGACATCATCGAGTTTCTGATTTCAAAATGGTTCTCAAGATGCTTTGTTGGAAATAGATTGCTGGGGAGAAGAGAGTATCAGGAGGTCAGCTGGGCATTCATGTAGTGGTTCAGGTGAGAGAGTGTGGGTGTGAACAGGTGGTGAAAAGGAGGTGGAGGGTTCTAGATGGAACACATATATTTGCTGTTGGATTTGAGGTGGGGGATGAAAGAGGGAGAGGAGAATGGATGGTCTGCCATTTAATGACATAGGAAAGATCAGGGGAGAAACACGTTTGAAAGAGCCTGGGCCTATTTTTTGTGTGGCTAAGGGAGCTTAGAACGGTGTTTATGTTTTTAAATGGTTGAAAAAAGATTTAAAAAGTAATATTTTGTGACACATGAACACTATGTAAAATTCAAGTTTCAGGCTCCATAACTATGTGTTGGAAGACAGGTATTCTCATTGGTTTATATATTGTCTGTGACTACTTTTGTGTGACAATGGCAGAGCTGAATAGGCTGCAGGGCCAAAAATATTCACTATCAAGTCCTTTACAGAAAAAGCCTGCAGACCGCTGTTTTAGCGCAATATCCTATTTGATAAAAGAAGATTAATGACATTTTGTCAGTAAGACTTTAATCAGTAATTCTTCGCCAAATATAGTGATAGAAGTTAGAAAACTTCTGAATTCATTCTTTCTAAAACGTATTTTCTACATTGCTAAAAATTTTAAATGAAAAAAACAAAACAAAATGAAAAGCCCACGAACATTTTTAGGTAAACTTTTCAAAGATGTCTAAATAATAAGGGACTCTATCAGACACTACTGTGTTTTGCAGTGAGGCCACTGATCTTAGCTCTAGTCAGGCTTCATTATGACATATCTATACAGAAACTATAAATCATGTATAATTCATAAACTCTACATATAATACACTAAAAACCAGCTGCCCGAAAGGCAAAAATAGCTACTATTTCTTGACCAAATGAAAAAAATATTGACTGCAGGGCAGGAATAGTTTGCCAGCTCACCTGTCGTTGCCTTAAAGATCATCTTTCTACAATTTCTGTCCCTTAATGGATACAGTGTTACTTGAAACTCCCAGTAGATCATTAACGGTGCCTAAATGTCCTAGTGTTAGCTCTGAATGGTTGTGAATTTGCTTCAGTTGCTCATAGCTGGATTTGGTAATGCTGGCTTAAAGGCAAAGTCAGCTGTCTAAACGTGCAGGCCTATGATGCTGCAGGATTTTACAGTAGAACATTTGACCACAACACACTCACGTGATGTGATAAATATGATAGAGAAAAAGCACTTATGCTATTCAGAGTTGTTTGTTATTACTTTTAACTTATGACAGGACCTAAAATATCAGTTTATATGTTGTTGTTTTTTTTTATTTTTTTTTTGCGGTACGTGGGCCTCTCACTGCTGTGGCCTCTCCCGTTGCGGAGCACAGGCTCCTGACGCGCAGGCTCAGCGGCCATGGCTCACGGGCCCAGCCGCTCCGCGGCATGTGGGATCCTCCCGGACCGGGGCGCGAACCTGTGTCCCCTGCATCGGCAGGCGGACTCTCAACCACTGCGCCCCCAGGGAAGCCCTATATGTTTTACAACTCATGGTTTAGCTACAAACTGAGGATTAAAAAGCAGTTCTAAAAGGCAATGTTTTCTTTCTTATTGTGAGTGCCTTCCATTTGTAACATATGCAAGGGATATTTTCACAAAGTTACTCATGCATATTTCCAGATTAAAACCAAGGCCATAACAAGGTCATAACTATGGTCAAGAGACAGTACTGCTGGAGTTAAAGAGATGAATTCTGGAGGTAAGACATTTTTGGGTTCAAATCCTGACTCTGCTGCTGACTTAGAGTGAAGCCTTCCACTCCACGGCTATCTGTGAAGTCAACCAATCCCTGTGAGCCTCAGATTCCCCATCTGGAAAGTTAGGATAATAACAATAATAGGTACTATTTCAAAGGATTAAATGAAGGAATGCAAAATACTCAGCTCAGTGCCTGGCACACAAATCAAGTGCTCAATTTCAACTAATCATTTCGAAAAGATATACTCATGAATCCAGAGGTACTCTTTTGTGATCTTATGGGTTTTACACAGCTTTTTGGTACATGCTTAGAGAAAGCGTTGGTAACAGATCCGTGGGTAATACGTCCTATGATAAAGTTCACCTATTCTTCCCAATGAAATGAAACAAACCTACAGGAGTACGTTTGCAAAGGTAAACGGTGGGAACAGGGACCAGAGGATGACCCAGTCCTGGCGTGAACACTGTTGCTCCCCAGGACCTGCCTCCCCTAAAATGACCTGAGGAATCCACACTCCCCTGTTCATGTGAGGGATGCTGATGCAGAGGGAGACATGACTATACAGGGGACCTAGAGCAACTCCAGGGAGGAGGCCCTGGGGTGGAAATTTCAAGAACAGATGGCTATTTCATAATCTCCTTCTATGGCAATCAGGCAAATCCCAACCACCTACATATGGCAGGGTCAGCTCTCACTGTGCAGATCTCTGCAGCTGATTTCCAAAAGAAGATAGTCAATACAGTCCTTGGGAATTTTCTCTAAAAAAAACAAACACAGGCATTCCACATGTCATGCTGAGCATATTCAGTGGCCTTTCGGAATATTCAACCCCAGGGCACCAATGGTAGATGATGTGTTTAGAATATGTGGCAGGCATAAGCTTTGAGTGACAGATGAATCTGATTTTTTGAGTTGAGTCTAGCAATTTCTAGCGTTTTGTCTCTAAGAGGACAAGAAAAACCTTCACTCTCCTGTGAGTGTAACTTGCATTTACACGTAGTAGCCCAAGGTCACACCTAGGAATTCAAAAGGAATGCCTAGGTCAAAATGGTAGGTTGGGGGTGGAAGAGGACACTTGCAAACTTTACAGACTTTGGTTACTGCTCTCTGCATAGAGGCTAGGAAGAAAAACACTGGGAATAGGATTGGTTTAGAATTGGAAGAAAAGGAAAGAGAGAGCAAGGGTGGGTGGAATCCAAGCTCAACCCTCATCAGATGTCACTTAGGATATGTTCAGAGTAGCATCCTCTGCATTCTGAAAGGGAAAAGGGGGCATGATACACTGTGCAAACTCAACTGGTTAACTTCTCCGTGGTGGACAAAAACATGGTCCCCCAAAGATATCAGGTCTTAATCTCTGGAACCGTAAATGATACCGTATTTGGAAAGAGTCTTCACAGTTGTGATTTAAATTAAGGATCTTATAATGGGGAAATTTTCCTGGTTTATCTGGGTAAATCCTAAATGCTATCATAAATATCCTTACAAGAGGGAGGCACAGTGAACTTTTACATAACATGAGATGGCAATGTGAAGACAGAGGCAAAGATTGGAGTGATGTGGCCACGAGCCAAGGAATGCCAGTAGCCACCCAAATCTGGAAGAGGTAAGGAACAGATGGTTCCTAAGAGCCTCCAGAAAGAATGTGGCATTGCCAACACCTTGACTGGGCCTGGTCAGACTGATTTCATATTTCTAGGCTCCAGAACTGTGAGAAAATTAGTTTGTCTTGTTTTAAGCCACCCATTCTGTGGTAATTTGTTACACCAACTACAGGAAACTAATACAGCATCGTTACAACTTTTAATATCTCTAATTACTATAGATTTTCTTGATTCTATTCACTCATTGTTTCTTTCTTCTTGAACTCATTCTCAGACATTACAAAATTATTATTTTCCTTTCTGTTCAATTAGATTACACTGTGTGTGCCACTGTACACACGATTTCTCCGGCTCGTCTCCAGGATGCTAAGTCATATAAACATTGTATCTCAGTCACCAGTGAAGTTCCCAAATTATTTCTTTTCACAGAACAAATATTTATCAAATGGCATGCCAGTTAAGTCAAGTAATTATACCCTTAAGAGATGCAGTTTTCAAATTCATTATCTCAAAACTGTATACTACAGATGTTCAAGTTTTAATGTGTATCTATCTGGAAAATGATAAAGTAGCTGAGTCACACAAAACAGACAAAATATAATAAACTATTTGAATATTTATAACATTGTGTTTGTCTTTTACTGTCAGTTATGTGAATAGAATCAAACTCAAAGATTAACTGAAATGAGTGATGAAATAATGTTGTGTTCTCCCAGCGAGTAAAGAGCTGCTCTGAGACATTTATGGGTGCACCATATTGTAAATCAATTCCTTCACTGCTCTGAATGGTACCCCAGTGACCAGAAAATGTTACTAGGCATCCCAAAGTACCTGTCATTAGGGAAGATGCTTTTGTACTGGTTCAATATTTCATCTATGGGTATAGTCATATTTAAAAACCATATTTCATAAGTCTCTATGAAGTCTAATTTTAAAATGACTAAGTCCACATCTCTAGAACAGCTAATGGTTTCCTCCCCTGTAAAACGAAGGAGTCGGATCTGGGTATCTCTCTCCCACCTCTCATGTTCTGTGAGATGAGATACTGATGCAGAGTGACTACCCTGGTATTTGGAGAGTTAATCGAAGTTTTAAGTGAACAGCCCAGGTGGTGCTGTGACTGGGCAAGAAAAGCAGCCAGAATAAAGCATCTGAGTATGGACAGTTCAAGTGCAGGGTTAGGACTAGTTCCCAGGTGCTTCTTGCACTGGATAAAGCTTTGTCTGTAGTCTTCACAAAGATACAATATTTGTCATACGTAAGTGTATCTCTTCTGTTAATTTCATTCAGACTCTATCAAAACGTGCTTTGAAACAATGAGCAGTGTAGTCACTTGGTATAATCATGTCCTCAGTTGACATGTTTACTTAGTTTTATCCAGCCAACATGAGCTCATTTCTCATGCTGGGCGGAATGTAAGCCTCACAAGTGCAAAAGGAGGGATCCAATTCTTGCACATCCTTAAAGATTATCTCACAAACCAAGGTTCAGTGTAGAGTTCTAAGAGCTGCCTAACACTGACGGCTTGACTCTGCAGAGAAATACACAAAAAATGTGAATTTTCAGACAAAAACTGGAAAAAAAAAAACCCTTGTGTTTATTAAAAAAGATGCAGTTTTTAAAGTTACATGTAATTTAATATTTTAAAATTTTATGGGAAATTAAAAAATAATATTTAAGGAAATACTAATTTTAAAGCTTTGGGAAATTAATAGCTAAAATGTTTAAGGTAAGTTGTTTACATACTGTAGCATAGTTGTATACTTCTGAAATGACTTCTAAAAATGTTTCAAATGAAAGATAGTTTGACCAACATCAGGTCATTTTAATGCCCAGGCACTAAAGACAAGCAGCACAGTTTGGCTCTTAAATTAACAAAAAACATATTTGTGCTTCAGAGAGTGTCAACTTTATCAAAGAGAAGCCAGAAGGAATTTAGGCCTCCATTGATTGTCGGCTTCTCCTGCCAAGCTTCGATCCAGGTGTTGTCCAACGTGCCTGCTTGATCATGCAAAGATTTGAGATGAATTTCAGGGTTGTGAATGTTGATGGTTTCCTCTATCTTCAAGTAGTTTTTTTGCATCTCAAAAAATTCTGCCCACCAACACCTCCTCACACAAAAATTTGATTTTCAGTGTGTTACTCCATTTGTAGAACAAAATTATTTAAATATTAATGTAACTGGTAAATCTATAGTTGCTGTCTTGGTAAACTCTACTTTTAAAAATTTCAGCATATCAACAAGCAATTTTATATATCATGTTTATATGTATATAATCTCCAATTCATGAAACTGCATGCACCCCTGGAAAGGGAGTTATATTAAAAGCAGGTAAATATTTTAGTTCTCCTTCTAGCACCATCTTCAAAAAACAATAGCCAGCAAAGCAAAATAGAACAAATGCCAACCAAAAGAAAACTTTACAAACTATCCTCCAATATTCTAAATTACACCTCTAAGAGAGGACCCAGAGGTACTGAATTAACCATACAGGAACTATTTCCTTGAAGTTGCTCAGGTATAACCACTCTCCTATTTCCCGATGTGTAAACTGAAGTATTACTTTTTGGTAATAAATTACCTCTGATTCTCAGACATCTTCACACTGTGGACTAGGTCCACTTGCTAGCTGTGTGACTTGGCGGTCGGGGAAGGTTATTTAACTTCTCTATGCTTCAGTTTCCTCATTTATAAAATGGAACTGTATTAATTGTCTTCCTAATACATTTTTAGGGAATCAGGCACCTTGTAAGCACCTCCATCTCATTTGCTAGGGAATCCTATGGACATTTTATACTATTTAATTACTGCCTATGACACAATTAGCATAATAGTTGATTTATGACACTATCATAATAATAACATTTCAAAAAGGTTTTGAAATATTGACTCAATGATGTAAAGTAGTTTGAAAATCCTTCATCCAGGGAAGTTTTATTCCCATTATTATCTTCTAACAGAACCCAACCGCCCACAAGTCCCCAATGTGACCAGCCATGTTTCTGCTGCAGTACAATCCTGCCTTAGCAAGTTCACAACTCATTTACTAGCTAACTAATATCCTAGAGTCTCTTTAGAGAATTCCCAAACCTCCTACTTTCATCAACCAAAATAAATATCTTTCCTTGTTAATAAATATATAGATTTCAGACAACTACTTGCTGATGAGCCTTGTTTTTCTAATTTATGTTTTAATTAATTTCCTCTCCACCTCACTCCATTTTGTGCATTCTTTTCCTCTCAGATGTTTGCAACATGTCCTGGGGAATAACACCTACATTTTGAATTACAGATTTGTTGACGGCATCCTTTAGGTAATTAAGATGTTAACAAAGACGAGACTCAATCATGATCCTTTTAACATTTCTTTGAATGCTTAATCAACCATTACACATATCACTAAATGAGACAAATTTTCATTTTCTCTTCAGTTTTCACTTGAACCATGAAAATAATGGGAGTAGATTTTTCCCTGGAGAGACCCAATGCATATATATATTAACACATAATGTTGTCAACAAATATCTGAGTAACTATCAGTTTTTAATTTAGATGATTCCATGTGGTTATATAATTAATCTAAAAATATAATTAAAATTAAAAATTGATTGTCATTCAGACACAGCAATTAGAAATCATTAAGAATGGGCTTAGAGATGTTACTTCTAAGTGATCACTAAAATAAAATTAAAATTAAAAAATAAAAAGCTTTAGTTTAATTTCAAAAGGTTATACATAAAAATGATAGACTTTTAAAAACACACTTGTATATTAGACTCTTCCAGGAATATAATTAAACCCAGCACACACTGATCAAGTCTTGCTGCAGGTATAGAGCACAAGTGAACAGAAGATTGGGAAGTTCAAACAGAGACTTAGGTCTTCAATAGATTCCAACTCTACTACTTAGGGAAAGATCCAACTCACCAAATTACCAAGGCCAATATCATTAAGAACACCTTGATATTTTGTGCCTGCTCTTTGTTTGTAGCACATGGTTTTTGTTATTAAAGGTATAAAATAGGTAGCTACTCTAAAAAGCAATGCCTTCACTTTGGTGCTAGGTATCTTCCAAACAAAATAAATACAAAATCCCATCAATGGAGTTGGGCCAGTGAGGAAATACACAAGCAAACACGAAAAGCACAGGCATTAAGCATACTCTACACTTTGAGTTGTTTGGCTACTTAGTTACCTTCCATTTTGCATTCATTTCTCTTTTCATATAATTGTTATAGGGGCTATGTCAAAAATATCAGTTCACCAAATGATGTGTTCTATTTCTTTGTCATCACAAAACCATCTAAACATCCATTTTGGTAAAACATCTCTAACACATTTACTGTAAGTGTTAAACTGGTACTTTCCCTACATTCAGTTCAAAGTGGATGAGACCCACAGTAGTAATTCATTATAGCAAATGTCACTGTAAGGAAGGTTTCCCTAATTATTTCACACTAATTAACTCATACAGTAAAAGGTTCCATTTTAGTTACCTTGATACACATAGCTAATTGGGATAGTAAATTCTGCCATATTTATTTTAAAAGTAAAAATGTCATTGGATATAGTCTTCCCCCCCCCACAGTGCTTTAATATTGTCAGTTGGTAAAACATAGCAGGAAAAAAAAAAAAGTTTATTTTTTCAAATTCCTTACCACTGATAGCTCAATTTCTATTTACTATTTTTTTCTACACTGAACTTCATTAATTAAATGCTGTTCCAGTATTTAGCTTCTCATTGTTATAGGCAGAGACACAGACTGCATAAATGGAAACCTAATAGAGCCAACATTAGCCGTGTTAATTTTTTTTTTTTACCCTACATGCTAAATATGTACTGAATTTTCTCTTTACTACTTTAATAGCTCATATATTAATTTTGTAGTGCTTTTTAAGAGCTGTATAGTCCTAAGTATTTAATCCTGGGATCATTTTTATCTTTGAATAACAGTCATCATCCCCCCCCACTTCTATTATAATAACTGTCATGTTTCCATGGAAACTGTGGAGAAAGAATGAAATGGTAAAACATCTCCATTTTAGGTCTAAGTTGACAGTATGATTTTTATTAGGAGACTCAATTATTCAGACAGGTAAGAATATAGAGAGTGGTTTCATAAATTATATAGAATCTTTTATAAATGATCTTGATCCCTGATCTTTTATAAATATGAAATTATGTTTCTAGCTAAAGGAACTTAACCCTTTCTGTTGAGAATTAGTTATTTGGTGGTGAGATTTGGGGGAGTTTTTTTTCTTCTTCTTTACATTTTATTGTTTTGCTTGACTTACTGTTACCATGTAAAATAAAATAAGCAAAAATTAAAATATTCTTTACAAAGAACTAGTTATTTGTTATACTCTTGATAAATATATTTTAATCTTTACTAAATATCACTAAACCCATACAGCTAGGTTTTAGATACACATTTACAATTTAAAAATTCGTTAATGCATATAAGAGCATTTAGAGACTTCTTATAATTATAAAATCTCTTTGGAGCTTTGTCCACAGTATTGATTACTTCCCACATTTTGCTGCTCTAAAAAACCATAAATTAAAAAGAAGCAACCAATTTTAACTTAAATATAAGTTAACTGCTATTTGAATCACTAAAGGGATCCAGAGGAAACCGGTTATAATGATTGCTTCTAGCAAGGAAGATTTACCGCTTGCTCTGTATATATTTTAAATTATTTGATTTTTTAAAAAGTATAGGGCTTCCCTGGTGGCGCAGTGGTTGAGAGTCCGCCTGCCGATGCAGGGGACACGGGTTCGTGCCCCGGTCCAGGAAGATCCCACATGCCGCGGAGCGGCTGGACCCGTGAGCCATGGCCGCTGAGCCTGCGCGTCCGGAGCCTGTCCTCCGCAACGGGAGAGGCCACAACAGTGAGAGGCCCGCGTAACGCATAAAAAAAAAAAAAAAAAGTATAGGTGTTATTTATTTAAAGAGAAATGCAGTCTCCTGAAATAAAGATTCTAGCTGATAAAAAGTCATGGATTTAAAAGAGGCTTTAAGTAGTTGAGTAAAATGTTAGGATTTTACTGTGTGGCTTTTCACAGAGAAAACAGAGAATTTATTTTTGCTTTTATCACAATAGAAATAAGGGACAGTTTATAAAGTGGGAAGCTTTTCCTTAATATTTACTCTATGAAGATGGAGAAATGGACAAATGACTGAGAAAATGGATGCCCTTTGAAATTGAAACTGTTGGTGCTTCCCACTAAAGAATTACAGGTCAAAGACAAGAAACATTGAAGTTCATTACAACAACAAAATTAAGATCTTGGCAAAAACAGAAATAAATAGAAACACAAGTGACATGGATATAAAGCTTCTGCCCCAACCATCTGATAGGGAAGTTGCTTAGGTAAAAATTTTTTTTAAATCGATGGTTTATTATGTTTTCTAAAACTCACATTGTGGTCTCAGTCTCCTTAAAACCTAAAATAAGAAATTTCTACTGCAAATTAAGTTTGACATCCAAACAAATACATAATATCTTTTCCTTTTATATAAATATTGAATGTCTTGGTGAGCCACCAACTCTATGAAGTATTTTTTGGTGTCTGGAAATTTTTTTTTAAGTTTAATTGGTATTATAAGCTAAGTTCTCATCTTTGACTTCCTCCTAAAATAATAAAAAGTCCTGCTGAGATATGAACATAGATAAAAAGCTTGATGTGAAAATCATTCTTAAGGAATTATACATCTTGTTTCTAACTTAATGTGCTACTCTCTTAGAATAAGATGGGAACGGTGCAAGATTACATAGAGCATGTTGTGAGTTAAATAATGTGCTTATTACAACAATCATGCTCTTACTTTTTCTACTAAAAAAGATCTAGAAGCAAAGAGACCCAGTAGCAGTCACCACTCTTCCTTAGCACCATTTCTGGCTAAGAGGAACCATGGTTCCTTGAGAAATGGCTGATTTCAGGTTCAGGGGAGGAAATACACACAGAAAACCTGGGACATCTTGTTCAGAAAGCAAGGGAGCTCTTGGCAACTAAGGGATTGTGTTAAGAGGAAACGAGGAGCCAACATGATTCACTGAATGTATAAAAATCTACACATTCATAATAATACAAAAAATGATTTAAAAAACCCATGTCCATTTGTCACTAAGAGGTAACTATGGCACCAATTACTTACTCTGGAAATTGGTGATTAATGGGAAAGAATAAAAAGTATTCATCCTGTCTTGAATGAACAGTTTGAAGGTAAACAGTCTATCAGATTCTTAATTGATGATGGAGAGTATTTAGAGAAGAATTCCAGTTAATAGACATTGAAAGAATGATGGAATAGGATAAGATCATATTAAAAGCCTAATGAGATAGTTGATTCAGGCAGTGATCATTATTAGTATCAAAACATTTAACAAAAGGTGGGAAACATTACAACAAAAGGATCAGGCTATCACCTCCTTATCCACTGTTTCAATTTCAACTAGCTGAAAGTGGAAATGTGCCTGGTAAGGTCCTATGTGCCTTCTGTTATAATGCAATATTGAAGTACACTGAACATTCTATGAAGTTTTCTTACCCCAAAAAGTTGATTATAAATCCAATCAATCCTTTAGGTTTGATGATCCTTTACAACAAATACAGAGGATACAAAGATACAAAGTGGATGACACCATTTACAAACAATAAGACAAACCTGAAATGGGGGAGCTAAATCAGGACAACTGATTCATTTCTTGAACAACCTAATAGGGCTATTAAAGAGGTTCTTCTAGATCAAAGGAGACTTAAGAGGCATAACCAATATGCAATCGATGAGATGTATTTTGATCCCAAGTCGAACAAATAAACCATTAAAAAGAGATTTTTCAGAAAATTCAGGAAAATTGAATAATGCCTACATGTTCTTTTTGTTAGGTGCAATGAAATAATACCACTTGCAGTGACATGGATAGACCTAGAGATTGTCATACTGAGTGAAGAAAGTCAGACAAAGACAAATATCATATGATATCACTTATATGTGGAATCAAAAAAAAGGTACAAATGAACTTATTTATAAACACAGAAATAGAGTCACAGATATAGAAAACAAACTTATAGTTACCAAGGGGGAAAGGGAGGGAGGAATAAATTGGGAGATTGGGATTGATATCTACACACTACTATATATAAAATAGATAACTAATAAGGACCTACTTTATAGCAGGGAACTCTACTCAATACTCTGTAATGACCTATATGGGAAAAGAATCTAAAAAAGAGTGGAGGGCTTCCCTGGTGGCACAGTGGTTGAGAGTTTGCTTGCCGATGTAGGGGACACGGGTTCGTGCCCCGGTCCGGGAAGATCCCACATGCCGCGGAGTGGCTGGGTCCGTAAGCCATGGCCGCTGAGCCTGCGCATCCGGAGCTTGTGCTCCGCAACGGGAGAGGCCACAGCAGTGAGAGGCCCGCGTACCGCAAAATAAATAAATAAATAAATGAAAATAAATAAATAAAATAAATAAAAAAGAGTGGAGATTATATATATATATGATTCACTTTGTTGTACAGCAGAAACTAACAGAACATTGTAAATCAACTACACTCCAATAAAAATTATATATATTCTGATTTAATAGAATATATTTAAATTTCCAGATTTTCTGCAGTTTGGGTTGTTTTGATTACTTGAACATTTTAATTAACTTGTATTTATTTTATAAAAGTTACATGGAAAAATTATTAATTTTCAAAAAAATAGAATGAAGTACTGAAAATAAATAAGGCTTTGTTTTATACTTTAGAAAAGCGTGAGTTCTTGCTGATACTCCTGGTCCTCACTATCATTAGTATCCACACAACAAAACTAGTTTGGACTATTTGAACTTTCTAGTTGTTAAGACTTTTCATAAGCAGGGGCTTATACTACACACACATATATATATATATATATATATATATATTTTTTTTTTTTTTTTTGCGGTACGCGGGCCTCTCACCATTGTGGCCTCTCCCGTTGCAGAGCACAGGCTCCGGACGCGCAGGCTCAGCGGCCACGGCTCACGGGCCCAGCCGCTCCGCGGCATGTGGGATCTTCCCGGACCGGGGCACGAACCCGTGTCCCCTGCATCGGCAGGCGGACTCTCAACCACTGTGCCACCAGGGAAGCCCTATACTATATATTTTATAGCAAACAGATACTGTCTGTGTCTTTAACAAATGCAGAGGTAAACCCATATTGATAAGCACCTATGGTGATTACAGGATTATTAAAGCTTTCAAATTCTGAAGAGGTAGCTTCAGAATATAAATGAGAACACTCATTAAATAGGTGGCTCTAAAAAGCTGACAAGCAGTCCCCAAACCTAGGGTAAGTTTATTTTTTGCTTTTGTTGAATCTATAAACATTGACTTCACATATAACCTGATCAGGGTCACTCTTTTGAAATGCAGGTGAAGGCTTGTGATCAATTAATATTGATAAGTGGCAAATGGAAATCAGTCTACCAGGACCTGAGGGGTTTGGGAGAATGACTGAAATTCTTCATCTTATTCAGCCTCTCCAGTCACAGATATATACCTCCAGGGGGAGAGAGGGAGAAATGCTAAGGATAAAGGAAGTTTTAAACTATACTTCATCAAAACGTTGTTAGCAACCACATCTTACAGCATTATAGAGAACAGAATCCATAGATATTTACAAACGAATCTACACAAGCTAAATGCTCCCTTGGCTCAAAACATTCCTGTAGTTTTCTTTATACGGAAGAATGTTTTGGTAAAAATAGTTAAAAGCCTTAGGCTGATATTGATGCCCCTTCTAAGTGCTCACATAGAATTCCATACTTCCCCTCATTAAATAACACCGCAATCAACAGTTGCTGCATTTATTAGATTTTAAGTTTCTCAAGAAGAGAACATATCTGTTTTGTATTCTCTTTGCTTAGTACATGGCTGTCATATTTCAACTTAAAAAAAGGTTGACAATTTTTCACAATAATGATGTACTGTCCTTTGATATGGAAATGACTACACAGACATTTGTTTTGCATATTGATAGATGTGTCCCTTGCCCCTCTCGCTTTCTTTTGTCTTATCCTTGAATTCAACTGCATGCATTTTAAGGTACTTAGTTGACCAAGAGGATGTAATTTGTAGCCACAAGGTAAGTCTAACTATTCAATGCACACAATAAAAAACATATATTTTTTAAAAGTACAATGAATACTACAACTGAATTGGGAGGGAGGCATTTATATTGATTTAATAGTTTCCAAATCTTTTTGACTACAGATACAGTTTTCATCATAGCCATCCTTTACACACACACACACACACACACACACACACATACATACACACACACAAACACACACGGGAAAAAACTAACAAATCAATACTACTATGTATGATGCACCTGAAATAATAAAAATGTTGGGTCATGATACACTACATGAACTTTACGATCCCTAGTGGTTTGTAACCCACAGTTTGAACAACACTCTAAAGGTTTATTCTTTTATAATAATCCCAGGAGTCTACTTTTTTTTTTTTTTTTTTTTTTTTTTTTATGTGGGCCTCTCACTGTTGTGGCCTCTCCCCTTGCGGAGGCACAGGCTCTGGACACGCAGGCTCAGCGGCCATGGCTCACGGGCCTAGCCACTCCGCGGCATGTGGGATCTTCCCGGACCGGGGCACGAACCCATGTCCCCTGCATCGGCAGGCGGACTCCCAACCACTGCGCCACCAGGGAAGCCCTATCTTAAATTATTATTCTCCTTGGAGTCTTTTTAATAATCCCAGATCCTATGTACTCCCCCAATTCTTGCTAACTTTCTTGCACAGAAATTTCAACATGTTCTGCATTTCAAATGTTGAGGTTGTACAGATGCCAACATCTCATCAATTGACATGGCTATGTCTCTCTAATTATTTCTGGCTCTTTCAGTTAATCAGCAGGGAGTCAAATTGACCAGGGTCGGGCTCTTGAAAGCACATGGGGAATAGTAAGCATGTCAATAGGCAGCAGGATGACAATACAGCATTGTGTTGGCAGAATCCATTGTTTGTGATTACCACAAAGGTGGAATTTAAAGAATGCCCGTGCCCTTTATTTCTATAAGTTAATGCAACCATGTTGACAGAACTTGTAATGTAAGAATGCTACTATTTGGAGGGACTGTCACATCTGTGACTTCTAGTCCTCTCATGCACTTCATTTTTGCCTGTAGCACATTGTTCTCTTTTGTAGTGCATTCAATGTCACAATATACACTTGTATTTTATTACCAATGTAATATCAGTCCTCTATTATAGACGCTAGTTTCACCTAAAATCTGTTTTTGTGTTTTCTGTCTTAATACAATGCCATGTTTTACCAGTACAACCCAAGGGGTTATATGAATAGAAAGAAAATTCATTGTATTATACACAAAGTAATTACATTTGAGACTATTATAGTGACTCAGCATCTAATGTGAAAAATGTCAGTCAACGATGTGTGGAACAAACTGAGACTGTGTATTTTCCCAGCTTTGGCAAATTTACTAACTCCACCATCTCAAAACAACAACAAAGTTTTAGTATCCTGGTGAGCCAGATTCTCCCAATGAATTCATTGTCCCATTACACTTAAAATTCTGCTTCTTTGAAGGAGAAGAATTTTTTAAAATCTTGAGTATTAGGGAGAAATATAGAAATCTTAATTGAACGTGGATAAATTATTTTGTATAATTTGTATCCTAGCAACTGAATTAAATTTTGGTCGACACTGTGCTTCTGGAACTCAGTCTTGTCTGATGCCAACTGTGACACTTTTATCACATCTAAACTTTTCTCCTAGAAGTGAAAGTACAGGAAAGTAACGCTCATTTTCAACATCAGATTAAATTCTGTACTCTGATACTAATAAAACTTTAGTGTCCCCTCTCCTCCACAATTTTGTATTTATTTGTCTTCTCTTTATACCAATGGTTCTCAACCAGGGGAGATCTTGTCCTCCCTCCACACCCCAATTCCCCTAGAAAATATCTGTCAACGTCTACTGACATTTTTGATTGTCATGACTTGAGTGGTGGGTGTATGGTACTGGCATCTACTGGTGTAATCTAATGGGAAATAAATATTTGGTCTTTGTCCCTGTTCCTGGCACAGAGCTCCTAAAACCCTTGTAATCCCTGAAGTGATAAATGCCTCTTTGGCACGCTAATGAGATGACTGGTGGCTGGGGTCCCTAGATAGTTTCAGGATGGGGGCTGGGCACCAGAGAGAGCAAGGCATGGTCAGAGGGTTGGAACTTTCAGCTCCACCCCCAACCTGTGGACAGGGGTAAGGAATTGAAGGTTGTCTTCAATCACAGGGGCCAATTATTTAATCGATTGTGCCAACATAATGAAATCTGTCTACATAATAAAAACCTCTAAATAATGGGATTAGGAGACCTTCAGGGTTTTGCTCATATATGGTCCTAGTACATGTCATCACTCAAAAAAACACCATTGGTCATTTGGTCTGTTATAAAGGTATCATCTCTTCAATGGTCTCTTATATCTCAAGGCAACATTTTGCATCCCATTTGAAATGAAGAATTGTTATGCAGACTAAAGCATACTCTTCATCATTAATTTAATTGTACGTGTAATATAATAAAGTTAAGAGGCTTAAGAGGAAAAACCATGAGCCCCATCCAGAGGAGTGTCCAAAATTAATCTCCTTACCAGCATGGTGAGCAAGGGACCTTGATTTGGAAGAACAAAGTCATTTTCAGTAAAATGTATGTTTTACTAAATTGTTATATTTTGACAAGCAAGTTTTACTAGCATAATAAGCACACTGTGCTTAAAAAAATAAAGCAGAGCCATTTTAACAAAAAACTTAGAAAAACTGATGGGGAATTACCCTATGAGTCATACCTACTAAGTCCTTAAACGGAAAGAGATCTTAATCATTTTAGGGAAGCTGCTTTATCCCCCTTGTGAGGATATTAGGATCATTACTATTCAATACGCTCAATCAGTAACTTACCTAGGTTGTCTAAAACGTTTGAACCGTTTCTGAATATTAGAGTAATAGGCTGGTTTCCTGAAGTCATTAATACAGTTTATAAAGTTGACTAGTGTTCGCAGTTCACGCATTGGAGGAAACTGGTGTGATACACACAAATGTCTGTGAGCAACAGCCATGCTTGACTTTTATGATACCTCATCTTTCTCAAATAACAATTTAAAGACATAAATTAACATGGTGTATTATGTTCATTGTATCAAAATGATTTATGCTGCCATTTTAATTCATTATTTAAAAATTATTTCTTTCTAAAAGGATTCATGGGGGAAAATGTTGGTATAACATTTCCAGTTTCAAAGGCACTCTATAATTTTCTAATGGCATTTTGTTGAAAGATAGCATGGTTTATTATCATATCTAAATGTCACATTGGCAAGAGAAAATTGTATGTATAATGATGAAAATGGAAACTGCTCTGTTTCTAAAGGCTAATTTATTGAACTACTAAGAGTTATCAAAACATACTTCAAGCAAAACTGCATGATTTTTAAGTATTTTGAATAAAGTACGCACTAACAATAATACTTTCAGATTCTGAGAGGAAAGAAATATAACTTAGTGACTTTTATTAAAATATAGATCCACAAAGTATTCCAGGATCCTTAAGGGTGTTTTCTATTGACAGTCACAAAGATGCCTTCATTATCAATTTAGAAAACAGCAAAGGTGAAAATATTGTTTATATAAGAGTTATGTTTCTAAAAGAATGGCTTGTTAACTTCCACATTCTAAGCATTTGAACTAGAAAGGATTTCAAAATGATCATTTTTACAGATTAGAAAACAGGTCCAGAGGTGGTAGGCTCCAGACCTTATGCTTAAGGTCACATGGAGAAATTGATGTCATTGCTCTGACTAAGGCCCAGGTCTCCCAACTCCAAGCAAATATTCCTCTTGCTATGTGAGCATGACTTTGCCAGAAGGACCTCCTTCAGCACTGAGCATCAGCCTTGCTCTCACTAGGTTCATAGGTTTTCTCTCTAGAATGGCCCAATCTTGAATGTAAAGCAGGATTAGCATTATGCTATATGCTATCTTCACTCCTGTGAGAGAGACTCCCTTCACTGAAGAAGAAAAGGTATTTTAGCCACATATTATTATTTTTTGATTGAAATTACTGAGAACACAAGGGATCTATTACTAATAATACTAATAGATACTATTCTTTTTGCTTTTTAAAGGTACGATATCACAACAGGCTCTAGAACATAACAAAACAACAAAAAGACATGTACTGGACTGCTCTCTTTTCTATGGAAGTTTGGGGCTCTGGAAAAGCTGACCTTATCGCCACACAGGACTTGAATATCCTTAGGATTTAAAGAGCTCTTGATGTTTTAAAAGTAATTTCCAGTTGTTGCTATCTAATATGACAACAGTGGAAAAGAATCATCCTTCCTTTTCAGAAGAAGACAGAGTCAATAATCAAATGGCTTGTCTGCATCCACCAAGCAAGTCAGCAGCACTAGATTTTCAATTATCTTTAGTCCTTTGCTCTGTCAATTAGAAAAGGTTGCATGAAAGGACATACTGAGATCCACCTTTATAAAGTCTTGCTACCTAGGGAGTCTTAAAGATAAGTGCAATGGAGAAGTAATTAGCAAATGGCCTTTGAGAGTTTTACAATTTTTAATGAAACAAATAAAAATACTTCTACCCAAGAGTAGTTTTATCCTGAAGATCATTTTTTTAAAAAAAAATCAGTCTCACTGCCCTTGAAAGAAAAAATTTACTTTGATGCTCTCTGTAGTCACAAGTCACACTAAAGTCTTAATCTGCTAGCATTGGTGGCCTTAGAAACTCTTCTATACTTCTTCCCAGCCTGATTACATGTACTAGAATTTGAAAAGCAAACAGCTCTTGCACAGCTGAAAGCCAACTTATTAGTTCAGGGCCAACTGCTGCAAGTTTTTCAAGTCTCCTATACTTTGCCCTGCCATAAAATGGACAACAATTTTTATTGCCCAGAGAATGGGATTGTCTTCTGACTGTTCAACCTGAGAAGTGATCAGCAAGTTCTAATTCTGGTTTGAGGGCTATTTCATACCATTCTTAGTGTTCTTTCCATTTAATTGGCATATAGTTCCCAGTTTGAAACAGGATATTACTCACTTGAATTCTTTCCATAGGGGGAAAAACAATTTTCCAGGCTCATTTCCCTGAGAATTGCTTAGATCAAGACCAAGTTGGTTGAAGTAAGTTGTTGATAAGATTGTGGGAATACTAAGATCTTTACTCTAAAATGCTTGGCAGAAAAACACTAATAAGAAAGGCCAAAATTTCAAAGTCAGGGTGTTCAAAAGAGCAACCCCATGTGCATTTGATTGTGCATTTAAAATCTCATGTTAGTTAGATGCTAGACGACCCTGGGGCATTTGGGAAGATGTTACCAAACGATACATCCCTTTTCTGATTTGCATAGCCTCATGTATTTTGAGGTGCATTTGATGAGTGAATTTTCAAAGGTCGGAGCAACATCGGTAGTTCCCTCTGCAAGTCAAAGAGCACAGAGCAGCCGCCTGCCCCATGGCAAGCAGAGTGAGCAACTAAAGGGTTATCTCTGGCAATCAAATGTAGCGAGAGAACATCAATGCTGTCACATTGTGTCAAACAACAAAGCTGGCACCAAAAGTAATCCTGAAAATATCAGACTAAAATATTCCTTTGCAAATAGCCTTGTAAACAGAGGGGGGCTTAAAATCAGTGAGGACTAATTATAGAAATAGTAATAAACTATTTATTTGGACTACATCAAAAGGGCCAAAAGAGTGGTCCATATGCAGGCAATATTCTTTATAGTTCTAGAGTCGGGAGAAGTGACCGGTACTTCGCTGGTTCAGCAGCAATAAGCCAGAGTCAACCCTGGTGCATCTAAATGTTTTGTGCATCACTCTTTTCCTGGGTGATGATGCTACAGGTCCTGCTTTGTAGACTTAGCCTTACTTCTGGCTTTTTACCATAGTTTCATCTTTCTTGTTTACTTTCAACTTTTCTTTTTGTATTATGTGCATCTACGATGAGAGTCCCTTTTCAGGGTCGAGGTGGAGAATAAGTGAACATTTTGCACTGAGGTACATGGTGAGGGGAGTAGGCCAGGCCAAAAATGGTGATTCTGAGGGGGGTTTGCCTATTAGTGCCTCCTTGTTCAGTGCTGCTTTTTCCTCTCTGTGCTCAGGGGAAGGCTCATGTTATCTCTGGAGAAGGAACTTATACACAAATTTATGCTATGATGTTAGGAAAAAATGTTTAATTCCTCTTAGGAGAATTTTTAAGTTTTACATTTCTTTAGAGAGAGGACAATATTTAAACCTAAAGAAATACTACATAATGTGAGACAGAAAAGTGAAAACCTTCTTAACTAAGAAATCACTTCCATGGACATTTAGGTTGCTTCCATGTCCTGGCAGAATGGAAAAGGAAGATGTGGTACGTATATACAATGGAATATTACTCAGCTATAAAAAAGAATGAAATAATGCCATTTGCAGCAACATGGATGGACCTAGAGATTGCCATACTGAGTGAAGTAAGTCAGACAGAGAAAGACAAATGTCATATGATACCGCTTATATGTGGAATCTCAAAAAATGGAACAAATGAACCTATTTACAAAAAAGGAATAGCATCTCAGATGTAGAAAACAAACTTATGGTTACCGAGGGGGAAAGGGAGGGAGGGATAAATTGGGAGATTGGGACTGACATATACACACTACTATGTATAAAATAGATAACTAATAAGAACCTACTGCATAGCACAGCAAATGCTACTCAATACTCTATAATGACCTATATAGGAAAAGAGTCTATAAAAGAGCGGATATATGTATATGTATAACTGATTCACTCTGCTGTACAGCAGAAACTAACACAATATTGTAAATCAACTATATTCCAATAAAAATTAATTTAAAAAATTAAAAAAATATAACTTCACAAAGTGGTATAAGCTTTACCCAGGGATATGGTCTCACTTCTCCTTTGAAGTTCTGCTTTTGTCTATGAAACTTAAAAGGACCTGAGACCCTCTTGCTTAAACTCTCTCAATCTTATACTCTCCTTCTTTACTGGATTTAACATGTTCATCTCTCTCTCAATATTGATGATCCATAATCATCCACTACACATTGCTGGCTATTTTCCTTGAAATATCTTCTAATTCTGTATAAGTTTATTGACTCTTACTTCTTCAAATCAGATTCATTTTCAATACATTTAGGGGACTTGATCCGTACCACTCCATCCTAAGATGAAAATGAACCAGCGGTTTGATAAATTCAATTGTCACTTGTTAATTAACACACTAGAACTCTCAGCAACATACGATATCACTGTCTCCTCCTCCATTCTTGAAACACACTCTGTTTTTGTCTTCTGTGATGCCATCTGGTTTTCCTTCCACCTCTCTTCTCTCGTTTTCAGTCTTTGGCTGTGGATGTTTTTGTGTGAAATCCTTTCCTTTTCCCTGATTTTTACATGATAAATTTCCTCAAGAATCAATCCTCAGTGCCATACTCCTTTCATACACTGCTTTCTCTCTCATCCACATCTTTAATTACCACTTACCATCTAAATTCTCATTATTCTCACATAAATACCAACCTCTTCTCTGAGTTCCAGACCTGCCTAACCATGTCTCAAAATCACCTCATATTTAACCTGAGCAAAAATCAAGTCATGATTATTCCACTCTCCAAATCTGGCAACCATCCCTCTCTGTCTTCGTGAATGCTACTGCCTGCCGCTGATTTCCAGACCAAACATCCTCGCATCATCCTTGACCTTTCTCCCCTTCATCACCAATATCTATTTCCTTAAGGAGACCTATTGGCTTTGCCACCTAACTAGCTCTCAAATGCTTTTCTCTACTCACACTGCTCTTGTTCTAGTCCTGTGTCTACCATCAGCTTTTACCAGGAAAATATTCTGGTTGTTCTCCTTGCTTTCACTTTTTCACTCCTCCAATCAGAGGAAAGAGTGTTTAATTATAAACCAACTCATCTCATTTGCTAGCTTACAAGCCTGAAGTGCTTTCTTTAAATCCTTAACATCTGATCTCCATCTTGTATATTCTAAGTCCCAGCCATATTGGTACCTTGGTTCCTTGAATATGTAATGTTGTCTCCTATCTTGGGGGCTTTGTACATGTACTTTTGTTTGTCTGTCTAGAATGCTATCTACACTTCCTTACCCAACTAATACTATCTAATTCTTTCCCAGTCAGTACCAGCTAATTCTCCAAAATTCAGCTCAAATATAGTTAAAATGTTACTTCCTCAGGGAAATCTTCACAGAATAATTAATGTACCTCTCTCTCCTCCACTGGACCACAGGTACCATGAAGGCAAGGAGCATATCTATTTTATTCATTGCTTTATATGCAGCATTTTGTAGGCACACAGAAAATATTTGTTAAATATATGAATGTATATGACAAACTGAATGAACATGAATGATGCTGTTACATCATGGGCTGCCAGATCATTGCAGGAAGTCTTTAAATCTATCTATCTATCTATCTATCTATCTATCTATCAACCTACCTACCTACCTATCTACCAAGTAATGTAGATTAAAAAACATGACCACACTCAGAGATTTACAGAGATTTTGCCATAAGAAAGAGCTCCTAATGGAAAACAATATGAGAATCATCAACTTAGATCATAAATAAATGCATTGATGAATCTATATTCATATAGCGGTTAGAGCTTCTCAACTGAAGGGCTTAGATGTGAATCCCTTCAGCCTTCAGAGCAGCAGGATAGAATCTAGGGCAGCTGAGCCAATTGGTACCATATTCTATACCCATTTTCTACGAGTGTCATGACATAAAATAATTTGAAAAATGCTGCTTGATGGGAACAATTTAGAGGGTTTTTTTTGTTGTTTGGTGTTTTTTTATTTGAAGAAGTGATCAGGAATTACTTTCAAAAGCACAGTAAATTGAATCAACAAGGGTACAAATTGAATCAGTCTGAAATACTAGGCTCCATTCATTGTGTTATCAGGTCCTCACCAAAATGATGTTTAAGAAGTCTATATAATTGTATCATAAGTGTTTATAATATGATGGGTGCTAAACTGAAAAAAGCAGGATATAAAGTTGTAAATGACTATAAGTATAATTTTAAAACACAAAGATAGTTAATAGCAGTTGTACTTGATTTGTTTAGACTGTGATTTTTATTTTTTTAATCTATATCACTGTACTATTTCTATTAAAGTGAAAATATAAAACGTTTTAATTAAAAATAAACATCATTATAAATAAAACACTGACTTTAATTTGTTGTTTTGTTTTTCCGCTCTATATGACCTTAATCTTGGAATATAGCTGTGGTATATGTAAATCACCTTATTGGATAGCCACCTTTATATTAAAAATTCCTATGATTATAATAAATATAAATATAGTATATTTCAACTTAACTTGCTAATATATATAGGTTTTTTATTCAGAAAAAGAGATGTTTTGCTTATAACTGCTGAGTACTATATTCAACAATAAGAATGAAATGATACTATAACTTGAAAATATTTCATTTAAGAAGTACTCTGTATTCATATATCAGAAATACTTAGAATGAAATAGAACATCTACATTTTTCTATTTGATTTTCTGGATGGTTTTTTTTTTTTTTTTTTTTTACAAGACAAGGTGTAAATACGGAGATAGGTCTCTCTACCAAAACAGTACTTTATCATACTAAGTATCATAATTTATTCTTAGAAGTAAATATTGAAAATAATCCTGGAATTACACATCAGGCTCCCTACTAAACTGCAAGATCCTTACTATGAGAAAATATGTTTTCTATTTGCTATGCACACTGTAAAATACAATGCCTGACTCATCACGAGTAAATTTCTAAATATTTATTAAATGAATGAATACATAGTCTCTAAGGAAAATAATACGTACGTTTCATCATATATGCTACTTTCTGCTCTAAATAAGGTTTAATGAGCCTTACCTTCCATCTAAGGTTGTCTCTTCTAATGTCTTTGTGGTTATAACTTCATATTTTAAAAAGAGAAGTCCTTAGTGGATAATTAGCAGCAATCAAGAGAAGCTTAAACATGTCATAAAGGTTAAGTTTCCATCACGAATAGTTTTCTTTGTAGGAAATATATCTCGTGAGACAAGCTAAGGGCACATATCCTGCAGCAGAGCAGTTTTGAGAACCATTTCACTGGGATATTTCTTTCAAGTCAGTCTTCTTGGACCAGCCACCCAAACTGAATGCTTGGTATGGTTTCTCTCAAAGGGATCGTCTGTTTTCTGCCATTGAAGCCTGATTGTGCTAATAGCTAATAAGTTTCTTATGACTGAGTTTCTAAATGTCTCAACTGAATTGATTTTTACAGTCAGTCCTACTTTTTTTCTTTTCACCGCAAATAGGCATAGTCAATGAGGCAATACCAACAATAACTTCACATGCACAAATAATATGATCATTTTAGTTGGGTTTTAAAAAATATTAATCTTATCTTTAGTGGATTTTGCAAAATCAAGGGGACTTTGAAAAATTAAGCTCACACAGTGGAGCCAAATCATCACCTCAATTCTAAATGGTACAGAATTTGCGATCCGTATAGAAATTTAGAGGCATTAACAAAATTACCCAGGGAATTTAGATTAGAGCCCATTCCTGGATTTCCTGCGATGTTGGCAAACCTTATAAGTTCCTTAAATACAAAGTGAAGGCATAATGTACTTAAGGGGAAGAAATCCAACACAGAGAAAAGAGTGCTAACACAAATAGATGTTTAAATGTGTTAGTTCAACTAAAAAGTTTTCCCTGGGGAATAGTTTACAGTTTACCTACTCCGGGTAATAGGATACCTAATTAAAAAGATACTTTCAACTTCAGAAATCTTCAGATGTTAATTATTTATTAGAAAGCTATAAAATGCTAACAGTGTAAAAAGCATCACAACACCTGCTCCATATTTACTTATTTATTTAGCTATTTTGAGGAATAAAGTTTACATTATCAATCTTTCTGGAATTTAGATCAATGATCCTAGACTTTTTTTTTATCAAGTTATTCCCATTTTCTAAATAATAATCAATATTAAGGTATGCGGGTTATGTACTCATTTGGATTTAGTATTAATCGAATAGAAAAATTCAAACTAATTTATCCTAGTTGATTTATATTCAAGTATAAATATAATGGCTAATTTGTAATCTATTAAATTTAATAGTTCAAATAACAATACTTAGATGTAGGTCATCATTTCATTGCCCGTTTTGTTCTTTAATCATAATTGAACTTTCTTTTAACTAAATGTTTCTATTTTTATAAAATTGATATTTTCCAGTCTAGGTTTAATTTTACAACACTCTACTAAATTGAGGCTAGTTTGCCTACATAAGATTAAAGACTCCTTGCCCAGATAAAATTAGATTACATAATACATGTGCAATAATTGTGTATAAATCAAACCATCTAGCAAATGCATTAGGGTATATTTCCAAAGATTACTTCTCCAAACAACACCATCCACTTTTATAGCCCTTTATAATTTACCAAGTATTTTTACATATCACCATTAATTAAATCACAAAAATAATATTTCATAGATAAGATAATGATACTGAGAGACAGCTGTTAAGACATGACCAAAATCACTTGGTTGGAAATGACAGAGCCTGGAACAGAACTCGAGGCTTCTGGTCCTCATTCAGAGTCATATTTTTCATACTGATGGATTCTCTTCCAATGTGAAGAACTGTTGCCACACCTATCTTCTAAATTGTCTGAATCTGAATTTCAGCGTATTTGTTTTACTTCCTCCCTTTAGTTGAAGCATGTGCAAGTGAACCCATAAATGCCCAGAATTCATGAGATACACACACAGTTTAACCTTTGTAAGGCCAACAGTACACTGAGAAGGATATAACTAATTCATAATTGCTTTCCTGCCACTGATCAATTTTAAGCCAGTGACTGGCCTCGACTTTGGGTAGAGTAAATAGGAGTTATACGAAAACTTTCATTAGAGAATCTGTCTAAAGTTTAACAGAGAAACAGAAATAGATCAAAGAATATTTTAGTTTAAAAGATCTTTGACTTTTCCAGTAACTCTACAAATATTTAAATAGTTGCTCAGGTAGATTCTAGACAAATTTTAAAGATTAGCACTAATTGTATATATAAATACACATTTATATAAAGTGGTGTGTGTGTATATGTATATATACAAATATAAATAAATATATATAAAATGACCCATAGTAACCTTAATTGAATATATAAACTCAAGAAAAACTTTGCTGCCATAAATTATAAATATGAGCTTTTATATTGCAAGAAAATGTTCCTCTAGGGATAATGTCCAATAATAAAAAAGTGTTATAACTTTTAAAACTGATAAGGTACCTTAAATGGCCCCCCTCTACCATCTCAGGATGACTAGTGTAACTACCAGAAACTAAAGTCTAAACTTAGCATTAATATGTATTTTAACGTAATGTAGAAAACCAGAAAATTAATACCAATCAGCCACAGTACAGGCAATACTGAGGACTGTGTGGAGTTTGATGTTAAAACTGGCTTTGTGTAATTTCCTCAGCGAATCTTAGCAGAGGCATTGCTGGCATTTGACTACAGGATGTAAGTCTATGTCCCTCAAAGGAACAGAGGAAACAAAAGCAAACTATATAGAGAAGAAAATGTGGATATCTTTATACAGCTTTGAAAATAATACAATTTTATCAGTCAAAATGAATAATAGTAATTAGTCAATTAGTTCTAGCCCAAATTTTTAATCTTCATAGGTTCTCAAGGCAAAAGAAATTATTTTATTCCTTTTGCTTTTCAGGTGACTACAAGATCAACCAATCAAATTCTTCCCCTGCACTATCTACTTACTGATATTTGTTGATTTAATCCTCCAGATATCCTGTATGATATCAAATACTAAATTGGTTTTACTTAAGTTACTTTCTTGGGAGAAAGAGGAGAATTATAGATTACACTTTCAAAAAAAAGTAACCTAACAATTTTGCAGAAAAAGCCAATCTCAAATTACTTCACATTTTTTGTTTAAAAAAAATTTAAAGCTTTGTTTTAAAGTAAATTATTCTAGTAGATAAAAATGTACTCTGTTATACAAAAATGACAATGGCATATGTACTATCTCATATCATTATGATAACTTAGTGTCATTGAAGTTGTGAACTAAAATTCATTTTATGGCAAGACAAGAAAATTCAAACAAAAATTTTACTCTGCCCTTTGGCCTCCTCTCTCCCCTCACTGTGCCTTGTGTATCTGTATTATGCATCGACCAAACCTTCCCCATAGGCAGAAATACCTGCTGAACCAAAAAGAGCAACATTCTCCTAGCGTCAATAAGACAACTCCTTAATGATAACTTTCCTGCTTGAACTCATAAGGGGTCATATGACACTTAGATCTGGATTATGTCAATAATACATCATTTGATGTACAGCCCTCTGTCTCAAATAACTTGTTTAACTGTGCCTTGACTTCTAATAAGCAGAACAGTTCTCAGAGCTTTCTGAGCTGCTCTTCCCAGGTTATAATCCTCAAATTTGACTTGAATAAAATTTTCCATTTCTTTTTTAGATCCACTGATTAATTTTCATCGACAAAGTTCAATGTAAAGCAACGGTGTGTTCACAAGAAAATATTTCCAGCGTTATTATTTTTCATACAATTTCACAAGCAACTGGTGAACACAGCCGCAATTCATTCAGAAAGTGTTTTCAGTGGAAGAAATAATGTGTTAACATTCAATTGTTTTACTGGATTTTAAACTAACCATTTTCCCTTGTCCAGATGATCTTCCTCACAAAATTAACGTTTTGTGTTCAAGGAGAGAGGTACTTACTAAGCAAGTATACTATGTAATAATTACCTTGAATAGCTTGCTTATTTTTACTCTTAAGTAGCTACTTTCTTCCTGTCAGAGTGTAGAGCTTTAAGTCCAACAAAAGATTTGATCTCATTTCTATTCAGAATTGTTTTTTGAAAATCAAAATTAAGACCCCCCCCAAATTTCACTTACTTCGCTTTAGCTTCTGCATCTTCATATGCTTTATTAGAAACATCATCCAGTCCTCCAATCAAATGCTTGAAAGAGCTGTCGGAGGAAAAACACAGTGATTAGGATAAATCCTCTGCAAAACTGTAACAATGACAACCTAGTCAATGATATATTGAAACAATCTGAAAGGATCTAAATAAAAATGAATTCAAGAAACTTATGTGATAATGATATAAACTGAGAGCAGGGACTTCTTTTAAAGTGCTGTGAGATTTTACATTTTAATTTTAAACCTCCATAATGTTAATACATGCAAATGGCTTTGTGTGTTGTATTAAAAAACAAAATAGGCATGAAACATATAGCATGTTTGCTGATTTAAATTTAAATGTTGCTTTATCACTTTTACATACACTTTTTAAAAAAACCTATACAGAGGAACTTGACACTCTGCTGAGGGGCCGGGGGGCTGACTATAAGGGGACTGGAGTAGCTATTATCTCAGGCCCTTGGGTAATGATCTCATCTGAGGGTCAGGGTATCTAGAATGCTGGGTTAAATACACTAAGTATTTCTAATACAAAAGGGGACCATAAGAAAATGACTAGACAGAAAGCCAAGGAATCAAGAATTGTATTCTACAGAGTGTCAAGTTTTCTGTAATGAATTTATTAATGAAGGTCAAATGAATGAATGCAAATGAATGAGCAATAGGCAGCAGTCCTTACAAAATTTTCAAAAATATAATTAATGATAAAATAAATTGATAAATATAACCCCCATGATTGAGAATAGTTCAAATATGACTTTGGCCATTGTTCTTTATGTGGTAAAATTCCCCATTTCCCCACAGAATATCTTGGTTATTACTTAGAGAAAGTCTGCTTTTACTGAAACTCCTTAAGGATAGATGAGTTGATATTGTAAAGTAAAATACAATATTTCTTTTATTATGAATAAAATGATAATATCTGGTTGATTTTCTGTTTTCATAAATAACATGAAATTTAAGCACAGAGAGTTTATTTCTCCAAGATGACAGCTATTTAGTAGCATACCAGAATTATAATCCATATTCTCTGATACCCACTCTTATCCTTTATAATACTTAGATATTTTTAATACAACCAAATCCAAACATTGTGAAAAGGCACTGACAGAGAGGAACCAAAGAGCATTCAGTGGTAAAAACCAAAGAACAACAACCACTAAAACGTAGCATTTCAAACACACTCGAATATATTAATAGATTGTGCTCTTAGACATTTAAAACACACAGTAATTTTGAGAATTCAAATAGTTAATAAAAATTCCTGTCTTCCTCCTAGTATCTACTTAAGTTAAGCAGATCCGTGTATTATCAAAGAATCAGAGAGCAAACTGATCACAAATTTGATAAAGATGGAGATTTTTTTACTTAAGAAAATCTGTTCATCCCACTAGGCTCAGTTAAAACCATGCAGATCACTTTTTGAAAATACAGTTTGAAATTTCTGTTAGTAAAGTATACAAATGGAAGAGTCTACATCTGGCCAATCTGTACAGAGTTTTAAAAGTAGAAACCGTCTAATCACAGCAATAAGTTTAAAATTAAGGTTAGCTTGATTGGGGGGAAAAAACTTTTTAGACCTGGTAATGAGCTGTTTATATTCCTTTTTTGTTAAATCTTAGTCATATCCATGATTTAAAAAGAATGAACAAAAAAAGTATTTGAAGTGAGACTTTTTCATATGTCTTCTTAAATGCCCTTGGTTTAAAATACAAATTTTCGTGGGATAGGGAGGGTGGGTGGAAGGGAGACGCAAGAGGGAAGAGATATGGGAACATTTCTATATATATAACTGATTCATTTTGTTGTAAAGCAGAAACTAACACACCATTGTAAAGCAATTATACTATAATAAAGATGTTAAAAAATAAAAGAAAATACAAATTTTCTATGGGGTACCAATGATCCAATATTTATGATTTTTTTTTTACTACTAGATAAAAAAAAAAATTAAGGGAAATTATATGTACTTACAAAAGGCCCCTATCTTGATATAAGAGAAAATTATTTTTGAAATAAATTCGCTCTGAGGAAAACCCTTTTCATTTAACGTGCAATTGATTTTTTATTATGGAAATATATTTTAAACTGAGAGAAGAAATTAAAGACTTACTCATAGTCCTCTAACCACAAGTAACTAATAGGAACACCTTTATGTAATTCTTTTTTTTTTTCTGCATAGCTTTATTGCTGTTGTTTATAGAGATGTAATCATAAAGTAGCTATGATTTATTATCTTGATTTTTAACTTACTCTTACATCATAAGTGAATACTTTTATTTTTTAAAACTCCATAAGCAATATTTTCACAGCCAAAGTAATAGGTCCTCACATGTATACACATGATAGAATATCTACTTATCCATCTACACACACACACACAGACATGAACACACATACACGCTCACATACGCATACAGATGAAGGAGCGGGCATGGCAACTATCTATAAAAACATTTATATCTATACCCTCAATTAGAGATTAAACATATGGAATTTCGTTTTGAAATAAAAACATGCAGAATTATAATCTTGACTTTGGAATTGGAACCATAGGTCCTTTATAAATAATCTTTATTTAGAAAGCAATCCTGGCCAAATAATTTTTTGAAACATGAAACAAATGCATTCTGCTAATATTCTGTTTCCTCAAACAATAAGTTAACCAGTATATTTAACTAGCAGTTTAAGAAAATGTAGCATTTTCAAGCAATATTAATAAGTTCCAAATAACTGTGTCTATGTATCTCTGCACTGATCAGTGAATAATTTAGGACATCTTGATAAACATAATTGATGGCATTTCAGAATTTATCACTGCTGGTGCAAGTATGAACTAATTAGTATCTCATTTCTCCCTGTCACAGACACTCTGTAGGAACACCTGCCGTTTGTGTGGACCCGCGTCAAACAGACTTTTGAGGAAGTATTACTATAGGTATCAGATGCCTTTTAAATATTTACTCAGGTCCTAGGACATTTCTTGACTACTAAAGGAGAAGACTTTGGTGTTTCAATCAGAAGGGGATTATAATAAAAAGTTTTGAAAACATTAACAACTGAATGAGCAGAAACCATACCATTATTTATCAGTTGTAACAAATATAGGAGACTAGAGGAAAATCATTAAATTCTCTTTTTAAACAAACTCACAATTCATGTATGAGTTATATTTTAGCATGTAAAATAAAATAGCCAACTTCACATATACTCAGCATAATTCTGGAATAAATGTAGGGGACATGAATGAGCAAAAGACTTTAATTTAGGGCATTTCAACAGCAAACCTTATTGCAAACACACTAAGCATGAAGCACTCTTCTGCTACTTTTCTTGGGATATAAAATCAAACTTGAACAAGTCTTGACTGAATTTTTTAAGGAGGTGGCTAACATGTTATTACTTGAGTGTATTAAGGTAGAAAGAGAGCAAATGGAAAATCCCTCTTATGCTTAATGCTTATAGTTTAAACATACTTATAAGGAAGGGGTGGAAAAGGAAGAAGAAAGAAGGAATGAAGGAAGGAGAGAAGGATGGATGGAGGAAGGGAGGGCAGAGGAAAAAAGAAAAGAAGGAGGGAGGGAGGGGGGAGAAATGATGACTTTCACATCAAGAATGGTTTTTATAGAAATTTTCCTTAAGTAATATCAGTTAACAGGGCTGCATTTCTCATTCCAGGAAATTTGTCTGTTTTAGAACATTATAGTGACAGTAACTCAGTGGGTAATAATTTCAGTTATTAAGATGTTTTCATTATTAAGCCAAAACATCCTTTTGAAGGGAGCTGATTACTCAGTGGTATGTCTTAAAAGTGTATGATTTTGTTCTTCAGTTGTGTTATGATGAGACTTCATCTAGAGAGAAACAGGCTATTATATTATTAGAAAGGCAGTTCAAATATCAGAGATCAGCATTATCATGCTGCTAAAAAACAACAGCTTTTATATTTCACTTTACAGTTTACAAAGCACTTTTCATATTCATAAATCATGAATGCAATAACATAGTCAGTTTAGTCCTCATGATCTCCTATCCCCTATTAAACTACACTGTTTAGGAATCTTACATAAAAACGTTTAGGATAGAATCTTTTCAAATTCAAAATAGGATGGGAGAAGACCTCAAAACTTATTTAGAACATTTCCTTTATTACATCCTTAAATAAGATGGTAATCTATTCTTAACAGTTAAAGATTATAAGTCAAAATAAGTCAAAAGTAAAATCTTAAATCAGAAAGTATTGCAAATACTTCAATAGTGTAAGCAAAACATTTGTCAAGCATTATCTGAACTCTTACATAGCTCTTAATTTGACAGTGTATATGATTATAGTCCATTAGACTTTTTTAACATGAATCTTGGATAAATCCTTTAAAATATATTTATTAAAAGAAAATAGAAGTTCAGTGTCCAAATTAGTTGGGACAGTTGTTACTTAGCTACGTCCAAGATTTTAGAGGCATCCATCATTATTTTGCTGCTTTTATTGAAAAAATCTATTAATTCACTTTGTGGCTTCAGGTAAAAGCTCTTGTGTTTGTTACATTATTTTTGTTTGATTATTTTTAATTAGCAGTCATGATTATTAGTGGTTTATACTATCAAGTGACATATGAATGCATTTCTTTAGAGGGAAAATGAGCCCCAAATACAATAAAACCAACCAACTTCTGTAATTTTTCAGTTATCCACCCCTCCATCCATCCATCCATCCATCTGTTCATCCAGACACACATACATATTTATGCAATGCCTATAATCCATAAAGAACGTCTCAAGCTACTGTGGATTATACAAAGAGAATAATATACCCCCTTATGGAATTTACAGCCTTATATTAGAGATGAGAAACAATTATAATACAAGGCAGGAGGTGAAGAATGGTTGAATACTTATCAGAAGGAAGGCTCTAGTGTCTATAAAAAGTATGTTATCTACTCAAAATTATATATGATAGTAGTTTCAGAGAAAGCAGTGACAATTTTATGAGCAGTTTTCTTATCAGTATTTTTATTCTGTACATGTTTATATTTGCAAGCAAAATTACACACATTAGTGTGTAATGTATAATCCAAATTACACATTAATGTGTAATCCAAAACATAATTGATAAAGTGGAAACTTTGGAGAGAAGGGAATAGGCCTTTATCCAGAGAAGGCCTTCCCTGCTCATTTCCCAGGCTTTTTTTCACATTAGCTGGAGCAAACCAGCAGATGCCTAGATTATGTGTTTGTTTTGACCACTCATGCATGGTCGAGTTCTTAGCCAAATATAGGGTGTTGGGTTTGGCATATTCAATAACCTGAAATAAATCCTCTTTTTTTCTATTCCCCTTTGGTCCCAGCCACCATTCTCTCTCTTATGAATTATTAAAATTTCTTTTTTTTTTTTACTGCCACTCTTGTCCTTATACAGTAGGCAGGGTAATCTTTTAAAAAAGTAAATCAGATCATGTCACTCCTCTATGACCTCTCTGACTGATTTCTTTCCTACTATGCACCCTCTGACTTTATAACTTTTTTTAAATTATTTAATTCATTTATTTATTTATTTTTGGCTGCGTTGGGTCTTTGTTCCTGCGCGCAGGCTTCCCTCTAGTTGCAGAGAGCGGGGGCTACTCTTCATTGTGGTACGTGGGCTTCTCATTGCAGTGGCCTCTCGTTATGGAGCACCAGCTCTAGGCACACGGGCTTCAGTAGTTGTGGCACGTGGGCTCAGTAGTTGTGGCTCGCGGGCTCTAGAGCACAGGTTCAGTAGTTGTGGCGCATGGGTTTAGTTGCTCCGTGGCATGTGGGATCTTCCCAGACCAGGGCCCGAACCCGTGTCCCCTGCATTGGCAGGCGGATTCTTAACCACTGTGCCACCAGAGAAGTCCCTCCCTCTGACTTAAGAATATATCAAGCTTGCATCTGCCTCAGGGTCTTTGACCTCTGCCTCGAATATTCTTTCTCTAGATCTTTGCATGGCTTTTTCTTAAAGCCATTCATGTCTCAGCTTAAGTGTGTCCTCTTCAGACAGGTCTTCCCTGACTAACCATAGCCAAGTAGCCTTTACCTCAAACCCTAACTGCTGTTACTCTCTGTCACTTTAACCCCTTTTATTTTTATATCAGCATTTATCACTTGTTAAAAACTACTTTGTTTAAATATCTATTGTCTTTCCCACACTACAACTAGTTTCATGAGATCAGGGACCTAGTCTATCTTATTTATCAATAACTCTTTAGGAACTAGAATACTGCCTGGTGTATAATAGAAAGTTGAAACGAATTAATGGATAGGTGGGGGGGGGGGGGCTCATTCATTCATTTATTGTGTGACCAGGAGAAGATAAGAAAACACTTAAGTTGTTTTGAAGCAAAGTTTTATATAAAATTCAAGGTTTACGAGTTGAGAGTGTATACCTCTTTGAGCATTTACCTATATGAATGATGAAATTTTAGGACAAAGTTTTAGTTAAAATGAACTCATCATCTAAATTTTGGGTCCTAATGAAGACATACATTGCTATAAATATGGGTTTGAAACACTTAGCGATTTATCATTGAACTTTACATGGGACAGTAACTTAGCATAATTATTTTAGCCTATAATGGAATTTATATCCATGAATCCCAGTTGCAATTAAAGTGAAAGAATTTTAAAATGTAGCACAACTTTCATTTTCAATTAAAAGCAGAAGAGATTAGAATCAAGTCTCATGTGGTAGTTCAGCCTTTTGAGTTATAGAGAAGAATATGCTTTTAAGTATAGACTGCAGTAGCATGCCAAATTCATAAGTCTCATTTCCTCCAGATTTTCCTATTTTCAAAGCAGAATCTATGACAACAATGGATACTTTGTCTATTCAATATTTTTTCAAGCATATTTACTTAGAAATAATTTAAATTTATATATTTTAATCAAAATTGTCTAAAAATAAGTAGGCCATTTTATTAAAAACAATAAAAACCCATAGATGATATATTTTAGTTTATGTAGATATATCAATTATATCAGATATCAGCTAAAACAATCTATATTTTTTGTAACTACTTAAAGACTGCCTCTAGACAACTTTGGCTAAGAAAAGTGGCATGGGAACATAAAATATTATGAAAGTCACTGATTTTTTTTTTAAGTAAATTGAAAATGAAATGCTAGGATGGCACAATAAATCTATCTCAGAATATCTTTTTAGTATACTTATTTATGCCTTGAAACTGAAACAAAGCCAACATTAGTCTCTAGCGTAACATTTTTACAAAAATCGGCCTGTCTGGATTTTTATTTCAGGTCTATTCTGCTCTTTTTATTTCTTCTAAAAATCATTAGAAGCTAAGAAATAAATATATCCTTTAATGTCACAAATTAGTGATCAGAAAATCTTGTAATAACAAAAATATCAAGCAAGACATGAAAATGCTAACTAGCATGTGTTAGGAATTATACACACTATTTCATGTGAGTTTACCCTGTTTTACAGATAAAGCAACTGAGGTTAAGATAATTAAGTAATTACCCAAGGTTATATGACTAGGAAGTATCAGAATGAAATTTGAATGGAGGCAGACTGACTCTAATACTCATAATACCAACTGTTACATCATTTTTATCTCCCACTATGGAAAGCTGAAGCCAGCTTTTGAAGCCAGCTCTCCTATCCCTTAAAGGCTAGAATTTGATATCAAATATCTGCTTTCTCTCACATCCTCCCTTTGTGGTCAATCCAGTTCTTTAAGACAACTAACTTTTATTTTAACAGATCATCTTATGTCTTCTATTGCATTATATCTATAGAAGTTCCAATTAGGAAACATATTAGTCAGCTAGGGATACCCCAGCAAAATACTACAGACTGTGTAAGCTTAACCACAGAAATCTATTTTCTCACAGTTCTGGAGTCTGTGAGTCTAATATCAAGGTGCCAGCAGGGTGGGTTTCTGGTGGAGTCTTTCTTCCAGACTTACAGCCCCTTCTTACTGTGTCCTCACATGGCCTTTCCTCTGTGTGCACACCCTCCTGATGTGTCTTCCTCTAATTATAAAACACCAGTCCTTTTGGATTAGTCCCCCCGCTCCCCCACCCCATGGCCTCATTTAACCTTGTTTACCTTGTAAAGGTCCTCTCTCCAAATACAGTCATACTGGGGGGTTAGGGCTTCAATATACGGATTTGGGAAATATTCAGTTCATAATAGAAAGTTTCATGAAGAAATCTTAACAGCAATTTAGAAGATGCATCTTCTTGTGTATCTGGGCTCTTTAAGAACATTTTTATTTGTAATTTTTGAGAAGTGCATAAAACTTAAATTCTTGGTTTCCATTTCTTACCCTGGACCTAAAGTATATTGACATTATCACTGTATTTCTCTCCCAGGGAAAGCAGCACCCCAACTTCTTTCTAAAGCAAATCCTGTCTTCATTACTCCTGATCACAAACCCTATCATTACTCTCCTCTGGACTCTTGCTCCATCAATTACAATGTTCTTATTGTTCCATTGTCCCTTTACACTTTTCCATCCTTTCAGTTTAGAATGGTCTCTCCCATCCTAAAACACAAAACTGTCCTTGTGACTCAACAGCCAATTTGAACAAACTTCATTTCCTATCTCTCAACCTCAGTTTTCATTTAATTCTCAACCTACTGCAACCTAGCATTCTGTTCCCATTTTTCTTTCACTCTTATTACAACTTGTCCCTCAAAGTTATCACTTATCTGCTGTTAATCCCAATGGTCCCTTTCCAGCTCCCATCCTCAGTGACCTACCTGAGAGTCATGGCCCTGCTGGCCTTCTCTGGTTGTAGCCATGAAACAGAAACTTGTGCCCGTGCACTGAACTACTCTATTCTTTCCCCCAATTCTCCTCCTCTCCCTCTTCTATGCCACTTCTCAGCATGTGTCACACACACACTTCTTCCTCTCCTATCCCTTAAAGGCAAGCAGTTACCCAAATTATGTCCTTTGCCCTCTTTTTCCACTCAATTGAATGACTTATTTTTCTTAAATATTTATTGTTTATGACATGTTCAGTCTTGTTTTTAACCGCCATCATCTCACTGAAATCTCACAACAACTCTATGAGGTAAGTACAATTAGCCCTACTTTACAGAAGCTTTACAGCAAGTGTTCTCAAACTCAGCACTACTGATATTTTGGGTCAGATGATTCTTTATTGTAGAGCCTTTCCTGTGCATTGTAGAATATTTGGCAGCTTCCCTCACCTTTACCCACTAGATATCCTTAGAAAACCCAATTGTGACAATTAAAAATGTCTCTAGACATTGTCGGTGTCTCCAGGTGGAGAAAAAGAAACAAGAGATGATGAGGCTTAGGGAGATTATGTAACTTGCCTGAGACCACACAGCTAGAAAAGGGGGTAAATCTGTGATTTGATCCCAGGTAGACTGATCTTTAATACAAGAGACCATAGTTCTTATGTAATACACTAATTACACTGTTCTTTAAGCTCTCTCAGAAAAAAAAAAATTATTCTTAAGACTTTAGTTAGGATCCCCAGGTCAAGGAATTTCAAATCTATATCTCTATCCTTGAACTCAACAGATCCATAGTGCCATCAGGTCACTCAGTGTCATATGCATATTTCACCAGCAACTCAAACTCAGCGGTATCTGCATTAACTACCTTCCATCAAGACTTGCAGCTAAGTTCCCTGTCTCCCTTAATGGCATTATCATTTAAACAGGGATGGAGGCTAGAAATCTTCGTGTTATGTAATACTCTTCACTTTTACCGAAGTTCATCAGGTCTATCTCTGTACATCTCTCCTGAACTGGTTCCTCCCTGTCAATGCTACTTCCATTGCCTTATTCAGGCTGTTGACATACTTCCTTACCTCAAAGGCATCATACTTGGTTTCTCTGCCTCAGTCTTTCCCACTCTACTCTTTTAAAAAGATTCTTCCAACAGAATCTAGCCTGCCAGTTAACACTTAATTTGTTGGTATAAAAGCAATTGCTTAAACAGGGAATAAGAGATATCATGGTGTTGGAGTCAGACATTCTTGGATTTCTAATCCCACTATGTGGTTCTGAAAAAGTCATTGAGTCTGTCTGATTCTCCATTTCCTTTTCTGGATTTTTTATGTCATCTTTTCCCACAGGACTATTGTGAGGATTAACTGAGATGAAAGAGTATTAAAACAAAGAGTGGGTGAGGGATAAATTAGGAGTTTGGGATTAACATATATACACTGCTATACATAAAATAGATAACCAACAAGGACCTACTGTATAGCATAGGGAGCTATACTCAGTAACCTGTAATAACCTATAAGGGAAAGGATCTGAAAAAGAATATCTATCTATCTATAAATATATATACATATATAACTGAATCACTTTGCTGTATACCTGAAACTAACAACACTGTAAATCAACTATCCTTCAATTAAAAAAAAGAGTATGTTTATAAATATAGAGTTAGAGGGGAAAAGGCAATTAATCTATGCTTTCCATTTTAACAAATGACATAGGTACAAATGATTTTGAATATATGTATTTCTTAAAGTTCTATCAAATTATTTGCTTTATCATTAATATTGTATAGAAAGTATGATAGCTCAGTTGTGTGAGTATTGGTTTCTTCTGTATCAATAGAATAAAACTGTCTTATTGGCAATTACTTTGTGTAAATAAAGGAAATAAAACTCTTGAAAAATTATACAAAACAATAAGTAAATAAAACAAAGGCATCATATTGAGAGAATTCATACATTAACTTCCCTGAACTCTTCCCTTCTTCTCCACCACTGAGCACACTCTGTATAATCTATGAATTGGGACCTTCTCACATCATAACTTGTGGTCCATATTTTAATTAGTCATGGAGATAATTTCTACTTTTCCCTGTCTATTTGTCCTTTTCAGGTACTTTGTTAGCCTTTAGTATTTACTTCTGACATTTCAGAAAATGGCTATTTGAACTTTTATATACTCTCACAATTTTCTGAAGCCTTGCATTTTAAATGTGTTTATAATGTCCTCTAGCACAAAGAAACAATTGCAAAAGAATGAACTACCTTCTAAGTTTTGTCAGTAACTAAGCTTCATGTATCAATTACAAGAGAAGAATAAATGTTTAACTCTTCAAGGATGATGACATATTTCATGCCCTGGGCTGAATTGCCCCATCATGTCTTTTAAGATGATTTCAACCAAAAAAATCAAGCTGGTCAGGTTTCAGTGCAACAGATGTTTTCATACATTGTCACATTATACAGTAAACTGTATAATGGTTCTAGATAACAATGAAAAAATATGTATATTATTTGAAGGCAAAAATATATGATGCAGAAAAGACAGTCTCTTCAATAAGTGGTGCTGGGAAAACTGGTCAGTTACACGTAAAAAGTGAAATTAGAACATTTTCTCACACCATATACAAAAATAAACTCAAATAGATTAAAAAAATCTAAATGTAAGACTGAAAACCGTAAAACTCCTAAAATAAAACATAGGTAGTATACTCTTGATATAAGTCTTAGCAATATTTTTTTGGATCTGTTTATTCAGGCAAGGGAAACAAAAGCAAAATAAACAAGAGGGACCTAATTAAGCTTAAAAGCTTTTTCACATTGAAAAACTTAAAAGACAATGCACTGAATGGGAGATAATATTTGCAAATAATATATCTGATAAGCAATTAATATCCAAAATATATAAAGAGCTTATACGACTCAATGTCAAAAAAAAACCTAATTAAAAATAGGCAGAAGACCTGAATAAACATTTTTCCAAAGACATACAGATGGCCATCAGGCACATGAAAAGATGCTAAACATCGCTAATCATCAGGGAAACGCAAATCAAAACCACAATGAGACATCACCTCACACCTGTCAGAATGGCTATCATCAGAAAGACAACAAATAACAGGTGTTGGAGGATGTGGAGAAAAGGGAGCCCTTGTGCACTACTGATGGGATTGTAAACTGGTGTAGTCACTGTGGAAAACAGTATGGCAGTTCCCCGCCTGCCCCCCCCCAACCAAAAAAAAGATAGAACTGCCATATGATCCTATAATTTCACTTTTGGGTATTTACCCAAGTAAAACAAAATCACTAACTGGGAAAGATATATGCACCCTAATGTTCACAGCAGCATTATTTACAATAGCCAAGATGTGGAAGCAGCATAACAGTCCATCAACAGATGAATGGATGAAGATGTAGTATATACACAATAAAATATTACTCAGCCATAAAAAAGAATGAAATTTTGCCATTTGCAGCAACATGGGTGGACCTGGAGGGTATTTTTTCCCCTCATACATCATGATTGTCATACATCTCACCTGAACCCCCCTCATATGGATGCATTTAATGTGTTTATATCTTTCTAAACTCTGACACTAAGCACTGAGCTCAGTATTACAAACACAGTCTGGTCAGTGTTGACTACAGGAGGATTATAACTACCTATTGTCTCAACACTATATTGCAGCCTAAACTTCAATTGTTTGTAGTTGCAACCAACTCAGGGCCACTGTACTACCCAACCCGAGGGGATCAAAATATAATCTATATTTATATAAGCCTCAACTCCAACCTGGCCTCTGGGTCTTGATCAAGAAACATCTCCAAAAAACATGTTTGCTCCTCTTTGAATCAGATGATCAGAGGTATTCTTGAAGACCTGGAGGGCATTATGTTTAGTGAAGTAAGTCAGACAGAGAAGGACAAACACTGTATGATTTCACTTATATGTGGAATCTAAAATATAAAGCAAACAAATTAATATAGCAAAACAGAAACAGACTCACTGATACAGACAACAAACCAGTGGTTAACCAATGGGAAGAGGGGTAGGACGATTAAGGGGAAGAGGATTAAGAGGTATAAACTACTGGCTAAAAAATAAGTATGATATAGAGATGTAATGTACTGAAAAGGAAATATAGCCAATATTTAATGATAACTTTAAATGGAGTATAATCTTTAAAATTAATGAATCACTATGTTGTACACCTGGAACTAATATAATATTGTAACTCAACTATACTTCAATAAAACACTTTAAAATAAATAAATAAAACTTCATATATATTTTGAATCAGTAATTCCACGACTGACTAGCTCCTCAAGGAAATTCTTCTAAACAGGGACAAAGACATATGCAAAGAATTCTTTTTCTTTTTTTGCAAAGAATTCTTTACAAAATCAAAAATTAAAATGAGCTTACATGTCCAAACACTTTTAAGAAACTGAGACAAAGAGACTCAACTTCTGCTCATAAGATATTTTAATTTACATGGTAAATAACTAAAGCAATGTGGTAAGGCAGTGTCATGTAATAGGCCTTGAAAACAGAGAGAATTAGGTTCAAACACTACTTCGCTACTTATAAGCCATATTGTTTTGTGACATGATACTTCAGCTCTCTAGAGCCAACTTTACCTTTAAAAGAGAGGATAAAAATATTCTTTTCATGTTTGTGAGAGTAACTATGTATGTATGTATGTGTATACCTATTATCAGGCTATCTATCTATCTCAACTAGCTTTGTGATTGGCACATGTGTTCAGTAAATGACAGGGCAAATTTATCTCTCTGTATATCTATATGTCTATACCTATCCATCTGTATGTGTGTATATATGTATTATTTATGCTACCCCTGTATGTGGACAAAGTAGGAAAGAAAATTAGGCAGTGTGATGTCACTATTCAAGGTAATATACTGAAATCTTAACAGTAGTTAACTTTGAGTTTGTTTTTGTTTTTGTTTTTTTGTGGTACGCGGGCCTCTCACTGTTGTAGCCTCTCCCGTTGCGGAGCACAGGTTCCGGACGCGCAGGCTCAGTGGCCATGGCTCACATGGGCCCAGCCGCTCCACGGCATGTGGGATCTTCCCGGACCGGGGCACGAACCCATGTCCCCTGCATTGGCAGGCGGACTCAGAAAACTTTTAAAGAGAATTTCAAATATGAAATTTCAACTATTACCTTTTTAACTGAAAAAATTAAGACTGATTTTTCAGATATGAAAATTAAAAATTTTTCACAGTTTTCTTATTCATTCACACAACTGGCTTATAGTTCCAAAGGCATTGCTGAGTCTCTGAACAACAGGTTTTAAAACATCTGATGGAAAAAAAAAAAGCAAGCCTCGGAAATATAGAAAGGTTTTAAGAATTAACGGGGAAAATGAATTATTTATTCTTGGTGTAAAACAAAACAATCGTAATTAACAAAACCAAAGCTGTGATTGCAATATTTTTAAAGTGCAGAACTGTGAAATCATCGTCAATTTCTATTTATCATCTGATTGTCAGGAAAAAATAAAACAACTCATTTCTAACTGTCAGTGGACTTCTCCATCTGAATATCTCAACACCACTTAGACAGTCCGAACTTAACATATCCTTAACTGATCGACCAATTACTTTCACCTCAACCTGCTCTATGTCTCATACTTTTGATCTATTATAGACATCCACCAAATCTCCCAAGACAGAAGCACTTCTTTCTTAACCTCTCACATCTAATTATTCCCCCAAATCTGCTTTGAACTTTAGACTCCTAAACTCTAGTGAGCAACCGCTAGGGCTGTCGCTGTAGTCTCCTAGTATTTTGTTTCCCTGCTTGAGTTCATCCCATTGGAATCGATCTTCCACTCCCTTCCTTCAAGAGCAAATACAAACTGCAGTAGTCACTGTCTTCTGATGGTTCCTCATTGCCCAGAGGATAAAATCATATTCTTTTAGTTTGAGATATTAGGAGATTTCCTTATAATCTGTCCCCATCTCTTCTTTCCAACTGTATCTCCCAGTACACCACCTGTCTAGTTTACTGTCCAGTTCCTTGACCCATAAATCCTCTTTTCTTGCCATATTCTACGTTTTACTGTACAATGACATTTCCAAATTCCTCATCTTAGTGCACGTCCTTCCTTCAGCAGGAGCTGTATTTATCCTCCCTTCTTCACTTGTAAAATTCCTACTCAAACTTAAAGACTTGACTCACATATCACTTTGTCCAGCAAGTCCTCTGGGACGCTACAGGCAAAACACATTTCTCCCTCTTCAGCTCTCCCCAAGTTTACTTTTCACACTGAAATGGCAGTTTCTCATGATTTTTAATGCATCTGTATTGATCAGGAGTTACTCCAAGGCAAGCAAAGACTTTGCTATTTATCTTTATAGCTCTGGACCTTGGAATAGGATTTGGTTTGGAATCTATACTGGTTATTGACTTATTTATTGCTTGTCAGCTCTAAATTCACCCTTTTGACTGCTCTATAAAAAATGGATCTGGGCTATTAAGTTTCTTTCTTTGCCAACTGGCACTGAAACTTTGCCAGGAGAGGGCACTGGGGAGATATTGCAAGAATAAGGTATTTTGCTTCCTGGCTCCAGTCAGCTTGGTAGGTTCTTGTGGCTTCTCCAGTGTACGGCTACTACAGTACTTGGAGGCCAGCAATACTAAGCAGCCAGCAGCTTTCCCAGCACACTTCCCCTTAGGTGGTTTCCTCGTTATGAACAGCTTGCCCTGGAACCCTTGTGGCACAAGTTCTACTCCCATGGCATCAGAGCACGTTACTGCCATCTAGCAAGCCACGGCTGTGTCCTTCCCAACAAGGGTGATTTTCCCCCAGGGGACGCTTGGCAGTATCTGGAGACACTTTTTATTGTCACATTGGGGTTGTCAGGGAGTGCTACTTTTATCTAGTGGGTAGAGGTCAGGCTGCTACTAAGCATTCTACAACGCACAGGACAGCCCTCCACAAAAACCAACTAGCTGACCCAAAATGTCAATAATATCCAGTTTCAGAAATCTTTCCCCATAACAAGGTCTAGTTCTTAGTCTCAGCAGGGCAGGGTGGAGGGTGGAGAGAGGGATGGGAGAAGAGGAGTGTTTTCCTTGTGTGCTCTCTTACAGGCCTGGGGTTTGTGACTACTCCTTGTCTCCACAGTATCCTAAGTTTCTGCTATGACTTTTTGACTAATCTGGTCATCATCTGAAAAAATTTTAACAATGTTTTTTTAAACAAAAGAATGTGCTAAATTTGATTAATGCTCTACCAACATATTAATGACATTGGACTTCTTTTAGTTTGAATAGAGTCCGGGTTACCAAAGGATACTGTCAGAACCTCAGTGAGTTTGGGACACAACAAATTAGAGCTGGAAATTATCCATACAACAGGGATAGAAATAGGTAGTGTAATATTTACACATTTGCCTCTAAACTCCCCAAATATTAGATGTCTGAGTGGCTGACATAAGGCCAGTAACCAGTAAGTTTTATTTGGGTGGATGAAGCAAACGACCAGACCTTCTCAATCATCTCCCTAGTCAGGAATGCTATAAATAATTTCTCTAATGACTTGCAGCAGGAGGAGGGTCTACGATTTTAAAGCATTAGAAAAGGCACACGTGATGAAGTGCAGTCCCATTCATCTCTCTCTATGAGTTTAAACCATGAATACTATCTCTGGATTATAACCCTTTTCCAGTGGCTATGTGCTTATTCTGTAGTTAGATCATGCTTGCTCAGGGCACGCTATAATTCAGCTCCCATTATTAAACTGAACCAATATTAACGACTCCCTTTAAACTTCTGCATTTTATCTCTCTTAATTAATAAATATTTTTTTGTAAAGCACGCCAAACAATAACAGCTCCATAAAAAAGACACGCCCAAATGATCGCAACTGACACCATTCACACCTGTTGTCTCAGGCTCATCCTGCAAATATCCTCACATCGCCTCAGATTTCTTTCTGGAAAATGAACCAAAGTAAAATATACTTAGACCGTGGGAAAGGCTGAGGCTGTGAAATATTTTAAATTTGTCACCCTATCAGTTAAGTAATGTGACTACAGGCAATGTGGCATGTGGAGTCCCTATAGTCCCGTCACGTGGACCCAGAATGGCAGCTATAAAAAGACAAGGACACAGGTGACCTAGGTGGGGCACACACCACTGGGTGCATGGGCCTTCATGAGACTGACCTGGTTAGAACTGTGGGGTGAGAACGGTGCTGGAAAGATTCTGCTGTCACCAAATTCTTCCCGTATGGTCCCTCCCCTCTCCTTCCATGACACCTGAAGTTCTAAAATCTTCTGGATTGTCATGATTTTTCAGTGTTCAGAGGTATGTCATCAAAATGCAAATAACTCACAGAGAATCATCTTAATCTCTAATTAGCTATTACCTAAATTAATGAAAAGCCTGAAGCGAAGTCCTTGAGAATGCAGGAGTGCAATTAAGAAGTACAGGGATCAGGGAATTCCCTGGCAGTCAGGGGGCATGGGTTCAATCCCTGACTGGGGAACTTAGATCCTGCATGCCACGCAGCACGGCCAAAAAAAAAAAAAGGACGAAGAAGAAAGCGTGTATGTGTGTGTGGGTTGTGTAAAAGAGTAAAGCGAAGAGGATGAGGGAACTGGAGGGTGAATGGTATCAGTGAGGGGAAAGCAAGTTGACAGGTGGCGTTAGGAGGACCAACACCAGAAGGCACGGCAAACGAGTATTCTTCGTGTATTTGTTATGTTTAAAAGATAGGCTCAGCACAGCCTGGAGGAAGATCAGAATAGGACCACTGGGGGCAGCACTCAATTCTTTAATATTGGTTAAGTCAGGGGTCAGAAAGCTATGGCTCACAGGCCAAATTCAGCCTGCTGACTGTTTCTTGTATGGCCATTAGCTGAGAATAATTTGTACATTTTAAAAAAATATTTATTTATTTATTTATTTTTGCGGTACGTGGGCCTCTCACTGTTGTGGCCTCTCCCGTTGCAGAGCACAGGCTCCGGACGCACAGGCTCAGCGGCCATGGCTCACGGGCCCAGCCGCTCCGTGGCATGTGGGATCTTCCCGGATCGGGGCACGAACCCGTGTCCCCTGCATCAGCAGACAGACTCTCAACCACTGCGTCACCAGGGGAGCCCAGAGTAATTTGTACATTTTTAAGTGGCAGGAACAAAAAAGTTTCAAAAGAAGAATAATACTTCTTGACCTCTAAAAATAATATGAAGTTCAAATATCATTGTCTATAAACAGATTTATTGGAACAAAGACATTTCATTTATTTACTATTGTCTTCAGTTGCTTTTGCGTTACAACGGTTGAATTGTGTAGGTGCAACAAAGATCATTCGGCCCACAAAGCATACAATATTGATTTTCTGGCCTTTTACAGAAAAAGTTTTCCTATCCCTGGTTTACGTCATGCAGCTATGGCTTCATACTTACATACCTCACTCAGAAAATAAACCTCCTGCACTTAATACAACCCACCATTTTTTTTTTTTTTTTTTTTTTATTTAAATTTTTTTTTTTTTTTTTTTTTTAAACATCTTTATTGGTGTATAATTGCTTTACAATGGTGTGTTAGTTTCTGATTTACAACAAAGTGAATCAGCTATACATATACATATGTTCCCATATGTCTTCCCTCTTGCGTCTCCCTCCCTCCCACTCTCCCCATCCCACCCTTCCAGGCTGTCACAAAGCACCGAGCTAATATCCCTGTGCCTTGCGGCTGCTTCCCCCCAGCTATCTACCTTACTACGTTTGTTAGTGTGTATATGTCCATGACTCTCTCTCGCCCTGTCAAAACTCACCCTTCCCCCTCCCCATATCCTTAAGTCCGTTCTCCAGTAGGTCTGCGTCTTTATTCCTATCTTACCCCTAGGTCCTTCATGACATTTTTTTCCCTTAAATTCCATATATATGTGTTAGCATACGGTATTTGTCATTTTCTTTCTGACTTACTTCACTCTGTATGACAGATTCTAGGTCTATCCATCTCATTACAAATAGCTCAATTTCATTTCTTTTTAAGGCTGAGTAATATTCCATTGTGTATATGTGCCACATCTTCTTTATCCATTCATCCGATGATGGGCGCTTAGGTTGTTTCCATGTCCTGGCTATTGTAAATAGAGCTGCAATGAACATTTTGGTACATGACTCTCTTTGAATTTTGGTTTTCTCAGGGTATATGCCAAGTAGTGGGATTGCTGGGTCATATGGTAATTCTATTTGTAGTTTTTTAAGGAACCTCCATACTGTTCTCCACAGTGGCTGAACCAATTCACATTCCCACCAGCAGTGCAAGAGTGTCCCCTTTTCTCCACACCCTCTCCAGCATTTATTGTTTCTTGATTTTTTGATGATGGCCATTCTGACTGGTGTGAGATGATATCTCATTGTAGTTTTGATTTGCATTTCTCTAATGATTAATGATGTTGAGCATTCTTTCATGTGTTTGTTGGCATTCTGTATATCTTCTTTGGAGAAATGTCTATTTAGGTCTTCTGCCCATTTTTGGATGGGGTTGTTTGTATTTTTGTTATTGAGCTGCATGAGCTGCTAATACAACCCACCATTTTTGTGGGGAAGTTTAGTGATCATCTGTTCCTTCTTGAGCAGAAGCCTTAGCCAGGAAACATCTATAGCACCCTCCCTGAGAGAAGTTGGATAAATACTATTTTTCCATATGTTTCCATCTCCTCTGACATCCTAAATCCTGATATAGATGACTTCCCTGGCTCCTGCCTGGCTGGTCTGTTGCTTGTTCTATGGAGCCCAGAGCATGGCTTCAGTATTTTTGTTTATTTTACTTTCAACTTGGAGTTGAACACCTGAATAAGCCACAGCAAAGGGGAATGGAGGAAGGCACCAACCTACCATAAGCAAGAAGGCGGGGAGGAGATCTGGGTAGAGGCCAGGATCAGAAGCACTATCCTTGGAGACTGATGGCAAATGTGGCTAAAGAACCGGAAACTAGTACTAGAAACAGGCTACATGTGGAGGATAGGGTGAATGGACAGATGGAAGTTTTGCTACCATTACTGGTAAAGAAACAACAACAGCAACATAAATGTAATATAATTGAGCTGGTCCTACACACTCAGTTTTCAAACCTGTATTGAATTCGTGTCTTGTTCATCTCAGTAGCCCAAGTAACTGACACAGGAAGCAGGCATTCATTTTTTATTCTGAATAAGTGTTAAAATTTCCTAGTCTGGCTCTAGGCTCCAGTTTGGGTGTTGAGAAGTAGTCTTCAGTTTACCAATTCCAGTGATTTTTTTCTCTATGTCCAATCTTTCTTGGTAACCTATTTGCTACTCTATTTTGTACAGGTTTGGGGACCAGGCTTAGACCTATGAGTTGCTTCCTAATCATTAGCCTAGTGGCTATGCTACAGTCTTGCTACTCTTTTAAATGGATGGTATGAATATGTCTTTTACACACAAGTCAACTTAGCTCTAGGAGGTAAAAACTTGACCCGGAGTCACCTAGGCTTTTCTGATCTACAGAGATACCTTAATTTCTAAGACTGCCATTTCCAATGCCCAATAATCTGATATTTGACACTCCCTCCTAATCTCATCATCTTTATGCCCCAGTACACTGCACTTCCTCTAGGCTAGTTCTTGGTTTCTATCCCCCAGACTTTGTCTCAATAACATAACTGGCTCCAAAGTATGATTAAATATCACAGAGTGTCACAAAAAGGTAAGGGTTAGTCATACATGGTTTGTAAATCATTTTAATGACTTATGGGGTCTCATGAAGGGCCTTAAGAGTCATGTGGAGTGAGTGATTTGGAGGGAGAGAGGGAAGACTCCTGGGTAGACTAAGAGGTCTTACTCTCTTGACAGCCAAAAAAGGTTCCTGTTTTCTTTCTAATTTATTTTATTTAAACAATGGGTTTAGTAAAACAAAAGCTTGAAAACTCCTGGTGATAAGCTGTCATTTTAGCTTGACATTACTAGTCAAAATAATTAGTTGCCAGTATGACACAGGAATTGACCAATCAGAATGGACACTGGTCCTGATGTATGCCAGACGCTCCCTTTTAGTTGCTGGATCAAGGAGAGATCTGGAGATTCCTGGCCAGAGGAATCAGATCACCAGGCAGCAGAGGGGTGGGAAAAACACACAGGGAGCTCAGACTACTGCTATCTACCAACCAGTATGAAAGTGTTTCAGTTTTTATAACCAATATGGCTACATCTTGGAGGTTACACAATAAATTAGGGATAGAGTTGAGACTCTAACTTAGATCTTAATTTCCTGGGGGAAAATATGTAACTCTTTGAATATTTACTAGTAGTTATATTACTGTCTTTAAAAATGATCTCAACATGTCAAAAAATAAGTTATCCTACATGAACTCCTAGCTTCATTAACAACTTACCATGCCAATGAAGAAGTAAATATTGCATAACTGATTAAGGAACACAATGATATAGTTACTTTTATAGTTATTTCTTTTCATGGATTCCAAAACAAGAGATGCTAAATATTCTTAGTTGTGTTTTATATATTCAAGAACTTTACTAATGGAAATAGGTTGTTCTTTTAGATTAATATTCTTTTACATCAATTTTCATGAATTTTAGAAAGACTGCAGATAGACTGGGTAATTATTAAAATAATGACTAGGCTGCAAGAAACCCATCCTCAGAGAATGCTTCCTGAGAAAACCATGTATCTGTTTATCATTTTCTAGTTTGTCAATGAGCAATTTTTAAAAAAATTCTGACATGCATGATTAGTTACAGCAAACGTTCTTTTGCTGTCCCTCTGGAATGATAAAGCATAATCGCTGGCTTATGTAACATGGTACCTCAGTTGTAAATTTTTGAAAGAAGCTCCTTTTGTTGACAGTTCTAACATCTGCCATCTGTTTGCATGGGATGAAGCCCTCTGGTGCTCCCCTAATTGGCCATAAATTAGGTACCAGCAGCAGGCTTACGAGAAGATCCTTCAGTTACAGTTTGATTTTTTAAGCTGTGAATTCATCATTTGGTGAGAAGCCCAACTCCTCTCGTGAGTACAGAAATGCACTTCTTGAGCCCTAGACTCAAGCTGTCTTCTCTATATTTATGTGTTTTTTTTTAACATCTTTATTGGGGTATAATTGCTTTACAATGGTGTGTTAGTTTCTGCTTTATAACAAAGTGAATCAGTTATACATATACATATGTTCCCATATCTCTTCCCTCTTGCGTCTCCCTCCCTCCCACCCTCCCTATCCCACCCCTCCAGGTGGTCACAAAGCACCAAGCCAATATCCCTGTGCCATGCGGCTGCTTCTCACTAGCTATCTACCTTACGTTTGTTAGTGTATATATGTCCATGCCTCTCTCTCGCCCTGTCACAGCTCACCCTTCCCCCTCCCCATATCCTCAAGTCTATATTTATGTTTAAAGCCAGACCTCCCTCAAGGTATCCTTTCTGTGTATACCCCTGAAGATAAACTTATGCTGATTAGAGAGAAAAACTGCTACATCCAAGGGAACCCAATACTTTCTCTAAGAAAAGGAAGGGCACATTTATTGAGTGCTTATTACACATCTTGTGCTGTGCATGGACCTTAATATGAATTAACTTGTTTGATCTTCAAACCAATTTTATAATTTAGGTGACAATATCCCATTTTGCAGATAGGGAAACTGAGACTTAGAATTTAAATAACTTGCCCATATTCTCATAACATGGTACGGTAAATATTCAGTATTGAGCTTTATTTGACAGAGTCCATACACTCCCCACAGCACACTATATATGACTAGGCTTGAGAAAAGAGAATGGATGAGATCAAATGTATGTATGTGATGCTACTTGATGCTCCTTCATCTCTCGGGATCTCAGTTAACCAAAGTGAAGAACCTGTACTAGGTGACTCACAATGTCCCATCAGTTTGTTCCTGACTTGATTAATCTGGGCCTTACTATTTACCATGAAACCTTATCACGTTATTAAACTTTTATGGGTTTCAGTTTCTTTTTTTGTTAAACATCCTATCTTTTTTCCAGGTGGGATCTCATACGTGTGGAAATTCATAAATTACAAAGGACTGTAGAGATATAAACTGATACGATTACCCATCCATCCCCAATCAGCTGGCAAACCCTCAGCCCCAGTGTCACTTCTTCCCTCACCAGATTCCTCTGCTTTATGCTGTAGAGGCAAGATTAAGGCCATCCAAGTTCCCATAACTTTCCTTATTTACACCTCTACAAATTTTCTTTCTTTCCTCTTTTTTACTATTTCCAGAAATTTGCGGGCCTCTCACTGTTGTGGCCTCTCCCGCTGCGGAGCACAGGTTCTGGACACACAGGCTCAGCGGCCATGGCTCACAGGCCCAGCCGCTCCGTGGCACGTGGGATCTTCTGGGACCGGGGCATGAACCCATGTCCCCTGAATCGGCAGGCGGACTCTCAACCACTGCGCCACCAGGGAAGCCCGATGTCAGCAATTTTTAAGTTAATTTTAAGTTAACTCTAATGAGTTATTGTCCCATGTTCTCTACCTCCTGCAGGGCATCCGTTCCTGAGTGTCCAACTTGTATGTCAAATTTATTATATTTTTAGTGAAAAATCATGTCTCCCAGACTAATTTTTTTTTCAACATTCCTTCTAGATCTTCTTAATCCTGACTATACCCCTAATTTCTCCCTTAGCCTTCACATTCAGTCAAGTGTTAAGCCCTCTGGGTTTACCTCTTCATTCTAATGTACGCCTCCCATTAATGTTCTCATGATCACCACTTGGATTTACAGACTGCCAATCAGATGTTCTGTCTCTATCCTCTCCCTCTAATTCATCTTACACAGACTTCTCAGTGTTCTAGTGACACTATCTGGCTGCAGAGAACTGTCAAAGTCACCCTTCTCCCACCACTTGGTAATCTTGGTGAACCAGCCCCTACATGTTTGTGAACGTTTCTGTCACAGCTCCTCCAGCTACCTTTACACAGCCTCCCTGGAGCCAGTAGAAATGGCTCATAGTCCTATTCTGAGTACTGCTTATGCTATTCACTCTATTTACCTTGCTTCTCCTATACTTACAGATTTATCTAATAAAACCATTTATTCCATGAAGACTTCCCTGATTCTCCCCAGAAGTAGTCAACTCCCTTCTCTGGACTCCCACAGTACACTGTGGACCATTCTTGCCTTCTGCTTTGCATGACGGTTATTTGTATAAATGCCACAATTCCTCCATTAGAAGCTAACCCCCCAAACCAGGATCTGTGCTGCTCCTTTGATTCTTCTCACAGCCCTTAACAATGCCTCGTATGTGCTACAGCCTCAGAAAAACGTTAGTCAAATGAAAAAAAGACTGAACAGGTAATTGTTGTTTCTGGGAACCAGATGAAGAATATCTGTTTCAGAAATATTCATGGATATAGCTATCATTCTGCAATGATGCCACTGCTCTGGTTCTAGAGATCCAGCACAGAGGGGCATGCAAAAGTGAGATCTGTGAATCAAGTGGGATTTCTCTATGTCCAGAGCCCCAGGAGCTCAACATTCAACGCCTTCATTCTGAACTGATCATATATGCCCCTCAGTTTCATTCCACACTGACATTCACAGCCTATTCTAGCTCTAATGGCTCCACTAAAATGGATGCTTTATGGTTCTTCTCCTGGGTCAGGCACTTGGCTTTTGTGATAAATGTATCCACATACACAGCAAAGAGAAAACATCTGGAGGACTGCTTCCAGACAGTAGACATGCATTTTACTCAGGCTACTGGAGAGTCAATAATCTGATATTTGTAGTTTAACCTGTAAAGCATTCAGGTAATGGGGCTAGCAAGGCAGAATAAACAAAAGGAACAGGGAACAGCATCACTGAACAAACTTTTAATGGCCCTAAATATGTCTATGTGTAGAACTGATGCTTTCTCCAAAAGTGTCTTCCTAAATGCTTCTAATTTAGAAATTTGGGGATGGAAGAATAGAGGAGAAAACTAAAACATGCTCAAGGAATACTCCATTTCCTAGTAACAATAAATTTATATTATATAAACATAAAATAATTTATAATTATTATAAAATATACTATAAATATTTCATAAATTATAAAATATAATTGAAAAATACTACTAATTATTATTTTAAAAAATTTACACAAATAGCATTGGTCAAGTGTCTCCTGGGTAAAGACCACTTGGACACATGCTTTTGGACTTGGACACATGCTTTTCTTTTTTTTTTTTTAACATCTTTATTGGAGTATAATTGCTTTACAATGGCGTGTTAGTTCCTGCTTTATAACAAAGTGAATCAGCTATACATATAAATATATCTCCATATCTCCTCCCTCTGCGTCTCCGTCCCACCCTCCCTATCCCACCCTCCCTATCCCACCCCTGTAGGTGGTCACAAAGCACCGAGCTGATCTCCCTGTGCTATGAGGCTGCTTCCCACTAGCTATCTATTTTACATTTTACATTCTACATTTTGTAGTGTATATATGTCCATGCCACTCTCTCGCTTCGTCCCAGCTTAACCTTTCCCCGTGTCCTCAAGTCCATTCTCTACATCTGCATCTTTATTCCTGTCCTGCCCCTAGGTCCTTCATAACTATTTTTTTTTTTTAGATTCCATATATATGTGTTAGCATATGGTATTTGTTTTTCTCTTTCTGACTTACTTCATTCTGTATGACAGACTCTAGGTCCATCCACCTCCCTACAAATAACTCAGCTGCATTTCTTTTCATGGCTGAGTAATATTCCATTGTATATATGTGCCACATCTTCTTTATCCATTCATCTGTCAATGGACACTTAGGTTGCTTCCATGTCCTGGTTATTGTAAATAGAGCTGCAATGAACACGCTTTTCTCATGTGTTCTCATCAATCCTCATGATATCTCTATGATGTTGCATTATCCCCAGTTCCCAAATGAGCTGAGGTGAAGTTCACAGTGGTTAAATACCTTGTTAAAGATCACAAAGTTGGAATGGCAGAGTGAGCCACTTCCAAGAATAACAGGGAATACGAATCAAATATAGAACTCATTTTAAATAAAAAGATATAAAACAGGTATTAATAGCTCCATGAAGCGACGTCTAATTCCAGGAACTTATGTGTGTCACTGATATGAGTGTGCAATATGCATAAGAAAGCAAGGCACTTACTCTCTGTCGATCACAAGGCAGGTTACAGCTTCTGCAGCAATTACGTTTGCTGTTCTGACATCTTCCCTATACAAAAAATAGAGAGAGATTGAAGTAAAACACCCTTTAATATCAAAGAAAAGTGTTCATTATGATTAATTCAAGACACATATTAAATTATGTATGCTCTTCTGAGTTTTGCACTTCCAGGTTTAAGCTTTGTTCGTTTCAAATTTCTTTGTCCTGAGGAACCATATTACTCTTGTCATTTATCACACAAATCTTACAATTATAATCTAGTAGTTATAATTTTCAAACTTAATTTTCACTTACACAAATGAAACAAAATTTTATATCACCATTCCCTATACTAGTTGGGGAATTAATGAATTAATTGGATGATGATAAAGACAGTAATGAACATGAATAGGTAAACTTTTAAAAAGACCTGAAGATATAATTCTGGAAACTTGAGTATCTAATCCATTTGTGTATGAATTTATCATTATTACTCTGAGAATAATGGACCTGTTTTAATCATTTTCCTACTTTGGAGACCCTGTACTTATGTGACCAATCTTTTGGCAACTTATAATAAACAGTTATTCACCTATACCAGAGCTTATGGCTGTTCAAGAACATTCAACAAATCTTAATCACTCTGATTGAAATATGTATATACTGTTCCTTTATAAGCATCTAAATGGTCACTGCAGGAATATCTATCAACCTCTTAAACCTTTATAAATCTGCCATGGTATCTCATCTTATCCAGCTGTCAAAGGTGGATTTGGTAAATTCACATTTCATTTTGAGCTACTAAAAATGTAATAGTACCACTGTCATGGAAACATTAAGTTATACTTGAAACACTGTTTCCTAGTAAGGTAAAATTTCTAATATAATTAATGATAAATATAAGTTTGAAATACATTACAGAGATATGTACATAGGAAATAATATGGTGTTAATAACCATCTAAAAATCATAATTGAAACATCATATGTCTCTAATATCGGGCTTTAACGTCTTGAAAATAAAGACTTTCCCAGTGGATTTTTATTTTTTCAAAATACACTAAGTTCTCACAGATACTTCTGAACTATATTTTTCCATTGATCCTTTTGTCTTTCACTGTTGCTACATGCTGCTGCTACCACTACAGTTGCTTTATAGTAACTATTAGTATTTAGTATTTGGAAAAGCAGTTTTCCCTACCAAGATTCTTTTTCAGAAATATCTTGATGATATTCTTAAGCACTCATATTTCATAAAGATTTTATAATTATTTTTCCACATCTAAAGAAACCCACAATGGGATTCTAGTAGAGTTGTATCACATTTTTACATTGATTTCAGAAGAAGAACTTTCTGATTATATTAATTTTCCTTGCAAGAGCACAGCATGACTCTCCTGTTTTCAGATCGAGTTTTATGTCTTAATCTTTTTCACTTAATCTTTTTCCTAGCATTTTTTTTAAAAAGTATTCTTAGGTGTTTTTTATTATCAGTTTCTCTTATGGCATTCCTTTTCCATTTCTGTTTCTCATTGGTTGTTGCTATCAAAGAAAAAACCTATTGATTATTGTATATTTTTAATCTACCTATCATACAAAGTTCACTTCTGATCCTAAAATTTATATTTCAGTCTCTTCAATTTCCAGTATGATCCTCCCAATGCCCCCCGTACATCCTCCACCTTCCAGCCAAACTGGCTCCTCTAAATTACTGAACACAAGATCTCCTTCCTGTCATGAGTTCTTCTTACCAAGCCTTCCCTAAGCCTAGGAACTTCCTCTCCAACTCCTTGACCAGTTCACACCTGCTTACCCTTTAGATCTCGGCTTAGGTGCCCCTTTCCTCAGGGATGCCATGCTGAATTAACTAGGTTGGGTTCCCTATTTATCTGTTCTCATGGCCTTATGTACCTCTCCATCCAAGTACCTATCACGGTTCATAATTTATGCATTTATTTGTTGGTTAATGGCTCTATCCTCCTTCCACTAAACGTTATGAAGGCAGGGTCCATGGCTAGTTTTGCTCCCCATTTTATACTGAATGGCTGGAACAGATGAGTTGCTTAGTAAGTGTGTGAATAGGAATCTTGAAACCTTGGGAAGAATAGAGTTCAGGCTTTGGAGACACACTCTCTCAGTTTTACAAAACAAGGTATACACACTTTATGAAAGCCTCAATTTCCTCATCTATAAAAATGGGAATGATAACAGTGCCCATTTAATGGTCTTAAATGCAATAATGATGTTTTTCACAATGCCTAGCACAGAGAGAGCAGTGGGTCCTGCCGTTCATTACTTCTAATTTTTCTCATCACCAATACTGCCTTTGTGGAGGCGCTGTCTGGTATTTTATGAAATGCTACTACCCAAGAACAAAGTGAGGATTTTCTTTCTGTTCCATAGAAATAGATATTTTCAAGTCCGTTATTATTTCTATGCAGTAATTTTTGGTGAAGTGAACACAACAGACAGAAGTCATCAGTAATGCCCATCAGGTGCCTTATAAATTGTATGAACGACTTATTTCTCAGGAGACTGCTCACATCAGCATATGTTACTACAAGTTGCTGCCAGTGTATTTTTTAAAAATCTATCACAGCTTTACAGAAAACAAACTTTCCCTAAAATATATTTCTACCTTGACAACTTAAAATTGCCCACGGAGTCTTTCAAAATACAACATATGAAAAATAATGCTTCATTTTCAACATATTTTCCATGCATATGAATTAAAAAAATGCTTTCATCACAAATGTCCGACATTTTAAAACTGTATCATATGTCCGGTCCAAATTGCATATACTTTCAAAATAAATGCAATTTCCTTGCAACGAAAAGAAAATACATAGATATTTTAAAATGTAGATGGTGAAAAATCAAAGATCAGAAAAGTGACACAGTCAATAGAAATTGAGACTATTTTATTTTAAAAAAGGAAATTTTGTAAGTTATGGCCTACAATCAGGCTCAGTACCTAGTAATGTGACATGTATCAAAACAAAAAGATGCATAACATGGAGAAAAAACAGCATATTAAACAGTGGATTATAATATTTGCCATCCGTTGAGCATCTAGTATATATCAGGAACTATATTAAACAATCTGCACAAACCTCAGTTAATGCATATAACAGAGGGCGGGTATTTTATCTGAAATTTAGACTTGGGGATAAATGTTATGTAATACACCAAAAGACACACATAGCGAATGAGTCGCAGTCTTGGTATTTGAACAGAGAGCTGTCTGGCTCCAAAGCCCATGTTCTTTTCTCAACAGTTCACTGCCTATACCCTCTGCTATAAGATTTTAAATTGACAACTATTCTAAGTTCATTCTACTGCGGGATGACATCTGAGCAGTAAGCACTCAGAATGTCTCCCTGCCCATCAGTATAAAAATATTTAATATTTAACTATTTTAAAAAGCAGCATTAATGTTTATGGGTGCCCAACTGCAAAGCTAAATCAATAAACCATTTCTATTCCCAAATTATTAGAGTTCCTATCCATAGTATGTCATAGCCCTGCTATGTTGCTTTATAACAATGTTATATAACAATAGAAAATCATTCAATGCCAAGTTCATTCAATGCCAAACTCATGTTGCCATTACAATGTTACTGCATTTCTACTTAAGATGTTTAATGCCACTATGCCTGCCTATGCAGGTGTCTGGAAATGCCGTCCCTGCGTACCCAGAGAGCTTGCTCCTGGAAAAATGCTACCTGACCTAGTATTGACATATATTAATCCCTTATTTTAGGAGAGACTGTAGAAACTTCTGATGAGAGAATATATTTATGTAAGCTGACAATACTGTGACTTACTGTGTGTGCTTATTTCCTTTATAGGACCAAGGACCACGGTAAAAGCAAATATCACTTGGACTGAGATATGAAATATTAAATACTCATAAAACAGGGATGTCCCAATAGCTCCACAGCTATGTAACATATCTACATAGCTGTTATGATACTGGTTTCACACAGAACATGTGCCAAGGTAGCAGGGGCTTCATGTAATACTAGTTTAGACATGGGGAAAAGAAGAGGGAGATAATGTTCCTTTTAAAAAACTGAGCTTTATTTTAGTTTTACTTTTTGGCATATCGGGGTGTTTGAGCATTTCTAATAGAATAATATATGAGACTTCGAAAAAACATTGGCAAGAGAATTTTATAAATAGAATTTTAAGATAATGTCTAATATACTTAAACCTTTCACCAAACACATATTGCCTCTGAGCACAGCACACTTCTTTATAGGAGGTAAAGCTCCATGTATCTACGTAACAGTCCAGGTCTAACATGCACATTGTCTTTAAAAATAGAAATCTCATATTCATTTATTTCTGTACCTGCATATTAGTTTATTTCAGCATGACAATTAATAAACATGTACTACTGCAGAAATAGCTACTGTTTGGCAAATTAACAGATATTTCACAAACTTGCCATTAATTAATGAACAAAAGCTATGCAGTTTAGTAGTGTTCTTTTTTTAAGCATTTCTGGAGGAGTTAGAAATTCCTTTCAATGAAATCATAGAGCATGAAAAAATATCCAAAAATATTTGCAAATACGGTTTTCTGTGCACTGACTCTGATATTCTCTGAACTTCATCACTGGAGTCTTCATCATCACTGCACCCCAAAGTAGAGTCGCTGTCAGTATCTGAATAATCCATAGCAAGGGTTTACATTGACTCTTCTCTTTCTGAAGCAATTCTCTCATGTCTCATGGCTGCTAGGGAACTCTATAGTACGTTGATATCTCTCCGGGAACACAGAGTGTACGAGGCCAAAGCAGAACAGTTTACGCAAAGTTAACTGTTCCAGGAGAGGCTCTCCCTTTTCAGCTCTAGAGCAATGTGACTGCTGTCATCAGAGTCCTAGCATTCCCTCAGTGCCAGCCTTGATGGAAAGTGACATTACTCCAATGGCTTGACAGCTTACAGCAACCATGGGTCAGAGCCCTTCATTCTCATTCAAGTCCACAGTTAAATTTAGGACAAAATAAATCCTTTTCATCTCAAAATCAAAGGCAATCATACTACAACACATAGGATGTTCAAAACTGATAGGCTACAACAAGCATCCAAGGGCCACTTGAAATTAGACTTTGAATTAATTATGAACTAGAATTGCAGAGTTTGTGGCAAATTCAACTGTGCTATTTGAAAGTTTGGTCCCAGAGGAGATAAGTGTCGTGAAAAAAAAGTTGTATCAGGCCATTCACCAACTCTACTTCCTATTTAGTCATGAAGTTATTCTAACATGATTCATAACTCCCACACTCCAACAGAACACATACACTAAGTGTAAAATGAATTAATACAAATAAACACTTGTCTTCTAACCAAGCTTGGCATAGAGTACGCAACCAATAAATGTTAACTATCACCATCATCATCATCATTGCTGTCACTTTAGGATCCTCTGACATCTAGAAAGCATGTTACCCTTCTGGACAGAGTTCCTCTCAGGAAACCTCCTTTCCTAAAATTCTATTCTAAATCAGTCTCCCAATTGTTTTCTGACGCTACCTTCTCAGTTTGTTTTCCTGAATCCTCTTCCTTGGTTCACTAGAAAATAGGTGTTTCTCCAAAATTCTTTTTTTTTTGGCCTTCTTTTTGATTGCTCCAACTCTTCTTATTGGGGAAATCTCACATAATCCTATGGCATGGCATCAGCTGTTAGTTTTATACTAATGACTTTTAAGTCTTCATTTCTAACTTTACCTTTCTCCTACTGGACACCCTTGTCCGAAAGTTCCATTGCAACCTCTAATTAAAACCGAACTCATTTTCTTTTAACCTCAAAACCACTGTTTTCCTTGGGTTCCCTATCTGGGTAAATGACATCACCATTCTTGCATTTGCCTAGGCTCAAAAGATTGGATTCATTTTTATTACTCTCCTTTCTCCATCACTGCCTATGATGGATTCTACTAGTTCTATCTTTGCCTTATCTCTTATATCCATCCTTGCTTTGCATTCTCATAGCCACTGCTTTACTTTGGGCCTTCACCATCTCTACCCCGGAACGCTGATCAGGCCTTATAACTGACCTCCTTGCCACCACTCTCTCCCTCCTCTACGTCATATCTCACTTTGCTGCACATTTTCAAGTGTAAATCCAGTCATGTCAGTTCTTTGCATGAGAACTTTCAAAAGAAAAAAGAAAAGTTTCTATACTGTCATTTAGAGTTTGAGGTCCTCCACTAACTGACCTCTCACCTTTCCAGGCACTACACAGATGATTCTCTGCTGTACCTGCGACGTATAACTGTTTCCTTAAAACACGCCAGCTATCATCTCCATGCCTGTGCACACGCAGGTGGCTCCTCCAAGAGCTATTTATTCCAGTTCAAACTTTCATCCATGCAAACTTCCATGATTTTTCAGTAGCATTTTAAAGGGGAAAAAAATCTACGTAAGAAATATGTCTACATACTAATCACGGAAAAAAATATGTAGTTAAACAAACAAAAAAGAGAGAAAATAGAAAAATACTATAATACCATCTGCCAGGTGCCAGGAGATAACTAAGGTTAACACCTTGGTGAATATCTTTCAAACACTTTATTATTCTTAAATATTCACATGTTTCATGAATATAATGTCAATGTTTATTTTAACAAATATTTACTGAGGGCTATTATATTCTGAATGTCTGAACCTTATGGTCTAGTTGGGACAGAAGTTAAATTAGTATGCAAAAAAATGCTGATCAAATAGCATGCAAACAGAGATCTAATAGAGAGGATGTCATTTTGAAATTCAGAGGACGGACAGCCTTTTTGGGGACATTAAAAATTAAGACCCCCCCCCAAATGAGTTGAATTAGCAAGATGAGTCAGGGAAAGAAAAGCAATGCAGTAACCCCGAGGTAGGAAATAACTTATTATAAAAAAAAGAAGGTTGAAATTCAGGGATAGAGTAAAAGAAGGCAGGGGCCAGGAGAAACCAGAAAGGAAGGCAGGGTCCCATCATTCAGATCCTGTAGACTAGTCCAAGGATCTACTTTTCAAAAGAGATTGACTAAGGGAAACTTTTTTCCTTTACCATATTAATAAAATCTTAAAAATTCGGTGGAAAGCACAAACAGAGGAAACAATTTGTATGAAATAAAGTATTGAGGAAATAATTTTAGATGAGTCAGTTTAATTTTTTTTTTTTTTTGCGGTATGCGGGCCTCTCACTGTTGTGGCCTCTCCCATCGCGGAGCACAGGCTCCGGACGCGCAGGCTCAGAGGTCATGGCTCACAGGCCCAGCTGCTCCGCGGCATGTGGGATCCTCCCGGACCAGGGTATGAACCCATGTCCCCTGCATTGGCAGGCAGACTCTCAACCACTGCGCCACCAGGGAAGCCCTAGATGAGTCATTTTAGAACACTGATGTCCTTTTCACTTATTAAAGTAAATGTTACTGTATGGAAATCCATATGTTAAAGAATATATCTAAACAGAAAATATGATCGCTGCCCTTTAGAACCTTCCAATGTAGAATATAGGAGTAATGAAAAAACAAATGCATAAAAATCAATGTATTATCAGGAATATTTGTCAACTCATGATGAACAAAGACTTGAGTTTGAACTAGATACATTTTCCAGAGTCCACCCAAGGCAGTCTCTGCTTTTTCATTGATAACAGGGACTCATGACATGACCTCAAAGAGGATGTTTCTCTAGGCAGAGCAATGATAAGTGTTACCAATAAAGTAACTCCAAAGTTTATCCTTTCCGGTAACATAGGTGTATATTTCCATTCACTGCATTAATTCACTTTCTGAGAGAATGCAAATCCTTTTGGATCTACACCCATGCAAGGTCACAATAAATAGAGTGATGAATTTAGAAGAACTCAATTTTCACATTCCTTTTTCATATTACTTCTGCTGGGTCGATGGCACAGTGCATTTTTTTTTTTTTTTTTTTTTTTTTTGCGGTACGCGGGCCTCTCACTGTTGTGGCCTCTCCCGTTGTGGAGCACAGGCTCCGGATGCGCAGGCTCAGCGGCCATGGCTCACGGGCCCAGCCGCTCTGCGGCATGTGGGATCTTCCCGGACCTGGGCACGAACCCGTGTCCCCTGCATCGGCAGGCGGACTCTAAACCACTGCGCCACCAGGGAAGCCCCGGCACAGTGAATTTTTGATGTGACTTATGAACTCTGCATTCTATGGCATGCTTCAATAACAATGAACATAGACTTTTATTAGATTGAACCAAAGAGATTGCTGTTTTTGCAGGTTAAAATGGCCAATTATTGGCAATTTCATGTTTCAACCTAATACATGGAATTAGTGTAAGTGAAAGGGGATGGAAAAGCAATGGCAGAGGGACATATATTGCTATTTCTTTTCTGTTGTGCTCCCTTTGTGCCATAAACTGAACTGACTTCAGCATAATCCATATTGCTTCCATATTCCGTATGTGATTCCTCTGAATGTTGACATGATTGATGGCATTTGCTCTTCTATCTAGTCATTAAAGATAATTCTCTGTCCATTCTATTGTAACTACGATAAGAACCACAGAAGAAATTCCGAGTCCCAGTGTTTTGCTGCTGTTATCGTTGCTAGAGTACAAATGGTATTTACTTTGTGTTCTGGCTTCAAATATTAAACTCTTTGGTAGAGTCTTACAAATTTAAAGAATGTCTCCCTAGAGTGTATTTTATGGAGAGAAAGAAGAGTTTGTTGTTCTCATTTATTCCTTATTATTATTTTATTAGTTGTTCAGAAGTACAGATTTAGATATTACATTGCCATTGTTTCCTTAGGGGCCTATTTGGTTTATTTCTGAACGATTTACAGGTATTTTCATTGAAGAGGAAAAAAGAAGAAAGAATTTTACTCTAATTAAAATTTTTTAAAAAGTCAAACCTGGAGTACATTATAATAGATGTTCTATTCATTTACTCAAGTCAAACACTCACTTTCTTCTTAACACTATGCTTCCTCTTCTTTGAACCATACTTTGTAATATAATATGGATTAAGAGATCAATAAATCTAATAGCTGTTTTTTCTTTTCAGATAATGATGCATGTAATTTTGTAATGTAGCTGGCCAAATAAAGTTGGAATTTCAGGAGAAGACATTAATAGACAAATTATTTCATGGGTGTTTCATGGGTCATGAGTACTTTCAAGAATAAAATAATGCGTGGTATTTTCCTTTTTCTTTGTTTCATCTGTATTCCACAGAGCTGAAAACTGATTCTTCAATTGTTTTGCTATTTTTAAAATAGAGGAAAAAACATATTCAAATGATGACTGGTAAAAACGTACTAAAACTTCAACTGATGCATGTTTGAAATGAATGTTAATTTCCTTGGTCACATATTTCAAAGGATTATTGCCTTTATAAAGTGCCTTCAAGCCAGGAGGATGTCCTTTCCTATAAAGAATTCTAGACAACATGCCAGAAGAGTGTCTCATTGTTCTATTGCCAACTTAGTGGGTGACCTTGAGAAAATGTCCCATTCTCTGTTTCATTTTTCAGATGTGAAACAGTGATTGAAATCACTGCTCTGTTCTCCTCTGTAATTACTTTTACCAACATGGAACACTTTTTAAAAGTTCTAATAATTATTATGGTTTTCAATGCTCCTGAAACAATTCATCCCAAATCAAAGGATATTTCTTTAGATAAAAAAAGGTATCATAATCTTGTAATTGTGATCTACCATCTGAATATGTAAGCGGAATATTAAGGCATAGATTTTCACAGTACCATTTTTTTAGCTGTGACTAAAAATGTATTTTCACATAGAAATCAGACATGTTCATTTGAAACAATAGAGTCTCATGATCAGAAGTCAAGAACTATGTAATAAATGTCTATAAAATCATTATTTTGACTGGTAAAAATTATATTGAGATTTTAATTGGGCTCTTTTAGGGAAAAGAAATATCTAGAATTTTAAAATAAACTGTAAAAGATCGCTTTCTTTTGGTACTTGCTCATCAAATATTTCATCTTCTGTATTATTTGAATAAAGAGCTAGCTCTCTAAACAAAATTCTTCAATTAACCTAATATGCTATAATTTCATCCAAATCAAAGATTAACTTTGAATCAAAAATAAACAGAAGAAACTTTGAATCAAAAATAAATGAAGAAACAACTTAATGGATAAAGAAAGGAAAGTCATGGCTATGTGTATAATAAGGCCAATTTGAATAAAAAGTGCTAAAGTCAAACCACTGCCTAAAATTTAAACGCCTCAGTTGGCGTTGGTTAGAAAAAACAAACAGGGTATTGAACTTATTACAGTGAGAGAAATGCAAATGCATGTGAATACACTACTGGTAGGAAAACAATCTAGTATAACCTTTGCAGACAATTCAGCTTTGTATAACAATTTAGCACTATTTTTAAATATTTTTCTTGCAATTATTTATCTCACATACATATTCATGGTTTGGGGAAATAATGACATTAACAGGATGTTACAAGAGCATTGTGTATAATAATGTTGGAAATAACCTAAATATCTACCAATGTAGGATTGACTAAATAAAATTTTCTACAGTAAGACAAGGGAATATTAATAAAATTAAAAGAACTGAAGAGAACCTATATGAATATGATCTCCAGGATATCTTGAGTGAAAAGACCATAGTGCAGAACCATGTATAATATGCTTTCATTTATATAAATTACACACACACACACTCACACAAGTAAGCATACATTAAAATGCAGGAATTATTTTAGGATGCATTAGAAAAAGTAATTATATCCAGGAAGAGAATGTATGATTAAAGGGTAGAGGAGAGAGGGAGATTACTTCTGTAGCTTTTGAATTTTATACTATGTACCTGAATTACCCATCATAAAATAAATATTTTTAAAAGTAAATATATGAAATAATGGAAATTAACTCTTACAAGCAATTTTTGGGTAGAGAGGCTGATGAGGTCTTTCACTCTCTTGGAAGGCCTAGTCTGTACTGAGTGCATAGGTAGCTATTGTCCATCCCTGGGCCACCCCTCAAGCCTCATCCCATAGCCATCCCCAACTAGCAGAGCTAGAGCTAACTCATGCTGGCCCAGTCTGATCACACTGAAGAGATACCAGCTTTGTAGATGGGGCAAGTAAAAATACTTGACAAGGTATCTTCCCAGTGTCACTTACAACACTGCCTTTTGCCCCGTTTTCATTGGCAGCAATTATAGGGACTAGATGACAAACCAAGGAAGGTATTTTCTGAGCAGGGACATCGGCTTCTTAACACCCTTACCCACAGTTAGGTTGACACTTTGGAGCTCTTAAAAGGTTAAGTTACCAATTCTATTTGTATACAGAAAACATTTCATATAGATATACATGTATGTATATAATAATTAATATGTATTTAATACTGCTTTGAGATTGCATTTTTAATATATCCACTAGAAATTGGGAAACAAATTTTTTCTCTATAATATTTTTCATAATTTATTATTGCCATTATGGTTATTATTATTATAGCATGCCTAATCTCAATAGGTTTTATTCATTCTTGTTTACCTACTGATAAACCATCATAACTGCCATGCTTCTTCTATTAATCTGGAAAGTTCCCCAAGGATTAACAGTTATCTCTTAATAGTGATTAAGTCTCCCTGTTGTTAATATAAAAACATGCTTTCAAAGTGCAATCAAGGATTTAATGACACATTGATGAAATTTTCTAATATGGCATACTAATCTGAAAACTGCATAAATAAAAATGATTTATTGCTTAATACAGAAAAGAATGGCATTCATTCATTTATTCATTCACAAACTAGGGTTTCCAGATTTAGCAGATAAAAACACACAGCATCCAATTTAATTTGAATTTCAGATAAACAATGATTTTTTTTAGTATGAGTGTCCTATGTAATAATATAATTGTAGTAAAAAAATTCATAGTTTATCTGAAATTCAAATTTAACTGGTATCTTGTATTTTATCTGGCAACCCTAAATAAGTTTCTGAATATCAACTGAGTCAGGTGCTGTCCTAGGTGCTGGGTTTACAGAGGGGTAAAGAACAAAATCCTTGGCTTCCAAGACTTTTCAGCCTAGTAGGTAAGACAGACTATTGGCAGTTATAATGCAGTGTGATCAGAGGATGAGAGGTGTGAACAGAGTGAGACAGAATCACATGGAAATGTCCCAACCCTGACTGAGAGAGATGGATTTGGGGAGGAACATGGATTGATGGTGGATAGGATCACGGGAAGCTACTTTGAAGAGGTGATGTCGCAGATAAGAACTGATGTGCATGTAGAAACTTCTCAACAGAGAAAGTGAGGCGGTCCTATCACAAGGAACAGCTTGTGGAAAAGTATAAGAAAATCTTGTATATAGGGAATAGCAAGTAATTCATAATGGTTGAAACCCTGGGAGCAAAAAGTAGAGAGAGAAATAAGGCTAGCAGGGTTGGGACAGGAGAAACTATAAATGGCTGTATATTGACTATATAGGTCTGTGTTAAAAGCACTAGGGAGGCAGGCAGCAAGAGCCATAAACTGTGTACAGCTGAGAATCCTGAGGCACAAATGGGAACAGAGTCGGGTCACCTTTTTTTTTTTTTTTTTTTGCGGTACGCGGGCCTCTCACTGCTGTGGCCCCTCCCGCCGCAGAGCACAGGCTCCGGACAAGCAGGCTCAGCGGCCATGGCTCACGGGTCCAGCCGCTCCGCGGCACGTGGGATCCTCCCGAACCGGGGCACGAACCCGCGTCCCCTGCACCGGCAGGCAGACTCCCAACCACTGCGCCACCAGGGAAGCCCTCGGGTCACCTTTATAATAATAGGTATGGCACAATTCAAGCTGACCAAAAGATTTAGCGTCATTGATACTTGGGAGACTTATAGAGCACTTCTCTGAGCCCGGTATTTGCTGCTTAAAAGTGAAATCTCAATAATACAATCATATGGGGTCAGAAAACTGCCCCTGGGCCAAAACCAGCCAGCAGCCTATTTTTGTGCAGTTCTCAAGGTGTGAATGGTTTTAACATTGTTAAAGGGTTGTTTAAAACAAACAAACAAACAAACACAGAATACGTGAGAGAGACCATATGTGATATGCAAAGCCTAGAATATTTGCTATCTGGCTCTTTATCGAAAAAGTTTGCCTACTCCTGAATAAATGAAGGAACTGAAGCATAGTAGAGAGATTCAAGGACCTGCCTGGAGTCATACAGTTAAAAAGCAACAGATCTGGATCTTAAATCAGATTTATCTGTTCTCAGTGTACGTGTCCCTTCCACTAATCATGTCATCTTCCTGACCTTGGAAACATCTATCCTTGCCAATTCTGGAGCTATGGTCAATCAGTGTTATTCTGCAGGCTGTGTTTGCCTTGACCATCCTAGTGAGGTAACAGCACAGGCATGAACTTGCTTTTGCCTAATCCCAAGTCCACTGCTGTATAAAAAACTGCCCTGCCACTCCCTTCCATTCTGGTGATTTTACACATCTACATCCCAAGGGCAGACAATCTAATCAGGCCCAAGTATTTAATTAATGTTTTCTGGGCAGTAACAAAAATGGAATCTACACTGCAACTAATTACTTAGCAAGTCAACAATAACTTTTGCAGACTACATCTGAAATGGCTTAAAAGAAAATGCTCAATAAATAGAATCTGTAGTTTAATAAAACATACCATTTGATAGATTTTTAAAGATCATACAGCAAATAACCTGTTAATTAAGTAACGTCTTAATGAAACTTTCAGTAATCTTAATTATGGTATCTAGTGGTTTTAATTGGGTACAGCTACAACACAAGGCTGTGTTGTAACAACCATCTGAATATAGCAACCATCAGTTGCTATATTCAGTCAATCACAAAACTGAGAAATCGATCTTATCTCACTACCAGACAGTCATAGCTAGTATTTTGATCTGTAGAGCAGAGCACAGTCAGTTATCACTATGTCAGATATATGTTGTATTACTTTATCTATTCTGCCCCCAAGTTTGTGGGTTGGTATCCTTTATGAACAAAGCAGCCAAATCTGCTTTTCTAATTCGAAGTGCATTTAACGGTTAGTTTTATTCTTTCCTCCTTCTGTCCCTCTCTCTCTCCCCCCTTCTTTTCTTCTTTCCATCCATCTATTGATCTATCCATCCATCCATCCATCCAATTACTGTGTCTAAAATGTGTAAGAAACCACGTTATATGCTACGACAGATACAGCAGTGTACAATGTAGAGTCCTTACTCTCAAGAAATTATAGTTTAATAAAGGCAAGTATAAGAGGTTGGAAACAAACCTTTACTTCATGCAAATGATAGATTAGCAACTACGCAAGTAATTTTTTAACAATAAGTAGTATTTATTGAGTGATCATCATATGCCAATTTCTGTGATAGGGATTTACACTTCAGAACTCCATGTTCACAACGTTATAATTAGTTACTATTATACTTTTCCAGTTTGACAAATGAAGAAGCTACGGTAAACAGAGATTAAGCTGACGAATGGCATCAGGGCATCCCAAGGCCATAAAGCTGATGAACGGCAGAGCAGGGATTCAAATCCAGATAGTCTGACCATAGGTACTACATGCTATACTTCTTCTACCACAAATTATCATATTTGATCCTCACAGCAATCCTATAATAGATACATTTTTGTGTCTTCTCAGAGCACTATCAACACAATTCTCTAATTATATCCTTTACTCTAAACCCACCCAGGTGAACGTTTGATAACCCTTTCCTTTGCCTCTAGGCTCTTATGCTCACAGCTGCTTGGAAATAAGTGGCCGGGGCCAGTAGGCTATGTTTGATCCTGACCAAAATGACCAATCAGATTCTGTTTAGGGGGAACTGAAAATCAAGGACACTTGTAACTGAGAACAAGTGGGAGCTCCAGTTAAGTAGTCTCTACTGTATGGATAGAAAAGGCAGAGAAAACAGGTCTGCAGCAAGAAAGATTGAGAGATGTGCACAGAACAGCTGAGATCAGAGAGAGAAGCCTATTTGTTTTATTTATTTATTTAGTTGGTTATTTGCGGTACGTGGGCCTCTCACTGTTGTGGCCTCTCCCGTTGCGGAGCACAGGCTCCGGATGCACAGGCTCAGCGGCCATGGCTCACGGGCCCAGCTGCTCTGCAGCATGTGGGATCCTCCCGGACCAGGGCATGAACCCATGTCCCCTGCATCGGCAGGCGGACTCTCAACCACTGCGCCACCAGGGAAGCCCGCCTATTCGCTTTAAATGGATTTCTTGGCTGCTCATTATAGTTTGGGGAAGGTCCAAGTTGGGTCCATAAAATAGCTCATTATCCCTCCAGTATGGTCCCTTTTTGAGTCATACTTGTTACTTAAAATTAAAAGAATTACTATTACACATATGATCCATATGCTTTTCTCCATGTATCAGTTGGGGAAAACAAGTTCTAGGAGTTTATGTGAGAAGCACAAACATAATTATAATACAAGGGAGGGGGGAGTAAAATCCCACAAGCTAAGTATATATGAAGCAGTCTGGACAGAAAAGAAAGAAACTGCCTGTAGGTAGAAACCTCAGTAATGGCTATATAAAAGAGAAGACATTAACCAGGCCTTAAAATATTGACAGAAGTTGGTTTTGTAATAAGAGAAGAAACAGTGTCCTAAATTGAGGGGACAGCATGAATGATGGAGTGTGTTGAAAAGTTCAACTTCACTGGAACCAAATTGGATTGAGGGCATTTGGAAAAGTGAGCCAGAATGGTAGGCGGGGGCCAGATTGTAATAGGCAGAGAATACTAAGCTGTGACACGCCTACATTTTAATTATTTATTTAAGGGCATGTAGGTGACATGATCATAAGCCTTAAGAAAATCCTTCTAGCAATGTAAAGTAGCACGTGAGAAGAAACAAAATAGTGAAAGAGCACTTAGGAGTATAATGAGAAGACAAAAAGGGCTTGAGGAAGTAACTTCTTAAGATTCATGATGTCTTCATTAAGCAGGTGAATGGTCTGCCTTAACAGAGCTCACCATCAACATCCACCCCAAAAAGCCAAAAAGAACTCCCCACCACACACACAAAGTTTAAAAGAATGTGAATAATTATATAAATATATGGACCACCAACACCAAATATGTTGAAATTACACATACTCCACTGTGTCATAGATCAGTCTTTTTCCTGGAAGGGTTAGAGTTAGGGTTGGGGTTAGTTTTCTCATCCACAAAATGCGCATCTAGGCAGAAGGCAGAGGAAAAGGCAAAGGCAGAGAAGCCAGATAATTATAATAAAATGTAAATATAACTAAAATTAAAAATGGTATGGCCAGACACAGAGGAGAGCAGCTGATGTCTTCTAGTTGGGAACATTTTAGCACAGCCTTCCTGGGGAATTTATGGCTGAATTGAGTCTTGGATCAGAGGTGGAGGTTAGTGTGGACAGGCATTTTAGGCAGAGACGATCCTGTGAGCAAAAGCAGACAGTTGAAAACAGTAGAGAAACTACAAACACTTCTGTGTTTTGGGAGCACTAACGTAAGCGCTGGGGAGTAATAAGATATCAGGCTGGAGGGGAAGGCAGAAGCCAGATCACAGAAGCACCTAGAGAGAGGTCCAAACTATTTAACACGAGATATAAGCAAAGGACTCTCAAATATCATTGCACAAGTGTCTCCAGGAAACTTCTTAGCACAGAGGCATTTCACCTTGATCCTCAGGAACAAACTATTTATAACTAAAGAAAGCCTAAAATTAGATAGGATTAAAACATTCCCACTGACATACACAAAGGAGATCATCTGTCAGCAACCAACTTCCTGAATTACATTTAAAACATCTCTTAGCGTCAAAGCAGTAGGATGGTTAAGACACGAATAACTACCATCTTTCCTAAGAGATTTTAGTAAGAACAGAAAAACATGACTATACACACACACACACACACACACGCACACACACAAACACACACACACACACACACACACACACACCATCTTTTGTTATCTACAAATCCTATAATCCTGGGTAAGGGTGTCAACAAAGGCTGTCATTACACTGCTAAGGAAGCAAAATTGTTAAAACAAAGTGTTATTATAATAGCTGACATTTTTGTGCATGTTCTAGGCACTGTGCCATGTGCTCTAAATAAACTGTCTCAAGAAGATGTATCTGAAATTACTTCCCACAAATATTTTTCCTACCACTTTTCTAATATTGTATGATACCTGCAATTTCTGATATCGCATGATAACAGAAAATAAAATTGAAAACTAAGTTGGTTGTATCGATATCTGGTTTGACAGAAACATTTTTAGAAGTTACAGCTGCCCTATTAGGAAAATAGGGGAGTGGGAGAACAAAGGAGTATACAAATTTTGTGTTCAGGAAAATAATGTGTTTTCTAGAATCTGCCTCCTACAGCTCTGAAGTTCTTGATTCTGTTCCTAGTCACTCTCCCTCTGGGATCTGTGATGACTTTCTGATTATAAGGTTGTACTTCATACTCACGAAAATTATCCTTCCTCAAAAGTAATATAAAATTTCACTTTAGACACCTTTAGTATCATTATAATAGTTATCTAACTGAGAGGAAAGTTATATTAATGGATTACGTACATTTAAGGCGGCTTTTCATAATAATAAACTCTAAGAATGGGCCAGTGCCAGACTTTAAATTTAGAACAGTATAGTGAACACAATCAGAAGAAAAACAGACCAGCTGTCCCTTTGCCCTGCTTATTTATAGTACACTGAACAAGAAATGATTGGCCACATTATACATGACAAAGCAAAATGTGATCCACTAGGGCAGGGATATTTGGACCAACTCCTAAGCAAACCACATCTTTGTTTGGCATCTTTGCCAGGTCATTGTTTGAAGATGGAACAAAGACAAGGGTGCTTCTTTGTCATCATGGTGGACATTGCAGGGGTCAGACAGATCTCTGAAGACACATGTACACGCTCAAAATCTTACAAGATTATTTTACCAGCTTCCATAGGGATTAAAACTGGTCACCACTTGCACATCTATGGCTTCTTTGGTATAATTTCATTTTGATAATGGATACTTTAACATCTAAATTCTCTTCAAGAGTTCAAAAAGAAAGATGGCATGTAAGAAAGAATATACATGAAACCAGAAAAACTGAATTCAATATTACTCCCCATACAAGTTCTGGGATATCAGGCTGGCGTTCAACCTCTCTGAACCTTCACCCCCCTTTGTAAAATGAGGATAGTACATACAAATATTTAGTTGGTGTGTATGCATGCACGTGCCTCTGTGTGTGTGTGTATGTGTGTAATTAAAAAATAACAGAAACGTTCTAAAACAACCACTGGAACCCAGACATGTGCAACAACTAGATAGATCCATGCTATGTTGTGGAAATTTATTATTTTTCGTGATACATTTTTACTATTTTGATATAGTCTAGGTGATTTTGCCAGCCATGTTCTATTTCACATGGCAAATCATATTTCCTATCTTATTTATGGTTTCCAAGTGGGATTAAGCAATAAGCAGCAGAATTTTTGAACTGACAAATAATATCCAAAGGCAACATTGGAAAGCTACACACTGATGATGAAAATCTATGGCCCACAGACTCACAGGGCCTGAGCTTCATTACTTTACATAGTAAGAATGTACCAAAACATTGTCATCTTATTAAACAATTGCTACTTTTAATATGTTTTCAATATTTTCCAGACAATCTATTTAGAACATTGAGATACGAGATAAAGCACAACATTTGAAAAGTTCAACTGATTATCTACAGGGATTATTTTGAAAAATAAGTAATAATCTTGTTCATGATACTGTAAATATTTTGAGACACTCTGGAGGTTAGAGAAAGTTTCCCAAATAACTCTCACTGCTCTGAAGGCTTTACATAAAAATGTCATTTCTCAAACTCTCAAACTCATTTGAGAATTTAAAATATTAACAGTTTAATTTCATTATAAATCTAATTTCTTAAACGCTGTTTAGCAATTAAAGTACAACAGAATAGACAGAGAAGCTGTGAACAGGTAGGAAGACACAGCTGTGTCTTTCCCAACGGTTTAGGTCTTTGTCTAAAATGCACTGCTTTGTCAAAAGAGGATTTTTGAGGTAACCCCTCCATTGATTTTCAATGACTTGAGGAAGCTGAGAGGGTATTTCTGTTTTGGGGTAACCTCTTGTTCTGGTCATTCTATTGGCTGAGAATTGGCTACCCTTCTGGGTCTACTGCAAACTTTTCACACTCTGCCACTTACAGCATTCTGTCTATGCTTTCGAGACCTCATTCAAATCCAATCTTTCTGATGATACTTTTTCTAACTCCTCTGATTCACACTGGTCTTGGGGGGAATCAGGACATTCTATGACATCAAAAGGTAATGTGACGGGACTTTCCTGGCCATCCAGTGGTTAAGACTCTGCACTTCCACTGCAGGGGCACGGGTTCGATCCCCGCTTGGGGAACTAAGATCCCGTATGCTGCACAGCGTGGCCAAAAATAAATATAAATAAGATGTGAGACTTCTTAACAACACACATGTGACAAAATCGGGTATGCAAGTAATTTGTTACTAATAATAGCTGAAAGGTACTTTTGAAAAATTTATTTTAAAAATTTATTTAAAGACTAGGGTAGCTTCAGGATTATCTCTATAATAAAGACACTCTCGTTAAGTGTTTTTACATTTGCTTTTTTTTTTTTTTTTTTTTTTTTTTTTTTGCTGTACTCGGGCCTCTCACTGCTGTGGCCTCTCCCGTTGCGGAGCACAGGCTCCGGACGCGCAGGCTCAGCGGCCATGGCTCACGGGCCCAGCCGCTCCGCGGCATGTGGGATCCTCCCGGACCGGGGCACGAACCCATGTCCCCCTCATCGGCAGGCGGACTCCCAACCACTGCGCCACCAGGGAAGCCCACATTTGCTTTCTTGAATTGAAAGAAATGGAAGAAAATAACCAGGAGCTACCATAACTCAAAATTTATGCTATAGGCCTTAATGCTTCTCACTAGGGCCATCTATGATTTATGCCACAGGAGGAAAAACAAAACAAAAACTATGAAGTTCTGACCTAAACTACACAATTTTGAACTTCCTTACATGCTGTTTTATGTTCCTCCCTAAGGATTTAATATATGTAAGTTACTTCTCTCACTGCCCTGTGAGTTTCTGGAGGAAGAGGGTTTCACATGTAGCAAGTAAAACAGATTTAGCAGATATTACATGGGACATATTTATACTAAAAGAAAAATCATTGTTTATCTGATGTTCAAATGTGACTGGGTGTCCTGTGTTTTATCTGGCAACCCTAGTCAAGAAACAAGTCATGCTGATTAGTTCTTTCTATCTCTAACATGCCTGCTTCAGTGCTGGACACCCGGAGGGACTTCATTAAATACTTATGAACTGACAGTTTAGAGACTCTATTATTTCATTGCTATTTTAAAAATAAGCATTGAAGAAAAAAACAAATAAAAGTGAATGTTCACCTCTCTGGATTTCAAAGAGGAACTAAGAGAAGAGCCCAGGGCTCCATTCTATCCTCTGTTGCAACCCTGCATGGTACTCTGCTACATGCTACAAAGCCAAGGATAACTTAATGACATGATGCCTTAATTCCACATGGCACTTCAGGGTTAATATCTCATTCTTACCACAATTAAGTTTCAAAACAAATCAAGTCTACTTCTCACCAACTTCTTGAATATGTATTCAAGTATAACCAACTGTAAAACACAAGTGATCCAGCAGCCTAAAACCTAATATGGAGTGTCTTTGTATGCATTGTAATTTCTTCTTCCTTCTGGAATTGGAGACAGTTTAGACTCAGATGTGGGTTTCTTCTAGTTGGTAATAAAATAAAGCTGTTGTCTCTTAATTTCACTAAACAATAAAGCAAAAGAGCAACATTCTACTTTGCATATAAATTTGATGAGTTCCTCCTTATAAGATTTTAAGAAAATATGAATGAGAAGAGACTTTTTACTGGTTAAAAAATAGCATCTGTGAGACCTCCATTTAGTTTCCATGGGGTTTATTGTTAAACATTTTTAGAAATACCGTCAATACAGATCAAGTGAAAGTAGATATGACCTCTAGTCAAATGAAATTAAAACTATATTTAGATTTCCATATTCTTCCAGAAAAGTGAAGAAGAATATTACACACTTGTGGCTGGATTCTGAAATTCAAGAGCTCACAAAATGGGTATACAGAAGAGTTAAATTCCAAAAAGCTTGATTAACTTTTGTTTTATCAGATTTGGTGCCAACAGAGTGGTATAAATTAAGCAAATAATGAATATGACAACCTATCTTAGCTTACAAAGAAATAAGATATTTTCAATTCTCAAACTATGTCTTACAGGAAGAAACTCTTTTAGGATTTTAGAGAAAGAACCCCCAGATATTATTTACTCCATCTTTTTATACTATATATATATATATATATATATATATATATATATATATATATATATACACACACATACACCAATATCTATATATTCCCTCTTTCAAGGTATTTTTCCATGTCATAATAGAAACTTATTTAAAAAATGTCAAATAATCAAAAGGCTCAGCAGAGGTGGTCTCATTACTAACTTCCTTTTTCTACCTTCCAGGGTGATAAAAAAAAATATTTTGCTCATAAACAACTACAAGACCGCAGCAAATGGTAAGTCATTTCACCAGGTAAAGGACAAAGTAATGTTGAAAGGTATCGGATGTGTACTGCACTGGATACTGTACTTTGATGCTTATCATAAAAATAAGGCGACATCAATTTTTAACCATCCCAAATGTTTTCCTTTACAACTCACTCTACAGTTTGGTCTTTAACAATCAAAATATCATCATTAAATCATTCCTTCAGAGAATTGCGTTTTATCTATTACTTCATTGTCCATTTGACAGCTAACGTGACATTTAGCGATAAATCAGTGTGTTCAAATGTAGATAGATATACGTGTACACTAAAAATAAGTATGAAGGGGCTTCCCTGGTGGCACAGTGGTTGAGAGTCTGCCTGACGATGCAGGGGACACGGGTTCGTGCCCCGGTCCGGGGGGATCCCTCATGCCACGGAGCGGCTGGGTCCGTGAGCCATGGCCGCTGAGCCTGCGCGTCCGGAACCTGTGCTCCACAACGGGAGAGGCCACATTGGTGAGAGGCCCACATACCGGGAAAAAAAAATAAATAAATAAATAAAAATAAGTATGAAAACACAGTCATTATCTAATCATTTGTGCAGAGTAGGACAGCTAAAAATTCAGGATTTATGTTTAATTTTAAATTTGAGTTAGAAGATTAATTCCAAGTTAAAATAATAATTTATGGGCTATACATATATTTTTAAAGTTATGGTAGAAGATTGCTCATAGTCACAGAACTAAAGGCTGATTTTAATTTATTTTTTTCTAAGACTTATTTTTCCTGACCCTGAGAAGTACCTAGTAAGATATATAAATCCTAAAATGTGCACTTTATTGACTCAACTGGTAGCTTAAAACTAACAACCACCCAGATGCTATTTTGTATAAAGAAAAAATGAGACTTTTGAACTCATTTAATTTTCTTTAATTAACATTACTATAAAAGAATGAAATTAGAACACTTCCTAACACCATACACAAAAATAAACTTAAAATGGATTAAAGACCTAAATGCAAGGCCAGACACTATAAAACTCTTAGAGGAAAGCATAGGCAGAACACTCTATGGCATAAATCACTGCAAGATCCTTTTTGACCCACCTCCTAGAGAGATGGAAATAAAAACAAAGATAAACAAATGGAACCTAATGAAACTTCAAAGCTTTTGCACAGCAAAGGAAACCATAAACAAGATGAAAAGACAATCCTCAGAATGGGAGAAAATATTTGTAAACGAAGCAACTGACAAAGGATTAATCTCGAAAATATACAAGCAGCTCATGCAGCTCAATATCAAAAAAAACAAACAACTCAATCCAAAAATGGGCAGAAGACCTAAATAGACATTTCTCCAAAGAAGATATACAGATTGCCAACAAACGCATGAAAAGATGCTCAACATCACTAATCACTGCAGAAATACAAATCAAAACCATAATGAGGTATCACCTCACACCGGTCAGAATGACCAACATCAAAAAATCTACAAATAATAAATGCTGGAGAGGGTGTGGAGAAAAGGGAACCCTCTTGCACTGTTGGTGGGAATATAAATTGATACAGCCACTATGGAGAACAGTATGGAGGTTCCTTATAAAACTAAAAGTAGAACTACCATATGACCCAGCAATCCCACTATTGGGCATATACCCTGAGAAAACAGTAAATCAAAAAGAGTCATGTACCAAAATGTTCACTGCAGCACTATTTACAATAGCCAGGACATGGAATCAACCTAAGTACCCATCAACAGATGAATGGATAAAGAAGATGTGGCACATATATACAATGGAATATTACTCAGCCATTAAAAGAAATGAAATTGAGTTATTTGTAGTGAGGTAGATGTACCTAGAGCCTGTCATACAGTGTGAGGCAAGTCAGAAAGAGAAAAACAAATACCATACGCTAACACATATATATGGAATCTAGAAAAAATAAATGGTTCTGATGAACCTAGGGGCAGGGCAGGAATAAAGACACAGACATAGACAACAGAATTGAGGACATGGGGAGGGTGAAGGGTAAGCTGGGACGAAGTGAGAGAGTGGCATGGACATATATGCACTACCAAATGTAAAATAGCTAGCTAGTGGGAAGCAGCTGCATAGCACAGGGAGATCAGCTTGGTGCTTTGTGACCACCTACAGGGGTGGGATAGGGAGGGTGGGAGGGAGGCACAGAGGGAGGGGATATGGGGATATATGTATACATATAGCTGATTCAGTTTGTTATACAGCAGAAACTAACACAAAATTGTAACGCAATTATACCGCAATAAAGATGTTAAAAAAATTAACATTACTATCATTTCTCCTAAATTGCCTATACACATATATTTCTGTCTATGCAAAATATAGACCAAATTTGAGCTAAACACAAAGGTTCAGCTGAAATAGACTCTGCTAAAATGTATTGAGCAGCCACTTCATTCCAGCGCCGTGCCAACAGTGCTCATATGCATTACTGCATTTAACCTTCACCAAAAGTCCCTTGAGGTAGGTACTGAGATCACTGGTTTACACCTGAAGATGTCACTGATCTCCTCTATACCCCACTGGCTGCTCTGTACTTTGAAAAGCTATAGGAGTCACTGAGTGAATCATTTCACAGAATACTGAATTTTAGTGTCTCATATTTTTATGTAATTTTGTTTGAGTAATTTGTCTTTGACAAATTGAACGAAGGGACTATTCTTATACAACACACCTGGCAAAGAGTTACATAAACAACAGATATTTTAAAATGATTCCATGAATAAATAAATGAATGCCTATTGATAGGCAGCTGGATTCTGTGGTTATTTTTGGACCTTCTCATTTCCACCAGCAAAATTAAGGGGAAGCACTATTATATGGTGTTGAAGTCTTTTCATACTCTATAATATGATAGGGGAAGGTAAGCAGATGAGTAGAAACAGTTCAGTACTGTAGCAGACACCATCAGTGCTCTGTCCATTTCCCGTTGGGTCTCTTTTATCATTGTAGTGCACACAGGCTCATGATGTATTGATATTTTCCCTCCCCCAAACCCAAAGTTAGGTCTTCTTAAGGGAGGAATGCCCTCAGGCAACTGGAGTCTATTTGTCTATAAGCAAGCAGGAAATGCCAGGGGATTTACTCTGAGAGGACAGTCTGAACCAATGACTAGGTTGTAGCAGTATAACTACTTCAATCCTCTTGTCCTCAATCAGCGCAGTGCAACTTTGAAGTATGACCCACACCGTTTCCAGATCTTTCCCTGCAGTACCGAACCAACTCTACGTTCCCTGTGATTTTGCTTCATATCACTCCCTTGCTTGTGTTCCTTTACCTCTTCTTTCCATTTCCTCACTCCTGTATCTATTTTTCCTGGCAACACTTGGTAGACAAGTTGCTTTTACAGGATCTTAGTTTCAAATTTTGCTTCCCAACCTAAAACAAATATAGCCACAATGCACTGGAGACACTAAAAATAGCTTGTGAGTTTTACTCAAAGGCCTCAATTAAAGAATGACCCAGCTGTAATCAAACCCTGCTTTAGGCAGAAAAATGAACTCCCTAACATGTCCACTTCCTAATCTCAGAACCTGTGAATGTTATGTTACATGGCAAAGTGGAATCAAGGCTGTAGATGATATTAAGGTTTCAAATCAGCTGACCTTAAAATAAAGAGATTGTCCTAGATTATTAAGGTGAGCCCAATGTAATTACAAGGGTCCTTAAAAGAGGGCTTCCCTGGCGGCGCAGTGGTTGAGAGTCTGCCTGCCGATGCAGGGGATGCGGGTTTGCACACCGGCCTGGGAAGATCCCACATGACGCAGAGTGGCTGGGCCCGTGAGCCATGGCCGGTGAGCCTGCGCGTCCAGAGCCTGTGCTCCGCAACGGGAGAGGCCACAGCAGTGAGAGGCCCATGTACTGAAAAAAAAGAAAAGAGGAAGATGGAGACAGAAAAGAGAGAGTCAGTGTTGTGGTGAGAGAGACTCGGCAGGCCATTGTTGGCTTTGAAGATGGAAAGGGTCCATAAGCAAAGGATTACTGGAAACCCTGAGAAGCTATAAAAGGCAAAAAGAATTCTCCCCTAGAACCTCCAGAAAGGAACACAGTCCTGCCAAGACCTTGATTTTAGCCTAGTGAGACTCATTTTGGATTTCTATCCTCCAGAACTGTAAGATAATAAATGTGTGTTGTTTAAGCAATTAGGTTTAGTGGCAATTCATTATAGGAGCAATAGGAAACTAATACAACCACTGTTAATTTAATTCTGGCTCTGGAAGCTAGTGGCTAGGCGGCCGTGGGCAAGATATTTTAATCTCTCTGGGCCTCACCTGTCTTATGGATAAAATAACTATCTACCTCATAGGGTTGTTCTGAAGACTGAGACAGTACATATCAATTACTTAGAAGAGTATTTGGCCTAGTAAGAATTCGCTAAATGCTGGTTACTCTGTTACTGTTGTTATTAAGTGCACCCTATTCCTGGGAAACTTGGAACTTTCTCTTCCTCTGTGTTTATGTTAATCTGCATGGTATGAGTAGGATTTGAAGAAAAGAGCCATGCAATATACAGGTAAAGAAATGCCATTCCGGTGCTCTGCTCCGTGAGGTTCATGTACACTAAACGGACTTAACAGGATTCATCAAATATGTGGTATAGTTACCGTAATATTATGTCAAATCCACGTTCCTTAATATTTTTCAGGCCAAACAATATGGTGACAATGAAATACAAACTGGACACCTGTCACCAAAGTGTAAGCAGTATTAGAGATATAGCCTTTGAAAGAAGTATTCTATTATCATACTAAGGCAGGAATGCAGTAAAAAAATAAATCTGCTTGTATATTTTTATCAGAATTACTTCAGAAATGCAAAGATATATGCTGACATGAATTCTGAATATTAAAGCTAAACAAGAGATACATTCATCATTATGAATGGCACGTATGTGAACGTACAAATCTTGCAAGATTGTTTGCATATAGCAATCAAATTATCTTGACCAAGAAGCCTTAACAGAAGTTCTTTAGATGACCTTTAATGAATATGCTCTGGGATCAGTGCAGAAACATCAGAAATGAAAAAGAACTGAAAGTAGCATTAAAAATGTCATTTCCTTCAAGCTATGTTTCTTTATAAAAGAAACTTAATCCTTCCCTTGTGTTGGTAAAATCCCAGTTAGTACTAAAGCAGCTGTAAATAAGAGGTTGGAAACAATTAAAATGAAGTAAAGGTGATCCACGGAGTCAACACTATAGACAATATGAAACAAACAAAGCAATTTTAACAATTCATCCTGGGAAAATGTTCGCATTTTGGCCATCATTTTAGGCAAAGTGAGTATTTTCTTGGTAGCAGGTATTTCTATTTCCTCTCAGAGGGATAAAGGAAGACTTTTAGCACAGTTGCCAGTTTTTGTTTGTTTGTTTTTTTAAGGAAGTTACAGAGATCCACTCAGGCTGGGCTCATTTTAGCTTAATTTGGATCAACAGTAAAGCCATAGCATCGTACTCACTGGTATGGTGACAAAGATCAGCTAATTTTGCAGAAATTAAAAATGAAAATACGGTTTTACTGTACAGACTGTGCATTAGATGTATTCGGGCATGTGATAATTGCACACCCTGCACCACTGCAGGGCCAGGTGGGCATATTTCTAACTCCATTAGAGTTACTGGAAAAGAATCCAAATTCCTCTTCCACTGATTCTGGACTCGTGCTAACTCCTCCCTAGAGATAGCAACAGAAGCATTAAAAATAAAATCAACTACTAAAATACAACATTAGCAAGCCCTTCCTTTACCTCACACCAAAGGGGATTCCTGCACCTCACACCAAAGGGGATTCCTGCACAGATTTTTCACTTGGCATTCAATTCACTGTGCTGTGAGAAGGGTGAGAATATCCCAGGGCAGGAAGCCCTACCCCTCACTGAATTTATTAGTAGTCCATAATCCCAGGGCTGGACTCGTCTGCAAGTGCCACTGCCATCTGTAGCTTATGGAAGTTCTTGAAGGCCCTCCTTGTTCCCCTGTAAGTAGGTCATTGTAAGAATACTAGCACTATTGTCATCAACAAAAATAATAAAATCCATGGTAGCAGAAGCAGCAGCCATATGCCAGAAATGTGTTGCAAGCCTTATCCTGTTTCTACCATATTCTCTACCTATGAGGGCTGTGCTCATATCTTCATTATTCCTGATGAAGAAAAGGAGCCCCCCCCCCCCGCCCACTCGGCAGAATGAAGTAAAGCCAGGACTGCATGACTATCAAGTGGCAAGCGAGGCTTCTACATCAGGTCTGTGATTCCAAAAGTAACCCTCCTGGTATCTAAATCACTATGAAAGGTAACATCTTCAAGGCGATCTTGTATCAAATTTTACTTTGATCTGGTAAAAGCTGATATAGATGGAGATTATCCTTTGAACCCTCTGTGATCTACTTCTTCTAGTTCCCATACACATCTCTCCACCCTACTCCAACCACCATCCTGTAATTCCTTCTAGGATTCCACGCATTTTAAAGGAAAACAGAGAAAAGATGATCCACACTAACAGGACTATATCAAAATACTGTGTGACACTGTGACACTGTAGTCAGAGAATCACATTGGGTACAAGTAGTCTCTCCAGGGCTTTTTACAGGGGAAGACCTCATCCTCGACTTTGACTCTTGTGAATTAGTCACCACATAATTCTATAATAGAGTGACTCACTATAAATCTATGTCTTTCTGAACAATTTGGAAGAGCGCTGTTCTAAGGTTTTCCACATTTTCCACCCTTTTGCTCTCCACGCTATATGCACTGAAACAGCTCCTGTTACTCCTGGCAGCCCCAAGTGCAAGACGACTAAGATAGCTATGAATTGTGCTGTTATTTTATGAACAGATTCTGTTTCGAAGTATTCTGTACAACTGAAGATCTCCATAATTAATTCTGCAATGGCAACTTAACTAGAACAGTCCACTGATTTTACAATCTCACCCTTTTCTTACCTTGTTGTCACTTGCTGAAAAAAATTTTTTAAGAAGTATAATGAGGAAGATTAAGTTAATTTGGATTTTTTTGGTTAAGCTTCCCTGTTTTCTCCCTGTTGGAATGAATCACCTCCTCTGCCTTGTTCTATCTTCACATTTTGATATTTGCTTTTATCATAAAGGCATCCACAGGACTAAACAATTAGACTGCCTCACTGGTTTCTTATTTAGATACTTAGGTCATTTGAACACCTTTCTCACCCGCCCATCATACCCGCTCACTTTTTTTTTTTTTTTTTTTTTTTTTGCGGTATGTGGGCCTCCCACCGCTGCGGCCCCTCCCTTTGCAGAGCACAGGCTCCGGACGCGCAGGCTCAGCGGCCATGGATCACGGGCCTAGCTGCTCCGCGGCATGTGGGATCCTCCCGGACCGGGGCACGAACCCGTGTCCCCTGCATCGGCAGGCGGACTCTCAACCACTGCGCCACCAGGGAAGCCCATACCCGCTCACTTTTGGGGGGTTGAGAGGTGAAGTGCTGCTCATCCTTCCTAACATTCAGTTTAGGAATCATCTTTTCTTCCCAATTTCTTATTTCCTGACCCACCCTGGATTAGGAACTCTCCTATGTGTTCTGATGATAAACTACTATCAAATTTTCTCATAGTCTATTTTACATTTACACATCTATTTACATGTCTATCTTTCCCCACTGTTTATTTTATCATATTATTTCTTCAAAGCTTATGCAGTATCTGGATATTGAAGGTGCTTAATAAATGTTGATTGAATGTAAAAGAAACCCTGCTCAAATTATTGTTAAAAATTAGCCATGTCTCTCTAAAAAGGGAGTTGAATGCTCATTTACACCCTTGTATGGAATTTCCACCAGTATTTCAGGGACAGTTTCACAGTAAGTAATAGGAATGTTTATTCAGGATTCATGAAAAATTAACGTAGTTAGAGGAGATTGTGGAAACTGCCTTTATAAGGAACAAAAGGCTATCAAGGTATTATTTTTGTGAAATGTAAATTATCATAATTAAATACATTTGAGGTATCTTCTTGAAGTTGAAATTATTATTGACTCAGTTCTTAAACAAGCATTTTTAGAAGATGCTGAATTAACCTACTGCAGTTTTTTCTTCTTTTTAATTTTGCAATTGCATGCAATTTTTTTCTGAACTGAATTTTTTCCTTATTGACCAAAATTTATGTATTCCATTTTGAGATTCCATATGATAACCATTCTATAAAGCAAGGTATTGATGTGTATGCAAACAAAAACAAGAATAGCTTACCTTTTATAGAGAGCTTTTAGGTTTATTATCTCTATTTTTTCACCCCAAGGGACCAAGAATTATGCTGTACCATAACTACCCAAATTACCCAAGTATCCCCCAAATTAATGATGATGATGATAGCACCTTTAAACTACAGCTTGATTTTTTTAAGTCATTATCAATTACTATTCATATAGTAGACATCAGAAAATCACCACTCCATTCATAAAATAATTAGCTTTAGGATGTAATGATAACTAATTTTGTTGAGACAAAGAGTTGACAAGAAGACAAAACCTCTTATTGGAGAATCAATTAGTTTGCAGAAGACGTTAATGAGCTAAATTTAATCAATTAAATACCATGAGCAAAGTGTCAGATCAAAGTAGCAAAGAAAAAAAAAAGCCAAACTGACATCAGAGCGTTAGCCATTAAATTTTGGTTGATTTATCAACAAAGCCTAACATAGAGTCATTAAATCTTTAAAACAAATACCAACACAGCACCATAGCAATTCCATTTTAAAAAATTAAGTTAATAAAGAAATGCAAAAGAACACCCATACCCTCTACTGAATATTTCCTAATCGAAGATTCAACAACTGCTCTACAGAATTTAAAACGGTAGATAATAAACACTAGGTAGAAATCATTCTTACCCTCTTCTCCCCAAAGCAAGCAAATGAAACAATGTATAACAGGGACGTGTTTTAAAAGCCAAAAATGGGTTATTAACTAGTAACTAAATGGTCATAAATATTTAAAAATATCGGGCCTATTCTTTGCCTGGAGTTCAAGGGATACATGAAACTCTTCTGAATCTTTCTAAATGTAACACTTTAATTTTATTTATGCTCTCAGATCCTCAACTTCCTAATCTACAGAATGTGGATAATAAGATCTGCTCCAGAGCTGTAAGAATTAACTGAAGTAATATATATTAAACCTTTAACTCTGAACCCAACCCAGAATGAGCAGTCATTATATGTGAGTTTAACAATAACACCACCACAAACTTACGGTACTACATTGCAGTGGGATATAAACAAATTCTAATTGCTTCCTTAGGTATAAACCAGTCTAAAGGAATTCATTTTAATTTTACTACAAACCCTTACTATTTTCAACTTAAAAATAAAATTACATGTATATTACATTAAATATATATGTATATATCTCTATACATACACACATGCATCATCCCCACAGCAGCCAGGTTTCAGAGAATGCAGTCACAGGGTGTTCTGAGGTGGAACAGCTTTGCTAACTCTTTCACTATCTACTCAAAGAACGGAGCTAGGGTTGAAGCAAGTGTCCTGTACTCTTTACTGCACTTTCACAGAGGACATATGGAAAGGGGAAAATGACACAAAACAGAGGAAACTACCAGGAAGAGCAAATTTGTTCCCAATTTCAGTCTAAGATTCACAAACTCAGAAGCCTGCAGGGACTGGGCAGGACGGGGACTAGGGTAAAACAGAGAGCACGTTCCCTAATAGCAGGCTGTGGCCATTCGTCAGATTTTTAAAGAGAATCCAGACACGGTTATGTAAAAATGCCCTGACTTTAAAATTTTGGTGGTAATGCTTTTGTACATCTAAAGGCTATAGTCTGGAACCTCTGTTTAAAGAGGAATTCTCACAGCAGAGGTAGAGCCAGGTAACACAGAAGGTATCAGTGGCGAGAGCCAAGAAATAAGGCACTAGGTTGGCAATGACTACCAAGGCCCTACGGATAGAACTCCCTTCGTCTGGAATGTTCTTCCCCACCAAAATCTACCTTACAGACTCCAGCTTCCAAGGACCACCCCCTACTGGAACCTCTCCCTCACCCCTCTACCCACGCACAGCTATGTTCCCACAGCACCCACATGTAGACACTGATATCGCACTAGTTAGAACACACTTCACACTAAGAGTAAACCTACTCACTAATTAATATGTGAGCAACATGAAGGCTGTATTTTCATTGGGTTTTGTTCAACATCACATCCCCAGTGTACCTAGAGATGATGTTCTATCAACAAATGTCATTTATTTGCTCTTCTTCCTTCTAGGCTGAGACTCCTAAGGATGACAGGGTGATATATTTCATCTGCAACCAGTGACTGTCTCAATGCTGAATATGTAATAGTTATTCATGTAATGTTTTTAAAGTATATTCATTAAGTGGCTACTATTAGGCCCTGTTTTAGAGATTTAGGATCTATCAGTGAAGAAAGGAGGCGCAGATCCCTGCCCTCATCCCTCATATGGCTTCCATTCCACTTTGCATGGGTTTGGGGGGTGGGGCATGGTTTGGGGTTGAACAATGAACAAATAAACCATAAAATCTATCAAAAGGTGATAAGTACTGTGGAAAAACAGAAAGAGCAGAATAAAGAGATTGGGAACAAGGGGATTGGGTGTGTGGGAGCAAAAGCAGAATTAACTAGGGTGTCAAGGTAGGTATCATTTGGGAGGGTGAAATTTGAGCAGAGGCTTGAAGATGAGGAATTTAGTCAATCAGACATTTGGGGAAAGAACATTCCAAGCAGAGGAAATAACTTAGAGCAAAGGCCCGAAGGCCTGGGTGTCTGATGCATTCAAGAAATGGCAAAGGAGGCCAGCTTGGCTACAGAGGAGAGGAGTAGGACAAAGGGCTGGGGGCAGGTGGGTACAGATAGTATAGGGCCTGGCAGGCCACATTAAAGACTGGGAATGAATGAATGCCAGCAGAATCAAGTGGCCAAAAATCAAGTCTTAGATAATGGGAAAAGATGAGTACAAAATATAACCAAAGAACATACTCCAATTCAAATGCAGTGAACATGTTGGGGTTTGCTTTGCTGTTAGTGCTCTAATATCCAAGTAGTGGTGACACAAATAAAATAAATAAAATGGAATAATATTGCGGCTATGAAAATGAGAGCTGTGCCTCTGTGTGTGTGTGTGTGTGTGTGTGTGTGTGTGTGTGTGTGTGTGTGTGAGAGAGAGAGAGAGAGAGAGAGAGAGAGAACCAGGCATTATGAGTATGAATTAATGTACAGTAATTAAATTTTAAAGACAGAAAAAAATTAGCACAGCAGCTGATGAGGAAAATGTTACAGCAGTATTACTGACACATGCGGAAGAAAAAAGTTATAATAACCACAACTAGCAACAGTAGGAACGGTTGCATGAATTTGATTTTATAGAGGTCTAGGTGAATTTTCAGAACTTTCATTGTATTTTTTAAACATCATTTTGTCCGTCATAATCAAACTACAAGAGTACTTGCAACATCTTCAAAACATATTCCATATTAAAGAACTAGATCCCTAAGGAAACATTTTCCCCATTTTCTTTAAAAAGTTTCCAATATACATCACAGGGCGCTTGTTACGTAACAACTCTTCAGTTTGGCTGGTAAACAGCAGCCAGTTTATTTCTGCAACAGCAGGGGCTTCTTAACCTGGTTTTCACTGGCAGTTTTTGGAATGTGAGCCCCTCAATTGTATGCACAATTTTCTATATATGGGAATTTTTCTTGCAAAAGAGTCTGCAGTTTTTAGAGTTTAAAACTATAAAAGATTAAGTTCCAAGGCGTTAGAAAATCTTTGAAAGTGCTATCTAACATTTGGGCTTCTTAAGCTGACTGTAAAATGCCCTATTTTTGTCATGATCTAGACTAAGGCAACACCTACACTAACAAATGGGAGTAATAAGCAAAGGTAATTATTTGCATAATTCAAAACAAAGAAAAAAATTACTCTCCAGAATTATCTGAACAAGGTAGGCATTAATATGGTTTGCTTTGAATTAGATAATTACCCCAGTCATCCATTTACAGCATCTATGATTAGAGGTAATTTTAAAGGTAAAATAAAAATTCCTTTTCCTATAAAGCACTTAGGGTTTCATTTCATTTTTGAGATTTGCTTTCACAGGGTTTTTTCTTGGCTTTCAGCTGTATATTTTCAAATAATCTGCTTTCACATAAAATATGAATGTCAGAACATCTGAGCTCCTTAAGTAGACAGAGCTAGATTAAACTTATTTCACTTTTATTTTCTCTGGCAAAGGAAAAAAAAAAAACAAAAATGAAAACAACAAGTGGGAAAGGATAACAGTTATTCAGACCAATTCTTTTAAGAAAAAATTCAGAAACATCCTTATTTCCTTATTTCATCCTAGGATGATTTAAAGATTGACTTAAACTTTCACTCTCCAAAAAAAGTCCCTATTAGGATAATATTTTCACTTCTTAGACAATCTGTATTTATTGGGTCTTTCTAATAGTAAAAGTTAAATGAATGCCAGGAAATTCCAACAGTGCTCTTTATCCAAGGACTTCCTGAACACTCACACTGCATAAGGCATTACAATTGTCATCCCATTTTACAGAAGAGAAAACAAGCATAATCTACTTATTCACATTCACATCACTAGTAATTGGGATGAAAAACCAGGACTCCAGAGACCATACTTTTGCATTCCTCTATGAATTCTAAAGCCACTTCACCTTACAATTCACAAGTAAAGAATTTTGCAGGTAATCCAAATGAGAAAATCGTACTTCCCATGGAAACTGGATTTTCGATTTGTGTTACTTACGAATTAGCTTAACATTCCTCTTTATTTTGGGTTTCCAATAATCATTCCAATGGTGAAACACTTTAGAAATTTTGTTTTAAACCTCATTTTGCTAAATAGTGAAATTTATGGCATTAAATAAAACAAGGATTTTTTTTTCACATTTGAATTGTGTTTGTTGTACTTTATGTGAAGACACATTTCCTAAACCCTTTATTGCCTCTGAGAGAACACAACATGGATAAGATCCCAATCAAGTGTTTGAGCAAATTCTCAGCACCACACAACTCTGTGCCTAACGGGGTCAGGTTACCACCCAGAAATGTAGTCCTAAATGGAAGGGCAACCTAAGAATTTCAGAAACTTCCTTATCACAGGGAAAATCATCAAATTTTATGTTAGAACTATGCTTTTTTCCCCAAAATGTGTTTTCTGAGGAATATTACACACAACTTTCTATCTTTAGTCTATTATCCTCTAAATTTTAGCATCCAGTCATACTAAGTGAAGTCAGAAAGAGAAAGATAAATACCATATGATATCACTTATACACGGAATCTAAAATATGACACAAATGAACCTATCTATGAAACAGAAACAGCCTCACAGACATAGAGAACTGACTATGGTTGCCAAGGCGGGCCAGTGGGGGAAGGATGGATTGGGAGTTTGGGGTTAGCTTATACAAACTATTATATATTCAATATCCTGTGACAAACCATAATGGAAAAGAATTTTTAAAAGAATGATATATATATATTCATATATATATATATATATCTGAATCACTTTGCTGTACAGCAGAATTTAACACAACACTGTAAATCAACTATATGTCAATAAAAAATAAATTTTAGCATCCAGCAAATCTATACTTCAAATGTAACAAGCATAGGAAATCCTGTCTACTTAAGAAACAATTCAGTATATGTCTCAGATTGTTCCTATACTACACAAATATACTAGAACAAATCTGAGGAGGTCATGTGGAGTATTTTCACGTAAAACATGCATTCTCTGTCATATTCTAAGAAATCATCCTCCATAACAGGTGAAACTGAGGCATAACAAAAGGCTAATAAATCTACCGATTAGGTCTGAAGAACAATGGAGAAAACAAATTGGGTTTAATGTAGGAATATCAAGAAAATCCTAAGGGCTGAATCTCTTAAGTACAGGCTGATTTGCAATCACAAGGGTAACTGCTAGTAACCCCAGGAAATTTGTTTGGCCAGAAGTAGAAAAATAGTTACATCAAATCAGCCCCACTTTCCCAACCTCGTTCCCTTATACTGAAGAGGAAATATATAATCAGCTTATTATTATTGCACACTGGGGACGGCTGCACCACAAGCAGACTATCATCACCGAATGAACGTGCACTGAAGTTTACTCCTTCACTCCTTCACCACTTAAATGAATAATTTGGTTACACAATGAAACCACCCTAATCATCTTGTTTAGAACATATCTATTTCGATATCTTTTTCTCATGTTTAAATTTCTGCAAAATAAAAACATATCTGACAGAACCTGAGACTGTTTACCCTACTGATGAAAATCAAGGTGATGGGACATATTGTTTCCAATGACTAAAAGATCTTATTATACAGGAAGGACATCTTATCTGCAACGAAACTGTTTGCCCACCTGGTAGGAACAAAACTGAACAAGAGACACAACTCTAAAGATTAACAAGATGTTATTGTGTTAGGCAGAATTTCTAAAATGGCTCCCCACAAAGATGTACTTCCCTGAACCCCCCAGAACCAATGAATATGACGAAACATCCCTCCTGTGAATAGGTTGTTATATGGCACAGTTGGTCTTAAAATATGGAGTGTGTCCTGATCTAATCACACAATCCCTTTAGAAAGCCAAGAGTTTTCTCCAACTGGTAGCAGAAGGGAAAGAGAGGAAGATGCTAAGCGAGAAAACAGGCACCAGGCTTAAAAATGGGAAGGGTCATTTGACAAAGAAACAGCCACCTTAGTTTTATAACTTCAAGGAACTGAATTCCATCTAAAACCTGAAAGATTATAAAGCAAATTCTTCCCTAAAGACTTGATTGCAGTCTTGGGAGACCCTGAGCAGAGAACCCAGCTGAGCTCCCTGGGAATTCTGAGCTACAGAACTGTGAGACAATAAATAGGTATTGTTTTTAACCCTCCAAATTTGCAATAATTTGTTATGCAGCAATTAAAAAAAAGAGTAGATATTTCAACAAGGATGGAGTAACATGTAGCAGTAAAATGTCTCCTCCCGACTTCATCATTTTCACAGATTGCTATTTATTTTGAAATGTTTTACCAGAAGGTGAAAATAAACTGGTTTAATTATCAACTTACCATTTATTTCTTATGTCCCTATATGAGCCAACTAAACCTGATAACATACCCTAATAGAATACTCTAGTGCAAAAAAGGCAGTGCAGATAATGGTTACCTATGACATTCAGATTAGATTTGCTTGCCAAAAAGTTTGTATAAACATATGTTAATACTACTCTAGTAATTAATAAGTATATTGAGGGAGATAATTTGAGGCTATGCAAATATCCTATTTCACCTTAAAGTTTCACCCAATGATTTTAATCATTTCCAGTGGACCTTACCTGCAACAACTGTTAACCGTGTTGGTCTAATGATGGTTTAATAAATCCCTCATTTTTTTCTACATTTATTAAGTAGACTTATTCAGTAAGAAATATCTGTCCCTTCTCCATTCATTCATTCATTCATAGCATTTCCTTACTTTGGGGCCCCTAGATCATTTTGTATTTTCTCTACCCCAGCTGTAGAATCAGCCATTCCTCCGAGGAGCCCTAGTTTCTTTTATTGGAGACTGGCATTTAGAAACCAAGATCTGGGCAATAAATATGCTGTTGCTACTGGAATAACACTGCTTCTAGGTTCCTCAGTGAACAGAACAAGAAAATATATGCATGTATTCCAACTCACGTATGCATATATGTATGTATGTTTGTATGTATGTATGTTTATATGTATGTATATATGTATGTACGTATCTATCTACCTACCTACCTACCTACCTACCTACCTGCACTCATACTGATATCTCTGACTCTAATCTAGCACTGTAAGGCAATTCTAGTCTTCCTCCCCCTTTCTTATTTGTAACTTACTTCTCTCACAGTGAAAATTCTGGCTCTCATTACGTATATTCTTATATTTTTAAATATCTGCTCCGTACTTTGTGTCCACCTAGAGGGGTGGGAGGGAGACACAAGAGGGAGGAGATATGGGGATATATGTATATGTATAGCTGATTCACTTTGTTATACAACAGAAACTAACACACCACTGTAAAGCAATTATACTCCAATTAAAGATGTTAAAAAATATCTTTATATCATCGCTTAGCTATTATCATATTTATATATCATGGAATGAATATCTGGAAGAAGGACAAAAAGTAAAGGTCTGAATTTGATGCATGTTCATAACCAAGTTTTATCAATTGTCTAGCAACTCAGAGGAAGATTTTGTATATCAATGTGTTCCTGGGAATAGAAAACCTAATATAATTTAAGAAAACTGGAATTTATAATTCAAGAAAACAGTGAATTATGAAATGCAGTTTTCACAACTAAGGGCACCATGCTTGCCCATTGTTCTATTTCTGCTACTCCTGCTAGTTGCTAGTTCTTGAATTGCACCCTGTCCTTCGAAGTAAAGCCTATATATTTTTAAAAGTCAAGTTACCAAATTTATCTAAGAACTTAGCATAACTTGGAACTATCATGTTATTCTTATCCTATTTAATTAACTGGTCAGATCGTCTATATAATTTCATTTATCTCCTAATTTAAGAAGGTTTAAAAATAAAGATCTAGGGCTTCCCTGGTGGCGCAGTGGTTGAGAGTCCGCCTGCTGATGCAGGGGACATGGGTTTGTGCCCCGGTCCGGGAAGATCCCACATGCCGCGGAGCGGCTGGGCCCGTGAGCCATGGCCGCTGAGCCTGCGCGTCCGGAGCCTGTGCTCCGCAACGGGAGAGGCCACAATAGTGAGAGGCCCCCGTACCACAAAAAAAATAAAATAAAATAAAGATCTAAACATTTAAAAAATATCATTTTTCTGATTATAAAAGTAATATATGTTCATTATAAAACATTTTGAAAGTACAGAAATATATGTGACATAAAACATTTTAATCACTCATGCTCTATGCATTCAGAGATAAACTTTCTTTATATTTTAGCATACATTCTTGGTAGGGGTATGTCTCTGGATCACTCCCATTTTGTTAACATGGATGATTTTATATATATGTATATGTATATATATAATATTATATATATATTTAATACTTTTTTACTTCATATTATACATAGAACATTTTCTCATAATTTTATATATATATTTTTTAGTAATAGAGTGAATGAAAATAAACTGAAAGTCCATAAACAGGCCTGCAAACTATTACACATAGAATGGACAAACAACAAGGTCCTACTGTATAGCACAGGGAAATATATTCACTATCCTATAATAAACCATATTGGAAAAGAATATGAAAAAAATATATATGTATAAGTGAATCACTTTGCTGTACAGCAAAAAGTAATACAACATTGTAAATCAACTATACTTCAATAAATTTTTAAAACTCTAGATATCTATTTTATAGCATACTGCATTACACATGAAAATTTTAATATTCAAATGTGAAAAATAAAATTAAAAATAATCTAGAAGAAAATATATACAGGCAGCTTGACATATGTACCAAAGTTTAAAATGAACTTTTATATTTCTGCATTTATTAAATATTGATCAAGAGTGTCTTTCCCAATCAGAAATAAAGTGAGTTTATCCTGATCATTTAATATAAATAGAATCACATAATATTTCTTTTTTTGTGACCTGCTTCTTACACTTAACATTTCAACATTCATCCATGTCTATGTAAAAGGCAGTAGATTAGCTGTTGTCTAAGGCTGTGTGGGGTGGGGAAAAATAGGAAGTGACAGACTATGGGTATAGGGTTTCTTTTAGGGGGAACAAAATGTTCGAAAATTAGATTGTTGTTATTACTGAGCAACACTGTAAAGCTGTGAAAAAACATTGGCCGTGTGGTTTAAATTGATGAATTGTATGTTATGTGAATTATAATTCAATAAAGGAGATTTTATTTAAAGAAAAAAGTGAGTTATTACCATGAAAAAAAGGTGGGAGAGATGACATATTTGTAATATAGATGCACCAAAATTTTTCCAACAACTTGTTTCTCAAGAAAGTACTTTAGAACACCTTACTTTAATGCTTTGGTTTGTTTTGATTTGTCATTAGGAAGCAGACACTATGCAAATAAATTGGCTATTTCTTCAAATAAAACTGAACAAACTTTTCTGTGATATATGAGGAAAATTTTTGATTTAAAAGTTCTTAAATAGTAACGATACACACAGACTGAAAGTGAAGGGATGAAAAAGAAAAACATTCCATGCAAATGGAAATAAAATGAAAGCTGTTGTAGCTATATTCACATTACATGAAAAAGACTTTAAAACAAAGACTGAGATAAAAGTCAAAGAGGGACACTACAAAATGGTAAAGGAGTCAATCCAGCAAGAAGATATAACATTTATAAATATATATGCATCCAACATAAGAGTGCCAAAAAATATAAAACAAATACTGCCAGACCTAAAGGGAGAAACTGACAGTGATACAATGATAGTATGGAAATTTAACACCCCATTTACTTCAATGGATAGACTATCCAGAAAGAAAATCAATTAGAAGATATAAGCCTTAATAAATATAAAACATTCCACCCTAAAGCACAGAATACACATTCATCTCAAATTCACATGGAATAGTCTCCAGAACAGATCACATGTTAGGCCACAAAAGAAGTCTCAACAAATTCAAGAAGACAGAAATCGTATCAAGCAACTTTTTGGACAACAATGGTATGAAAAAATATGTAGTAGAGATTAAAAAACATGTTACTGAACAACTACTGGGTCACAGAAGAAATCAAAGTAGAAATTTTAAAAATACCTAGGACAAATAAAAACAGAAATACAAAACACCAAAATCTCTGAGATGCAGCAAAAGCTGTTCTAAGAGTAAAGTTCACAGCAATACAGGCCTACCTCAAGAAACAAAAGAAATCTCAAATAAACAATCTAATTTACAGTGAAAGAAACTAGAAGAAGAACAAACGAAGCTCAAAGTTAATGGAAAAAAGGAAATAATAAAGATCAGAGTGGAAATAAATGAAACTAAAAAGACAATAGAAAAGCTCAACGGCCTAAGAGCTAATTCTTTGAAAAGATATAATTAACAAACATTTAGTTAGACTCACCAGGAAAAAAACAGAGCTCAAATAAATAAAATCATAAATAAAAGAGAAGTTATACCTGACAAAACAGAAATAAAAAGGAGTGTAAAAGAATACTATGAACAATTATGCACCAACAAATGGAGAACCTGGAAGAAACTGATAAATTCCTGGAAACTTACAATTTTCCAAGACTGAATCATGAAGAAACAGGAAATCTAGATAGGCCAATAACTAGTAAGGAAACTGAATCAGTAATCAAAAATCTCGTATCAAAAGTCCAGCACCACATGACTTCACTGGTGAATTCTAACAAACATTCAAATAAGATTTAAAACACCTTTCTTAAGCTCTTCCAAAAAAAAAAATAAAGAGGAAAAAAAAGCTTCCAAACTCATTTTATGAGGCCAGAATTACCTTGCTTATGAAAATTAGACAAGGACAACACAAAGAAAGAAAATTATAGGGCTTCCCTGGTGGCGCAGTGGTTGAGAGTCCGCCTGCCGATGCAGGGAACACGGGTCCGTGCCCCGGTCCGGGAAGATCCCACATGCCGCTGAGCGGCTGCGCCCGTGAGCCATGGCCGCTGAGCCTGCGTGTCCAGAGCCTGTGCTCTGCAACAGGAGAGGCCACAACAGTGAGAGGCCCACGTACCGCAAAAAAAGAAAAAATAAAAGAAGATTATAGGCCAATATCCCTTATGAAGATAGATGTAAAAATCTTCAACAAAATATCAGCAAACTTAATTTAAAAATACATTAAACAGATTGTATGCCACAATCAAGTGCGATTAATTTCAGGGATGCAATGAAAGTTCAACATCTGCAAATCAATCAACATGATACACCACATTAACAAATTAAAGATAAAAATCATAGGATCATCTCAATCAATGCAGAAATACCATTTGAAAAAATTCAACATCCATTTATAATAAAAACTCTCAACAAACTGGATATAGAGGAAACATACCTCAACATAATAAAGGCCATAGATGACAAACCCACAGCTAGTATCATATTCAATGGTGGAAAGCTGAAAACTGTTTTTCTAACATTAGGAATAAAGCAAGGATGCCCACTCGCTCCACCCTTATTCAATATAATATTGGTAGCCCTAACCAAGGCAATTGGGCAAGAAAAAAGAAATAAAGGCATTCAAATCAGAAAGGAAGAAGTAAAACTGCCACTATTTGCAGATAACACGATACTATATATAAAAAACCTTAAAGACTCCACCAAAAAACTGTCAGAACTAATAAATGAATTCAGTAAAGTTACAGAACAAAAAATTATTATCAAAAATTGTTTCATTTCCATACAATAATGAACTAATAACAATCCCAATTACATCAAAAATAATAAAATACATAGAAATAAATTTAACCAGAGGTAAAAGACCTATACACTGAAAGCTATAAGACAATGATGAAAGAAATTGAAGAAGAAACAAATATAAAGATATTTTGTGCTCATCAATTGGAAGAACTGATATTGTTAAAATATCCTTACTACTCAAAGCAATCCACAGATTCAATGCAATCCCTAACAAAATTCCAATGGCATTTTTTCCAAAGAAATAGAACAATTAGTTCTAAAATTTGCGTGGGACCACTGAAGACTTCAGATACTCAAACAATCTTGAAAAAGAACAACAAAACTGAGGTATCATGCTCTATGATCAAACTATACTACAAAGCTATAGTAATCAAAACAGTATGGTACTGGCATTAAAGAAAAACACATATAGATCAACAGAACAAAATAGAGTGCTGAGAAATAAACCCATGTATATATGGTCAATCAATTTATGACAAAGGAGCCAAGAAAATATAATGGAGAAAGGAGAGTCCCTTCAATAAATTGTGTTGGGAAACCTAGATAGCTGCAAACATAAGAATGAAACTGTATCTCTACGTTATACCATAAATAAAAATTAACTCAAAATGGATTAAAGACTTGCATGCAAGACCTAGAAAAGCACATAGGCAGTAAGCTCCTTGACATCAGTCTTAGCAATGTTTTTGTGGATCTGACTCCAAAGGCAAAGAAAACAAAAGCTAAACTAAACAAATGGGATTACATCAAACGAAAAAGCTTCTGTACGGCAAAGGAAACCATCAACAAAATGAAGAGGCAGCCTACCAAATGGGAGAAGACATTTGCAAACTATATACTTAATAACCAAAATGTATAAAGAACTCACAATTCAATAAGAACAACAACCAAAAAAAACACCAAGGTATCTGATTTTTAAAAATGAGCAGAGGATCGGAATAGATATTTTTCCAAAGAGGACATACAGATGACCAGTAGGCACTTGAAAAGATGGTCAACCTCACTAATTGCAGAGAAATGAAAATCAAAAACATAATGAGACATGACTTCACACTTGTCAGAATGCCTATTACCAAAAGACAAGAAATAGCAAGTGTTAGCATGAGTCAGAATGTGGAGAAAAGGGAACCCTTGTGCACTGTTTGTGGGAATATAAATTGGTGCAGCCACTATGGAGAACAGTATGGAGGTGTCCCCCAAAATCCAAAGTATATCTACCATATCTCCAAAGAAGACATACAGGTGGCCAGTAGGCATGTGAAAAGATACTCATCACTGCTAATTATTAGAGAAATGAAAATCAAAACAACAGTGAGGTACCACCTCACACCAGTCAGAATGCCATCTTTGAAAAGTCTACAAATAGCAAATGCTGGAGAGGGTGTGGAGAAAAGGGAACCCTCTTACACTGTTGGTGGGAATAAAAATTGGTGAAGCCACTGTGGAAAATAGTATGGAGGTTCCTCAAAAAACTAAAAATAGAGTTGCCATATGATCCAGCAATACCACTCCTGGGCATATACCCAGAGAAAACTCTAATTCAAAAAGATACATGCACCCCAATGTTCATAGCAGCACCATTTACAATAGCCAAGACATGGATACAACCTAAATGTCCATTGACAGATGAATGGTTAAAGAAGATGTGGTATATACACACACACACGATGGAATATTACTCAGGCATTAAACAGAATGAAATATGCCATTTGCAGAAACATGGATGAACCTAGAGATCATCACACTAAGCAAAGTAAGTCAGGAAGAGAAAGACAAATACCATATGATACCACTTATATGTGGAATCCCAAACATGTCACAAATGAACATATCTATGAAACAATAGCAGATTCACAAATATAGAAAACAGACCTGTGGTTGCCAAGGAGGGGGGGGGTGGGAGAAGGAAGGATTGGGAGTGTGGGATTAGCAGATGCAAACTATTATAGATAGGATGGATAAACAACAAGGTCCTACTATTTATCAGAGTGAACTGTATTCAATATCCTGTGATAAACCATAATGGAAAAGAATACGAAAAAGAATGTATATATGTATATTTGAGACACTTTGCTATAGAGCAGAAATTAAACACAGCATTGTAAATCAACTATACTTCAATAACATTTTTTTTGTGTGGTACGCGGGCCTCTCACTGCTGTGGCCTCTCCCGTTGCGGAGCACAGGCTCTGGATGTGCAGGCTCAGTGACCATGGCTCACGGGCCCAGCCGCTCCGCGGCATGTGGGATCTTCCCGGACCGGGGCACAAACCCGTGTCCGCTGCATCGGCAGGCGGACTCTCAACCACTGCGCCACCAGGGAAGCCCTTCAATAACATTAAAAAAAAAAAAGTAGATCTACCATATGATCCACCAATTCCACTCCTGGGTATCTATCCAAAGAAAATGAAATCACTAATTTAAAAATATATATGCAATATTCATCACACCATTGTGTACAATAGCCAAGATATGGAAGCAACCTAAGTTTCCATTGATAGATGAATGGATAAAGAAGATGTCTCTCTCCCTCCCTCTCTCTCTCTCTCTCTCTCTCTCTCTCTCTCTCTCTCTCTCTCTCTCTCTCTCTCTCTCTCTCACACACACACACACACACACACACACACACACACACACACAATGGAATATTACTCAGTCATAAAAAATACCTTACCATTTGCAACAGCATGGGTGGATCTTGACTGTATTGTATAATCAGATAGAGAAAGACAAATACTGCATGATTTCAGTTATATGTGGCATCTAAGAAACCAAACAAACAAAACAAAACCTCAACTCATAGATACAGAAAACAGATTAGTGGTTACCACAGGGGAGGACGGTTGAGGGTGAGGGTGTAAAACTGAAAAAGGAGATCAGTAAGTACAAACGTCTAGTTATAAAATAAGTAATTATAACTAGAAAGGAGAAAGTGGATGTAAAGTACAGCATGGGGAATATGGCCAATAATATTGTACTAAATTTGTATGGTGACAGATGGTAACTAGACTTATTGTGGTGATTTTCTAATATATACAAGTGTTGAATCACTATGTTGTGTACCCAAGACTGATTTACTGTATGTCAATCATACCTCAAAAAAATTATTAAATAGGTTCAAGTTTCTGTAATTAGACTGTTTACTGAGATGCTTTCAACAAGAAATAAACAGTTAAACAGTAGGAATCTTAGGGTATCACATTTTACTGAGTGTGGATATTGTGGTAATCATTTCACAATATATGTAAGTCAAATCATTATGTACACCTTAATATTGTACATTAATTACATCTCAATAAAATTTAAAAAAGGAGTTTAAATAAAACTCCTCTTTTGGTGTATACATTAATAATGACATAACATCACCAATATTCTTTTTTTTTACTTTCCTACATTTTATTTTTTATTTTTTTACACCTTTATTGGAGTATAATTGCTTTATAATGTTGTGTTAGTTTCTGCTGTACTACAAAGTGAATCAGCTATACATATACATATATTCCCATATCCCTTCCCTCTGGAGCCTCCTTCCCACCCTCCCTATCCCACCCCTCTAGGTCATCACAAAGCATCAAGCTGATCTCCCTGTGCTATGTGGCTGCTTCCCACTAGCCATCCATTTTACACTTGGTAGTGTATATATGTCAATGCTACTCTCTCCCTCTGTCCCAGCTTCCACTTCCCCCTGACCCCATGTCCTCAAATCTGTTCTCTGTTTGTCTTTATTGCTGCCCCGTCACTAGGTTCATCAGTACCATTTTTTAAGATTCCATATAAATGGGTTAGCATACGGTATTTGTTTTTCTCTTTCTGAGTTACTTCACTCTGTATGACAGACTCTGGGTCCAACCACCTCATTACAAATAACTCAATTTTGTTCCTTTTAATGGCTGAGTAATATTCCATTATACATATATATGTGTGCCACATCTTCTTTACCCATTCATCTGTCAGTGGACATTTAGGTTGCTTTCATGTCCTGGCTCTTGTAAACAGTGCTGCAGTGAACATTGTGGTACATGTCTCTTTTTGAATTATGGTTTTCTCAGGGTATATGCCCAGTAGTGGGATTGCTGGGTCATATGGTAGTTCTATTTTTAATTTTTTAAGGAACCTCCATACTGTTCTCCATAGTGGCTGTATCAATTTACATTCCTACCAACACTGCAGGAGGGTTCCCTTTCCTCTACACCCTCTCCAACATTTATTGTTTCTAGATTTTTTTGATGATGGCTATTCTGACCAGTGTGATGTGATACCTCATTGAACATCACCTCTATTTTTGAGGGTTTCATGCATATCAGACATTGAACGAAGCACTTTACATCAATTACCTCATTTAGTCCTCACAACTCTAGAAGGTAGGCATTATTATTCTTATTTTAGAATAAAATAAACTGAGGCTTAGGTAAGAAGAGAAAGACACAACGTCACATATAATATTCTGTCTAGAGATACATAACTTGAATCTAGTTATGAAGAAATATCGCACAAATCCAAACTGAGAGATACTGTATAAAATAATTGGTTTGTAGTCCTCAAAAAATGTCAGTGCCATGACAGATAACAGAAAGTATCTTCAGTTTAAAAGAGACCAAGGAGGCATGACATTAATATATGATCCTTGATTGGATTCTGAAGTGGAGGGAAAAAGTTCTATAAACAGTATTACTGGGACACCTTTCAAAATTTGAAATAAGTGCTATAAATTAGATGAAATATCAACATTAAATGTCTTGAATTTTGATAACATAGTGATTACATAAGAATATATCCTTGTTGTTGGGAAACAGACATTAAGGCATTAGGGGAAAAGGGTATGATGTGTTGAACTTACTCTCAAACAATTCAGAAATAAATTATATATTACATATATAACACACATTTGTATCAATATATTATGAAAGACAATATGATAAAACAAATATAGAAAGATGTTAAAAACTGGTGGATTTGGATAAATATATATGGGAGCTTTCTGTGTTAATCTTGCAACTTCTATGTAAATTTGAAATTATTTCAAAATAAAATGTTTTTTAAAACCACAGCAGTATCTCTGAAGGCAGTAGATATTTCAAACTTTAGACTTTTTTTCAAGTCTGAGTAGAGTCAGGTCTCATTTTTTGTAAGTGAGCGAATGGAGGTAATAAAACTTGGAGCTGCAAAATGTTTCATTTTATTTGTCTTGGAAGTATCTTAGTTGAGCATATATTAGTTTCATCGTATTATGTAAATGAAATGGATTTTATCAAATATTAAAGTAGTAAAGAAAGCTTGACTTAAAATGCTTTAAAAAGCTACTGCTCCTTTTTAAAAATCAGAGCCTACCAAGAACTTTGAATGTACTACTAATCATTTTCTAATGAACTTCTCATAAAGTTGGGCTATTTTAGCTGCTAATATTAAAATAAGCTATATCCCCTACATTAAGTCCCTGAATAAAGTCCTGTCTATATTCTTTTGGCAAGGTTCTTCATAGTCGCCAAACATCAAATGGGATTTCTTTATTATGTATTCATATAAAATTAATTTGAAATGTAAAATAGTTATTTAACATTCAGCTCAGATAGAAGAGAATAAGCAACAAAAGATCTTCATTTTAGTGCCCACTGATCTTCCAGTCCCTGTATACATGTCTTGTCTCTTTATACGTGTAGCAATATTTACTAGTATTACTAGACTGGAACATATTCTTTTCACTCAGGTTTAACACAAAATAAATCTACATCTAATTTCCTAGGCAATTTCACATTCATCCTAGAACTCTTTTGGCAAAACACTCTGAGTAGGTATGTGCAGCCACCGCAAAAATAGATTTTGTACTACACTTGCCTCTCATAAATTTTACCCATGAGTCTGTCAGAGAACCACTTTTGTAAAATAACTCAAAATGGCCATTTTATATGAACAATTCCCTGACTAATCATTTTTAAGTAAAAGGTGTTAACATGAAAATATGAGAGAAAACTTCTCAAACATTATTCAAGCCAAGAATAAATTTCATAGAATAGTATGATCTGGGCCTGTTCTAAAATTTCTGGATCACATGATAATTTGTGTATGTGTTTTTTGTTGTTGTTTTTTGGGTTTTTTTGTATGTGTTTTTTAGTCAGTCAACTATATATTTCATGAGCATTTAGGAATGAAAAGTAAATGCTACATTATTAACATAATTATATAGGTGATTACTAAATAAAAATCATTTGAATAATTAACACCCTCCAGGGGATGGCACCAGCCCCAAGCCCCTACCTGGAATGCACAGAGAGTTGAGGGGAATGTGACCCCACCCTTTAGTGGGCCAGCACCAGCCATGAGCACCACCCCCAGGGCGTGAAGACAGCTGTGCAGGGATCTAGCCCCATGACCCACTGGGCTCTGCAGACAGCAATGCAGGGACCCAGCCCTACCCTCCGAGATGGTTGGCACCAGCCACATGATCTGTGAACTGTGTAGACAGCCACATGGGAAGCCTACTCTGCACTCCAGTGGGTCCACAGCCACTGCACAAGGTACAGCCTCACAGCCAACCAAGCTGGGGGCCAGAATTGCCTATCATGGTGCCCAGAGTAGTCAACTTGTCACAACAGAAGGAGCCACACAGCCCAAATAGGGGACATTCTTAGAGCATACAGCTCTGACATCCAGAGGGGAGAGTACTGTTAGGCCCCATAAGGTGTCTCCTATGTAAGGCCACTTCTCCAAAATGAAGACACATAACCAACCTAACACAGAAAAATGAACAAAGAGCATCTGGCAAAATAAGGAGTCAAAGGAATATGTTCCAAATGAAGGAACAAGACAAAACCTCAGAAAGAGAACTAACTGAAGTGAAGATAAGCAATCTTTTCAATGAAGAGTTCAAGGTAATGATCATAAAGATGCTCATCAAACTCAGGAGAATAATGGATGAACACAGGGAGAATTTTAACAAAGAATTAGAAAATATAAAGAAGAAATACACTAAAATATACTAGAAGGAATCAACAGGAGATTAGATGATACAGAGGAATAGGTTAGTGAAATGGAAGGCAGAGCAGTGTAATTCACTCAAACTGGACAGAAAAAAACAAGGAATTACAAAACGATGAGGATAGTTTAAGAGACCTTTAGGACAACATCAAACATATTAACATTTGCATTATAGGGGTCCCAGAAGGAGAAGAGAGAGAAAAAGGGGCAAATAACTTATTTGAAGAAATAATAGCTGAAAATTTTCCTAACCCGGGAAAGGAAACAGACTTTCAGGTACAAAAAGCACAGAGTCTCAAACAAGATGAACCCAAAGAGCTCCACAGCCAAGACACATTATCATTAAAATGGCAAAAATTTAAGATAAAGAGAGACTCTTAAAAGCAGCAAGAGAAAAGCAATTAGTTATGCACACAGGATTTCCTGTAAGATAATCAGCTGACTTTTCAGTAGAAACTTTGCAGGCCAGAAGAGATGGCACTACCTATTCAAAGTGATGAAATTTTTACAAAGCCTACAATCAAGAATACTCCACATTGGGCTTCCCTGGTGGTGCAGTGGTTGAGAATCTGCCTGCTAATACAGGGGACATGGGTTCGAGCCCTGGTCTGGGAAGATCCCACATGCCACAGAGCAACTAGGCCCATGAGCCACAACTACTGAGCCTGCGCGTCTGGAGCCTGTGCTCCGCAACAAGAGAGGCCGCGATAGTGAGAGGCCCGCGCACCGCAATGAAAAGCGGTCCCCGCTTGCCACAACTAGAGAAAGCCCTCGCACAGAAACGAAGACCCAACAGAGCCAAATAAATAAATAAATAAACAAATGTGAGGTTTAAAAAAAAAAAAAAAGGAAAAGAATTAAAAAAAAAACAAAACAAAAAACGAATACTCCACACGACAAGGTAATCATTCAGATCCAAAAGAGATCAAGAGTTTTACAGACAAGCAAAATCTACAAGAGTTCAGTACCACCAAACAAGCTTTTCAAGAAATGTTAAAGGGACTTCTCTAAGTGGAAAAGAAAAGGTCAGAACCAGAAATAGAAAAATTATGAAAGAAAAAATTTCACTGGTAAAAGCAAACATACAGCCAAGGTAGTAGATCAACCACTTATAAAACTAGTAGGAAGATTAAAAGACAAAAATAGTAAAATCATTGATATGCACAATAAGTAGTTAAGGGATACCAAAAACATGTAAAATATGACATCAAAAACATTAAAATTGAGGGAGAAGGGGAAATGTAGGGTTGTAAGAATGTGCTTGAAATTAAAAGATCATCAACTTAAAATCATCATATATATATATATATATATATATATATATGTTGTATATGAACCTCATGGTAACCACAAAGCAAAAACCTATTAATAGATACACACACATTTCTCCAAAGAAGACATACAGATGGCCAAGAAGCACATGAAAAGCTGCTCAACATCACTAATTATTAGAGAAATGCAAATCAAAACTACAATGAGGTATCACCTCACACCAGTTAGAAGGGGCATCATCGGAAAATCTACAAACAACAAATGTGGGAGAGGGTGTGGAGAAAAGGGAACCTTCTCGCACTGTTGGTGGGAATGTAAATTGATACAGCCACTATGGAAAACAGTATGGACGTTCCTTTAAAAACTGAAAATGGAATTACCATATGATCCAGAAATCCCACTACTTGGCATATATCCAGAGAACACCATAATTCAAAAAGACACATGCACCTCAATGTTCACTGAAGCACTATTTACAATAGCCAGGTCATGGAAGCAACCTAAATGCCCATCAACAGATGAATGGATAAAGAAGATGTGGTACATATACACAATGGAATATTACTCAGCCATAAAAAGGAAAGAAATTGGGTCATTTGTTGAGACGTGGATGGATCTAGAGACTGTCATACAGAGTGAAGTAAGTCAGAAAGAGAAAAACAAATATCATATATTAACACATATATGTGGAACATAGAAAAATAGTACAGATGAACCGGTTTGCAGGGCAGAAATTGAGACACAGATGTAGAGAACAAATGTATGGACACCAAGGGGGAAAAGCCGCGGTGGGGGTGGGGGTGGGGTGTGATGAGTTGGGCGATTGGAATTGACATGTATACACTGATGTGTATAAAATTGATGACAAATAAGAACCTGCTGTATAAAAAAATAAATAAAATTCAAAAATGAAAAGGCAGTCCACTGAATAGGAGAAGATGTTCGTAAATGATATATCTAATGTGTTAATATCCAAAATATTCTAAAAACTCATACAACTCAACATCAAAAAAAACCAATTCAACTAAAACATGGTCAGAGGACCTGAATAGACATTTTCTCCAAAGAGGACATATAGATGGCCAAAAGACACATGAACAGACATTCAACATCACTAATCATCAGGGAAATGCAAATGAAAACCACAACTGAACATCTCATACCTACAAAAATGGTAATCATTAAAAGACAAGAAATAAGTGTTCATGAGGATGTGGAAAAAATGGAACTCTCATGTACTGCTGGGAATGTAAATTGGTAAAATCATTGTGGAAAACAGTATGGAGGTTCCTCAAAAAATTAAAAATAGAAAGAAAAAAAAGAAAAAAAAAAGTGGAACTGCCATATGATCCAGAATTTCTTTTCTGGGTATTTACCTAAAGAAAACAAAAACACTAATTGAAAAGATATATGAACCCCAGTGTTCACTGCAGCATTATTCACAGTAGCCAAGATATGGAAGCAACCTGTGTCCTTTGATAGATGAATGGACAAAGAAGATGTGGTATATACATAAAATGGAATATCACTCAGACATAAAAGAATGAAATTTTGCCATTTGCAACAACATGGATGAATCTGAGGGTATTAGGCTAAGTGAAATAAGTCAGATAGAGATTGACAAATACCATATGATCTTACTTACGTGTGGAATCTAAAATCAATACAAACAAACAAACAAACAAACCAAAAACAGACTCATAGATACAGAGAACAAATGGGTAGTTGCCAGAGGAGAGGGGAGTGGGAGGTGAAATAGGTTAAGGGAATTAAGAGGTACAAACCTCCAGCTATAAAATAAATAATCCATAGAGATATAATATACAGCATAAGGAATATAGTTAATAATGTTGTAATAAGTTTCTATGGGGACAAATGGTTACTAGACTTACTGTGGTGATCATTTCAGAATGTATGCAAATGTCAAATCACTGTTTAGTACCCCTAAAACTAAAATACTAGTATGGTACATCAACTTAAAAAAAAGTATACATGTCTTTTTACCCTACCACCGCATCTCCCTTATCCTGCTCCCTTAAAGAATGGTCTAGAAGGGGATGCTTATGCGCCAGGTGGGCACATTCCCCTGACCCTGAAGACTCCTTTTCCTTTGGAAAGAGGTATAGCAGAGAAAGACCAGAATGGGAACAGCTAAAGCTCAGGACAGAGTAAGGATCCTATTTGCCTGGCCAGTGTTGTGGTGTTTGTGATATATTAAGATATGATGAATGAGAAAACAAATCCAATAGCATAAGTTACAGGTAAAGATCTGAATTATGGTAGGAAAATTGATAAAAGAGAGAAAGGAATAAATGTGAGAAATACTGTGGAAAAATAGTCCATAAAACTTGGTGTCAGAATATGGAGGGAGAGCTATGTCATGTCAAGGAGGTGGGGTGGGGCTTGCAGAGGTTGTCTTTAACTTTCACACCTGGGTGACGAGGGAAATGCGGCATTCTTAACAGAGTAACTGGTTTGAAGGGAAAGTAATACATTTGAGATAAAGAAAGAAAAAAGCTAGTCAAGACTGCTCTGTCATAGTATTTGCCTATAAGTGTGTCCAACTCTGTTCTTAGCGGAGACCCAGAGATCCATGATCCACTCTCTGAATATTGAAATGAATAATAAAATCTATAAATATAAAATATCTCATCAATCACTTAAAGTTATTTCCCATTTCCACAAACATATAGTCTTGCTACTTTAAATAAAATCATTTGGCTAAGCAACTCTTTTCAGGATATTGACATTGCTAGAAGGAGAAACTGTAAGACATATTCCAATTCTTACTCACTCTACTTTAGCAAATGGAAAATTAATGAAATTTGTTGTGGCTGGTGACAGAATAATTTATCCAGTCTTCTTCTGAATAAAAATACCAGTTAAAATGGAAATTAATAAAAAGAAATATGGTCTGTTGTAGTCTCATGTGTGTGACATCTGGCTTATCCTCAGAGCTCATGAGGTACACACAGTGAGGGAAAGCATATGCTACCACATAGTAGTATATGGATTGTGGATGTAGGAAGTTAAGAGAGATACAAAATATCAATTGCTTATAGTAAGTAGCAAAGGTTCTAAAACCCATTATTTTCTATCATTTCAATTTCTGATTATTCTGGGGTAGGTTTAAAAATAAAGAAACATACCTTTTATTTCCCCCCATATATTAAGAAAAATATATGATATTAAAAGTTCATAATTTTAAAATTCACAAATTTAAAAGTTAACATCAGGCACATGTTTCACAATTCTTGACTATTTGTGTTTGGTAACACAAATTCAAAAGCCTTAAAGTAAAAAAAAAAATTCATTTCTCCAGGATAGTAAATCCATGTTTCTAAGGGAAAAAAATACATATGGATGGGGGCGGTAGAAAACCGTTATTCTTGTTAAGGAATGTTTGTGGAAAATGTTGCTTTCAAACCAACATGTTTCCCCATATGGGGAGCAGGTTTGCAGCAAAAATGTTGTTAAGTAGACAGTGAGAGAGGCAGTCAGCCATCTGGGTAGCAGGCAACTGTCGTCTACTGATGCTGAGGGCATCACTAAGCTCAAACACTCAGGAATATTCTAGAAAACAGGAGGGCAGCCATTACACCTTATAGGATAAACTCTTAATACCCACAGACCTGCATTGTGGGATAGTTTTAGAAATGGTTCTACAAGCCACTTAAAGGGAAAAGGGTGATGGATAGGTCCATTTGCTCTAAAATCATTTCAATTGGCAATGGAAAACTAGAGCTTTCCGCCAAGATGAAACCACAAGTAGTTTTATGCTAAGTGAGCCTCAATCATCTAAATCATGGGGATTGGTAGAGGACAAATGTCTTGAGTATCTCAGGAGAGTATGAACTATGAGAAAATAGAAAAAAAAAAAAAAAAGCAGCTATATGCTTTTCTCCTGGGTACTGTTGTTATACCTAATCTGGATAGGAAAGGGCAACAGTAATAAAATTAAACTCCCAAGCACTGAGAACTCCCTAGGATGTCCGTTCTGTTCCCACCTGGTCACTGTTGCATGTAACTGCAGTATGGTCAACTGAAAAGGCAATATATTATGGGCCCAAAGGGACTTGAGTTTGAACCCTAGCTTCCTGCTGACTAGCTCTCTGACTTTGTGCACGTCACTTAACCTGAGCCTCAGTTTTCCCACATGCAGAATGGGGCTAATAATGATTGCTGTGGGTATGAAACAGAATAACGTAGGTAAGAGTATTGGCACAGTATCTTGGAGGGCCGGAAATCAGTCTTATTTACCTTTAAATACCTCAGCATCAAACAGTAAACGATACATTTTTGATAAGAATGACTAGACAAATTTAAGACAGCAACATTAAAGTGAATGTTGTTTAAATTTAAAATCTTGTAGCATAACGAACTGTAGTTACATATAGGCATACTGGTTTAACTGTCTTAATAAATAGTTTACCTTACATTTCCTAATGTGGAATGTGAGGATCACTACTGCTTCAGATGACTTTAAGCAGTACAATAATAAACACTTTATGTAAAATATATACTTTATTTTGTATATTATTTCTTTATTTAGTATTAAACTTATTTACCTAGATGTATAAATCCATATTTTCAATGACTATTGTTCAGAAAAAGGCGGAAGTAGAGAATTAACTCAACGGCTTGGAAACACCCATTTCCTCTTGGAGAAGGCAAGGGTCTTTCCTCTTCCCTAGGTAAAAGCTGATCTGCTTTCTGTCACAATAGATTAGTTGGCATTTTCTAGATTTTCTATAAATGGAAGCACACAGTATGTACTCTTTTTTTATCTGGTTTATTTCACTCATCACAATTACTTTGATATGCCTCTATGTTGTTGAATGTCAATACTTCACTGTTTTAATTGATCAAAAGTACTTCAGTGTATGACTATACGATGATCTGTCTATCCATTCATCTGTTGACACACATTTGGGTTGTTTCAAGTTTGGGGATATTACAAATAAAGCTGTCATGAACGTTTGTGGACAAGTCTTTTCATGGACATAAGCTTTCAGGTTTCATATAAATAGCTAGGAATGGGATGGATGAATAATGTGGCAGGTAACAGGTTTAACTTTTTAAGAAGCTGCGAAACTGTTTTCAGAAGTGTTGGTTCCATTTTCGTCACTGCCCTCCCAGCAGTAGACGAAAGCTCTACTTGTTCCACATCCTCTCCACCATCTTCTAAATTTTAGCCATTCCAATGTACATTGTGGCTTTAATTTGCAGTACCCTAAGGACAAATCGTGGTGAGCAAATGTTCATGTGCTTATTTGTGGTCAGTTTCTCTTTACTGATGAAATGTCTGTCCAAATCATCTGCCTATTTAAAAATTGGGTTGTTTCCTAATTATTGAGATTTGAGATTTCTTTATATAGTCTGCAATTAAGCCTTTTTTGTATATGTGATTTGCAAATATTTTCTCTCAGTCTGTGAAGAAAACCTATTTTATTTTCCTACTCCTGATAGTGTTTTTGAAAGAACAGAATTTTATAATTTTAATGAAGTATATTTTTTTCTTTTATGGATTACATTTAGGTAGTGTGTGTGTGTATGTGTACATATATGTGTGTGTGTATATATATATACATATATATATATATATATATTCTTTGCCTAACCAAAGTTCACAAAATTTATCTCCTACATTTTTTCCTAAAGATTTTATACTTATGGTTTCACATTGAGGTCTATGATAAATTTTAAGTTAATTTTTGTATATCGTGCAAGGTATAGATCCAAGTTTTTAAAAAAAATTTAACGGATGTTTAGTTGTTTCAGCACCATTTATGGAAAATAGTGAATGGCTGACCTTTCTTAACTGAACTGTCTTTGAACTGCCGTTGAGAATCAATTGACAAATGCTATGGACTGAACCGTGTGCCCCACTACCACCGATGCGTATGATGCAGCCCTAATCCCCAGTATGATGGTATTTAGAGATGGAGCCTTTGGGAGATACCTAGGTTTAGATGGGGTCATAAGTGTGGGATGGAGCCTTTGGGAGATACCTAGGTTTAGATGGAGCCATAAGGGTGGGGCCCTTATGATGGAATTAGTGCCCTTATAAGAAGTGACACCAGAAAGCTTGCACTCTCTCTCCACGTGCTCATGCTGAGGAATGGCCATGTGAGCACACAGCAAGTAGGCAGCCATATGCAAGCTATGAAGTGAGTCCTCACCAGAACCCAACCATGTAGGCACCCTGATCTCAGACTTCCAACCTCCACAACTGTGAGAAAATAAGCTTCTGTTGTTGAAGCCACCCACTATATGATATTTTGTTATGGCAGCCCAAGCTGACTAAGCCAGCAATATATGTGTGGTTGCTTGTGGAACTCTTTATTCTGTTCCTCAGATCCGTTTGCCTAAGTTGCCATCAATACCACACTGCCTTAAGTATTGTGGCTTTAAAATAAGTCTCAAGGTCTAGTAGGTTTAATCTTTTAAATTTCTTCTTTTCAAAACTCTTTTGACTACTCTAGGTCCCTTAAGTTTCCATATGAATTTTAAAATCAATTTCTACAAAAAAACTTGCTGGGATTTTGACTGGGATTTCACTGGATGTGTAGATCAATCGAGGAGAACAATATTGAGTCTTATGATGCATGAAAATGTTGTAACAAATAGAGTATATCTCAAAATTTCTCTTGGAAATGTTTTACAGCTTTCAGTATACAGGTTTTATTTATCTTTTGTCAAATTTATCTCCAATTACTTCATAATTTTAAAGCTATTATAAATGGTACTTTTTCAATTTTTGGTTGTTTGTTGCTTGATTAAATTATGGATACCTATATGATTATTTATTGACATATTTGAACATGGCCCTGGGAAGGGGTGGTGAACTTGAAGCCCCTTAAATACTACTTGAAATGTCCTGGAACATGGGGTGAGACAACTATCACATAGCATATTTTCTGAAAGATCTCCCACTCCCATTTCATTGTATGAATGAGGAATGAGAACAATGTGAAGCCAAATATAGCTGGAAATGCTTGTTTCATGTGGATACAGTCTCAATCAGAATACATTAGTAAGTGTTACCTTCAAAGATAATTTTTGGATATTCAGATGGTTTTAAAACATTTTTTTCACTCATCACAAGTGATTAGTGTAATGACAATGAATCTAATTAAAATCTTTGTTGCCTGTCCAAAGTATACTTAATAGCAAGTGATTTTTCTTCTATACTGTATGAAGGAAAAATTAAGAAGCAATCATTTAGACTTAGAAAGAATAAAAATGACAGACACAAAATACTAGCCAAGTTCATTAACAAGGAAATTAGCTTCAAATGAAATATTTTTATATCTGTTTTTGAAGAGATTTTCAAATTTACATTACATTTTCTTATCTTATGGCACCTGAAGGAAATTATCTGTCTGAATGACATGTTGGAGAATAACAATGAGGAACTGAATTGTTTTGTAAGTAGCTCAATTTCCACCACTGAAATGATCTTGTATTTAAGACAGCAGGGATAAAGAAAATATTTTATGGAAAAATACTAAGACTCTGTGATGTTCCCCAACCATCTACAAAAATCTGATCCCTTTTATATAAACAATCATTCAGGTAAGCAGGCCCAAAGCCTTCCTCCAGAAGAGAAGTCCTCTCTTATAACTCCTCTTGCATTTAACAGATTTTTTTTTAAAGACAACCAATTTCCTAATGTATTTAAAACTAATGTATCTTGGGTTACTGATCAGTTACTGACAATTATAAAAGCTAAATCAGCTTCTAGTGATATATCTGAGTCTACAGTGCACACTAAAACATTAACAAGATTATCAAGTAAATTCAGACAACAACAAAAATTGTTTTCTATAGCTAACTTTACATTCCAGGTAAAGGTATTCTTTGGAGAAGTCCAGAAAGCATGTGCTCAAATTTTGTTGATTAACTTAAATTCAGTGTGTGTGTGTGTGTGTGTGTGTGTGTGTGTGTGTGTGTGTGTAGGCTAGGCCAGAGGTGTTCTCATACTACTATCTGTAATTTAGGATGTGTGTGTAGGAGGGGGTTGTGAATATGTGGGGGGGGATGTATAATTATATTTTGTATGCAATATAGCTTCTTCAAAACAAAGATATGATTTCCATAAATCTTCTGATGAGTTCCTTGACATCAGAGCTCAATGAGGCATTGTAGCCTGGACATCTTTATGTTAAGAGAGGAGAAAATACGTCCATATCATAAGTGCCTACAGAACAACAGGTCAGCTTCTACATGCCTACACATTTGGGTTCTGTGCTGTGCTGGACTCCCAGGTTCCTACATCCCACTTGGGGCTTGTTGTGAGTTTAGTTATTCATCCATGCCAGGAGGAACTGTAATCATAAAAGATGATTCAAATGGCAAATGCCTAATAGCAAAGTACCTCATCGGGATTATGATGACATAAAAAATATCTTAGTATGACTAGAATATAGATCACGAAGCAGGCACATGGGTGATGAGACTGCAGTAGTAATATGGGAACAGATCTCACAACAAGGAGTGCCACAGACAGCCTTTGAGAAGGAAAATGATCTAAGGCTGGTTGTTTCAGAGACAGTTATGGATTGAGTTGTGTCCCCTCAAAAGCTATGTCAACATCCTAAGGACCCAGACCCGTGAACATGACCTTATTTGGAAATAGGGTCTTTGCAGACATAATTGAGTTAAGATGATGTTATACTGGAATAGGGTAGGCCCTAAATGCAATGACTGGTATCCTTACAAGGAGAGACAGATTTTGATACAGAGACACAAACAGAGGGGAGACAGCCATGTGAAGAAGGAGACAGAAATTGGAATGATGAAGCTACCAGCCAAACCTATCAAGGATTGCTGGCAGCCTCCAGAAGCCAGGAGAGAGACATAGGACAGATTCTTCCATAGAGCTTTCAGAGGACACATGGCCACGGTGACACCCTGAGCTTGAACTTCTAGTCTGCAGAGTTATTTAACAATAATTTCTGTTGTTTTAAGACACTCAGTTTGTGATAATTTATCATGGCCACCTAGAAACTAATACCGTGAACTTATCATAGTGTGTGGAATGGGTGAGAGGTGAGCAGGACTGGACAAAGAATGACCAATTAGAAGGACCAACAGCGAAATCCAGAAGACAGAGCATTAATCAGAACTAATCAGAACAGTGGCAGTGAGAATGGCAAGACATAGGCGATGCTGAGAGTTATTTAGAAGGTAGAATCCATAGGATTAGTTATCAGCGATTAGGGAATTTTAGGAAAGAAAAGACTCATAATTTCCAAATGTCTGGTTTGAGAAACATTTAGTGCGATAGGGATCACTTGAAAGGAAGACACTTGGCTGGGGGTAGAGAGAAAAATAAATTTAGCTTTGTCTTAGTGCCATTTGAAGTAACTAAGTGATGTCTAAGTGGACTTGCCTCACAGGAAACTGGGTCTGGAATTCAGGAAAAAGCTTTGGGATGTCATATAGACATAATAATGATGCTATGACACTTTGTGATTCTCCCATAATATCATTTAGCACACTCTTTATTTTAATTTCCTGTTTATCTGTAAATCCTCAGCAAGGAAGCAAGCTGAGACCAGAGAATTGAAGGAACTACTTCTTTTGATAACACTGCTCTCCTCAACAGGCCAACCTCAGACGTCCCTACTTGTCCCATCTTATGGATGAAGGAGTGATACTAATAAAGCAATTCTGGCTCTTCCTGGTCAGTTGTGTAAAAAGAAGCTGGCCCTAAGTACTGACAGATTTTGGGCTTTGGACCTTAGCCACAAATCCAGGACAACAGGGAAAAAATCCCACTAGACATTCTGTTACATTTTACATAGATAATCCATTATAATCCTCATAAGAATAATCTTCACTAAAACCATATTAATTATAATCCTCACTACAAAAGACAAAGAAACAAAAGAAGAAAAACCCTAAAAGTCTTAGGTGCAGGAAATAGAGAGGAGTCCTAAGGTTAGAGAAATGAGCTGGAGCTTGGCAGGAGAGCTCATGAAGGGCGGGTGAAGAAGTCCTGCCATGACCCTATCAAGACAGCAGCTGGCCTGTCCCTAGGTTCTTCAGAACCTTTTTTTTTTTTTTTTTTAACGTAGGGGCAGGACAGGAGTAAAGACACAGACGTAGAGAATGGACTTGAGGACACGGGGAGGGGGAAGGGCAAGCTGGGACGAAGTGAGAGAGTGGCATGGACTTATATATACTTCCAAATGTAAAACAGATAGCTAGTGGGAAGCAGACACATAGCACAGGGAGATCAGCTAGGAGCTTTGTGACCACCTAGAGGGGTGGGATAGGAAGGGTGGGAGGGAGACACAAGAGGGAGGGGATTGAATTGTGTCCCCTATACATATATGTATAGCTGATTCACTTTGTTATAAAGCAGAAACTAACACACCATTGTAAAGCAGTTATACTCAAAAAAAGATGTTAAAAAAAAAAGCAGCTGGGACGGAGCCGTTTATAAGTCCTAGAGTATTTCTTCACACAAAACACAAGCTTTAGAAATAACTCTCTATGTTGTCCCAGGTAAGCATCAAAGAGGTGTTCCCTGAAAGAAACAGAAACCCAAGCCTTGCAACTGAGAGATCTGAATTCTTTCTTTCCTATCTTTATGGTACAGGGACAGGATGGTGATAGTGGGAGGGAGAGAAAGTACTTGGGGAGGATACAAAAGAGGCTTGAATTGTATCTATAATATTTCATTTCCAAATAAATAAATGAGTATTAATAAGATTCAAATATTGCAAAATATTAAAATGTTGTATCCAGTATTTGTTATATGATTTTATGTGCTATTTTACTAATTAAAAAAAATAAACAGGTTAAAAAATGTTAATTAACTTGCCCAGATCACAGTCCATGAGAGGAGAAACTATGGAAATATAGACTTCTAATACCAAAGTCTGTTAAACTGACTTGGCTTATTCATTTTTGCATTAACAAGGAAGGGCCTAACATGTGGCCAAGGTGTTCAGAATGATAGACAACAGCTGGGATAATTCCTGGAGGGAGGGGCCCTGCTGACAGAGGTCTGCTATCAAATGCCACCATTCAACAGGGTGGCCCAGGGCTGCATTTGGCACGTGACCTAAGGAAACTTAGAGGTCATCTACTTCAATTGGGTCAGTTTACAAATTCAGTAACAGACCCAGAGAGATTAACTGGCTGGCTTAGTGAGTGGATGATTCAAAATTTAATGCTATGTCAATTATACCAAGTGCTCTAAACTGTAGTCAAGAAGTAGCAGAACAGTCTTGGGAATGGGGATGATGATGACGATAAATAAAAATAAACATGATGGTGGTGGTGATGATAGCAGCTAACGTCTTTGAGCAGTAATCTAAATTCTAGGTACTCACCTGAATGCTTTGTAAGTATCCCCTTGATTATTCCTCACAACAACCCAAAAAGTTAGGTACAATCATCATCTCCATTCAGATCAAAGGAGAGCCTCTCAGGGGCTCATAATCTGTAAATTACAGAGTAGATCCCAACCTAGGCAGTCTGACTTCTGTGCTGGAACTCTTAACCATATACTGTGCTAAAGATTCAAACATTAGGGGAAGGGGGAGGGAGCAAGTGGGAGCTCAATCCCATCTCTCTCAGGTTCAACTTGGGCTTATATATTTCCCATTACTACAGATGCGAGGTGCGTATTTGGCTTAGAATTTGACATTATCTGATGCCAGTATGAATTCTACGTGGTGTCAAGTCAGGTAGAGCTCTTGAAGCAATGGTATGTTAGTGTAGATGGATTGACTCATGAATTATTGGATTAAACCTGAAGTAAATTCCCTAAACACAACTTTAGTTTTCCTGTATATAAAGGAGTACTTCTGAAAAGAGTAAAACATTTTGCCCTCTCTCTGGTGTGGAAAAACCATTATCACAGTAAAAAAAAAAAAAGAACGCTTAAGCCAACAATACTGAATAATTCGTTTCATGTCAACCAAAAAAAGTGAAAGCAATAAATAAATCAAAGTTTTTTAGTAATGAGATGCTATTGGTTAGTGAATGTTAATAATGTAGATTATAGGATAGTTAGATTTATGACTATGGTCTCCTTCCAACAAAGAAATGAATCTTGTTAATTCTAGAGGCAGAACTATATAGTGGAGTTCTGGAGTTTGGTTACTGAGGTCACATTTCAGCTCTGTCATTCAATTATATACTGTGTGTGTTTAATCAATACTAGTATTAGGCACCCTCAAATTTAAAAAGAATGGTCAAGGATTGATTTCAATATTATCAATGTCAATATTTTAATGATCTGCTGAACATCCTCAGGAAAATAAAACAAAAATTCCCAGTACATATAAATTTTATTTGTGAGAAAACAACAATCTGCAATGCCGTGTTATGTCCACACAGAGAATGCTGACTATAAAATTTGTCTTCCAAGGATGAAAATCGTAAGGTCCAAAGAAGCATAGCTATTACTCACAAGGATATACATGGTAGCTCAAAAGACTTTATATCCTAAAGTTACATACATTTTTAAGTTATTTGTAGGGAAACAAGTGAAACAAATCAATCTGATTTGTGAAAAGTCAGAATTTCTTGTGTGAAACATTGAAATTCAAAGAAAAGATCAAAAAAAGAACACAGAGACGCACAGTGAAAAACAGGTTAGTGACTAGAACGGCAAAACATTAAAATGTCAAAAAATAATCAAAACAAGCAAATAAGGCTAAAACTAACAGGCTTCCTTTGTTGGAATCTAGTTACAAAGTTTTAAAGAGGCATATCTATTGATATAAATCACAAAATGGCAGCTCACAGGTAAAACCGTTTGCAGAAGTATTTGCTAGCAGAGCTTTTTTTTAAAAATCAAGTTACAAAATCACATATCTTTTTCAGAACCCAGTTTCTTCTGTGTTTCTTTAAAAAAAAAAAAAAACAACAGCATAGCAGTGAGCTGGAGCTCAGTAATTGATGTGCTCAATTGTATAAGTCTTTCTAGTTTGCCACCAGTTTTACTCACCTTATTTTTACTCATTGACATTGGGTTGGCCAAAAAGTTCGTTTGGGTTTTTCTGTAACGTTATGGAAAAACCTGAACATTCTGGCCAACCCAATACATTACCAGGCTGCCCCCTGTAGTCAGGTGAGTTCATAAGCCCTTATGCACCATCAAACTAACTCAAGTCATGAAAGTGATCAATTGCAAGATTGGGGATCATCAGGGAGCTTCATTTGTTCACTCACTCATTCGTTCATTCAACAAATACACGTTGATTTCAAAAGTGCCAGATACTGAGCTCAAATCAGCATATAAGTATTTGGGATTTCTTTGCATCAAGATAATAGGCAGACATAGATCTGGATGTATAGCAAGATGTATGTGATAGAGCTGAGGACAAAACAATGGTGAATTTTAGGAAATGAAATAAGAAATTCTAAAAAGTGCTAACAATTCGCTAATAATTGCAAGGGTCTCAAAGGATGGGGATTCTAAAGAAGGAAGGGGTGGTCAACAGTGGCTGAGCAGTGATGTTAAATGAAGACAGAAAAGAAAGACAATTCTATGATGTAAGTAGCAAATCCCCAGTGATGTTTAAGAGGGCACACATAGAGTAGGCTGATAAAGCCAGGTTGAGTGGTGAGAAGATAAGCATAAAGGGCATGAAAAAGAGGGATGGAGGTAGGTTGGGGGGTAGGTATGATGGAAAATGGTGAGGGTGGGGTGAAGAGAAGGCCAGTGAAGAGGACTGAATATGTGCAAAAGAGAGATTTGGTACCAGACAGTTCACAAGAATAACCATATGCTAGAATGAATTCAATCTAGATGTAATACCATTAACTTAAATTTTGATATCAGAGCAAAATTTAGTAACTTTTCTGTAAACCATATCCCCAAGTTCACTTCCTGGGACACATTCTGGGAAGGTGTTTTCACTCTAAACCTTTCCTTAGTTAGCACCAAAATTCACTGACAATAAGCTACAAAAGAAAATCTGTCAATTCTCAATTATGTTTTATTTTCTGGTGTCCCACTTGTGACCTCAATCAGAAATGACTGAAATGTTTCTGGTTCTTTGACTCCGCTGGAAATGACATTTTCCACAGAGGCATCTAATCTTGGACCAATGAAATCAGGTGATATTATTCTCCAGAATCCTCTACATATATAATAATCAAGAGAGAAAGATTAAAGTACAAATGGTATGTAACATGCCTTCCGAGCTCATCCACAGTGAAGCTGGATGTGATTTACCTTCACCTGCACCTCGTCTTCCACCTCCGCTACCGTAGCTAGTGATGAAAACCACCACCCAGAGGTGAATCCCAGAAAGGCTTCATTGCCTTTTGATGTACTGTTTGTACAATCAGGTTTGGAGACGTCAAAATTCTCAGCCAATCATCTTCCTATGATTCCGAGTAAAACTGTTGTACAAAATAAGTTTAGCAAAGACTCTCTTTTAGAGTCTTTGTAGAGATTATAATTAAGGATAATTTTTCCTATTGATATAAAATTATATAAAATGATTGATTACAGATGTTAACCGCTCAATTCCATAGCCTACCCAAATAGATTCTAAGTCCAGCTGGAAATAAATAAAATTGATCGTCAAGGGTCTGTGTCGGACGGTAGAATAAGCACTAAACACCCTATTGTGCTAGAAGCTCAATATGTAAGACAAATTTATGTAGCATTCAACCAAAATCTTTGTAACATGTGATCTACTTACCCCTGCAAGGCTTTCTCTCCAAACCAATCTCCTTTTCCTAAGGTTCTAAGAAAGACTGGGTCTTCACTTGGCGAGTCTTCACGAGTGACATTTACCTAGAAAGAGAAACAATGAAAGCCTGTATCCACGGCATACACGCTGGATGATCAAATAAACACTGATTAATGATGTTCGTTCCATTTCTTATTTCTTTTTTTTTTTTAACTTATTTTCATGAAGAGAAAAAGTACATTACCAATAAAGGGGACAAAGAATAATATCGCAACTTCACATGCACCCCAAGAAGTAATCTCCATGTATTTTGTTATGCTTTCAAGTTGTTGTCAAGAAATAATAAATTATTCAGAAATTTGAATTTCACTCAAATCTTCAACTCTATTCCCACTTCCAACTTTCTATGAGGCAATCACTATGATGGATTTAGTAGTGTTCCTCCAGTCTTTTTTTATGTGTTTATATGCATGTGTTTCAAAAATATATGAATAGCATAATACAGTATGAATTATTCTGCAACTTACATTTTTTCTCTTATCATTATTTTATTTATTCCATGCTATTATATATAAATCTAGTTCATTCATTTTAATGTTTTAGTGACTTCTTTCATCCTATATTTGTCAATTTCCTTGCAGATGGACGTTTATACTGTCTCCATTTTTTGGCTTCACTTAACATCTTTCTATACACCTCTCTACATGTACATCCCAGTTTCACTAGGACATGCCTATCTCTTTGCCAAGAAGAAGCCAGCCTTCATTCAAAGGCCAGTCACATTTCCATGAAGACTTCCTGCAGGTCTCTACCTGACTACTGTCCTCGTGATCCATATGTTTCATTCAGCAGGAGTTCTTTTTTTGAAGATATATGAATTACACATGTGTCTTTATTTTACCATAATGAATAGTATGCTCTTCAAAGAAATGGGCATTTCTTTGATATTCTCTGTAATTTATATTAAGTACTCAATAAAGAGTAGTAAACTGCATGAACAGAAGAGCTTCATTACTAACAAGATATCTCTGCCCATATAGGACTTGGGAGTTGGGTGATAGTCCATTGAAAGCACGTAATAATGTATTTGTTGAATGAAGACATAAATGTAGTAAATTGTACCTTTGTGTTAATTCACTTCCCCCTAAAGTTCTACAAATATAATACTGGCTACGTGTCATTTAAAAAGTTTAAATAGTTAAAATTCACCTACCTGGAAAATGTAATGAAGTAGAAAAACTAATTTCTTGAGACAATGCCAGACACTTAAACACATTTAAAAATACTATGCTTCAGGTTTCTGAATTTAGAGACTGGATTTCAAAGACCAGAATTTTTATAAGTATTAAAAAGGTTTATGCAAGGTGGAGGGAATTCAATTATTACTCTCCACTGACCCATTTGATTACTCCTCCACATGGTGTTTCAAAAGCATGGAAATGCAGTTTTTAACACTTAACCACTGAGCTATATAAGAGAGATACTCATATGCATACTGATGAGGCTTTCACAGATGTGAATGGAAATATGCTAGCCCAGTGGTTCTCAAACTGTGTGTGTGTGTGTGTGTGTGTGTGTGTGGTGGGGAGAGGGGGCGTGCAGTCTTGTTTAAAATAAAGGTTACTTAACTCTTATTCCTGAGGTTTTGATTGAATGGGTTTTGGAAATCTGCATTTCAAAAGATTAATGTGGGTGACTTAGATGCAAATGTTCTACAGACCAACCTTTGACAAACACAGATACACTGTTTCATTTCTGAACCTCAGTTTTCTTATCTGCACAATGAGACAACTCAACAAAATTACTTCTGTCAGTCCTCCTGGCTGACAAAAAAAAGTCAATGATTAATTTAACTATAAGTTAAGCTCATTAATTCAAATTAGATATAGGGATACATATAACTGTACATTTGCCATTTGGGTAACAAAAAAGATTATAAACTCAAAATGGCAGATTTACGTAAGCCATGGAGAAATTTGGGTAGGTTTTGAAATGTTCTTAAAAAATATGTTACTGGGGGCTTCCCTGGTGGCGCAGTGGTTGAGAGTCCGCCTGCCGATGCAGGGGACACGGGTTCGTGCCCCGGTCTGGGAAGATCCCACATGCCGCGGAGCGGCTGGGCCCATGAGCCATGGCCGCTGAGCCTGCGCGTCCGGAGCCTGTCCTCCGCAACGGGAGAGGCCACAACAGTGAGAGGCCCGCGTAACGCATAAAAAAAAAAAAAAAAAAAAAAAAAAAAAAAAAAATATGTTACTGAAATGCAGTAAGAGACACAAAAAATGGGTCACCTACGGAATAAATCACATTCTGCTTATATGATAAATACGAGGAAAAATCTATCTCCTATAGTTCATATATGTGAAAAAACAAGCAGCTCAAAGAGCAAGAATAAAAGTTCTCCTTTAAAGTTGTAGTTTCCAGTTTTTCTTTATATATATAAAATGAATCATTCTAAATATGCACAGACACCAGCCATGGACATTTGCATCTTTAATTCTAAAAAAGAAAATTCAAGGTAGAAAAAGTTATATATACAGATATAGCTTCTCTAACCTTGACCTGTATACATAGTCTTTTCACCTACACCATAAAGTACTTTATGATCCACAGTGCTGTGGAAGGGAACTAGCTATGGAGCTTAAAGGTAATATTTAGTCTATTTGAACCCATTACCCCACCACCTTGCCTGAAAAATGGGAGGGATATCTCATATGGATGTACTTGTGCTCTATGTGTGAATTAAATGAGAACATCAATGAAAAGCATCCTCTTAATTCTAAGTGCCCCCCAAAGTTGGTTCTTTTTTCCTTATTTTCCCCTTTGTTCCATTTCTCTCACTTCCTACTTCAGAAATTCCATGCATTTGATTGTAATTATCCCAAATCTCTACCATTGCTCTTGTTGACATAAAATGCTATTTAGAACTTTAACTACTTTGAGTTCCAGGTAAATAAAAGAGAAGGTGTTTATTTTTATAATCCTTTTACTTTTCTATATATTAATTTTTCTATAAAATATATGCATGGTATTGTAATTTTAAGATTTGGAACTATTTTTAAAATTATATATATACATAATTTTTTAAATTAAGAATCAAAATAGAAATTAGGTATTTTAAATGGGACACATAAAATTAATCTTTAATACCAAAATCTTCAATAAACAATATCAATGTGCTCAACCAACATGTTTAACCAAAAATAATTCAAAAACAAAATAAAATGTTTTAGTACAGATTCAACAGGTTTTATAAACAAGGCGACGTTTGTTGTAAAGAAACATGGAAATCAGAGATTTGTGGGGCAGACCCAGCTGGAGAATAGGGTTGTCAGGTGAGCATTTTCCTACCTGTGTAATAGATTATAAAAATGAGGAGTTTCCAAATCAAAGCATCTCCCCTTTCAAACAATGTTCTACACACATTGCTCAAAAATTGCCCTGTTATTCCAAAAAAAAAAAAAAAAAAAAAAAAAAACCACAAATGTTCCCTAATGCAGAAAAACACTTTTAGGAGCTGTATCTGATAAATTTGGGGCATGTACAGGGAAAGAATATTTTTCTGAGCTTGACGTTTGCCTGCATTCCTTTAGTCATTACTTAAATTCAGGGTGGCTCAGACCTATGACTCCCCTGAGTCTGGTTTGACAACTGAACCTTTTGTGCAACACAGGAATGAATTAGAATCTCTCTCACCATGTGTCCACTCCCGTCCCCCAAAACATCTCTGGTGAATCTTATGTTCGTGATTCTCTTTCTGGTACTTCTACTTTGATGAGTGTGTGTACGTGCACTAACATGCACCTCATTCCATGCATAAATACCATATATTTTCCTGGTTTTAAACTTTATATAAATAATATCACACCACACATATCCTTCAACTTGTTTCTTTTGATCAGCATTGTATTTGAGATTTATCCAATTCATCCATGTTAATAATATGTAGCTGTAGTTCATTTCCTGTTTGTATAATATGCCATTATATGAATATTATATAGTTCATTGATTCTTCTCTATATGTAAATGTGGGCTTCCTCCAGGTTTATTGTTGTTATATACTAGTCTGTTGCGCTATTAACATTACTTATGAACATTTTTGCATGTTTTGTGGTGTCCATGGGTGTTTCACTAGGATCAAAACTTACAAATAAAAACCAAGGTTATAAAGTATATGCATCTTCAATTTTACTAGGTATTGACTCAGTCTTGGTACAAAGATGTCACACCAAGTTATATTTCTACCATCGGTGGATGAAAGTTCATATTATACTATACTGTCATCAACACTTGATATTGTCAGACTTTGATTTTTTGCCCCAAATAGGTCAATATTATATGGCATTTCTCTGATTATTAATAAAAGTAGGGTATTTTTCATATTATTTTATGGGCAAGTTGTCTTTCTTTTTTGTGATTTTTTTGCCTATTTTTCTGTTGAATTAATTTTTTTTATTGACTCATAAGACGGTAGTTTAGCTTTTCACTGTATTTATGATGTCTTGCCAAAGCTTTTAATTTCGATGTAATCATATGTAACCACATTATCGCTTATTGTTTGTACTTTAAAATTCTCATTTAATAAAATTTTTCCTATCCCAACATGACAGAAGTATTCTCCTAACTGTCTTTTGATTTTTTTTCTAATTTTTTCTTTTGCATTTAGGTCTGGAATTGACCTTATTTGTACAGTGTGAGGTCAGGATCCAATTTCATATATCTCCCTATGGATAACTAATTGTTTTGGAATATGTATTGCCCATGCTCTCCTAACTCAAGTTCCCATAGATCTTGGACCTTTATTTGAGCTCACTATTCTCTTATTCTGATATATTTATCTAGCTCTTAGTAGAATTAAGACATTTTCTTCTTTACCTTATAATAAATCTTTATATCTACTGAAGTAATTCTCACCAATATATTCTTCTTCCTTTCAAATGTTTTAGCCATTTTTGTCTTTTGCTCTTCATTCTAGTGTCCTTTTTTATCATTTAAAAATTTCTTATACAATTTTTAAAGGTTACTTCCCATTTACAGTTATTACAAAATACTGGCTATATTCCCTGTGTTGTACAATACATCCTTCAGCCTATCTTACACCCAATGGTTTGTACCTCCCACTCCCCCTCCCCTACAATGCCCACCCCCGACTTGTAACTACTAGCTTGTTCTCTATATCTGTGAGTCTGCTTCTTTTTTGTTACATTCATTAGCTTGTTGTATTTTTTAGATTCCACATGTGATATCATACAGTATTTATCTTTCTCTGTCTGACTTATGGCAAAATTTCATTCTTTTTTATGGCTGAGTAGTATTCCATTGTGTGTGTGGTGTGTGTGTGTGTGTGTGTGTACATAAATATATATATACACACACAATACATCTTCTTTATCCATTCATCTGTTGATGAACACTTAGGTTGTTTACATGTCTCGGCAATTATAAGTAATTCTGCTATGAACATTGGGGTGCATGTATCTTTGTGAATTAATGTTTTGGTTTTTTTCGGATATATACCCAGGAGTAGAATTGCTTTCATATGGTAGTTCTATTTTTAGTTTTTTTGAACCTCCATACTGTTTTCCACAGCGGTTGCACCAATTTACACTCCAACCAACAGTGTACAAGGGTTCCCTTTTCTCCTTGAGAGCATTTGTTATTTGTAGACATTTTGATAATAGCCATTCTGACGGGATGTGGCTACTGAGAAGCTGAATATTTTGTTTAATTTAATTTAGTTAATTTTAATTTAGTGACTTGAGACTAATGGCTACCATGTTAGGTTGTGAAGATATAGAATAGTTCCATCAAGAGAGGAAAAAGTACTGAACAATGCTGATCCAGCTAAGCGTATATTAATTTTAATAATTTAACTGTCTACATAAAAAACTCAAACTAAAATCATACCACCTGTAAATAATTACTGTTTATTTCTTCATTTCCAAACATTATATCTTTTTCTTGACTGACTGCAATGGTTGGGGTGTTTAGTTACACAGTGAACAGAAGTGGGGATAATGTGCATGTTCGTTCTTGAAATGAAATGATTCATGTTTCACTCTGATATTTTATATATATATATATATAATGTCACACACAAACAAAATTTCCATAAGAGCGTACTTCCCATATTCAGCAACACTGAATATTGTGTTAAGCCCATTTGTTTAACCAACATGCTTAACCCCTTGTGAATTCTAAGCAAAGCCATGTGGTTTTAAGTGGAATTCAATGAACAAGAATTTTTGAAATATTTTTTTCTAATGGTAGCATACAAGATAAGTTAAATAGAATCAGAAAATCAAAATGCCTTTGAATTATTATTGAAACTCTGAAATTTTGTTGACCAATCCTGTTCAATTTTGGTTCCACTTATTTATGGAGACATTTTTTTTTTGATGCAACACAACTAGAGGGACATAGGCATAAAGTTTTATCAGAGATATTTTTCATGCTTAATTATGAATCCTTGAGTGCTTTATGGTTCATTGTTGGGGGGAACAAGTCAGGTTTCCAGGCAATTGGAATGGACTGGTTAAAGTATAAAGAACTAACTCAGCTTCTACCTGAGGCAGAACTAGGTACTCTAGACATCACTGAAGCATTCTGCCCAAGTTTTAGAAAAATCAGTTTGTATAGGTTTAATGGGGAAAAAAACAAATATTTCCAAGTTTATTTTATAATGCTTTTCTCTTTGTGTGAATGTGCTTTATAGAAAAATAAAAACTGTTTTACTCTTAAATAAATGAACTTGAACAAGGGGAAATCCATCTGTAGTTGTACAGCCCCTGTTGTGTGTCTCTGTCTCACATTTTCTAAGGAAAAGCCAGGTTGGTGGTAACAAAGAAAATATCTTTGTCAGAGTTATCCTTTATAAATTCTTAAATGTACATGAAAACAAGGTGACATCTGTACACCTAAAACAACACACATAATTTTAGAAAATTTCAATTCTACAACTTATTTGCCTGCTCACCTGAACCTACTCTCATTCTCTTATCATTTTCTATTCCTTCCTATTGGGACTTAAGTGTGTTCACCTTCTGCTTCTTAAAACTTAATATAGTAACTCCAATACATTAATATTAGAATTCATATAATTAACATACTAAATCAATCATATATTATTATATAATTAGTATAATTAAGAATCCTGGCAGCTAAGTTGTATGACCTGAAAAAGAAGGTTAGGAAAAATCTATGCCTGGTTTAAAAAAAAAATCTTGGATGTGTCAAAAAATTCCAATATATTCTTACTACTTCTCTCCCAGAATTCCTACAGTGGTCTGAAATACTGCCAAGGGAATCAGTTCCTCTGGTGTAATATCCATGCTATTTCTATGTATACATATTACAAAACTCATAAAATAGCACCACTAATGCTCCTGTGTTCAGCTGAAACTTGTTACAAACCACAACTTTTTAGGCAGTGCTGGAATTTGCAGTAGTTTGGTAGCCACAAAAGCCTGTCAGAAATTCATCTTAATCCATAAACATATCATTCCATGAGAGCAAAGAATTAGCAATATAATATAAAAAAAATAAATCTAGGATTGCCAGGGCAAAAAGCCCCCCTGTGACCAATCAAATAATTTACATCCATTAGGATTTTCAGTTTTCCCTGATTCTTCCGTCGATATTAAGAACAAAGCAATAAATGGTAAGCTCTAACAATTTATATATAAACCTCAAAATCTTAACATTTCTTATCCTCTAACATTGGAAAATACAAGGTGTAATTTTATCCATAACTGTGGTGAGATGTCATTTCATGTTGCTTTTTAGGAAGCCAGTCCCTTGACTTCTATTTCTATCCCAGGTTTTCTGATATCAGTCAAAAGAACAGGTATGAAAAAGTATAAATATTATTTTCTTCCCTTTAGTGGGATATGCCACCAGTGTAAACATTGACATATGCACATTTAAAATTCACAATTAGTCCAAAGAGAATTCTCTAAAATGTGATCCAACAAAACCTATAATCTTTCAACATATCCTGTTCACTGTGGCTCTGTTAATCTCCCTTGCCTATTTTACATGAGCCATAAAGTCAGTCATATTTGTTAAATTAGAAGAAATAAATTTACTTATTTTTTTAAAGTGATAATTATAAAAGTGAAAACTGCCACATAAATCCCCTTGTACCTGCATTTCCTTCCCAGTGTTTTACTTTACTTAGTACTTATAACTTCTTTTTAAGGATCACTTACTGTAAAGCAAAATAAGTTCAAATACATTGCACATAGTGAAATGACACTTAAATGCAAAAATGATTACGACTTTACTGTTGAAAGGAATTTAAGGTATTTTTAGCAATATAATATTAAAGTATTAATCTACATGTCTTCATTTTCCAATTCTCTCAATTTCATATTCGGGTTTTTTTTAATTATTATTTATAATATTAAACTTTTAAAAAATATGTAAGGAATAAATTATGATTTTTTATTTATGTCCCTGTCTACCCTATATTTACCCCTTCCCCTATACTTAACCACTTCTAATAATTTCTTAGTATCCATTAAATATTTATTTATGAAGATACAATGAAACATGAATATATTTACTTCCTGATTGGCCTCAGAGTGTTAAATAACTCGCCTAGGGAGTACTAAAACTAGGAAGTTTCATAGCTGGATTCAAACTTGGGCCATCTGATTTGAAAGTCCAGATATTTAATTATTACAATATTACTGCTCCTAATGACTGGATGGATGATTTTTTCTGTTAAAGATTTTTTTAAGCAACCTTAGTCTCCTCTTTTTTATTATGGAAAATTTTCCATTTATGCAGACATGCCAGTGGCATCTAGCATCATGATTAGAACAAAGGCTGTTCGCTGGTCTTCAAAGTTATACTTTTTCTTTCTTCTTCCACATTTTCAGGAGATACATTCTCAAACATTTCTTTATCAGTTTCAGAAAAGAAAAAACCTCAAACAGCTCAACACCCTGCACACGTGCTCCTCCACGGGTAGCTGACGAACCCCAGGCTCCCCTTGTGCATCTCCCTCTCACGCTACCAGGGCTTACCTTTCCTTTGCTGATGATAAAGAAGGTGTCCCCTCTTGCACCTTGCCTGATGATATATTCCCCATTTTCATAGTGGGTCTAAAAAACAGAAACAGTAACAGAAAGAAACATTAAGAAAGAAGTAATTTACTAAACAGCTCAACCTCTTCAAATATTAGCTCCTAAGGGATGGAATCACCCTCGTGGTGGTGTACCCGAGCTTAGAAGCCATCATTATTTAAAAATGAATAATAGTCAGTGAACACAATAATTACAAAGAAATCTATCCTCCTCACTTTAAAAACTATTTTGTTAGTGCCATTTTTCTGGGTGATTATATTCATATCTTTAAATTCATTCATTTTAATAGCTGGATGAAAATATTCTTTTCTCCCATCAACTGAGCATGAAATAAAACAGCAGAACTGATCATTAAACATGTCTTTCTGTATTATCTTTCATTCTCATTCGGTTTTAGTATTCCTGTAGTGACAGAAAAAAAAAATGGCTGAGAAAGAACTATGGCATGTAGCATTTCTAAAGATCCTCATTTTGAAACTAAGTTGACTTTTGGTGTGGGTCAGATGGCACTAGTTCCTTTTTAAGGCACTGCTTCAGGCTTTAATGTCCTGCTTCAGCAATTTAGGTTTGGCCTTGTCAAACAGAATGTCTTTATTTTATGTACTGAATTCTGGTCCAGCATCTGTGAGCTCATAAACCACCAAACAAGGGGCAAAGTAAAGCAAGAAGATGATCACAGTCAGTGTGTCAGTATTCTGATTCGGGCACAGTGACTAGGTACATTCCCAGGGTAAAGGCTGCTCCTGCAATGAACGAAAGTAATTTCTATAAGGAGAGGTGGGAGAAAGTACATTGCTGGGTCAGGAGGTATAACAGAAAAATGAGAACTGTGCCATCTGGCCCTATCTTTCTCGGCAGTTTAGCAAGGAAGCCATGTTTTGGGAAAGAAAACATTACTCTGTACACTCCTTAGGAAACAGATTCCATGGTTTGCAAACAATACTCACCAGGCCAATGGCTGTGATTTGTCATTATACCTCAACACTCTTAATACTTTATTCACTCTTAAAATTACCTTTCATTAATATTTCATATTAAGAATAGCCATGATTTTCTGGGAATGTAAATTGATACAGCCACTATGGAGAACAGTATGGAGGTTCCTTAAAAAACTAAAAATAGAACTCCCATACGACCCAGCAATCCCACTACTGGGCATATTACCCTGAGAAAACCATAATTCAAAAAGAGACATGTACCACAATGTTCACTGCAGCTCTATTTACAATAGCCAGGACACGGAAGCAACCTAAGTGTCCATCGACAGATGAATGGATAAAGATGATGTGGCACATATATACAATGGAATATTACTCAGCCATAAAAAGAAATGAATTGAGTTATTTGTAGTGAGGTGGATGGACCTAGAGTCTGTCATACAGAGTGAAGTTAAGTCAGAAAGAGAAAAACAAATACCATATGCTAACACACATACATGGAATCTAAAAAATAAATGGCTCTGATGAACCTACGGGCAGGACAGGAATAAAGACACAGACATAGAGAATGGACTTGAGGACACGGGGAGGGGAAGGGTAAACTGGGATGAAGTGAGAGAGTGGCATGGACATATATACACTACCAAATGTAAAATAGATAGCTAGTGGGAAGCAGCTGTATAGCACAGGGAGATCAGCTCGGTGCCTTGTGACCACACAGGGAGGGTGGGAGGGAGGCACAAGAGGGAGGGGATATGGGGATATATGTATATGTATAGCTGATTCACTTTGTTATACAGCAGAAACTAACACATTGTAAAGCAATTATACTCCAATAAAGATGTTAAAAAGAAAGAATAGCCATGACTTTCTTAATATACCAAGAAAATTAACATATACCTAATGTTACTTTTTTTTTTTACTCTAAAGTAATACATTTTCCTAATAACAAGTTTTTTAAGTAAAAAAGTTCCTCATTTCCCTTTCCCAATCTCAACCATTAGATGGTAAATGCAGTCTGGTGTGTATCTTTCAAGACTTTTTCCTGTGCTTTTAAACATATATATCTATGTGCATACAATTATTTCTAAATAAAAATAAGATCAAATGATGCATATTCTTCAACCGACTTATTTAACAAAATATCTGTGTTCCATTTTCATATCTTGTTGCTTAGAATGCAACAGTGGGAAGCAGGTTTGAAAAACAAAATCACAATAGTCTATTTTCATATATTCATTCAAGAAACATTTCTAAGTGCCTCTGAGTCAGGCCTGGTTACAGGCACTGATGATACAAGATGAAAAAGATAAAAATCTCATGTTAGCACTGTCACGTAGAGCCTTCCTTGACAGTGTTAATGTAAACCTGTAATGTCTGATACAGGAGCCACTAGCCACATGTGGCTACAGAACAGTTGAAATGTGGCCAGCGTGACTGAGAAACTGAATTTTTAAATGTATTTAACTTAAATTAATTTAAGTTTTAATACACACGGCTAGTAGCTATTGTATTGGATAGCACAGGTAGTAGATAAAACTGACAAGGGAAGAACGACGATCTATAGCAGTAGGGGAGGGGGGAGGGGGGAGCGTCTTTCCCACTCGTGATGTTTTTTACTTTGTGAATGGAGCTCAATTAGCAAAACTCAGGACCTTTTTCTGCCCTTTTCCTCACTCTGCACCAGAGGAGACAGTGTAATTGATCTGACTGATAAATTTGGAAGTAATCTATATGCTCACCTCAGACTCTCATCACTTCCGGATGGGAGGTAGCTCCCCACAGAGGGCTGGCATTCTCTGATGCTCGTCTAGGGGAGGAATCTTCTCCCTAGCGTAGTGAAGTCCTGCCCCTGTCTGGGCGTCTGTGACAGGACAAGTAAGTGGGCCCAAACAGCATCCAGCTTGGAAGCCTGTTTGTCTTTTACTCCTAAGCTACATTCTCTAGCCTAGAGTTTATTAGTGATAATAGTAATATTTTAGTCCCATTTATTTGCCTCCAGTTGAGAATGAATGCACCAAATCTTTCTTTCTTTCTTTTTTTTTGAGACCTGAAAGAGCAGTTTATTATTTCCCTTGGTACTGTATGTTAACTGGATGATTCTTCGGCTTCCCATGCTGTCGGCTGGGATAACTGCACGGTGTAATGCCTCACGCTTGTGAGCATTTGGTGCCGGTGCTGGCTGGGGGCACAGCTGGGACTGTCCATGTCTGCTTTTCCCCCATGGGAGCCTCTTTATGTGGCTGCCCAGTCTCCTCCATATCATGGTGGTCTGGGAGTGGGCCAACTTCTTACATGGCAGCTGGCTTCCAAGGGTGCAAAAGCAGAAGGTGTCAGGCCTTCCCAAGACCCAGGCCAGGAACAGGCTCCCCTATCACTTATGCTGCATTCAGTGGGTTCAAGCAGGTCCCTGGCCCAATCCAGGCACAAGGGGAAGGGACTGCACAGACATGTGAACCCCAGGAGATGTGGTGCATCAAGGGCTGCCAAAACACAGCCTGGCGCACACCTCAAACTTCAAGTGTATAGAACGGAGCTCCTGGCATCCTTTTTCTAGTCCTGTTTCTCCGCCTTGCCAGTATCAGCAACACCAGCTCCATCTTTCCAGGTGCTTGGGCCAAACCCCTTGAAGTCATCTTTAACCCTTCTATCTCACAGTTCTATCCACAACTGCTCTGTTGGCAAGCTGGCTGCTCCACATTCAGAGAATGCCCAGAACTCAACCACACCTCACGTCTGCTGCTATGGCCACCATCTTTTCTTGCCCGGTCCAAGCAGTCACCTTCTATCTGGAATCTCTGCTCCTGCCTGGCCCTTCAGTGCTCTCCCCACATAGCAGCCAGGCAATTCTGTTAACACACAAGCAGTGCCTGTCCCTTCTCTGCTCACACCCCTGCAGGGGCCCCTAATACACAAGTACAGGGTCCGATAGTGACTTCAGCGCACTAACAGCTTCTATCCTTTTGCTTCACTGACCTCACCTTCCACCTCTCTTCCTCTCATTATGTCTGTTCTGTTCACACCACTTGCCTTGATATTCCTTGAACATTCAGGCCCAGGCCCACCTCAGGGCCTTTGCACAGGCTCCTCCCTCTGCCTGCAATGTGCCTACACACCAAATATCTATGACTCCTTCCTATCTTTATTCAAGTGTCAATTTCTCACTGAGACCTATCCCAGCCTGCCTTTTAAATCTGTTCCTCTCCTCTGTACTTGTGCCCCTCCTTGAATTAGTTTTCTATGTATCACTTACCATCAACATCTATCAGGGTCCGGGCAGAAGAGGCTGCACCCCTGGGAGAGGGAGGAGATCAAAGAAGGACGAATGATGGGAGTGTGGGCAGGATTAGGGGATGAAGGAGTGTTGGAGGTGAAGTGTCAGGGAGCAGGATTGCTGGACCCTGTTCAGAGGTGGAGCCATGTGACATATAAGCTCAATAGGAGCTGGAACTGTGACTTCTGATGAGGAACATCCACTGCCAAACCCCTTGCCTGGTTTGGAGGGAGCAGAGGAAGAAATACTCTGACTTCTCTCTTCTCCACCCTCTGGTCTCCTGCTGGGGAACCCCTTGGCTGAACTCAGCTGGAAGTCATGAGACAAGGGAGCCTTCCCATTCAGGTCAGCTTCTGGGCAGAGAGAAGTGCCAGGAAGAGTGAAATGTTTCAGCCCCATGTTTAACATATCATTCATTTAATCACCTGTCAGCTGTCTCCGCCACGAATGTCAGCCCTATGGGGGATTTTTATGTTGTTCCCTGCTGTGTTCCTTGCAGCTATAAGAATGCCTAGCTGTGAACTAAATACTTATTGAAAAAATGGTTTAAATTATAAGGATATTTAGTCTCCCATGTAAAAAAAGAGTCTGGAAATTAAGCAATTTCAGGGCTGGTCAATTTGTTGGTACAACAAATCCTCCAAACACTCAACTTCTTTCTCTCTTTCAGTTATCCCTACTGGATAGGTCCTTATGGTTCCCAAGATGACTGCCACTGCTCCAGCCATCACAGCTGGGTCAGAAGCAAAAAACGCAAATTTCTCATCTTATCATTCCTTCTAGGGAAAAAAATCCCAGAAATCCCTAGCAATCATCCTTTTATGTCTCCTTTGAGTTGCATGCCTGTTCTTAAATGAATGTCTGGCATGATGAACAGAATTATTCCCAATGGTTCTCATTAATCAAGGTCACCCACTAGGACTGAAAAGAAACCATTTAAATGAAATCAAAGCTCTGGCAGTGGGAAAATAGAAAGGAGGGATTGGGGAGGCACCCAAGAGGGTATTTACTTCATGGACAAACCTGAACAGTCTCTGAAGGATCAGGGCTGAGATGGGGGTGGAATACAGAGGAAGGGCTAGTAAAGCTGGGATTCTAGGCTGTGAGAGGACTTAAGAGTCCATGGAAGCTGTCTCCACTGAGCTGTGGTTAAGGACAGAGAGGCACCTGCCCCTGGCGACAGTACAGAGAGTATATGAGAATTAGGGGAGAAAACCAAGGACTACAGATGGCACCTCAACCAAAGAAGCAAATGTGTATAGGTCCAAGCAGCTCCAAAGTGGAAGGGGCTGCCCCACTGGGCAGGAGGCACCACATACCAAGCACACACCAATGGAGGCTAGGTGAGCATGGGACAGAACATTGCAAAGGAGATTGAGGTGACTGTCCAAGGATGGCTGAGGGCCAATTTTAGGCACGGTTTCAGCCTTGAGATGCTGTGATTCTCTGACAGGTTGTGTTTCCCAGAAATGGCCACAAAATATCTTCCATTCCACCAGCTCTCCTGCAAGGTGACTTTGTGATTCTCCCATTAAGAGTGGAGTCTAATTCCATGAAATATCTAAAAATCTTATATGTTCTGGTACAATGTTATAAGTCATAATTCTAGTTACTACTTTAAAATGTATATCTCAGAAATAACTAAATTTCCTTGTCAATTGCATTATTATGAACTTTCATCAAATCTTTAACCGGGGTCATTTTTAAGTCTTTTGTCATTTACAGACAGTTCTGCGTGTACTCTGATGCTTTTGCAAAAATGTTCCTATAAAAGGGTTTCGTCTTCAAGGAATTCATGGAAAAGACTCTGACAAGTACAGGTTTCTGTGCTCAACATCATTAATCATTAGAGAAATGCAAATCAAAACTACAATGAGATATCATCTCACACCAGTCAAAAAATCTATAAACAATAAATGCTGGAGAAGGTGTGGAGAAAAGGGAACACTCTTGCACTGCTGGTGGGAATGTGAATTGGTACAGCCACTATAGAGAACAGTATGGAGGTTCCTTAAAAAACTACAAAGAGAACTACCATATGACCCAGCAATCCCACTACTGGGCATATACCATGAGAAAACCATAATTCAAAAAGAGTCATGTACCAAAATGTTCACTGCAGCTCTATTTACAATAGCCCAGAAATGGAAACAACCTAAGGGTCCATCATCAGATGAACGGATAAAGAAGATGTGGCACATATATACAATGGAATATTACTCAGCCATAAAAAGAAACGAAATCGAGCTATTTGTAATGAAGTGGATAGACCTAGAGTCTGTCATACAGAGTGAAGTAAGTCAGAAAGAGAAAGACAGGGGCTTCCCTGGTGGTGCAGTGGTTGAGAGTCTGCCTGCCAATGCAGGGGACATGTGTTCGTGCCCTGGTCCGGGAAGATCCCACGTGCTGCAGAGCGGCTGGGCGCGTGAGCCATGGCCGCTGAGCCTGCGCGTCTAGAGCCTGTGCTCCGCAACGGGAGAGGCCACAACAGTTAGAGGTCCTCGTACAGCAAAAAAAAAAAAAAAAAAAAAAAGAAAGAGAAAGACAAATACCGTATGCTAACACATATATATGGAATTTAAGGGGAAAAAATGTCATGAAGAACCTAGGGGTAAGACAGGAATAAAGATGCAGACCTACTAGAGAATGGACTTGAGGATATGGGGAGGGGGAAGGGTAAGCTGTGACAAAGCAAGAGAGAGGCATGGACATATATACACTATCAAACGTAAGGTAGATAGCTAGTGGGAAGCAACCACATAGCACAGGGAGATCAGCTCGGTGCTTTGTGACCGCCTGGGGCGGGGGGGTGGGATAGGGATGGTGGGAGGGAGGGAGATGCAAGAGGGAAGAGATATGGGAACATATGTATATGTATAACTGATTCACTTTGTTATAAAGCAGAAACTAACACACCATTGTAAAGCAGTTATACTCCAATAAAGATGTTAAAAAAAAAACCCATATGATCTTCTCAATAGATGCAGAAAAAGCTTTCAACAAAATTCAACACCAATTTATGATAAAAACCCTCCAGAAAGTAGGCATAGAGGGAACTTACCTCAACCTAACAAAGGCCATATATGAAAAACCCACAACCAACATCATTCTCAATGGTGAAAAACTGAAACCATTTCCACTAAGATCAGGAACAAGACAAGGCTGCCCACTCTCACCACTCTTATTCAACATAGTTTTGGAAGTTTTAGCCACAGCAATCAGAGAAGAAAAAGAAATGACAGGAATCCAAATCAGAAAGGAAGAAGTAAAACTGTCACTGTTTGCAGGTTATATGATACTGTACATAGAGAATCCTAAGGATGCTACCAGAAAACTACTAGAACTTATCAATGAATTTGGTAAAGCAGCAGGATACAAAATTAATGCACGGAAATCTCTTGCATTCCTATGTAAATGTATTGCACTGAAATGTAAAATAGATATCATTCCTATACAGTAATGAGTAAAAATCTGAAAGTGAAATTAAGGAAACACTCCCATTTACCATTGCAACAAAAAGAATAAAATATCTAGGAATAAACCTACCTAAGGAGACAAAAGACCTGTATGCAGAAAATTATAAGACACTGATGAAAGAAATTAAAGATGATACAAACAGATGGAGAGATATACCATGTTCTTGGATTGGAAGAATCAACATTGTGAAAATGACTCTACTACCCAAAGCAATCTAAAGATTCAGTGCAATCCCTATCAAACTACCACTGGCATTTTTCACAGAACTAGAACAAAAAATTTCACAACTTGTATGGAAACACAAAAGACCCTGAATAGCCAAAGCAATATTGAGAAAGAAAAACGGAGCTGGAGGAATCAGGCTCCCTGACTTCAGACTATACTACAAAGCTACAGTAATCAAGACAGTATGGTACTGGCACAAAAATAGAAATACAGATCAGTGGAACAGGATAGAAAGCCTAGAGATAAACCCACGCACATATGGTCACCTTATCTTTGATAAAGGAGGCAAGAATATACAGTGGAGAAAAGACAGCCTCTTCAATAAGTGGTGCTAGGAAAACTGGACAGCTACATGTAAAAGAATGATATTAGAACACTCCCTAACACCATACACAAAAATAAGCTCAAAATGGAGGGCTAGACACTATCAAAATCCTAGAGGAAAACATAGACAGAACACTCTATGACATAAATCACAGCAAGATCCTTTTTGACCCAGCTCCTAAAGAAAGGGAAATAAAAACAAAAATAAACAAATGGGACCTAATGAAACTTAAAAGCTTTTGCACAGCAAAGGAAACCATAAACAAGATGAAAAGACAACCCTTAGAATACAGAAAATATTTGCAAATGAAGAAACTGACAAAGGATTAATCTCCAAAATTTGCAAGCAGCTCATGCAGCTCAATATCAAAAAAACAAACAACCCAATCCAAAAATGGGCAGAAGACCTATCTAGACATTTCTCCAAAGAAGATATACAGATTGCCAACAAACACATGAAAGAATGCTCAACATCATTAATCATTAGAGTAATGCAAATCAAAACTACAATGAGGTATCATCTCACACCGGTCAGAATGGCCATCATCAAAAAATCTACAAACAGTAAATGCTGGAGAGGGTGTGGAGAAAAGGGAACACTCTTGCACTGTGGGTAGGAATGTAAATTGATACAGCCACTATGGAGAACAGTATGGAGGTTCCTTAAAAAACTAAAAACAGAACTACCATACAACCCAGCAATCCCATTACTGGTCATATACCCTGAGAAAACCATAATTCAATAAGAGTCATGTAGCACAATGTTCATTGCAGCTCATTACAATAGCCAGGACACGGAAGCAACCTAAGTGTCCATCAGCAGACGAATGGATAAAGAAGATGTGGCACATATATACAATGGAATATTACTCAGCCATAAGAGAAACAAAACTGAGTTATTTGTAGTGAGGCAGATGGACCTAGAGTCTGTCATACAGTGAAGTAAGTCAGAAAGAGAAAACAAATACCGTATGCTACACATATATATGGAATCTAGAAAACAGAAAAAGAAAATGGTCATGAAGAACCTAGGGGCAAGACGGGAATAAAGACGCAGACCTACTAGAGAATGGACTTGAGGATATGGGGAGGGGGAAGGGTAAGCTGGGACAAAGTGAGAGAGTGGCATGGACATATATACACTACCAAATGTAAAATAGATAGCTAGTGGGAAGCAGCCGCACAGCACAGGGAGATCAGCTCGTTGCTTTGTGACCACCTAGAGGGATGGGATAGGGAGGGTGGGAGGGAGGGAGACTCCCAAGGGAAGACATATGGGGATATATGTATACGTATAAGTGATTCACTTTGTTACAAAGCAGAAACTAACACACCATTGTAAAGCAATTATACTCCAATCAAGATGTTAAAAAAAAAAAAGTTAGTGGTGTCTGAAATGGCTGATTTCAGGGGTTAAATCATAAGCACCAGAGGCTAGTTTCCCTCCTCTCCTCACAGCTCTGTCTTCCCCATGTTAGCTTCTCATGAGGGTCCAGGGCATGCCAAGATGGCAGCGGGCTCGACTCATGTTCCAGACAGATGTCTCTTTCATGATTCTAATACCTTTCTCCCAGAGAGCAGAACGTTTGGCAGGAATATCCATAACCTTTTTATTTAATTCCTGGAAATTTTCTAATCACCTTCTTAATATCATCTGATATGGTTTCGTAACTCCACAACCACAACTGCCATGTCAATTATTTTAGTTTATCTACACAGGTATGCACTGTACATATTTCCATGCTGCATAAGCTCATAAAACTCAGGTGTCCAAGAGAAGACCCTATGGGACAGTGGCCAAAGGGAGTCCATGTCTGGGAAAGATAACATGAACGGTGTCATAATACCAGGACTCTAATGACTGTGCTATTCTGAATTGTTCAGTTGCACCTGAGGGGAAGATGATCATGCATGCTGATTCTTCGAGAGTCACTCTAATTATGTTAATCAAATGCCAGCAATTTCACTGTTTTTTGAAGGTCACTTTGCAGTTCTGCCATATTCTTATTTCAGATTATAGCATAGAAAAACACAGAATTTAGAAAGGGAAGAAATCTTAGTAATTAGGCAGGTGTTTTAATGGGTTTCCATAGTTATTAGGATAAAAGCCAAACTCTTTAACATGGCCTGCGAGACCATCTATAGTCTGCTCAGTGCCACCCTTTTCAACCTCTTCTCCCTCTCCCCCGCTTTGTCCTCCAGCCCTGCTGTCCCTCATAGGTCTCAACTTCCTACCATCAGGACTAAGCCCTCCACTGTTGCTGCACCGCCACTGCTTCTCGCCTAGTTACAGCCTACCTCTTTTTCAAATCTTAGCCTTCCCTCACCTGACATACCCTCCTCCACTACACACACACACACACTCACACTCACACACAGGCTAAATTAGGTCTCCTTCATTACCCTTTTCTGAGCTTGTAGTTATTTATCTATTTGTATGGTATTTTAATGATGCTTTCCCCCAGATTGTAAGTTTTATTGAAGGCAAGGACTGTGATTGGCTTTGTTCATTATAATATCCTCAGATTCTAACACAGAGCTTGGAACAGAAGAGGGACTTAAAAATATTCATTGCATGAATGAAGCAGTCCTCCTAATCTGCATCTTCCCAGCACTGCCCATGGCCAAATCCATTAGAAAGGTCTCCACCTCCAATGCCTGGGCCAAGCCCACTTGTCTTTCACTGTCTCTACTGTTAACTCCCCAGTCCAAGCCAAAATCCTATCTTGGATTTTGCAAAGTCCTCCAATCCGGCCTCCATGCTTTGGTTTTTGCCCATCCATCAACTCTACACCATTCCATCTATTCTTCTCCTGACAAGCAAAGTGACCTTTCAAACAGCAAATCTACTGAAATCACTTTACCACTGAAAACTTCCAATGGCCTCTTGCTGCAGTTAAAATCATTAGCAACTTACCGTGGTCCATAAAGTTCTCTGTATTCTGGCCTCTACCTCTATCCTTATCGCCTACTCACCCTCATTCATTCTGTTTCAGAAATACTGGCTTTCTATCTGCGCCTTGTGCTTCCAGATTGGATCCGTCCTCAGAACTCTGCACGCAGTAGACCCTCCATCTAGAACACTTCTCCTCCTCAAGGTCTTTGTCATTGTCTTCTTCTCATCAGCTAGGCCTCAACAAGGCCTTTCCTCACCACTCTTATAATGTGCCCTCTACCCTCATTCACTTCCTATCCTATATATGTCCTTGTTTTACATATTTTATTTTAGAAAGCTCTCTAAAGCTGTGTAATTGTGCTTCGCTGTTGCCAAAATGCCACTGGGCACTTCAGTGACTGCTTGATGACAAACACAGCTGCAAAAACCACAGCACAATGGAGCCTCTGGTGAGAAAGCCTTCTATCACAACCTTAATGATTTGAAACTATCCCTTCTTGTTTGTTTGCTGTGACCCCTGCCCCTGTCACCTGCTGCTCAGAGGATTTAGGAGACTTTACATTACATCCATTGTTTTCACTTAGAACAATGCCTATCACAGAACAGGCATTCAATGTATAACCTAGATAAAGGATAGATTTGGTCCAAACCCTTTCATTTTAAAGGGAAAGCTGTGTTATAAATCATAGATGAGAGGAATGGATAGAGAAGGAAAATTGACAGTATGTCTAAATAGAAGCAATGTATTCCCCAAAGGCAATAACTTGGAATATTTCCAAAACTTGTGAGTTAGGAAAAGCTAGTCTTCTCTTTGCCACCAGAAAAAAAAATGGATATAGATTTTATTATTAATATGTATTCTGGATTCTCAGAATTCAACATTAATATGTAAATGTCCACTTAGACTTTTTAAAATTCTGCACATGCTTGCTGACACTTGGCAGAAGGCTCAGTACAACACTGGATATGGCACTTTGAGGCCTTGGGAGTTGCTGCCTGTTGAATATGTATGATTCATTTTCATTTTTCAGATCAGACTCATAGTTATTGATATCAAACGTACCTGTATTTTAACTGGTGTTTTATTTTTCAGCCCCCAGCTCTAACATAATATGTAACTGAAGCTCAGTTAACATAAACTAATATAGGATTATTCTGAAGTAAATTCTCATCTAAATGATTTCAGTCAGAAATTATATCATTATTTCCCTTCATACTTAAGCTTAATTAAGTTTAAGGTTGGAGATATTTTTAAGTATTTATTACAGCATGAAGTATCTATTAACTGACACTGTCCAAATGATTGAGGCATATATAATATAAACCACTCTGTTAATTGCTACTGGTTATAAAAATAGCTGCAATGAGTATGAATCACCTTTGTATGCCTGAGTATCTAATGGTTCCCTATTTGAAATAGGGAACAATTGGAAGATTAGTGAGTTAAGAAGACTATGATCTTGGGTCGTGATTTCTGCCTCAGTTTTTCAGAGGATAGTTATATCTTAGAAGAAGAGTATGGCATCAAGAAGAATAACGTTCTAGGGAGGGAGACGCGAGAGGGAAGAGATATGGGAACATATGTATATGTATAACTGATACATTTTGTTATAAAGCAGAAACGAACACACCATTGTAAAGCAATTATACTCCAATAAAGATGTAAAAAAAAGAAGAAGAAGAAGAAGAAGAACGTCCTGAAAAATATTCAGAGCCTAAATCAGTAACATTCTCAGAGGAAATTCTTACCTCTCCCTAATACCCCAGATTTATTACAAAGATAAGACCTCTTAATGGAGAACAGGATCACCCAACAGCTTGATTAGTCAAAAACCATGCTGGTTAGGTAGCCAACAAAAAAGGTATTTCTTGGCCCAGGACTCTACTCTACTTAGTAAAACTCTGCCCATTAGTTATGTCTGGACTTCGATTATGCAGGGCTGCCAAGAAAGATGAGAGCTAGTCATTATAACATAACATTTTCCACATAGTTATTCTTGAATTCTGGTGGTTTGGAAATCTGGGGGTCTTAGGTAAAATCTATTGTGGAGCCAGTGATCACACCTGTAAACCAGAGATTTTTTTGCCTTCTTTTTCTCAATCCATGATCACCAATGATTACATCACAGAACTAGTGCTCTACTAACAACTGACAACAATATTTCTAGTACATGTGCGTTGTCATAAATGGGCCATTTCCCTCTCATGGGACAATAATTGTCAAGGGGACTTGTTCTGTTATGAGGTGTTTTCTTAGATAATATCTAACCCCATTAAGGCTACAATTCTGATTACCCTCCTTCTTATCCTCTAAAGGAAAATTAATTTTTCCCCACACCACCACTCACAAATTAACCAGAACACCAAAAGAACAAATCAAAGTATGGAACATACCACCACCATCCTGTCCCAACCAACTGGACATCTGGGGTACACATTTCTCTACTATATATATATATATATATATATATATATATATATATTTCTATTTCAACGCCACACCTCACCTTCCATTCAAGACACTTTATTAATTTACATCCAGAACTTCTCCCCATTTCTTGGGCTGGACAAAAATTTGCTCCAAGACTTCTCAAACTAACTACGGTCAGAGTGGCTGAACCTCACAACTCACAGGGCTGAAGTGCATTTACTTTTATCGGGTCATTTTCCAACTTTAATACCATTAATCCAGTGACCTTCAAACTCCCTGAACAACCTGAAGTTTCATGGGTTCTTTATCATTCTGTCTTCTCTCACACAAAAAAATCACAACAGTAAACTTCATTTGCTACCTGATTTTGAATTCTAATTCAGAGATATCCCTAATTAAAGCTCTGTGGACTAGAAGGAATACAGAAATATATCCTGAAGAGTCAAAATTGGAGGCTCAGCAAACTTAAACACACACTTTGCCTGCTTAGACGTTTCACCAGGACAACCAACCATGCCGGTCCAGCCAGGAGCCTGTGGGAAGGAAGGATGATGCCAAGATCACCATAATCAGAGTCCTCATCCCAACCCCAAGGACCATCATTCCACTGAGAGTGAGAATGCCAAATTCACAGAGCCCCCAGAGAACCTAGACATCTTAGTAAAACCCAAATGTAGACAGAAAATATGGTTTCCTTTTTTCATCAAACACAGATCTAAGACTTCTGGATAGAGAGCTTGCCTATCATTGGCCCTCAAGGCACCAAACCTGACTAGCTCACCAAAGCTATTTAAGAAACAAATATTTGGAGCTTCAAGTATAAGTCTGTGCCACCTCAACTGCTGAGGATCTCTGTCTACACAGCAGCTGTCCCTTGGCACCTTCCTTGATGTCACAGCAGGCCCGAGGAAACATTCCTCACTTGCCTATTGTACTGTTTATTAAACTCCTTCAACATCAACTTTGCCTTTCTGGTACTATGATGCCTTCTACCTACTAGGCACTTAAGCTCTGTCCTTGATGGTGCTATAAGGACCCTGTCTCTACCGAGGTACCCACTTGTACTTGAAACCCAGGGATTGCTTTATAAGTCAGCCTGACGCCACTGGATAGGATAGATACTGTGGGACCAGCTCTGCACTGTCAGATCTGAGGACACCCTTACTTGCAAATCAGCCTTACCTTAACTAAGCACTGGGGCTAACTCTTACTAGCTTCCACATTGATGAAAGAAAGGTCAGTGTAAAATCCCTAGGGCAAGAAGTCCTGAGACTGTGTAAGCTTCTCTTAGAAAATTCATTTATGACTTGTAGCAGAATGTATCAAGCAAATAGGCTGGATGAGAGTCAGAATTAACATTCCCTGCAATGAACCTAGATGTAGCTTAAAGGAACTAATGGGATTGTCACCATGATAAACAGGAATTACTGGCAGCTTTGCATCCTCAAGGGTGCCAAGGGACCAAGGACAGGCATAATTCCATCTGCTGTGTCCCTTGCTCAATGCAACCCATTAAAAATATCATGAAATCTCTTTAGTGGATTATAAGCAGTTTTTTAAAAAATGGAATAGAAAATATCAAATGCATCACACATAGTAAGGATAAGTGTAACTTACAAGTTTTATATGTGTATGTGTGTGAATGCTATGTGCACACTAGGCCCCAGTGTAAAGTGTATTCCTTACACAAACACTGCTTTGATAAAGTAAGTATTCTTATTTCTTTACAAGAGTCATAACATCTTCAGAACAGGGAGGTATCCTTACTTCTATATGAACTCACCTTCAGGAATTTTATTATCCTTAAAAAAAACACTAGTATTGGATTTTTTCATTTTTGAATGATTTCACTTTTGAAAAGGTGTGTATACATTGAAAGTACTGGCTCTTCTTTAAAAGGATGTATAATCCATATTTAGTAAATGGCACTCTAACTCATCTGGCTCTCTGGTCTTCTTCCCTCAATCCTCCACCCCACCATTCCTACAGTCTGACAAAATGCAGCCATTTTCATTTACCTTTTTGTACATCTAAGTACCCAGTTTTCCAAACTAACATTTAGCACTCCCTGTAGTGCAATAAAACTGTTACAAGCTTTTGTTCAACTGATACTGAATTCTGGTTTCCTTCTCTGAATCTCAAACATTCTTGAGGTCTTTGTGCCTTTAGTGGCCAGATCACATCATTATCCTTTAAGCCTCTTGAATACCTTTAGAATTTATGATTCAAAGACAGCTGTTGACCCAGCAGTAGCTGTCTGGACTAACTGAATCCTCACCCTAAATATCAAACAAAGAAGGGGAAAACCTGGGCTGAGATTCCATAAATGCTTGGGTTTGGTTTGTTGTCTAACTGAGATCTTCAATGACATCATTCCAAGTGGATTTTAAACCTCTGCTTTTACTTTCAGGGATTTCTGATGCAAACACATTCATATACCATAATGAGTAAGAGTTATACCAAGGCGTGCACACAAAATGCCAAAAAAATCTCTACAAAGAATAGTTCATTTCATATCTACTCATTCACAAGAGAATAAAACTGTTTATAGACTAGACAAGCAGGCATTCCCATTCCACATAATTAAACTATAACTCAGCTTTAACAATTTGATCTATAAAGGCAATTAGCTTCTGCAGAACTTGGAAACTGTTTGTCCTGACGGATTATGAAACGTGTCACGGAGAAGTATACAATTTAGTGTCTCGGAGTCACCCTCTGAAATATAAATAATGTTTTGGAGTTTCAACTAATATAAATACAGTACTCAAAAAAGTAAAAATAAAGATGAATCAGTTTCTCAGGAACCCTGTAACAAAGAGTGGAGTGAGTCAACAGATGTGCAGTTCACTCAACATTTTACTTCTTTAGGATTTTAAACATTTCATACTTTTCTTTGAGAAGACTCTATTTAGTTTAAAGGGCATCTTGTGTCATTGAATTGAGGATCAGAAAGAAGAGAAAGCAAAGAGGATTTAGATTACATGAGGGAGGACAGGGCTCCTTACGCATTGGATGATGCTGTTCTGGTCTTGAGGATATTTTGTTTCTGTCTAGACTGGTTTGAGAATGGTCTTGGTCAGAGGTGAGGTTATAGAATCATTTATGATCCTGCCCCCTTTTTTATTCCGCAATACTCCATATAACCACCAGGAGACAGTACACTAGGGTGAGACTGTTTCTCAAGAACTGTGAGACAGAGGAAGAAAGAGAAATATTCATGAATTATCTTTTTTTTTTTTTTTATTGTGGTATGCGGGCCTCTCACTGTTGTGGCCTCTCCCATTGCGGAGCACAGGCTCCGGATGCACAGGCTCAGTGGCCACGGCTCACGGGCCCAGCCACTCCGCAGCATGTGGGATCTTCCCGGACCGGGGCACGAACCTGTGTCCCCTGCATCAGCAGGCGGACTCTCAACCACTGCGCCACCAGGGAAGCCCCCATGAATCATCTTTGAAAAAAGCTCTTCCCTCCATTTTCTTTGTTTTCTCCTTCAAAACCTCTTTTTGTTTGGATTATTTGAGATTCTAGATGGATTCACTGATTTTGCCTATTTTCCCTCCATTTTCCAGTTTCTGCCTTTTTGTTCTATATCATGTAAATGTATTCCTGATCTCATCCTCTGATTCTTCTTTTGAACTTCTCTTTTCTGATATCATGACGATGACAGAGTCTATTTGCCTCTTATTCAGGATTTTAGATAAACATTCCGTTTTTATCCTCAGCCACTCATCACAGAAGTACTTGTTTCTTCCAATGCTGTGCCTTCGTTGGTCAGTATGATAGGTTTGTCTTCACCTGAGCTTTTCGCTTTTCCATTACTAGTCATTCATCTTTTTGAGCTTCCAAAATTTTGTTACTATAGTCTTCTTTCCCATTCTTTAGTGAAAACAGCTTTTCTATTTGTTTAATGGGATTTCAAGAAGTAGCAACAGTAAGCATGCATAATCAATCCATCACATTACACTGAATATCTTCCAAATTAACTTGATGGGTTTCTCAATAATGATGCCACTCCAATCCCTGCTATTACTGAACTACTAGTTCTACCCTTGTGTGATTCCAGTTAAACTCTAAGGTATCTGAATCTTGTACAAAATGACCCATTTCCAGAAACAAACAAACAAAACCTGATGGAGACAGCTGTGTCATTCTAATGAGTTCATCCTAAAGAGATAATCTGTAACTTCCTACAACCTATATCCATGACTTCTTCAGACAGAAAACATTTCCAGGAACTATTAAAGCTTGCTTTAGCAACTTCTTCCCCTATCCTTGACTCATATTAACCAATTCTTCCCATTGCTTCTCTTTCCTAATCTCTACCCACATGCCAAGGAAACCTTACCTGTAATATTTTCAGCTCTCCTCCCATGACTTCACAATTTAGATTCATCCAGTCACTGCGTCAGATACCTGAGTCAATTTTGACCCTCTTTCCTCATGTTTGATCAGGTACCAAATCCTGCCAATTCATCCTCTTGAGTATCTCCTAACGTGTTTCCTCTTCCTTTGCTCCACAGCCCCTGACTCAGGGCCTGTGTCAGGTATACAACTGGCCCGTTGGTCCATCCAATCTTCCCCCTTGAATCTATCACCCACACTGCAGGAGCAATCTTTCTCACACATACATACACACATATGTGTATACATCTTTTTGTTAAAATTATCTGATAGCTACCAACTGCTGACAGAGAAAATAAAAATTCTTGAACTGGTACACTGGTACACATTTTTAAAATCTTGGCCCCTGGACTTATTTCACCTCCTGTTCTTCCCCAACCAACACCCTGAGCAGCAGCCACATGAAACTGCTTGTGGATTCCCAAATATGCCATATTTTATCTTTATACTGCTGAGTTTGTATATACTTTTTTATCTCTGTGGAATGTCCTTCCTTAATTGAGTTTGTTTTCTGAAATCCTATTGTGTTCCACAGTGTTCAATGCAATTCTCTCTTCCTCTGTGCTTGCCTAGCGTTTTTGTTCTCTATAACCCTATGACTTGTTTACATGTTTTCCTTTCTAGACTGAGTTATTTCGAGCAGGGACTGTGCCTTTATCCTTATGGCTGTTAGGTAGCACAGAGTCTGGCACTAAGGCATGTAACAAATATATAGAATAAACAACTCATTAGAATCTGCTGCTTTCTCACTATTTCTCTAGATATTACCAGATTGAATCTGTCTGTTCCCATCTTTACTGGGAACCACAGCCTGAACACTTGATATATTTAAAGAACAATAAAGATGACTATATAATAGTATAAAACCGTGTTGAGACTAGGTTTGGCATATAACAATTTTCTTATGTTAAAATTTAATGTTAAATAGTATACTTTTTCATAAATAGTATACTTTTTCATCAAATCTGAAAAACCAAGATTGCATATATTTGAAATATATTTTTCATTGATCAAAAATGGAGTATACAACTAATTGAATTCATACCATAATTAAGTTATATGATGTTATATTTACTGAAGTACTAACTATAAATAAAATAGAGATTATAAGTAGCAACATGGATATGGGCAATAAGAACAAGCTACATCACTTTCCCACCCTCTCTTACTCTTGGCTCCAATACTGTCATAATCAGAATGTCATAATTAAGTGGGCTAGACTTTAGGATATCTCAAATCTCGATACACATTTGAATTACCTAGGGAGTATTTTTATCCTACCATCATCGTCATCATCTTCACAAAAGTAATGCATACAATTTAATAAGAAATTCAAATAATGCAGATTATATGAAACAGAGTATAAATGCCCCAACTCTCTGATTCCATTCCCAAGAGGAAACTACAATTTACTAAAGAGTGTATTAAAAAGTTTCTTTTAAAAATGTTTAGGTCTTTATACATCTACCTGTCCAGCATCTACCACCCATGCCCGTCACACACACACACACACACACACACGCACAAAAACACACCTATATTTTTATAAAACACAAATGGAAATATGCCATACATACTAGTCTAATATTGCTCTTTTCACTTAAGAGTGACCTTGGACATCTTTCCATATCAGCTCATGGAGATATACCTTATTTCTCACTCTTTTTAATGATTAAGTCCTATTCCATTCATTCAAAAGTATCTTCTGAGAAGCTACCATGTGCCTGGCGCCAAGCCAGATACCTAGAAGTAGAACTGAGAAGAACCCTGCAGCACACCCCACCCCGAGTACAAAACCGCCTATGGCCCCTGCCTGTATTTTGTAGAAAAGCTGAAGTCTCCCAGGCCTCCCAGTCACAAAAGAGCAGACTTGAGTAGCTGATGATTAGGACAATAGAGTCACAGGCTCAGTGTCTGATGCACATTCCTGAGTTGTTTTACAGATACTATAACTGCCACCAGAGGACATGACATAAGCTGCTCCATCTTGAGCAATACTGAATCTATGGTTAGCACAATTCCAAGAACTGGCCTCAAGAGATTGGGATTAACGTTCTTACTCATAATAATCTATATCTTTGTAGGCATCAAAATAATAGTAGCTTGTTGTGACCGAATATGTAAGTGGGCAACTAAAATTGTCAGCAAAGTGATGTTACAGACCCATGTTGACACCTGCTCTGAGAATATGGTGCCCTATGTCAGCAAGAAGAAGTTATAGAAGACGGACCTTTACCCCTAATCACATAGAAATGGAATGATGTTTGACAGTGGGGAATTGAAAGCAGCTCTTTTGCCCCTTTCCTGTTTGCCCATTTCTGTTCCCCTCTAACGTTGAAAGAATCTAATTAACCTGTTGATTCTTTTCCTAGATAAAAAGAAGTAAGAATGAAGAATTAAGTAGTTAAAGAATGACTAGCTCTCTACCCCCAAACAGCCTCCTTAGCAATACAGCAGACAGATCACGTGGGCAAGATAACATCTGAAGAGAGATCCAGCCAGCCTGCACACAATGGAGAAGGATGCAGAACCCCCAACCTCCCTCCCTGCTTTTTCCCTTTAAAAACTGTCATGGCTGATCAGAATCTTCGGAGTTGGTCTCTGGACATGAGTCCACCTTCTCTCCAGATTGCCAGCTTTTCTGATTAAAGGACCTTTCCTTTCTATTGACACTTGCCTCTTGAATTATTGGCTTTGGAGCAGGGAGCAGCTGAGCCTGAGTTCAGTAACAGAAGTGACCCTAGACTCTGCCTCATACCCCATGGGCCTCATTCCCCATATTAAGATCCATCTGTAGCTCCATCACCCAGAGAATAAAGTCTAAAATAACATATCATACAAAGCCACTTTTATAATTCTCAAGCCTGAGTGCTACCCTTCCTTGCTTTAAGCCTTTTTTCCGTAACATGAATAACTTGTTCCTCTCCACACACTTTGGGTCTGGCCAGTTGGGAATCTGTATATGATCCTGATAAACAACCTGATTTGAGGACTGCTAGCCTATAAGACATGTTCTGAGAAGTGCTAGTAGCGTTACCCACATGCTCATTTGGTCGTTCAGTTAACAAATCCTTATGAGGCACTCTACTGACCACTAGAGATACAAAGACGAAAAAGTCAGAAAGAGAAAAACAAATATCGTATATTATCGCATATATGTGGAACCTAGAAAAATGGTACAGATGAACCGGTTTGCAGGGCAGAAATTGAGACACAGATGTAGAGAACAAACGTATGGACACCAAAGGGGTAAAGTGGTAGGGTGGGGGGCGGGTGGGGGTGTGATGAATTGGGAGATTGGGATTGACATGTATACACTGATGTGTATAAAATGGACGACTACTAAGAACCTGCTGTATAAAAAAATAAATAAAATAAAATTCAAAAATTAAAAAAGAAAAAGATTCCGTCTCTGCTTTTAAAGGAGATTAAGTCTAATGGAGAGATACATGTGAAACATCAAGAAATAATAACAACAGAAAACAGTCTGGGGGCTTTTACTCTAAGTCAGGTAATCTATTTCATATATGTATGATTGCATTTATCCTTACAATAACTCTAAAAAGTAAATTTTATTATTATTATCAACATTATTATTCTAATTTTAAAGAAGGTAGAGAAATAAAGTTCAGAAGCTGAGGCAAAGAGAAGTCAAGTCAAGCAATCTGCTAATAAATACAATATAGTAAAATTCTGCTAGCATATACAGTATAAGATTTTTTTTCTTAATTTCTGACTTTCCTTCTGTCTCCATTGTTTGCCTTTGGGGGACATCTCTGAACTCTGGAGTCTCTGAAATGCAAGTCACAGGAATTCAGAGCCCAGTCACTGCCTGAGGCCATCCGGCTCAGAGGATTTTATCTTGCGAGACTCTCTGGGGCCTAGAGTGCTCTTCAAACCTGAAGCCTGTCAGTCCTGGGCAAGAATTCCAACTCCAGCAAATGACTTTAAGCAATGTGAGGAAGATAAACCCATTGTGATAAATGATATGGCTAAGAGTATTAGCTACAATAGCTCTTCCTGTTTCTGTCTCCAAAATTAAATGATTCTGTGGTGTTTGAATTTGCCTTCTTTATAAATGACTGAGAATTCTGCACCTCATGGGTATAGCATGTGTAAGATGCTGACCAAGTCAGCCTTAACATTTCTCTCAGCTTGACTAAACTAGTCAAGCTTCTTCAAGATGATAGGATCCAACCTCCTTTTCCTTAGAGCATTTACTTTAGAAAATTTGCAACTGAATTCTTTCTCTGCCCCTATGAGATGGAAATCTTCTCTCAGCTTCTTGCCAGTTTTGCAGCTCAGGAATGTCTTTCTCAAGGACCTAGGAGATATTCGTTTGAAATGTAACCAACAAAAGACATAGCACCCCTGTCTCCCAGTCTCTGTGGGAGGGTAGCAGCCTAACTTCAATTAGCACCGATTAGCAAATACAGGTGACCTAATCACACTGACCAACCCACCTACTAATGCCCTCCAGTATTTCCCCACCAGCTCACCCCATCACTTACTCAGCACTTAGAAACTCTCCTGCCTTTCTTTCAGAGGAGTTAAATTCAATCTCTCTCCCCTACTGCAATAGTCTTGAGCAAAATCTGCTCAGCCAGTTTAACTCTGTCTGATACAATTTTTCTGTAACAGTGCTAAACACAAAATCATAAATAAGGACATTCACCACCTCATTCCCAGGAGAATATGAAAGAAAGTAGGGTTATGTGTCACAAAATTCAAAGGCCCTAGGATTTTTGGGGCTATAGGTCTAATATATCAGAAGAGGCTGTACAGTCAGTTTTCTTTTAAAATATAATTCTTTCTGCATTGTTGGTATAGAACGGGCAACATCTGTTTCTTGTTATAGGAAAGACTGACATATCACTATAAAGAAAAATCTATTCCACAAACTCTAAGTTCATCTTCTAAATAGTCATGCTTTCCATGAATATGCTGAAATATTAAAGGTACATGATTTCAGTTTAAAAATTTTTTCAAAACATGAAATGAGTAAGAACAGAAAAATCTGACCCCTCACCACCTCCTGTGACCTGTTAATAGGTCTCTGGAGTTCATGATATATTAATTTCACCTTAGAAAATGCTAACTCTTTTAAAAAACATGTTATAGGTTACATCCAGTTGCTACTGAACTTGAAACACCAAATGCGGATGACTAAAAAATTACTTTTCAATTAAGCAAATCAATGCCCATAGGAGAACATTAGAAGTGAATGGACTCTTGCCCAGGAAATAGCAGGCAAGTGCAATTGTAGTATATTGAGTTGCCAGAAGATAGTTTCTTAGCCTTGCTGATGCTAATATTTAAAAACACATTAAAATCATGATACAACTGAGAAGTTATGATTTCTTGCAATTATAGAAACAGATAAATTACAACAGGCCGATTGTAAAAATTTCTGAAATTGTGCCACTATCCTTTGTCCAGCATCCCAGGAGACATCTTACTTAGGTGTCATCAAAACCCACATTTATATCTCCACTCCTCTGCAGCCCTGAGCTCCAGGCTCACATTCAATGGCCTAAGCAACAGCACCACTTCGATGATTAATAGGCATTTCATAATTATCATATCTAAAGTCAAGGTTTATACCTCATCTAACTATTTTGCCCCTATCTTCCACACCTTAAGAAATGGTACCTACCACTACCTCAGACCTCAAACCTTAGAATTATCCCCGACTCCTCTTTCCCTGGCACCCCATTAGCAAGACTTACCAAAAAAAAAAAAAGACAAAAAAAGCAAAACAAACTAAACTAAAAGCCCCCAAAAAACCCACTTTGCCACTTTTAAAACATCAATCCAACCACTTCTCATCATAACCCACCTCTTCAAGCCACCATTGTGTCCAGCTCGACTTCTGCATTAATCTCATATTCTTTATACCTCCTTTCCCATAGTCCTATATACACACAAACCTTCACAATGCAATCAGAAAGAACAGTTACAGTTCAAACCAAAGCACTGCACTTCCCTGCTCAAATCTTTCCATTGTTTTCTCCACCACATGAGAATGAAAACCAAAGCACTCAGCATGCTTTTTTCTCCATTTTTATTGCTTGCCAATTCCCAGCCTTGCTGTCTCCTCTCCAGTCAGAAAACAAAGCTCCTTCTTCTCTTGGGGCACTTACACTTCCCTTTGCCTGGAATGTTTTATCCCCAGAATTTTTCAGCTGACTAGCTCTGACACTTAATTCAGATCTTTGCTCACATATCACCCTTTTAGGAAAAACTGACTAATGTAGCCTCCTCCTTTTCATTCTCCTCTTTATCACTTCATTCTGTATCTTAATCTGTTTTTGTTTTGTTTTTTCTTTTGTTTGTGTTTTTGACTTTCACTCTGTAGTACTTAGATTATAGGTATGCTTATTTGCTTACTTTCCATCTCTTCCCACCAGAATGTAAGCACTATGAAAGCAGGGACTTTGTCTCTTTTTTTTTTAATTGTTGGATTGTCAAAGGCTGGTAAGATGTCTGGCACATAAACCCTGTAGGGTTTAAGAAATATATGCTGAATGACTACATGCTTTCCACGTTCCACAGACCCTGAAAGAGACATCACTTTCCTCCATCAACCAGCTCTTTCTCAGATGACATTTTGTCAGCTGTTCCTTCACTTTTCTAAATTAAAGACTTTAGAGTCTTCCGTGAAATGGTTCTTCTTCTTGACACCAGACCCACTATATTCCAATCCTGTCCTTTCTTCTTTCCTCCCCACTGTCACCACCAAGTTAACTTAGCATTTCAGAATATTCTATTCCTCTCTTCTTCAGGAGATAGAGAACATGTAAGGAAAAAGATGTAAATTTGCCAATCAGCTACATGACAAGGGCAGCTGAGTCCAGGAAAAGGGATGAGCTCTAAAAATAGAATGTACAAAATTAAGAAGGGAGAGCCTTGCAAGATACCCACAGTGGAGAGTAAAGAAGAAAAAGAAAACTAAGTGATATCGAAAACTAAAACATTGCCTGCCATATCAGTAAACAAAGGCTGTTGCAGCCATCAAGCCGTCACATTACCGCCACCAGGATGGTGAGCCGTGAGGGAGCTCAGGATGGAGACAAACAGGCTGCCCACTGCCAAGCCCCTCTAGCAGTCAGCTGCTGCAGCCATCCTCCACAGTACACCCTGAGGAAACTCAGGATGAGAAAACACATGATACTGGCCCCTGATAGCTGAGGTACATATCAAAGGAATGACTTCAATGAGCCCAGACTCTTGCGTCTTCCCATACACAGAAAAGCACTAAATTCCTTAACTTGAGATATCTGGTTTTCTTTAATTTACAGTAACCTTTTGATGTTCTGACTACCTGATCTTTTGTTGCAAAAACTCCTATATATTCTGGCTGCCCACCCCCTTGCTTCTTCGGAACAGTTTTTTCAACGTTATCTGAGATGCTGTGTCCTGGGCTTGAATTACTGAGAAACTCCGCCGAATAGAACAACTCTCAACTTTTAGGTTGTGCATTTTTTTTCAGTTGACAACATCAAGAGCAGAATTTAAAAAGCAGTACAGTCTCCTTCACGCTGCATCCAGAGCTAGTTTACTGATATACAGATTGATCATTCACCCTTCTAAAACTCTTCAAGGACTCTCCATTTCTAATACACACTGAAGCCCAAAATCTTTAGATTTGAGGCCTGAAACCACATTTCTCACTGTCTCTCTACATATACCCTGTACTCACAGCAAAGCAAATTCCATTTTTCTCAGATACAAGTTCATGACCTGATTCCCTCAGTTCCAGTGAATTCTTAATAACCTCCCAACCGCCTTTCTTGAATGGCTGGATAGCATTTACAGCACTCTGCATTAAAAGTATTTTTAAGCATGCCTGACTTCACTATCTTTCTGGACTATGAAATTTCTAAGGAACAAGGACTGTATCTTTTTTTTTTTTTTTTTTTTCTTCTGTACGCGGGCCTCTCACTGCTGTGTCCTCTCCCACTGCAGAGCACAGGCTCTGGACGCGCAGGCCCAGCGGCCATGGCTCACGGGCCCAGCCGCTTCGCGGCACATGGGATCCTCCAGGACCGGGGCACAAACACGTGTCCCCTGCATCGGCAGCCGGACTCTCAATCACTGCACCACCAGGGAAGCCCCAAGGACTGTATCTTATTTGTAGCTCTAAAAATAAATGTTACCTTGGAGAATTTAATTTTTCTGAATCCTCAGTTTCCTTATTAAACAGGAGAAAGAATACTAGTAATAACCACATAGTATGTTGAGAATTAAATAATTTATCCAAAACATTTAGAATAGCCCTGACCCATAAGAGTTAATTATTACTATTATCATTTTTTTAATTATTACTATTAATTGTACCTCCCCATCTCATTATCTAGGATTTGGCTGGTATTCAATATTGCTTCTAAAAGAGCAAGGGAATATCTGGAAAAGTACATTCTGCAGGGGGGCAGGGGGAAGGTCTTTAAGCACATGCCAGGTGACGCAAAAAAGGCTCAAAGTCCAGGTAGTAATAAAACATCCCCAAGCTAGGCAAGCAAGTATGAGGAATTTCATAAAATGAGGAGAACACTGAAGAGTTACAGAGAGAGGTGACTAGAAGAAGAGGCGATGTTCAAAATCTACTCTCTCAACCAGTTTTGCAGTGATGGGAGGGAGCAAGGTTGCGTATTGCAAGTGGTAACAAGTCAAATAAGAAATCCGGGCTTCCCTGGTGGCGCAGTGGTTGAGAGTCGGCCTGCCGATGTAGGGCGCACAGGTTCATGCCCCGGTCCGGGAAGATCCCACATGCCGTGGAGCCTCTGGGCCCGTGAGCCATGGCCGCTGAGGCTGCACGTCCGGAGCCTGTGCTCCGCAACGGGAGAGGCCACAACAGTGAGAGGCCCGCGTACCGCAAAAAAAAAAAAAAAAAAAAAAAAAAAGAAATCCACATTTGGTCGCTTTTAATAGGCCTGTTTCTAAGAGAAGCAAAGCTGCACTTGAAAAGGATAAGCTTGGTGATATGCACCAAAGTATATGTCGGGAGGCGGGAAGACAGGAAGAATTACTGCAGCCTCAGGGCCCCAGATCAGAAAAAAGAAGAGGAAAGGAAATTATTTCATAATTGAAGGAAGAAAGAGGAACTTTCTGTGGAATCATCCAAGTCTGCTTTTCCAGTCCTCCTCCTGACCACTGACACATATTTTTGAGAAGCAAAATAGTTGGAAGGGCAAGAAAAGCGCATGTAGATTTCTGGCAAGACACCCACAGACTCATTAATACGAGCTGATCCATCCAGCCCAGAACTATGTAGCATGAAAAATAAATTCTGAAAATAAGGCCTCGATGTCTCCCTAGAGGCACAAACATAAAGGAAAAAGCTCTTTGCGGAATTTTACTTCGGGCTCTTTGGCAAACCCAAGCAGAGGCAGATCCATCCACCAACACTTAATGAACACAAACTAATCATGTAACATTTTGCTCTGGGCAGTTGGTATTCTAAAATTAAATGCAAGCTCCCACTTGCTACCCATAACAGAGCTGAAAGAACTGTCCAACACTGACAGAACAGATTTTCATTCTTGAATCAAGCATAGGAAGTGTGTAAGATTTGGGGTTAATAAATGTGTCAGAAAGGGACTGAACAGAGGGATGAAGGCTAAAAGCATCTAGAAGTCAGAGGCTTGTTTCAGCAACACAGTCAGCAAATTTGGCTTTTTCTTTCTGGAGCACACATTTTTGCGGCATTTTGTGAGTACGCGAAAGTTTGTCCCTAAAACCAGGTTAATAACTTTGCAAGACTTAATGGATAATGGGGAACAGAATTCAGTTTAAGAATTTACACCATTCTTTACACCACTAGTTTTACATCAATGGCAGAAGTGTGGGGGAATGGAAGGCCATGGGCTTATCTGGGTTACTTGAGGTCACTCATTAGCTTCTGTAAATTCTTCATGTCCTGGGTTAAGTAGATATTTTGGGAAAAGAAAAAAAAAAGCTGGGGACTTCCCTGGTGGCGCAGTGGTTAAGAATCCACCTGCCAATGCAGGCGACACGGATTCGGGCCCTGGTCCGGGAAGATCCCACGTGCCATGGAGCAACTAAGCCCGTGCACCACAACTACTGAGCCTGTGCTCTACAGCCTGCGAGCCACAACTACTGAGCCCGCGTGCCACAACGACTGAAGCCCGCGTGCCTAGAGCCCGTGCTCCACAAGGGAAGCCGCTGCAACGAGAAAACCGTGCACTGCAATGAAGAGTAGCCTCCACTTGCCGCAACTGGAGAAAGCCTGTGCACAGCAACGAAGACCCAACACAGCCAAAAGTAAATAAATAAATTTATTTATTTTTAAAAAGCTGTGATTATGATATGTTCCCAGGGTACTCCTCTTAGTCTACCTGATCCTGATGTACTTATAATCATGACTTGAGCTGTGTCCTTTTGTCTAGAAAATTTTACATGTCAGGTTCTTGTAAAGCTGTAAGGGGACGCAGCCATACCTGTTCATTTGTGAATGGACTGTGGCTGCTTTGGTGCTACAATGGCCAAACTGAAAGTTACAACAGAGACTGTATGGCCCACAGAGCTGAAAATATTTATCTGGGCTTTGAAGAAAAAGTTTACTGATCTACTTTTAGATGATTAGGCAAGTCAGGCAGTGTCTCAATAACCTTTTAATATATTCAGTATTGTTCTTACCATTGTTTGTGACTCAGGGATCATCTCAGACTTTCCTCATTTCAGACTCACTTGAATTCTGGCCAGAACCATATTTTTACCAGCTTATGAATATTATAAATGTTGGAAATCTGTCTACCAAAAGTCACACTCACATTCAAAAGAACTAACACTCTGGGGAAAATCTCTAAGAGTGCAAGAAACGTAGAAAAAGCAGAGCAGTGCAGGGCTTTGTGACCACCTAGAGGAGTGGGATGGGGAGGGTGGGAGGGAGGGAGATGCAAGAGGGAAGAGATGTGGGGATATACGTATAACTGATTCACTTTGTTATAAAGCAGAAACTAACACACCATTGTAAAGCAATTATACTCCAATAAAGATGTTTAAAAAAAGAAAAAGCATTGCAGTGAACCAATGGTGCCTCAAAGGTCTCAAGCAACTACAAGTGGAAATTATAACAAGCATTAGATGTTCCTTGTCAGTAAAAATTACATTTCTCTGCCTCCTTAATCCTGTTCTTTGTACAACGGTTTGCAAACACTCAAACACATTGATTTCAAGGCCTTCATTGGGGGTGGGGTGAGAAGTAATTTCTGAAGGGAGCCCTGATATTTCTAAGAGATGGGTATTCCCCTTCACTTGTCTATAAGTGATATTGTCACACTGTGTAAAACACATTGCCATTATATGGAATTTCTTAAGGGTATAAGGATTAATGAAAAGAAAAGGAAAGTAAGTCAGGCAAAACTTTATAAAGAACTTGCTTATGAAAGTCAGGTGAAATACTAAATAAGGAAGAAAAGGTCAGGTCCTAAAACTATGTTTGAAAAAAAGGTAAGGGGGATTCAAGCAAAACCATATTTCTAATGGTAGAACTTTTTTCAAATCATATTTTAATTGCAGAAATATTGGGTTGGCCAAAAAGTTCATTCGGGTTTTTCCCTAACATCTTACAGAAAAACCTGGTAGTTGGGGATCTTTCGTCCAGGTGGGCTCTGGGAGGATGGAAATGCTGAGGAAAAGTAATATTGCCTTGATTTTAGCTAATGAGTGGTATTGTTTCTTTATCTATAGCCTGTTTTTATAAATACAAGGATTTCTATCTGTTTACTGACAAGAAGTTGACATTACTGTTACTGTTTTTGATAACTCAAATTAAATCCTTTCTTCCTTTTTTCCTCTAATAGTTATTTGTGCACAAACTGTGTTAGGATTTAAAAATATAATTTTAAAATCTGAGGATCCCAGCTGTCATGGAGTTTATAGCCAAAAAGTGGTTTGTGAGGAGAAGGGTTAGTATTTAGAAGAGAAACATCTAAAAGTTTACAGACTGAGCCAATGCCCTCTTACAAAACTTAGAGGGACAAACATGGAGGCAATTATACAAAAATTATTTTGTTGGTACTTATTATATGCCAAAAACTATCCTAAACCTTATATTATCTCACCTGGTTCTCATAATCCTATGACATAGGCACTATTATTATTATGCCCATTTTACAGATGAGAAAACTGAAAATGAGGTTACATGACTTCCCAGGGCTACAAAGTAACTAGCAAAAGGAGCTGATAATCCATTGCAGGGAGACTGACTCCAGAGCCCATTTGGGAGCACTCGGCTACAATGAGGGATTGAGAAGGATATGGATGGACCGAGAAAATATAAGGAGAGGAAGAGGGAAGACTGAAGAGTGTTTTCTCCAGGCTGTGGGTATCCTGATCTCTCTGAGTCTCCTATGTGTGCCCATGACAGTTTGTGCATTGTTCAGTTAGAGAAAATGCCAGATAGCTTGTCTGTGCCTCCCCCAGACTGATACTCCCGACTCTGTCTGGTTCATATCTGGATCCCAAGAGCCTGACAATGCCTGGTCTTTGGAGGGTGCTCCATCATGTTTGCTGAAAAAATGTATATGTGGGAAAGGCATAACTTCTGAGAGGGGCAAGGAAAGGGCAAGCAGGTTCAGACAACACGCTAAAACTTCTTTATCACAACTGTTCTGACAACATTCCTTATCGAAGTTGTTTCCTTCATGACTTGCCTAACATACCTCTATTTTGCCTGCACAACTGAACACCTGGATTTTTAAGAAAGAATGAAATTTGAGGATAATGAAGTATGGACTAAAAAGAACACCAAGTCAAAAAAAAATGAATCACAGAACCTTAGAGAACTGGACCATAGGTCAATTAAGAAACCATGATCAATTATAATTTAGGAAACTAGATTCTAGCAAGGTTGAGTGTCTTCTTCAAAGTTACCAGTTAATTAGTAGCAAAGCCAAGACCCTATCTCCTAAAAGTGTGACAGTCCTTCACTCAGTACACACTGAGGCTTCGCCCTAAAAAGAGAATGAAACAGGGATGGCACTGGGAAAGGAGGATCTGCAGGTTTACACAAAACGTTAGGAGTATAAAGAGGGATTTGATGAGGGAAATACAGAGATGCAGAGTTGAGGGTGGTAAATGAAATAAGATTCATGAACAAGTAACCGTTATTCCTTAAAACCAAAATCTCACGTTATACTGACTTCCACCCACTTAAAAGTGTTTTACGTTTATTCTCACACTTTTGCCTAATATTTCTTTAGCTGGATTGTGGTGGGGGGGGGGAACCAAAAAACTTTAGTACGTTGAAAATTGCTTCCCAGTATAATCATGTATGTCAAGAGAACTGGAAAAAAATGTGAGAAAAAAAGCTGTTGCTAGTGATCTTACATATTGTTCTTAATATTTAAGTGGGAAAAACAAGGTGCTGATATTTGTATCTTGATATATTATAGAATGCATCTTCTATGCCTTCCTTGGTTCTCTGTCCATTTTCATTTCGTTTATAGAACTTGCACTTTTCATTACAAGAATATTATATAGAATGTCGGGTAGGTGTAGGGAAATGGCACAGCCAGTGGGAAAAAAACCTACCACTCAATGATTAGTAATACAAAAACTCAGGAATACATTTGTTTTTTGTTTGTTTGTTTTGTTTCACATTTTATTCTTAATTGGAACAATCTCAAGTTAGTCAGCCTACATAATGGCACGTGATTTTGTTGTTTCTGCTAAATAAGTCAGTTAAGATTGGAATGTTATTTTAATTGAGTGAATTTATGTCAACATTTCTCAGAAAAAAGGAGGAAAGGAAGGACAAAGGAAGAAGAAAAAGGAGTTACTAGTGTGTCACAGAAGATACACCATCACACAAAAAATAATAATTTTTAAAACATTACCTCAATCCTAGAGGGAAACAAAAATGATTCCATCAAATTGTGCAGAGAACTGTGTAAAGCTTGAGAAGTGACTCAAAAGCAAGACAGATTTGAATTTCATCAAATCAGAAATGGCACAGTAATTAATAGAACCTGCAAAGATCTTGTACATGTAACCTGTGTTTAAAGGGAGTGCAGTATTAATAATGTAAGTCTGAAGTTTCTTGCCAGTTAGTTGGATATTAATAGGTTTTTAATCCTTTAGGTTAAACTAGTCCTGAAATAATTGACCACAGATTTAGAAAGAATAATACTCTCTTGGAGTACTTATGAAAAAAGAGGAAATGGATTGATGGCCCTCACTAATAGTTACTAGTTTACCCTCTTTCCTTTCCACTGATCACTTTAGATTATCTCATGGAGGCTGTTTTCTCTTCCTTCCAGAAGAGATACAGAGGCAACGTTAAATTTCTTTTATGTAACTATTTGCTCTAGACTTAAACAGTTGAAGGTACATTCTTTTGTTATTAAATATGATTGTTAGCTTTGACTGCTGACCCTGTATCTCCAACAAGGTAACAGTTCTAATAGCTCTACTAGCAAAATAGCACTTATTATTGATAAAGGATAAATAAGAGGAAGGAAACACAAGAACAAACTTATGGGTCTGAGTTCCATACTCTGTAGTTAAGACTGAAGAGTTTTAATAATAAACAATAGCTTATATTAAATAACTATGTGTGGCTGAGATGGCAATTCTGTATGTTTAAACCAATTCCCTAGTGGTGGTGAAGATTATTTTTATTTTCTTTTTGTTGTTTAAATACATTTTTGAGTATTTTCTTTTGCTAATTAAGGATTTTTAAAGGTCAACTATTAAGGTAGAGAGTATTCTACTTATAAGCATACCTTGGAGACACTGTGGGTTCGGTTCCAGACCACTGCAAAAAGCAAATATCGCAATAAAGCGAGACACACACATTTGTTTGTTTGTTTGTTTGTTTCCCTGTGCATATAAAAGTTATGTTTACACTATACTGCAGCCTACTAAGTTTGAAATAGCATTGTTTCTAAAAAAAATGTGCATACCTCATTAAAAAATACTTTATTGCTAAAACATGTTAACCATAATCTCAGCCTTCAGTGAAGAAGGTGGAGAGTATTCACTATATGTCTGCTATATTTAGGATTCTATTATATCTATTTTGGTTCCACTTTTTGGGGAGGACCATTGACAATTATGGACAATTCATAAAAATTCAGATACAGTTGTATTTTTCCAGTATCCAGTATAATTTGAGAGTCCTCCTGCATTTTAAGGACTCGAGATCAAGAGGTTAACTTTCTTTTTCAACTATATATTCAATATTTTTAAACAAATTTTCCTTGAGCTACTCAAGAGGAATCTAGACACAGAAAGTAAGAAATAAAGATTGGCACTTACATGATCCTGGCCTGTATTTTACTGAAAACTCACGGTGCATACTTTGGTGAGCTCTGCTTTCTAATTGTCACAGAAATGCAGAGCTGTACTTTATCTGGGATTTGCTTTGAAAAAAACTATAACAGCAAGGGAGTGAATGAATTTTATGGAACAATAAAAGACCAAAAGATGAAAATGCATTAAAAATCAGAAATAGTTATTATACTCCCTAGGACATTAAAAAGTTAAATTGAAACCTTTTATTGGAAGAACATAAATTGGAAAATATCTCCTGCTGTCAAACATGTGATGCCACATCTGCCTAACTTCACTGTCCTTTAGTCTTTTTATTATTTTCATTTACATATGTTTAAAAATATTGAATATACGGTTGAAAATACCAGGACCAACTGAAGAAGAAAATTAACCTTTTGATCTCGAGACCTTAAAATGCAGGAGGATGCTCAAATTGTACTGGATACTGGAGAAATACAACTGTATCTGAATTTTCATGAATTTCCTGTAATTGTCAAAGGTCCTCCCAAAAAAGTGGAACCAAAATAAATATACATAGAATCCTGAATATAGTAGATATACAGTATTCTGAAGAATCCCATATCAATGGTTCTAGAATTTTCCCCAAAAAAGGCTTTTAGTTCAGTATATGTAGTTAGAAACAAAATATCTATCTATTCATTATTTTAACACATACAGAGTTATGGATATAGATGATAAATATATATTTCAAAAGTAATTGTGGAAATATATTTTAAATTGAATCAGATTTTATGTTTGTTCTGGTCTGGTTGTAATTCTAACCCTAAAACATATCTGAAGCTGCAAAGTTCCTTTTAAGAGTGCCTAGCTTCACAAAGTTCAGCCCCTAAAATCCCATCATGTGGGTCTTTTCCCTCATAGTCAGTCATTTAAAAGATGGCATCCTTTCTGGGCATGTCCTGCTGACGCAAAATGTAGTTCTGTCCTGTACAATGTAATGCCTTCAACCTGTATTTGAAAGCAGAAATGAGGGAGTAAAGGGCAGGATGCTGCATTCGTAATTGAGAACTAGCTTGGGGCAGAGTATAAATTCAGTAACTTAGAGCTTTTTAACCCCCTACTTATACCGTTAGCCCGGCATCTGCTGCTTTTGGTTGGTTAGAGCGAGATTCATCACTTGATTTAAAGTTTTAGAGAACAGCCCTCCTATCCCACTCCCCCGTCCCAAAAAACGGGTGAAGGAGCAGATGACTTTCACAACGAAATTTTTAAAATGCTATAAAGTTAGTAAGAAGATTTAACAGTCACCACTCTATAGAGAAAAGCAGCAGAATTGTCCCTGGGCTTCTGCTTATCGCTCTGGGGTTTCCCACCAACAAACATGTAATCAAAGGGCTGAAACATCCCCTTCAGAAGTGGCCCAGGGAAAATGACTTTGATATGGAAGAGGAATGTGAGTAACCTAAAGGGAAGAAAAGTCAACGATTTTAATATGGGCTAAATGCTTTCCCTGGTAAGCAGAATACCTTTAAAAAAACACAAAACAACTGGGCTCTTATTGTTAAAAAATATAAAAATTACAGGAAAAATATAACAAACACCAATGTACACTTCACTCAGATTTAATACAAGTTGACGGTATGCCATATTTACTTCAAAATAAAATTTTTTTAAATAAATAATATATTAGACTTCTGTTTCCAGCAGTATGTGTGATAGATACCCTGATGAACCAGGCTGTTGGAAACACCTGAACACACTAGATAAAATATTTTAAAAACGTCTTTATAGATGCATGATGAGCTGGCAAGACACTAAGGAATATTTCAAGGCAAAAAAAAAAAAAAAAAGACTAAAGTAGAGAGGTAAGTAAACACTCGGGGTATTTCAGCCTAGGGACATATGTTGAACCGTAGGGTCTGTAAACCTCCATTTGGATGGCTAAATGGAGCTCCCACATGAAACTGGGGCCCCAAAATGCTACAGTGTCAGTGTCATGTACAGCAGAAGTACTACTTAGACATTTTTTTATAGCCTCAAAATGCTTAAATGAGGCAGAGAATCCATGAATGCCATTCATCATATTAACAAATTAAAGGAGAAAAAATAATTTTAAAAAAATGCAGATCAAGAGCCCAAACAAATTCAACATTCTTTTGTGATTAAAAATGCATATTCTTGACAAACATGGAATAGAAAAGAACTTCTGCTACCTGAGAGAGTATCTACCAAAAAGCCAGAGAAAAAATAATGTTCTTAGAAAGAAACATTGAAAGCTTTCCCTTGCGAGTAGGAAAAAGGCAAAGATGCCCACTATCACCACCTCTATTTGACATTATGGTGTAAGTCCTGGTCAGCAGACTAAGAGAACAGAAAGAAATAGGAAGGAAGGGGAAGGAGAAAAATTGCCATTATTCACAGCTGATATGATTGTGTATATAGAAAATCCAAAAGAATACTCTGATAAATTATTAGAATTTAATAAAAAGTAACTGAATACCAAGCAAAGTAGCAGGACACCAAGAGAACAAAAATCAATCATCTATATATTACAGCTCACTTAGAAATTGTGCTGTAATACACAGCATTTAGTTTCCCCAAATATCAAGTCTCAAGGAATAAATTAAACAAATGATTTTAAAAACCCCTATGGAAGAAAATAATAAAACATTATTGACAGACATCCAAGAAGAACTAAACAAATGAAAAGACATAACATATTCAGGAACCAGAAGCCTCAATATTATAAAGATATCAACTTCATCCAAATCATTCTATAGTTTTATAATAATTCCAAACAAAATGTCACTTTTAAAAAACTTTGGGTCTCAAACTGATTTTGAAATGCTATGGAAGATCAAAATACAAGGACTGGGACTTCTCTCGTGGTGTAGTGGTTAAGAATCCGCTTGCCAATGCAGGGGACACAGGTTCGAGACCTGATCCAGGAAGATCCCACATGCTGCAGAGCAAATAAGCCCATGTGCCACAACTGCTGAAGCCCACACGCCTAGAGCCCGTGCTCCACAACAAGAGAAGCCACCGCAACGAGAAGCCCGCACACCGCAATGAAGAATAGCCCCCGCTCACCGCAACTAGAGAAAGCCCGCACACAGCAACAAAGACCCAAGGCAGCCGAAAATAAATAAATAAATGTATTTAAAAAAAAAACACCAGGACCAACTGGAAAACTCCTGAAGAGTAATAAGGCCTGGAACTTATCTTAACAGATATCAGAACTTATTACAGCGCTATAGCTACTGAGAGAATATGATATTGGCAAGATACAGACAAATAGCCCAAGTGAACCAGAATAGAATCAATTAAACACATATGTTTATATGTAACATATAATAGATGCGTGAATATATATTTGACTTATGACAGTGATGGCACTGCAAATTATTGAGAGGGTGGAAGAAATACTTTACAGTAAAGAGCGTTGGTACAACTGGGTATAATATATGGGAAAAATGAAATTGGACCCTTACCCCACACCAGACTCCCAAATCAATTATAACACCTCTAAAAGACAATATAAGAAAATATCTAAAGATATAAACACTTACTAAATAAAACTATATGTAAAATATAAATGAAACATTGATAGGGCATATTAAAATATTAATCTTCCCATCAAATTACTGTGAAGTGATAAGCCACAAAAAAGGAAAACATACTTTATATACAACTTATAGGAAATTAGCCTGAAGAATATAATTTTTAACTCCTATAAATCAATAAAGGAAACACAGACATTCATATAAACTCAATAAAAATAATCTAAAGACAGAACATGTATTTCACAGTTTCAAGATAAAGTCAATGTAACTACATAATAATATGTGATATGACCCTGTCGAGGACTCATTCACTACTAAAACAGGCATCTTGTCAAGCACCTACCACAGACAATTCATTAACCATAACATTTTGTTCAGAAGGATGTCAGTGGTCTCAAAGTTGTTCAAATAGCTTGCAGTCAGTACTAGACAGAGTAAAAAGTACATTAGCTTTGGAGCCAATAGAAATGGCTTTGAATCAGAACCTGCCTCTTACTATTTATGTGATCAAAAGCAAGTGATTTGACCTCTCTGAATCTAGTTTCTATGAATATTAAGTGGAGATAACAGCAACTACCTTTCAGGGTTACTGTGAAGACCCAACGAGCTGATGTATGCAAGTTACCTGCTGTATATTAAGTGCTCATAAAAGTGATAGTGAGAGCACCTGTGGGAGCTGGCACTGTCAGAGTTGCCCTTTAGCTCACAGTGTGGTAATCAGTTTACTGCCTTTCTTTGTCAAGGTGATAGAAGTAGTGCCTTTTTTCAAGTTCAGGGAGCACCTATCAGTGTCCTATATATCCAGTAAGAGAGCATTTTCTTCTCTCTAGATTGCAAAAGTTCAGCAGGCGTGTTTCAATATATGAGGAAACAATAGCACTGTCTCTCCTCCTGGGGACTGTGAAGGAGCACATACTCCTTAGGAGAAAACGATAATGGAAAGAATAAAAGCACTATGGACCTTGGGATTAGGGCTCCTCAGGGACAGCTCACTCGTTTCCATTGGAAAAGTCTACGCTTTCACACCTGGGTTGACAGCAGAGCTTGGGAATTGACTAGCACTACAGCTGAGGTGAGGCCAAAGAAAAATCACTATTTTCTGTGAGAAAACACCCAAAGGTGTTCCTAGGGAGGCAGCAAACTAGCAATAATATTACCTGCTTTGGAGGTCTTCAAAGATATACACTGCATAGATAGCCACATCCACAAAAGGGCAGACAGAAGAAGCAAGAACTACAATCCTGCAGCCTGTGGAACAAAAACCACACTCACAGAAAGATAGACAAGATGAAAAGGCAGAGGGCTATGTAGCAGATGAAGGAACAAGATAAACCCCCAGAAAAACAACTAAATGAAGTGGAGATAGGCAACCTTCCAGAAAAAGAATTCAGAATAATGATAGTGAAGATGATCCAGGACCCTGGAAAAGAATGGAGGCAAAGATTGAGAAGATGCAAGAAATGTTTAACAAAGACCTAGAAGAATTAAAGAACAAACCAACAGAGATGAACAATACAATAAATGAAATGAAATGAAAACTACACTAGAAGGAATCAATAGCAGAATAACTGAGGCAGAAGAACGGATAATGACCTGGAAGACAGAATGGTGGAATTCACTGCTGTGGAACAGAATAAAGAGAAAAGAAATGAACACAGCCTAAGAGACCTCTGGGACAACATTAAACTCGACAACATTAGCATTATAGGGGTCCCAGAAGGAGAAGAGAGACAGAAAGGACCAGAGAATATATTTGAAGAGATTATAGTCGAAAACTTCCCTAACATGGGAAAGGAAATAGCCACCCAAGTCCAGGAAGTGCAGAGAGTCCCAGGCAGGATAAACACAAAGAGAAACACACTGAGACACACAATAATCAAACTGACAAAATTAAAGACAAAGAAAAATTACTGAAAGCAACAAGGGAAAAACGACAAATAACATACAAGGGAACTCCCATAAGGTTAACAGCTGATTTCTCAGCAGAAACTCTACAAGCCAGAAGGGAGTGGCATGATATATTTAAAGTGATGAAAGGGAAGAATCTACAACCAAGATTTCTCTACCAGGCAAAGATCTCATTCAGATTCAACAGAGTAATCAAAAGCTTTACAGACAAGCAAAAGTTAAGAGAATTCAGCACCACCAAACCAGCTCTACAACAAATGCTAAAGGAACTTCTCTAAGTCGGAAACACAAGAGAAGAAAAAGACCTATAATAAACCCATGACAATTAAGAAAATGGTAATAGGAACATACATATTGATAATTACCTTAAACGTGAATGGATTAAATGCTCCAACCAAAAGACACAGGCTCACTGAATGGATACAAAAACAAGATCCATATATATGCTGTCTACAAGAGACCCACTTCAGACCAAGGGACACATTCAGACTGGAAGTGAGGGGATGGAGAAAGATACTCCATGCAAATGGAAAGCAAAACAAAGCTGGAATAGCAATACTCATATCAGATGAAATAGACTTTAAAATAAAGAACGTTACAAGAGACAAGGAAGGACACTACATAATGATCAGGGGATCAATCCAAGAAGAATATATAACAATTATAAATATACATGCACCCATCATAGGAGCACCTCAATACATAAGGCAACTGCTAACAGCCATAAAAGAGGAAATCAACAGTAACACAATAATAGTGGGGGACTTTAACATCTCACTTACACCAATGGACAGATCATCCAAACAGAAAATTAATAAGGAAACACAAGCTTTAAATAACACAGTAGACCAGATAGATTTAATTGATATTTATAGGACATTCCATCCAAAAGCAGCAGATTACACTTTCTTCTCAAGTGCACACGGAACATTCTCCAGGATAGATCACATCTTCGGTCACAAATCAAGCCTCAGAATTGAAATCATATCAAGCATCTTTTCTGACCACAGCACTGTGAGATTAGAAATCAATTACAGGGAAAAAAAACCCGTAAAAAACACAAACACATGGAGGCTAAACAATACGTTACTAAATAACCAAGAGATCACTGAAGAAATCAGAGGAAATCAAAAATTACCTAGAGACAAATGACAATGAAAACGCAACGATCCAAAACCTATGGGGTGCAGCAAAAGCAGTTCTAAGAGGGAAGTTTACAGCAATACAAGCCTACCTCAAGAAACAAGAAAAATCTCAAATAAACACTCTAACCTTACACCTAAAGGAACTAGAAAAAGAACAAACAAAACCCAAAGTTAGTAGAAGGAAAGATATCATAAAGGTCAGAGCAGAAATAAATGAAATAGAAACAAATAAAACAATAGCAAAGATCAATAAAACTAAAAGAAAAAATAAAAAGATACACACTGCTTCCCTGAGATAATAAGAACACCTCTTGTTTAACCTACAAGAGGACATTTTTGTTGGTGTTATAGAGTCATGTGGAGAAAGGATCAATGCGGTTTTCTCTGAGGTGCTGTATGAAGGGAAGAGAGGAAGTCTGAAAGGCTTACTAACATAAAAGTCAAGGTAAGTGAATTACATTGTGTAACCAAGACTTGTAAATACAAACCCCTAAGATGAGAAGAAAGGAGGACAAAGCAGGCTGAGCTCCTCAGACCTGCCTCTAGGGAGAAAGCCAGAGCAGCACGCAGCAGTCTGGCGGTGTGAGGATGGTGTGGCATCCTCAAAGAGATAAGAGATGCTAAAGGAAACGAATGACTTCCTGGGTGTAGCCCAGGGCCTTTGGGCATCATGAAATCCTGTGCTATTTCCTCATAGGGAATATCCTTAGTTGAGGCCACCAAGTGCAGGAGAGAAACCATCTTTCAGAACAGCAGGTTAACCTGGCAAGAAAGTCCCTAAGGAAGGCTTGGTGTTCGATCACTGAACTGGAGAGAATCCTAAATGTGAGGTTAGAGTTTCAAATGTGTAAAGGTAGTTTCAAGATAATGAGGAAGAAAATATTCAGAACAAATTGGAGGCTTTAAGTCAACCTCACAATTGAGATTCAAATAAAGACACTGAGAGGTAATATACAAATGAGTCTGCAGTCATCTGGATGAAAGTCTAGAGGAAAGGTATGTAGAATGCTGAGCAGAAAGAGCTGTGGCTACTGTTGCTTCTGCAGTCACTGCTTCTTCTCCACCTCCTCCTTCATCCCCTTCCCACTCCAGAAGGAGGGATGCTGCCTTTGTCTCTGGCTCCGGGCTGAGTACTCTGCCTGTGTCAGCCCTTTAAATCCTTAGTATAACCCTATGAGGGTTAGAATCCCAGCTTTGCCAACTGCTAGCAATGTAAATTAGAGCAAGTTATTCCAACTCTCTCAGCCTCAGTCTCATCACGTATAACACATGGGTGATGATAATCCTACTCACTGGGTTATAATAAGCACTACAGAAAATAAGCATAAGAGCTCAATTAAATGAAAACTTTTATTAATGTTCCCACTAGGTCTGTTCCCTTGATCCAAGTTTCTTGCTCAGAATTTCTATTCCTTTTGTTACTTGCACATGGCTTTAAAGAGGGACACATAGCCTGTATTTTTTTTATGAGAAGATTTAACAAGTCACAGCACAGATTTCTTACAGCCTGTAACACTGAGCCAGACCTACCGAAGATGAAATAAAGAGCCTGGGATAATGAGAGGAGAAACATCTTACAAAATTGTGCTGGGAATCCACCATCTTAAAGCTTACATGTGTATGAGCGGATAATAAGAAGGTAAGTCTTACAGGCTACTCAGTAATAGTTTCTTTTTGTAAAAGGTAACTATAAAACCCATTTATGAAACATATATTATGCCTCATTCAGATGCCAACTTTAAATAATGCATTCAATTTGATTCTACGCTTCAGCAGGTAAGAAGAAAGCACCAGACACAAATCTCAGCGTCAGTTTTGCACATACCAAGCTGGCAACAAATTTTTTAATCAAAGTGACAAGAGCACTTTAAAACTAACTCATCACTCTAGACTCCTACTTTCTTTTACTGACTCAAACTGACACGGGATATGAAAATAATTATCTAGGTTATGTCCAAGTACAAAAACAATTTTCTTTTTTTTTTTTTTCACTACAGCTCCCATCAAGGGCTTCTTTTCTTTTTTTTTCAACATCTTTATTAGAGCATAATTGGTTTACAATGTTGCGTTAGTTGCTGCTGTACAACATGGTGAATCAACTATACATATATATATCCCCATATCCCCTCCCTCTTGCGTCTCCCTCCCACCCTCCCTATCCCACCCCTCTAGGTGGTCACAAAGCACCGAGCTGATCGCCCTGTGCTATGCGGCTGCTTCCCACTAGCTACCTATTTTACGTTTGGCAGTGTATATATTTCAATGTGACTCTCTCACTTCAATCCAGCTTACCTTTCCCCCTCCCCATGTCCTCAAGTCCATTCTCTACATCTGGGTCTTTATTCATGTCCTGTCCCTAGGTTCTTCAGAACGATTTTTAAGATTCCATACGTATGTGTTAACATAAGATATTTGTTTTCCTCTTTCTGACTTACTTCACTCTGTATGACAGACTCTAGGTACATCTACCTCACAACAAATAACTCATTTCTTTTTATGGCTGAGTAATATTACATTGTTATATGTGCCATATCTTCTTTATCCATTCATCTGCTGATGGACACGTAGATTGCTTCCATGTCCTGGCTACTGTAAATAGAGCTGCAATGAACATTGTGGTACATGACTCTTTGAATTATGGTTTTCTCAGGGTATATGCCCAGTAGTGGGATTGCTGGGTCGTATGGTAGTTCTATTTTTAGTTTTTTAAGGAACCTCCATACTGTTCTCCATAGTGGTTGTATCAATTTACATTCCCACCAACAGTGCAAGAGGGTTCCCTTTTCTCCACACCCTCTCCAGCATTTATTGTTTGTAGATTTTTTGATGACGGCCATCCTGACTGGTGTGAGGTGATACCTCATTGTGGTTTTGATTTGCATTTCTCCAATGATTAGTGATGTTGAGCATCCCTTCATGTGCTTGTTTTCAATCCGTATATCTTCTTTGGGAAAATGGCTATTTAGGTCTTCTGCCCATTTTTGCATTGGGTTGTTTTTTTGATATTGAGCTGCTTGTAATTTTGGAGATTAATCCTTTGTCAGTTCCTTCTTTGCAATTATTTTCTGTATTCTGAGGGTTGTCTTTTCGCCTTGTTTATGGTTTCCTTTGCTGTGCAAAAGCTATGAAGTTTCATTAGGTCCCGTTTATTTTTGTTTTTATTTCCCTTTCTCTAGGAGGTGGGTCAAAAAGGATCTTGCTGTGATTTATGTCATAGAGTGTTCTGCCTATGTTTTCCTCTAGGAGTTTGATAGTGTCTGGCTTTACATTCAGGTCTTTAATCCATTTTGAGTTTATTTTTGTGTATCGTGTTAGGGAGTGTTCTAATTTCATTCTTTTACATGTAGCTGTCCAGTTTTCCCAGCACCACTTATTGAAGAGGCTGTCTTTTCTCTCTTGTATAATTTTGCCTCCTTTATCAAAGATAAGGTGACCATATGAGCGTGGGTTTATCTCTGGGCTTTCTATCCTGTTCCATTGATCTATATATTTCTGTTTTTGTGCCAGTACCATACTGCCTTGATTACTGTAGCTTGTAGTATAGTCTGAAGTCAGGGAGCCTGATTCCTACAGCTTTTTTCTTTCTCAAGATTGCTTTGACTATTCAGGGTCTTTTGTGTTTCCATACAAATTGTGAAATTTTTTGTTCTAGTTCTGTTGAAAATGCCATTGGTAGTTTGATAGGGATTGCACTGAATCTTTAGATTGCTTTGGGTAGTATAGTCATTTTCACAGTGTTGATTCTTTCAAGAACATGGTCTATCTCTCCATCTGTTTGTATCATCTTTAACTTCTTTCATCAGTATCTTATAGTTTGCTGCATACAGGTCTTTCATCTCCTCAGGTAGGTTTATTCCCAGGTATTTTATTCTTTTTGTTGCAATGGTAAATGGGAGTGTTTGCTTAATTTCTCTTTCAGATTTTTCATCATTAGTGTATAGGAATGCAAGAGATTTCTGTGCATTAATTTTGTATCCTGCTACTTTACCAAATTCACTGATTAGCTCTAGTAGATTTCTGATGGCATCTCCAGGATTCTCTATGCATAGTATCATATCATATGCAAACAATGACAGTTTTACTTCTTCTTTTCTGATTTGGATTCATTTCTTTTTCTTCTCTGACTGCTGTGGCTAAAACTTCCATAACTATGTTGAATAATAGTGGTGGGAGTGGGCAACCTTGTCTTCGTCCTGATCTTACTGGAAATGGTTCCAGTTTTTCACCATTGAGAACGATTCTGGCTGTGGGTTTGTCATATATGGCCTTTATTATGTTAAGGTAAGTTCCCTCTATGCCTACTTTCTGTAGGGGTTTTTATCATAGATGGCTGTTGAATTTTGTCAAAAGTTTTTTCTGCATCTATTGAGATGATCATACGGTTTTTATTCTTCAGTTTGTTAATATGGTTTATCACATTGATTGATTTGCATATACTGAAGAATCCTTGCATTCCTGGGATAAACCCCACTTGATCATGGTGTATGATCCTTTTAATGTGCTGTTGGATCCTGTTTGCTAGTATGTTGTTGAGGATTTCTGCATTTATGTTCATCAGTGATATTGGCCTGTTGTTTACTTTTTTTGTGACATCTTTGGTTTTGGTATCAGGGTGATGATGGCCTCGTAGAATGAGTTTGGGAGTGTTCCCCCCTCTGCTATATTTTGAAAGAGTTTGAGAAAGATGGGTGTTAGCTCTTCTCTAAATGTTTGATAGAATTCGCCTGTGAGGCCATCTGGTCCTGAGCTATTGTTCATTGGAAGAATTTTCATCACAGTTTCAATTTCAGAGGTTGTGATTGGTCTGTTTGCATTTTCTATTTCCTCCTGGCTCAGTCTCTGAAGGTTGGGCTTTTCTAATAATTTGTCCATTTCTTCCAGGTTGTCCATTTTTTTGGCATATAGTTGCTTGTAGTAATCTCATGATCCTTTGTATTTCTGCAGTGACAGTTTTTACTTCTTTTTCATTCCTAATTCTGTTGATTTGAGTCTTTCCCCTTTTTTTCTTGATGAGTCTGGCTAAAGGTTAATCAATTTTGTTTACTCAAAGAACCAGCTTTTGGTTTTATTATCTTTGCTATGGTTTTGTTCATTTCTTTTTCATTTATTTCCGATCTGATCTTTATGATTTCTTTTCTCTGCTAACTTTTGGGTTTTTTTGCTCTTCTTTCTCTAGTTCATTTAGGTTAGATGGTTTACTTTAGCTTTCTCTTGCTTCTTGAGGTAGGATTGTATTGCTATAAACTTCCCTCCTAGAACTGCTTTTGCTGCGTCCCATAGGTTTTGGATCATCGTGTTTTCATTGTCATTTGTTTCAAGGTATTTTTTGATTTCCTCTTTGATTCCTTCGATTTCTTCAGTGATCTCTTGGTGTTTTAGTAATGTTTAGCCTCCACATGTTTGTATTTTTTACAGATTTTTTCCTGTAATTGATATCTAGTCTCATAGCATTGTGGTCGGAAAAGATACTTGATACAATTTCAATTTTCTTAAATTTACCAAGGCTTGATTTGTGACCCAAGATATGACCTATCCTGGAGAATGTTCCATGGGCACCTGAGAAGAAAGTGTATTCTGTTGTTTTTGGATGGAATATCCTATAAATATCAATTAAGTCCATCTTGTTTAATGTATCATTTAAAGCTTGTGTTTCCTTGTTTGTTTTCATCTTGGATGATCTGTCCATTGTTGAAAGTGGGGTGTTAAAGTCCCCTACTATGATTGTGTTACTGTCAATTTCCATTTTTATGGCTGTTAGCATTTGCCTCATGTATTGAGGTGCTCCTATGTTGGGTGTATAAATATTTACAATTGTTGTATCTTCTTCTTGGATTGATCCCTTGATCATTATGTAGTGTCCTTCTTTGTCTCTTGTAATAGTTTTTATCTTAAAGTCTATTTTGTCTGATATGAGAATTGCTACTCCAGCTTTCTTTTGATTTCCATTTACATGGAATATGTTTTTCCATCCTCTCACTTTCAGTCTGTATGTATCCCTAGGTCTGAAGTGGGTCTCTTGTAGACAGCATATATATGGGTCTTGTTTTTGTATCCATTCAGCCAGTCTATGTCTTTTGGTTGGAGCATTTAATCCATTTACACTTAAGGTAATTATCGATATGTATGTTCCTATTACCATTTTCTTAATTGTTTTGGGTTTGTTATTGTAGGTCTTTTCCTTCTCATGTGTTTCCTGCCTAGAGAAGTTCCTTTAGCATTTGTTGTAAAGCTGGGTTGGTGGTGCTGTATTCTCTTAGCTTTTGCTTATCTGTAAAGGTTTTAATTTCTCCATCAAATCTGAATATGATCCTTGCTGGGTAGAGTAATCTTGGTTGTAGGTTCTCCCCTTTCATCACTTTAAATATGTCCTGCCACTCCCTTCTGGCTTGCAGAGTTTCTGCTGAAAGATCAGCTGTTAACCTTATGGGGATTCTCTTGTATGTTACCTGTTGCTTTTCCCTTGCAGCTTTTAATATTTTTTCTTCTTATTTAATTTTTGATCATTTGATTAATATGTGTCTTGGTGTGATTCTCCTTGGATTTATCCTGTATCAGACTCTCTGTGCTTCCTGGACTTGATTGACTATTTCCTTTCCCATGTTAGGGAAGTTTTCAACTAAAATCTCTTCAAATATTTTCTCAGTCCCTTTCTTTTTCTCTTCTTCTTCTGGGACCCCTATAATTCGAATGTTGGTGCATTTAATGTTGTTCCAGAGGTCTCTGAGACTGTCCTCAATTCTTTTCATTCTTTTTTCTTTATTCTGCTCTGCGGTAGTTATTTCCACTATTTTATGTTTCAGGTCACTTATCCCTTCTTCTACCTCAGTTATTCTGCTATTGATTCCTTCTAGAGAACTTTTAATTTAATTTATTGTGTTGTTAACCACTGTTTGTTTGCCCTTAGTTCTTCTAGGTCCTTGTTATATGTTTCTTGTATTTTTTCCATTCTGTTTCCAAGAGTTTGGATCAACTTTACTATCATTACTCTGAATTCTTTTTCAGGTAGACTGCCTATTTCCTCTTCATTTGTTTGGTCTGGTGGGTTTTTACTTTGCTCCTTCATCTGCTGCATATTTCTCTGTCTTCTCATTTTGCTTAACTTACGTGTTTGGGGTCTCCTTTTCACAGGCTGCACGTTCATAGTTCCCATTATTTTTGGTGTCTGCCTCCAGTGGGTAAGGTTGATTCAGTGGGTTGTGTAGGCTTCCTGGTGGAGGAGACTGGTGCCTGTGTTCTGGTGGATGAGGCTGGATCTTGTCTTTCTGGTGGGCAGGACTGTGTCCGGTGGTGTGTTTTCGGGTGTCTGTTAAATTATTATGATTTTAGGCAGCCTCTCTGCTAATGGGTGGGGTTGTGTTCCTGCCTTGCTAGTTGTTTGGCATGGGGTGTCCAGCACTGGAGCTTGCTGGTCTTTCAGTGGAGCTGGGTCTTAGCGTTGAGACAGAGATCTCTGGGATCTGAGGTGGGAGAGCTCTCGCCAATTGATATTACGAGGGGCCAGGTCTCTGGTTGTCCAATGTCCTGAGCTCAGCTCTCCCACCTCAGAGGCTCAGGCCTGACACCGGGCCTGAGCACCAAGACCCTGTCAGCCAAGTCTACATAAATGTAGACGTTTCAGAATCAGAGCTAAAGTGTAATCATACAAGCCTTCTGAGAGAAAAAAATTAGGTCACATCCAAAAGATCAGGAAGCATAAAAACCTCTGACTTCTCAAATAGCAGTTCTGAAGTTAATTAATCTGTGTCCTCCATAAAAGGGTAGATATAAGAACTGGAATAGATTACCTTGACCTCACTATCAATTATAACCTGCCTTAGGAATCTGTTCAAAAGGTGATTTCTCCTGTTTCTCTCTTTTTAAAAAACAATGGAAAACTTCCCACTGTTAATATGTAGCAAAAAGGGGGGGGGGAAAATCTGGTCTGCCCTCTCTGCTGTTGCTACCTTGCAGTTTATGACCCCAGAACAATTTTCAACCTCAGTTGAGGCATTTGAGAAGAAATTATATATGTGTACATTTATATACACACATGCACTTATGTATACACAGAGACACACATATTCTGTCCAATTTTAGACCTAGGTGTCTGATTAACCTAAGAGAGAAAACTGCATTGTTGTGGCAGGTAATCTGGAGGTCACTTCAAACAGCCCAGGACAACGGAAGTGTGAATAGGAAAAAATTAATGCCACAGCTCTTATAGAAGTCCTACCAGTGTCTTCTTACCCAGTCATCCCAGGAAAATGAAAATAATCTCTCCTTCCATACTTTCAAAGTGTTTCCAAAGAAGAAGGAAACTGAAGATGTTAAGGAAATAGGAAGTCTTGAGTGTAGTTCAGTATATTGATGGTGCGGAAGGCAAGATCATGGCATTTATATTCCTTCTCTGTGTGTACAATTCCCACACTCTCACATCTGGCCACAAAGTTAAGCATATAATTTTGGTGGATTCACGGATTTCAGGTTGAAAACCCCTGCTCTACAGGAAAGAACACAAAATAGATTTATCACATACCTGTAATTTATTAATAGAATTATCCACATAAGGAATGGACACACAATTTCCACATCTAAGACAGACAGAACTTCAACTATATTAAAAAGATATTATAGTACTTCTCAAATTATAGATTTTTTCATATTTCTACTTTTTGAATTGGTGTTTGGACCTTAGAATGTATATTTCTCTATAGAACAATGGCATAAATGGTATTTTAACTCCCAGACTCAACCTCCATACTCCAATTTTACCCATTCAATAGTCTAAATCTTAATGCTGTTAAAACTATCAAAATACCAAATTCAGGCAAATAATGACTGAATTACTTAAAAATAATGGAGAGGAGAGTGGGATAAAAAGGATGAAAGAGAATGCAGAAGAAGTTGTTTTTCCTCTTTTGGGGTCAAAAACTTTTCTGTAGACAGCTATGCAGCATTTCATCTCCTTTTATCCATTGAGAACTAGGATCACAAGATTACTTACAGACTCACACAATGAATATATTCATATAAATTTGTCTCAATTTGTCTCTATCCCTAATACCTCCAAAGTGGCTTCCCTTCCCATTCTGTAAATGAAAACTCTCTTCTCCTTTAGTGCAGACAGGGTCAGCCAGCAATCTGATTAAATATGTTGACATGATGAATAAATGATTAAACTTCCAGACTCTGAAATAACTGTATGGTTAAGCAATTTGTTAATCCTGAGAATATCTAACTGTTAGAAATCAATGTACCATGATGACATGTTGGGGAGATAGGAAAGATGTTTTTGGATAATGGAAAAGAGCACAAGGACAAGCAATCATTATCCAGAAGTGTGTGAGAAAGTCACTCTTTAAAGATGGAGCTGGGTTTCAGCAGATATTTTCTTCTCTGCTGACCTTACATATTTCTCTAAATTGTTCCCAGGCTCATAATATGCAGGCTGCTCAATGGACTATGAGACATTTCTCAAAGTAAGGATGGGCCCTGGGTGAAATGTTCTATTCAGAGCTTTTTAAGTTTCCTTTCATCATCATGAACTTCTTTGGAGGTAACAGCCATAGTTACCGATTGGCACTACAGGGTATCTGATTATCTTCTAAATTTATCTTGAACTTACTTTTCTCCATCTCTGGGGATGCGTAATATAGGGATTATCCCTACATTGGCCTCAGTTGCCATCATCTTGACCTTGGATTATCACACAATTTCTACCTATCCTGTCCTGCCTCATCCTGCCCCTTTTAATCCATTCCCCACATTACAGAGAATGATTTTTTTTAATGTATATTAGATGACGTTACTCTCCACTGTCTAAGCCTGCAATTTCCCTCTACTAATTTCAAAATAAAACCAAACACCTTAAATGGATTTAAGTCCTTGTATGACAAGCTCCATCTAGCTTCACCCATTCCTCCTTCTTTAAGTCTTTCCCCTTCCACCATCCAATAATTAATGCACCCTATAATTTGACTTTTTTTTTCATTTTTTTGGCATTTGTACTTGCCATGCCTTCTCTTACCTCTGGATTTTCCCCCCTTACACTAAGGCTGTCATCACAGCCTTCTATATTCTTTTGCTCTTCTCTCTCAGCTGTCTAAATGTGAGATGACAGGCTATAAGGTAATTTGGGACATATAGGAAAAGTTTAAAAATATAATCTAACTTTTAGAAGAAAATATAGAATAGTTTTATGATATCTGAAAAGGGAAGGATTTCTTAAACAAGATACAAAAAAAGGTCAAACCACAAGGTTGATGCATTAATTAAAATTTAAAACTACATTTAAATTAACATAAAAAACTTTCTGTAGAACAAAAGATCTTATTAAAGTTCAAAGAGACAAGCCATAGAGAGAAGGGGAGGATATATAACTGGCAAGAAATTAGTGCCTAAAAAATAAAAAGAATTCTTACCAATCAACAAGAAAAAGACACTTGCTCCAAACAAAAATCTAGAGGAAAAAGTATAAAGAATACACATAGGCAATTCACAGACATCCTTCCTTTCCTTTCCTTGACATTATTCACAACATGAGCATCACAAAACATACATATTTACTAACCTCAAATTTAAATGTCAAACATGCGATTTTAAGGTATATTTTTTTATTAAATAGAATCTGTAATTTCCAAATAGGAGAAGTGTTTTGCTTTTATTCTTAACTCTAGTTGTAGGTATAATGTGCACATATTTACCAATGGAAAAAATATATATAGGGAAAATATTGCACCTAAGTGTTCTTTAACCATTTCCATGGTAAGCTTTCTTTTTTGAAGATATCCAATGATCAGTAAGTAGAATAAGAGTACTGGAGAAACAAACTTGACAGACTTCCCTATATTCCTTAAGAGTGCTTGTTTTATAAAGATGTGACCACTCAAGATAGAGGCATAGTTAATCCGTTCTTTCTGTGGAAGAATGTCCACGATGCCAGCTGCTCTGAAAGAGGCATCTTATTTTTCTATGGGAACAAGCTAGTTCTAACATCTCATGTGCTCTGGGCTGCACACATGTGAGACACCACTGCAGCTGAGGTTTTACTTCTAATCCTGGACATCTGTTATCATCGTGGAGGCTACTCCGAAGAATCAAATAACCCAAGCCTAGGGACCAAAGTTCACTTTGGAGCAGGTGTTTTCACAGTGATCAGTCCACGATGGACTTTGTCTCTGGCAGCTGGTGCTCAAAGTCGCAGCATAACTATGGTTTAAACTATACAGAACTTGATACTCTTAGCTCACATCATCTCAGGTTCTCTCACTTTGCCCAAATATCCAAGAAAACACTCATCAAAAATCATAGTGTTTTTGTGTAACTTCTTCCTTCACTCACCCTTTGAAAATATCTCTTTTGAAGTAACTGTCTTCTTTGTTTTATGTGACTATATTAAAATAAGTTCTTCTGGACACTACAGGTTTGGAGGACATACTGAAGGAAATCATTACAAGAGTCACTCAAAAAAAATTAAAGGTGGTGAGTGGTCAATCCCTAGTTCAGAAACCTTCCTTCATTCATTGTAATCTCTAGACCCCTTCTCCCTAAAAACATACACAAAGTAAAAAGACCATAGTGAACTATGCAAATTGTCCCTTAAGGTAGGCTAGCTCTTTCTGATTTATATTACCAATACATTTTATATTTAAAACATGATGCATTCAATTTTTTAAATGGAGGCAGACTACAAATAAAGAACAAATAGTCACAAAAGATATAACTTAGATGCACCCTTCTGTAACTTCTCCAAGCTCGCAATCAAAACTGAAAAAATGAGATTTTCTTCCCCTCTGATTGATGTGCTAAGAGCCAAAAGAAGTAATCTTAAAAAAGAACAATCGATACAATTCTCATGTTCTTTCCATAAGCTTATTACATTTTTAGCACTGCAAAATATTCCAGCAATCACAGTCATTCAAATAAAGTGATGGATAGATAACCAACAAGGACCTACAGTAGAGTACAGGAAACTCTACTCAGTACTCTGTGACAACCTATATGAGAAAAGAATCTGAAGAAGAATGAATATGTATATGTATAACTGAATCACTTTGGTGTATAGCTGAAATTAACACGACATTGTAAAGCAACTATATAATCCAATAAAATTTAAATAAAGTGAAAGATAACAGTTTTCAACATTGATATCAATAACATATGCATAATATTATGGATACCCAAGGATTTTGCTCTCTCTGAGATGCTCTGAATTTTGTGCAGCTGATAAAAGTTAACAATGTTTTGCCTCTGTCAGTCATGTGAAATAAATCTGAACTATTTTCTCCAAATACTCCATGAGCACTTCTGCTCACGGGCTAATCTCATTTCTTGCTACTTTCTAACAAGGGCTTGACTAATTTAGTGTGACCTGGAAAAGAACAAGTTTAACATAAAGGCATGGAATCAAACTCCAGGATGTGCTCCATGAATGACCAGTTCTTCAATATAATTTAAATTCAGAATGAACTACTGCCTAAATATATGTGCTGTGGAATTGATAAAACGTTAGCAAAAGGGAAGCAGTTAATTTGGTTGGCATGCATTCTAATACAGGACTTTCCTTTTTTTTTCAGACACGTATTCTTCAGTGAAGCATTAAGGACACTGCACAAAGGAAATAACATCATTTGGAAGCAGAATTTGACCTTACTGTCATGCCCTTGTCTTATAACTGAAAGCACCAGGCTTCTTGATACAGTATATTTTTTTCTGCTAAATCTTAATCTAAACTTCAGGGAGTTAAGATCATTCAGAATGATTAGGACTCAGCCCCAACCAACACACCTAAGCAGCTTTCAGCGTCGACTTCTATCCATTTTTGGATAGAAACCATTTTTATAGACTGAAAACCATTTTTCAGTCTATAAAACTGAAGCCATGTTTATAGACTAGAAACCATTTTTATAGACTAGAAAATGACTCTCTCATTACCAGAAGTTCTACTTCAGCAGTCCGCAGTTAGACACCTGAAGATTGTAAACTACAATATTTCCTAATAGTTCTTTGAATTACACGTGGCTATGTTGCATCTACAGGTGTAACGAAAGTCTCATATCTACCCAGTTCTGCCTGGAAAAACCCTACAATGCAGCCACAATTTAGTTAATTACAATTGCACACATCTTGAGTACCATATGAAAAATTACTAAAATATGATCTTACATGAAAAACATAAAATAATGTGAATTAAATAATGTGAATCTACCAATAGAAAATAATTGTTAATAATTATCAATACATCATATTTAAAATGGCAGAAGTAATAAACTGTGTTCACATTACTGTACTTGCCAATGCAACTTTAGCTTGTAAACAGTATCTGCCAGTCTGTACAAATGAGTCTTGAATTATGCAAGTTTTGAACCACATACCATGTTGGTTCACAATCCAACTTGAGTGAAGTTTTAGATGGGTTCTTCTTACAAAATATGACTACCATGTACTTCTCCCAAGTCATCTCCCACATCACCCTCTGTGACACACATCGCCAAGAATTAAGTTTCCCTTCTCCAAGTTCTGTGTGCACTTTGCTTCTATAACCTAATATCACATAGATCCTCTCAAACCACACTTGGTGGTTAACATATCTGTAATTGTGTGCTTCTTGAGGGAAGTAACTATGGCTTCCTCATCTTCTCCCAGCACATTGTGTGTAGTCAATCACAATGCAGGCAAGTGCTCCCCACTGTTGGTAATTTTATTTATCATTTAGATACATTGTTTTTATTAATGTTCATTTTTGGAAACGTTACATATGCACAGAAAATAAAACTCGATTGCTGCTTTGAGTACAATCATAAACCATAAATAAGTAACTAGAAACACACATCCAGAAGTTCATTAAAAATCTAAATATAGTTTGTCCTAACGAATTTTACACCAAATAGTGTTTTTTTATTGCCTCTATTGAGATATAATCTATACACCATGAAATTCAGCATTTTAAAGTGCACAATTCAGTGGGTTTTAGTGTATTCAAAGGGTTGGGCAACGATTACCACAATCTAACTTTATAACTTTTTCTTCCCACCCAAAAAAAACTATCACTAGTAGTCATTCCTCAGTCCCTTATCAGATAGATGATTTTTCTAACGTTTTCTTCCAAAAGGCTTTTGTTCACTTGATTGCTATCATTTGGAGCACAAAATATGTTCATTTTAATGAAGTCAATTTTATCTATTTCTTTTTTCCTTTCGCAACTTCTACTTTTGGTGTCATGGCTAAGAAACCACTGGCCAACCCAAGGTCATAAAGTAAATGCAGATTTTTCTAAGAATTTTATACTTTTAGCTCACAGTGCTGTCAACCAGGCCAAGATGGCAAACACATGAATTAACCCATGGCACAATTTCACCAAGATCACATACCTGTAAATATACACATATTTGCACAAACAAAGCTATAAGTGGCAGAAATCTTTAAATTTACTTAAGAACTGATTTTTACAAGCCTGAAGGTAGAGATATGAGTAATGTTTACAACCAGTATGATATAACAGGGCTTGTTTTTCCATTTTTTACATGGGTTTTGATTACTGCTTTCTAATTGTGATGGACAATGTATTTTCCCCCTATGATTCCTAAGTTGGTGGTGAAGTAGGAAAGAATTACCCTTCTTACCACCCGTAATGGATCATGTGAAGGTTGCTCCTGTTCTAAGTTGATGGATAGAGCCTGGTCTAAACTAGGGACTTTTACAGACTTGGGCTCTATTCCAAACGCTCATGCCTCCTGTCTGTCCGCAAGCAAAGTACTTAATATCTCTGAATCTGTTTCTTTAACTAAAAAATGAACCCATGAAGCCCATTTTTGATAGTTATTGTCAGTACTGAAAGAGAGAACATTTAATGCACTCAGCATAAAATCTGTCATTAAACAGATATTTTATAATACATGAGTCTTCCTTCCCCCCGAATCCCAATTAAAAGAATCAACATATTTCTATATTTTCCACTACGTCAAAATGAAAACCTTTTGTCTGGTTTTCAGAACTATCTCTGTATAATTGGGTGCAAAATTCTAATATATTCTCACTCACTCAATATCTTTTACTAGGTATAAGCTACTGGACAGGGTTTAAAAAATGTTCTCAACCTCAAGGGCTTTCCCATCTTCCAGGAAAGGCTTAAAGCCTTTATTTAAAAAAGCATAATGTTATCAGTGTCCTAATAGAGACAAGCAAAGCATTTTGGGGTTCAGAAAATGATAAGCTTATGCAGATGGGGAAGTCAGAGAAAAATTCCTGGAGGAGCAATTAAAGTGAAACTTGAAAGATGGTTAGCATTTGGACAGAGTAAAAGAAAACTAGCATAAAAATACGAAGATATGAAAAGAGAGGTAATACTTGAAAAAATAAAGAGAATTCTGATTCCTGATGTGTCTGAAGTATAGGGTATACACAGGAGTAAGATGAATCTAGAGCATAGAGGGCACTGAATGGCAGGTTGAGTTTGACCTTTAATTTGACAGGTGATAATGGGCTAAGCAGAAAAATAATATGTCAAGAAGGCTATCCTAGAAAGCTCACTCTGCCAACATTATACAAAATGATTTGGATGGGGAAGAGCGGAGGCAGACCGCAATAGAGAAACAAGTTAGCTGTAATAATATTTCCAATAAGGCCAACACTGTTATGTGCCTCCCACTAGCCATCATCCCTCCAGGGTTCTGCTAACAGAACCCTGATTTTGTTCCAGAATCATGCAAGCAGCAATATATTCAAGGAAAATGGACCTTTACCCAAGGGATGAAAAGAGAGTGCTCTAAGCAAGGATGAGTAAACTTTTACTGTTAATGGCCAGAGAGTAAATATTTTAGGCTTTGCAGGCTGTGATGGTTTCAGTCACAAAGCCGCCATCGTAACAGGCAAGAAATGGTAAACGATATGTAAATGAATGAACATAACTGCTCATTAAACTTTATCTATGGATACTGAAATTTGAATTTCCTATAATTTTCATGGGTCATTAAATATTATTCCTTTGATTTTTTTTTTTTTAACCATTTAAAAATGTAAAAACCACTCTTAGCTCCTGGCCCATAGAAAATCAGCAACAGGCTGTATTTAGCCCATGGGCCCTAGCTTGCCAACTCCTGATCTAAACCAATCATTGCTGCTCTAAACTGTGCCAGGTATTGTTTAGGGAGCATTTGGGTATGTGGTGTCTTTTTGTTTTTGATAAATTTATTTATTTATTTATTTTTGGCTACATTGGGTCTTTGTTGCTGCAGGCGGGCTTTCTCTAGCTGTGGTGAGCGGGGGCTACACTTCATTGCGGTGCGTGGGCTTCTCATTGCAGGGGCTTCTCTTGTTGTGGAGCATGGGCTCTGGGAGCACGGGCTTCAGTAGTTGTGGCTCATGGGCTCAGTAGTTGTGGCTCACGGGCTCAGTAGTTGTGGCTCACGGGCTTAGTTGCTCCACGGCAATGTGGGATCTTCCCAGACTAGGGCTCAAACCCGTGTCCCCTGCATTGGCAGGCGGATTCTTAACCACTGTGCAACCAGGGAAGCCCTGTGGTGTGGGGTTTTGAGCAGTGATATATAAGGGAAAGTCTGCTGGAGGGTTTCCAGAAAAGATATTCCCATCCAGCAAAAACAGATGTGCCAGAAAAGTTAAATCTCTGAAGATGAATTGTTGACAGCTGTGTAAGCAACTTTTTGCATCCATGAGAGGAAGTCCAAGAGCTTTGTGGAGGACCATCCTAACTGATATACCAAGTGAAAGAAATAAGTAGGACTTGAATGAGCACAGAGTAATGGGGCAAGAAAATAGTTGGCTCGAGAGATACTGTTGAAGTGGAATTGGGGTTCCAGTGGCTCCCAGGTTAGGACACAGGCAAGTGAACATGACAAACATTAAAACTATGTCTCAGGTATTTGAGCCTGAATGAAGAGGAGAATGGTGTTACTTTTAAGGAAGAGGAGACGGTTTGAGTAGGAAATGAGTGTGATCTAGAATCTCAGGGAGGCAGCAAGAGATGAATAAAAAAGACAGTTGGATGATAGCAAGAGCTCTGCTGAGTCAAGCTTGCTGGAATGTGCAACAGATCATGTCACCTTGGTTCTTACCAAGAGTGCTGTTCAGCTCCTGGAGGTGCTAATAAAACCATGACAGGCAGTGGTCACACATTCCGTGTGACAGGATCAGCCCGCACATTCCCCCAAACAGAATCACATCAACAGATATTAGTACGGCTGGGCCTTGGGCTGATCCTGCGCCTCGAAAGTGCGGCTGCCTCATGGGTGTGTCACACCAGGGAGCCCTTAGAAAGACGCAGCTTCTGTCCCTTCATTCTATGTGCTTCAGTCTGGCCCGATCAGTGACTTTCAGCCTGTGATCCTGGGAAGCTTAGTGTTCAGTGATACACTGGAAACTGCCATGGGCGGAACTGATGCTTCCAGTAAAATGACAAAAACATACAATGTTGTAAGAAAAAAAGTGCAACAGGTCAGAATGGCAAAAAACACACAAAAAAATGTGATTCTGATACTTATTCTGAAAGACTACTAACTGAACCATGAGGGAAGTCCACGGAAAAATATTTTTAAAAAAGAAATTCCCAAAACTTTCTAAAAGCAAAGCTTCAATTTGCTGCATGCTAGCAACTATTTATATAGCATTTACCCTGTATTTACAACTATTTACATAGCATTTACATTGTACTAGATATTATAAGTAATCTAGAGATGATTTAAAGTATATAGGAGGGGCTTCCCTGGTGGCGCAGTGGTTGAGAATCAGCATGCCAATGCCGGGGACACGGGTTCGAGCCCTGGTCTGGGAAGATCCCACATGCCGCAGGGCAACTAGGCCCGTGAGCCACAACTACTGAGCCTGCGCGTCTGGAGCCTCTGCTCCGCCACAAGAGAGGCCACGATAGTGAGGCCCATGCACCGCGATGAAGAGTGGCCCCCGCTTGCCACAACTAAAGAAAGCCCTCACAAAGAAACGAAGACCCAACACAGCCAAAAATAAATAAATAAACAAATGTGGGGTTTAAAAAAAAAAAGTATATAGGAGGATATTTCTAGTTTTATGCAACTACTACATCATTTTATATAAGGGACTTGAGCCCCCATAAATTTTGGTATCCAAGGGGGTTCCTAGAATCAATCCCCCATGGACACCAAGGATCGACTGTACAATCGTTTATGTAAAAATTTTAAACATATGAAACCTATTGTTACACATGCTTACATATGTCATAAGCATAATTATAAAGCTGTGCACTAACTTCAAGAGATTTGTACTTGGGAGGGAGGGAAAAAGTTAGAGGTTATGGGGAATAGGATAGCAAAGAGGAGGTTTGGAAAGAAACTGTATTTTAAACTTTATTTAATGTAACAAAGAACTGCAGTAAATGTGGCAAAATGCTAAAATGTATTATATCTAAATGGTGAATTCATGTATGCCTACAAAACTGTATAACTGTATGTGTAAAATATTACATAATTTTTAAAGAATGTCCTGCAGAGTTCATTTTAATAGCAAATATTTCTTCAAGGCAGAAGACTCTCAATCACCAAGTCTATGACAAAATTAAACATTTTTTACTGTACATAATAAGGTACTGTAATAAAAAATGAAGTGTAGATAAGGATGAAGTATTTCTGTGAGACTGTAAAAGAGATAAAGAACCATTCAGTTCACTATATGACACAAGCAACCTGATCCATTAGCAGAAGATAGATGCGTCAGCGTTCTCCCCAACAGCAGGCTGAAGCATTCACTCATACAGCTGGGAAAGCAGTGGGAAAAAAACTTAACTTTTACACATATATATATATATATATATATATATATGTATATACACACACACACACACATATATATATAGAGAGAGAGAGAGAGAGAGAAACTGCCTGAATGCAAAGCCTAATAAGTGCTATTATTCCCATCATTTCAAATCAATTTTCTGATTTTGTAGATTTAATGCAAGAGCATCTTAACCACTTAGCAAGAAAATAAGTAAAATGTTTTATGATTCTTTAAAAATAATTTCAAACAGCATCCTTATACTAAAAGAAACAGGTACATTAAGAGATAAAACAACCTCTACCTAAATTTTAAAAAATAATTTGTATTGAATTATAATGGATATAGAGAAGTGTACAACTATGTAGTTCTATGAATTTTCATAATATGGACACAAAAATGTAATTACAGCCCATTAAGCAACAGAAATAGAGTATTACCAGCATCCCAGAAGACACTCTATCACCAGTCATCACTACTTTCCCTCCCAAAAGTAACCACTATCCCAACTTCTAACACCATTGATCCATTTTGCCTATTTTTGGCCAAAATCATACATTCCAACTCCCTTTGCTCAGCTTTATTTTTGTGAGATTCACCAATGTTTTTTAGGTATACAAATAGGCCTTTCCATTGAAGATACACACACACACACACACACACACACACTTGATGATTTATAATTTATGCAATATACTTGGCCTTAGAGTTCTCAAAAATAGTTGTACCACGGAGTAGAAGTATAAATGAAATAAAGTTGACAAAAAGTTGATGATTATTGAAGCTAAGTGATTGTTACATGAGATTCATGGTAATATTTTACTTACTTTTCATATACGTTTGGAATTTTTGATAAAAGAAGGCTTTTAAAATAGTGTACCAACCCTCTTATTTTATAAAAAGAGGGGAAGAGATTGGTTCAACATGGTGGAGTAGAAGGACGTGCTCTCACTCCCTCTTGCTAGAGCACTGGAATCCCAACTAACTGCTGAACAATCATCAATAGGAAGACGCTGAAATTCACCAAAAAAGATACCCCACATCCAAAGACAAAGGAAAAGCTGCAATAAGATGGTAGGAGGGGTGCAATCACAGTAAAATCAAATTCCATAACCGCTGAGTGGGTGACTCACAATCTGGAGAACAATTATACCACAGAAATCCACCCACTCGAGTGAAGGTTCTGAGCCCCACGTTATGCTTCCCAACCTGGGGGTCTGGAGACAGGAGGAGGAATTCCCAGAGAATCAGACTTTGAAGGCTAGTGGGATTTGACTGCAGGACTTCAACAGGACTGGGGGAAAGAGAGATGCCACTCCAGGACCCAGGGGGAATGAGCAGTGATCCCATAGGAGACTGAACCAGACCCTACCTGCTGGTGTTGGAGGGTCTCCTGCAGAGGTGGGGGGCAGCTGTGGCTCACCGTGGGGACAAGGACACTGGCAGCAGAAATTTTGGGAAGTAATCCTTGGTGTGATCTCTCCCGGAATCCACCATTAGCCCCAACAAAGAGGCTGTAAGCTCCAGTGCTGGGTTGCCTCAGGCCAGACAACCAACAGGGAGGGAACCCATCCCCACCCATCAGCAGACAAGTGGATTAAAGTTTTACTGAGCTCTGCCCAGCAGAGCAACACCCAGCTCTACCCACCACCAGTCCCTTCCATCAGGAAGCTTGCATAAGCCTCTTAGATAGCCTCATCCACCAGAGGGCAGATAGGAGAAGCAAGAACTACAATCCTGCAGCCTATGGAACAAAAACCACACTCAGAAAGATAGACAACATGAAAAGGCAGAGGACTATGTACCAGATGAAGGAACAAGATAAACCCCCAGAAAAACGACTAAATGAAGTGGAGACAGGCAACCTTCCAGAAAAAGAATTCAGAATAATGATAGTGAAGATGATCCAGGACCTCAGAAATAGAATGGAGGCAAAGATCAAAAAGATGCAAGAAATGTTTAACACAGACCTAGAAGAATTAAAGAACAAATAGAGATGAACAATACAATAACTGAAATAAAAATTACACTAGAAGGAATCAATAGCAGAATAACTGAGGCAGAAGAACAGATAAGTGACCTGGAAAACTGATGGAATTCACAGCCGCAGAACAGAATAAAGAAAAAAGAATGAAAAGAAATGAAGACAGCCTAAGAGACCTCTGGGACAACATTAAATGCACCAACATTCTCATTATATGAGTCCCAGAAGGAGAAGAGAAAGAGAAAGGACCTGAGAAAACATTTGAAGAGATGATAATCTAAAACTTCCCCAACATGGGAAAGGAAATAGCCACCCAAGTCCAGGAAGCACAGAGTCCCAGGCAGGATAAACCCAAGGAGAAACAGGCCAAGATACACAGTAATCAAACTGACAAAAATTAAAGACAAAGAAAAATTATTAAAAGCAACAAGGGAGGGCTTCCCTGGTGGCACAGTGATTAAGAATCCACCTGCCAATGCAGGGGACATGGGTTACAGCCCTGGTCTGGGAAGATCCCACATGCTGCGGAGCAACTAACCCCAGGCACCACAACTACTGAGCCTGCAAGCCACAACTACTGAAGCTTGTATGCCACAACTACTAAAGCCTGTGCACACAGAGCCAGTGCTCCGCAAAAAGAGACGCCACAGCAATGAGAAGCACTCGCACCACAACAAAGAGTAGCCCCAGCTCGCAGCAATTAGAGAGAGCCCACGCACAGCAACGGAAGACCCAGCACAGCAACAGAAGACCCATCGCAGCAAAAAAATAAATAAATGAAATAAATTTATAAAAGCAACAAGGGAAAAGTGGCAAATAAAATACAAGGGAACTCCGATCAGGTTAACAGCTGATTTCTCCACAGAAATTCTATAAGCCAGAAGGGAGCAGCACGTCATATTTAAAGTGATGAAAAGGAAGAACCTACAACCAAGATTACTCTACTCATCAAAGATCTCATTCTCATTTGGAGAAATCAAAAGCTTTACAGACAAGCAAAAGCTAACAGAATTCAGCACCACTAAACCAGCTCTACACAAGAAAGGCTAAAGGAATTTCTCTAAGTGGGAAACAAAAGAAAAGGACCTACAGTAAAAAACATAAAACAATTAATATGATGGTAATAGAAACATATACATCAATAATTACCAATGTGAATGAATTAAATGCTCCAACCAAAAGACAGAGGATCACTGAATGGATATAATAACAAGACCCATATATATGCTGTCTACAAGAGACCCACTTCAGACCTAGGGACATATTCAGACTGGAAGTGAGGGGATGGAAAAAGATATTCCATGCAAATGGAAATCAAAACAAAGCTGGAGTAGCAAGACTCATATCAGATAAAATAGACTTTAAAATAAAGAATGCTACAAGAGACAAGGAAGGACACTACGTAATGATCAGGGGATCAATCCAGGAAGAAGATATAACAATTATTAATATATATGCACCCAACATAGGAGCACCTCAATACATAAGGCAACTGCTAACAGCCATAAAAGAGGAAATCAACAATAACACAATAATAGTAGGGGACTTTAACAACTCACTTAGAACAATGGACAGATCATCCAAACAGAAAATTAATAAGGAAACAGAAGCTTTAAATGACACAATAGACCAGATCGATTTAATTGGTATTTATAGGACATTCCATCCAAAAACAGAGGATTACACTTTCTTCTCAAGTGCGCACAGAACATTCTCCAGGATAGATCACATCTTGGGTCACAAATCAAGCCTCCATAAATTTAAGAAAACTGAAATCATATCAAGCATGTTTTCTGACCACAACACTGTGAGATTAGAAATCATTCACAGGGAAAAAAACGTAAGAAACACAAACACATGGAGGCTAAAAATACATTACTAAGTAACCGAGATCATTGAAGGAATCAAAGAGGAAATCAAAAAATACCTAGAGACAAATGACAATGAAAACACGATGATCCAAAACGTAATGCATGCAGCAAAAGCAGTTCTAAGAGGGAAGTTTATAGCAATACAAGCCTACCTCAAGAAACAAGGAAAATATCAAGTAAACAATCTAACCTTACACCTAAAAGTACTAGAGAAAGAAGAACAAACAAAACGCAAAGTTAGCAGAAGAAATCATAAAGATCAGAGAAGAAATAAATGAAATAGAAACAAAGAAAACAATAGCAAAGATCAATAAAACTAAAAGCTGGTTCTTTGAGAAGATAAACAAAATTGATAAACCATTAGCCAGACTCATCAAGAAAAAGAGGGAGAGGACTCAAATCAATAAAATTAGAAATGAAAAAGGAGAAGTTACCACAGACACCACAGAAATACAAAGGATCCTAAGAGGCTACTACAGACAGCTCTATGCCAATAAAATGAACAACCTGAAGAAATGGACAAATTCTTAGGAAGGTATAGCCTTCCAAGACTGAACCAGGAAGAAAGAGAAAATACGAACAGACCAGTCACAAGTAATGAAAATGAAACTGGGATTAAAAATCTTCCAACAAACAAAAGTCCAGGACCAGATGGCTTCACAAGTGAATTCTATCAAACATTTAGAGAAGAGCTAACACCCATCCTTCTCAAACTCTTCCAAAAAATTGCAGAGGAAGGAACATGCCCAAACTCCTTCTGAGGTCACCATCACGCTGATACCAAAACCAGACAAAGATACTACAAAAAAGAAAATTATAGACCAATATCACTGGATGAATATAGATGCAAAAATCCTCAACAAAATACTAGCAAATTGAATCCAACAACACATTAAAAGGATCATACACCATGATCAAGTGGGATTTATCCCAGGGATGCAAGGAGTCTTCAATATACGCAAATCAATGTGATACAACATATTAACAAATTGAAGGATAAAAACCATATCACCTCAATAGATGCAGAGAAAGCTTCTGACAAAATTCAACACCGATTTATGATAAAAAATCTCCAGAAAGTGGACATAGAGGGAACCTACATCAACATAATAAAGGCCATATATGACAAACCCACAGCAAACATCATTCTCAATGGTGAAAAACTGAAGCATTTCCTCTAAGATCAGAACAAGACAAATGTCCACTCTCGCCACTATCATTCAACATAGTTTTGGAAGTTCTAGCCACAACAATCAGAGAAGAAAAAGAAATAAAATGAATCCAAATTGGAAAAGAAGAAGTAAAACTGTCACTGTTTGCAGAAATAAAACTGTCACTGTATGCATAGATAATCCTAAAGATGCCACCAGAAATCTACTAGAGCTAATCGATGAATTTGGTAAAGTTGCAGGATACAACATTAATGCACAGAAATGTCTTGCATTCCTATACACTAACAATGAAAGAGCAGAAAGAAAAATTAAGGAAACAATCCCATTCACCATTGCAACAAAAAGAAGAAATCACCTAGGAATAAACCTACCTAAGGAGGTAAAAGACCTCTATGCAGAAAAGTATAAGACACTGATGAAAGAAATCAAAGGTGACACAAACAGATGGAGAGATATACCATGTTCTTGAATTGGAAGAATCAGTATTGTGAAAATGACTATACTACCCAAAGCAATCTACGGATTCAATGCAATCCCTGTCAAATGACCAATGGCATTTTTTATAGAACTAGAACAAAAAATCTTAATATTTGTGTGGAGACACAAAAGACCCCAAAGCAGTCTTGAGGGAAAAAAATGGAGCTGGAGGAATCAGACTCGCTGACTTCAGATTATACTACAAAGCTACGGTAATCAAGATAATATGGTACTGGCACAGAAACAGAAATATAGATCAATGGAACAGTATAGCAAGCCCAGAGATAAACCCACGCACCTATGGTCAACTAATATCTGACAAAGGAGGCAAGGATATACAATGGAGAAAAGACAGTGTCTTCAATAAATGGTGCTGGGAAAACTGGACACTTACACGTAAAAGAATGAAATTAGAACACTCCCTAACACCATACACAAAAATATACTCAAAATGGATTAGAGACCTAAATGTAAGACTGAACACTATAAAACTCTTAGAGGAAAACATAGGCACAGCTCTCTGACATAAATCACAGCAAGATCTTTTTTGACCCACCTCCTAGACTAATGGAAATAAAAAGAAAAATAAACAAATGGGACCTAATGAAACTTAAAAGCTTTTGCACAGCAAAGGAAACTATAAACAAGATGAAAAGACAAGCCTCAGAATGGGAGAAAATATTTGCAAACAAATCAACAGACAAAGGATTAATCTCCAAAATGTATAAACAGCGCATGCAGCTTAATATTAAAAAAACATAAAACCCAATCAAAAAAATGGGCAGAAGACCTTAACAGACATTTCCCCAAAGAAGACATACAGATGGCCAAGAGGCCCATGAAAAGCTGCTCAACATCACTAATTATTAGAGAAATGCAAATCAAAACTACAATGAGGTATCATCTCACACCAGTCAGCACGGGCATCATCAGAAAATCTACAAACAACAAATGCTGGAGAGGGTATGGAGAAAGGGAACCCTCTTGCACTGTTAGTGGGAATGTAAACAGATACAGCCACTATGGAGAACAGTATGAAGGTTCCTTAAAAAACTAAAAATCGAATTACCATATGACCCAGCAATCCCACTTCTGGGCATATACCCAAAGAAAACAATAATTCAAAAAGACACTTGCACCCCAATGTTCACTGCAGTTCTATTTACAATAGCCAAGTCACGGAAGCAACCTAAATGCCCATTGACAGGTGAATGGATAAAGAGGATGTGGTATGTATATACAGTGGAATATTACTCAGTCATAAAAAGAAGTGAAATTTGGCCATTTGTAGAGACTGGATGGACCTAGAGACTGTCATACAGAGTGAAGTAAGTCAGAAAGAGAAATACAAATGTCGTGTATTAATGCATATATGTGAAATCTAGAAAAATGATACAGATGAACCGGTTTGTAAGGCAGAAATAGAGACACAGATGTAGAGAACAAACATATGGACACCAAGGGGGGGAAGGGGGGGAGGGGGTGGTGGTGGGATGAATTGGGAGATTGGGATTGACATATATACACTAATATGTATATAATAGATAATAAGAACCTGCTGTATAAAAAGTAAAATTCAAAAAAATAAAAAGAGGGGAGCTGCATTCTTTAAACCATGTCATAAACCACATAGAAAGGCTGTGGGGATGTGCCAGATTAAAGGAGGCTAAAGAGACATGATAACTAAATCTAATACCTGATCTAAGATTGGATCCTGAAGAAAAGGGGGAAAAGTGCTCTGATGGACATTATTACCTCACCTGATAAAATGGAAAAGTAAATGGCAGATTAGACAAAAGGAATTTAACAATGTTAAAATGTACTGACACTGATAACTGCTCAGTGGTTATGTAAGAAAATATCCTTACTTTTAGGAAACATACACTTGAAGTATTTTGGGGTCAAGGTTCCTGACATATATAATTTACCCTCAGATCATATGGGGAAAAATATATGTATATCTATCTCTATATATAAATAAGATATGTGTGTGTGTGTGTGTGTATATATATATATATATATATATAAAGAATATGGGTAAATAAAGCAAATAGAGTGAAATGTTAACAACTGATGATCTGGATGAGAAGTATACAAGTATTTTTTGTACTATTTTAAAATACTTATTTTTCCACCTTTTCTGTAAATTTGAAATGATTTCCAAATAAAAAGTTTTTTAAAAATCGCTGTGCCAATTTACATCCCACCGGCAGGTCATAAGAATTCCTGCTGCTCAATCCTCATCACTACTGGTTGCTGTGAACCTTTATATTTTAGCCTTTCTGGTAGGAATACAGCTGTATTTCACTGGGGCTTTAACTGGCATGTTTCATTTTCCAAAATTAATGGTATTGAGCTCCTTTTTTTATGCTATTTGGCTGTTTAAATACTCCCTGTTGTGGATTAACAGTTTGAGTCTTTTCCCCATTTTTCTGCTGGGTTGTCTGTCTTTTTCTCATTGATTTGTAAAAGTTCTTTCACATGATTTCACATAAATTTTAAAGGAAAATAATGGTTTCAAAGAAATTCAAAAATTGTAGGGAAAAAGGCTTGAGTTGTATCCCTAGTCTCTGAGGAGTATTTCTTATAAACATTTTAGAAGCTCCACTTTAGACCAATAGATAGAACTTTTAATTTACACCCTGATGGGTTTTGTTTAAATCTTACTTGAACAAGTAACTCCAGAGTAAGCACAGTTTTGCTTTTTCTTCCTGACAGAGGCACAACGCATAATGAAAACTAGAAGGATTTCCAGGCACAAGTGAGAACAGTGTTGACATGAGATGCCAGAAACTGAGTAGACTCACTCAGCAAGGCCTTGTATCTGCTACAGCGAGGTTGCCTAGGTGGTATTTATCAACCCTTTTTTTAACCCACAGTAAGAAATACATTTTACATCATGATCCAGCGCACACAAATATGACTGAAAAAAATTCCAAACTGATATTTATCTTTACTACATTTTCATTTATTTTACCCTGGTATTTTCTATATATTCCGTTTTATTCCATTTTCATTGCTGTTGCTGTTCTTAGTACAGACTGTAATCCACTAAACTGATTTCACATGACAGCTCTTAGAGAAAAAACAAAAAAAAAAACTCACTGCTTTAGAACATTGCTTCTCAAATTTTAGTATGTGTACAAATTACCTAAAATTCTCATTGAAATGCAGATTCTGTTTTGATAAGTTGGGACAAACCATTATTATTAATAATACTATCATCAATATCATCATCATCAATTTCACTCAGCACAGACACAAACTGAAGGAAACACACATGGGTAATCTGGGGTATCTGAAACTATCAATTCCATAGTCTTTTTATCTATACATCCTCTTCTCCTCCATTCCTCTCATTCATGGCATTCCCATAGTCTGCTCTTCCCTGCTATGCTTAGATCACCTGGAACCAATCAATCACCCTTAGAGTTTTTTTGTTTGTTTGTTTGTTTGTTTGTTTGTTTTGCGGTACGCCGGGCCTCTCACTGTTGTGGCCTCTCCCATTGCGGAGCATAGGCTCCGGACGTGCAGGCTCAGCGGCCATGGCTCATGGGCCCAGCCACTCCACGGCATGTGGGATCTTCCCGGACCGTGGCACGATCCCGTGTCCCCTGCATCGGCAGGCGAATTCCCAACCACTGCGCCACCAGGGAAGCCCACAATCACCCTTAGAGTTTATCTGGCTTGCCAAAGAGGAGAGAAAGAGTACAGATATCCTCAGCCCCCTGGTGCGCTAGAGCAGTGTTTCTCCAACTTTAATGTGCATAAATGTTAAAATGCAGATTCTGATTCATAGTTCTTGGTTAAGGCCTGAGTTTCTGAATCTCTAACAAGTTCCAGATGATACAGATACTACAGGTCAGTGGCCCCCATTTGGAGGGACAAAACTCCAGAAGAGAAGAAAGCAGATAGTTGACTTTCAGATTCAAATACTAGTAAGAATGAAAGGCCTAACCACAACACTAAGCTCCAAAACTTCTGTAAGCACAAACAGAAAGATTTCTAAGGAGGTAGTACACAGAAACACTGAAATGGTTGATGGGATCCTGATTACAAAGGAAAGCAAATAAGGCCTAACTCAGGGGATGGGTTGAGAAAATGGAGATGCACCAAAGTATTGATGCCCTGAGTCAGATGGGAGGCAGATTCTGTAGGAGGAGGGAGAAGGAAGGGTGAAGGTGAACGCGGTCACAAAAGCAATATAAAAACCCATGATGTTTCAGGAAGACCCCGAGTAACAATGAGATCCCAGCTAGGAAACTACAGCGATACCCTGGAGGAAGTAAAAAGGCTTTGAAGTCAACAATTCTTGAAATTACAAAGAACAAGGCTGGAGGTCGTTGGGACACAGGGAAACTGTTCTGGAGTCTGGAAGACAATCTTGCTAGGATGATGAAAGGCTGGTCTAGACAGAGAGCAGAGGCTTCTAAAAGAGAGTGAGGGTGGTCACTAGGGTGCTGCTGGCCTATATGACACTTGCGTATGCCTAAGCAATCAGAACCGTGCTGGATTTCAGCCTGTCCTGGGCTATACACACAATGCATGACCACAGCAGGATGTAAGTAACATCAGCCCCTCCTCCCAGTAGCAGTTAAAGGAAGTGGGAGAAAGTGTGGTATCTTTTGCATAATGCTTTGAAAGAAATGGGATATGCCACTTAAAGGAAATGCCACTTAAAGTTAGGAAACAGAAAAATAGTGTTGATAGGAAATGACACTTAGGGTAAGGAAAAAGGAAAAGAAATTATGGAAAAGGTTAAGAAATAAAATATCACACACAATAATGTTGAGCTTATATGTAGTGAAAGTGTTCCACAGGCCACATAGAAAGGGATTATTAAAGGTTAAGGGGCTCAGAAGGTCTCTCACTAAGCTGCTTATGGTAATAATAAGAGATTACAGTGAGCCAGGCACTGTGCTAAGGGCTTTATATGTAGGTTTGCAATATAATTGATTAACCAGACCACAGCATCTAGAGAATGAAAGTGTGCTAAAATCATTAATCACATAAAATCGTGAATCTGCTGATCAACTTATTTGTTTTATTACATTAGCCCTATGTCAGTTCCATTCAAAAACTATTTTAATGTCATTCAAATAAACTTAAAACATATCCATATATATTAAAGCAAAATTGAAAGAAAAAATATATATATACTCTATATTGAGTATTTAAATACTAAAAATCACATAATCACATAATTATTGTGATTAAAAATTAATATCACACAATAATTATTATTCTTGGTACATGACCATATACAATACTATACCCATATTTGTATCTGTCTCTAATACGTGTCAGTGGCATTTTTCTAAATAACTTGTTTTTCTAAATGCTATTATTGCTTCACAAAATTTCCTGTAATATTCTTCAAAATTACATTTTACGTTTCTTAAATTTGAAAATGACATTTTCAATGAACTGTGCTCTGTAGGTCATACCATTTTTGAGAAAATATTCTTTCTACAGTTGCAAAATTATCTGGATGGATAGGAGCAATCTTCTAAATGGAAGATATTCTCAATTCTAAGTTTTTAATATTGAAATTCGTAAACACTTCCATCTGGATACTGTTACTGTTACTATGTTAATGACTTTCCCCAGAATACACTTTATCAACAAAATTTTTGAAAAAAAATTATCAAATAACTTGTTTTGATACATTATTCTTTTCAAAATTATAGACCTTATTTTCATTATATTCTGATATGAATATGATTTATCAAATTAAAAACGGGAGCTTAATCAAAAGATTCTTCCCACAAGTCAGGACAGTTCAAAAGACAATCAGAGTTCTAAAATTAAATCTTGCATAAAATTTGAGTTCTCAAATTTTAGTTTGTCCAATTTCTTCCATGCTTTTATAAAAATAAGTTTCTATGTCTTCCTGTAAGCTTTTGGCTTTTAATAATTGCAATTTTCTAAAAGTTTCAAAATCTTCAGTTTTCTGGTTTTCTGCTTATTGAATACTTTGATTAAAAGCTTCCAACTGATTTTAAATAAAACTTCCACAAAAATTTAGGTGATTTATTTACAAATTAGTTGAAGACCACTGTAGAACACTCAGTTAGTTAGTCTAGTCTTGAACACTCAGTTACCAGTTAGTCTTCCATGGCCTCAAATATTTTTAAATCCAACTGAAGGCGAACAGTAAGAAGACTGCAGTGCTGGAGTTTTACTTCTTTATTTTTTAAAATCCAATGTCAACTCTATCATAAAGGTTTTTTAGTTCAGTACTGTGTTGTGTGTGTGTGTGTACCTGTAAAATTTGATAACCAAAGCATCTACTTTTATTGTTAAAATATTCTAGGGTTAATTATGGGCACATCAATTATTTTTACACCAAAACCTCTTGCAAATACATTTCTGCTCCATAAATGTCCTCATTTTCTAAGAACATTGCTTTCAGCATGACAGTGCTCTGCAAAATTTGTGATTGTCTCAAAAACAGTAACTTTATAATCTATATTGAACTTTTTAACTTAATTTACAACAGCACACACAAAAGGAAAATTCTGTCAAATTTGATAGAACTTCCAAAAGCTTTATTTAATTCTATGTATTGATCAAATTATTATTGGAATTAACAAAACTAGTTATGTACTTGAAGCATCTCTGATAAGCAGAATAATGAGCCTCCGAAGATGTCTATACCCTAATTCCCAAAACTGGAACATGTGTTACCTTACATGGAGAAGGACCTTCACAGATGTGATTAAGAATCTCAAGGTGGAGAGATTATCTTGAACTATCTGGATGGATCCTATCACAAGGGTCATTATAAGACGGAGGCAAGAGGGTCAAAGACAGGAAAAGGATATGTGACAACAGAAGCTGAGGTTAAAGTAAAGCACTTTGAAGACGTCACAAGCCAAGAAATGCAGATGGCCTCCAGAAGCTAGAAAGAGCAAAAAACAGATTATCCCTAGGGCTTCCAGAAGACCACAGACCTGCTGACACCTTAATTTTAACCAGTTAGACTCTTTTCAGACTTCTGACCTCTAGAACTGTAAGATAATATATTTGTGTTGTTTCAAGCCACTAAGTTTGTGGTCATTTGTCACAGCAGTAATAGAAAACTAATGCAGCATCTAATAATACTGATATAAAATTGGTATCATCTGAATGTTGGCAGAGTTCTTCTGCTAACGGAGCCAATATTTTAACAGCTTTCATCTCATTTTTCTTATGTGCACAGGAAAACACAGAACAAAAAATGGAGATGAATTTAAAACAATAGACACTTGATCTAAATGAAAAGTCATGCTTTATAAGACATTTGAGACCTATGATCATCCCTATTTTGGCTTCTCGGTTCCCTGACCGGGGATTGAACCCCGGCCTCAGCAGTGAAAGCGCCAAATCCTAACCGCTAGACCACCAGGGAACTCCCATCCCTATTTGTGTTTATTATCTTGTTGAATTCAAAGAGCATGATACTAAGTTATGTATACACATCTCTGGACAGGGAAGCTAAGACTAAGGGCCCAACAGCTCTAATAGGCAGAAGCAGGGTTTGAATCCAGACCAGCCAGCTCTAGCGCTAGGGCTCCTACCCAAATTCAACCTGCAGCTCTTAGGAATCCCTCTTCCTGGGCCTTTTCCTGAACTGTATCTCCCAAAGAAACGTCCTCCAGCCTGCAGTTTGTTCTCTGCTTTCAAGCCTTTGACTTGCCTCTCCTCAGTTAATGGATTTTGGTTTTTGTCCCACAGTCCTTCAGTCAAAATCAACTTGCTTTCATACATTTCAATCTCTTCAAAAGGGCCTGACGTTTGTGGTGCTATGCTTTCAAATTATACTTATTTAAAATTTTCCTTAAAAATTGAGGCACAATTTTGTCTTTCCTGACATAGACATCACAGATCCAATTTTTTGGTGGCTTAGTTGGGATTGCCACTTGGTCTCTAAATAGTTTGAACAGTAAATTACAGCAACATTAGTATAGCCTACCTCTAAAAATGATCAAGTATCAACTACCCAAGAAACAGTAACTCAAAACTGAACAAACTAACCAGAAATCCATTCTGTCATATAAAAATCTGGAGAAGCTCAAATTGTGGGAGGGGAGGATCTGACGAAATCTTTTGATTTAAAACAAATAATAACCACCATGAATGTGTTATCTCTTTTTTTTTTTCTTTGTGGTACGCAGGCCTCTCACCACTGCGGCCTCTCCCGTTGCGGAGCACAGGCTCCGGACGCGCAGGCTCAGCGGCCATGGATCACGGGCCCAGCCACTCCGCGGCATGTGGGATCTTCCCGGACCGGGGCACGAACCCATGTCATCGGCAGGCGGACTCTCAACCACCGCGCCACCAGGGAAGCCCTGTTATCTCATATTTTTATTCAAATAGTGTTGCATGCTGTACAAGAAGGAATTAAAGCTCATAAAGTTTTGTACTTTGCTACACTCATCTCTAGTCTAGTCTGTCTCTTTCTCTGTGTGTGCACATGTGTTAATGCATGTGTGCTTGAACATCAACACTGGGGAAGATGTTGAATTTGTTAAATTTACTAATGTTCCAAAGATCCAGTTACTCCTTCTTTGAACCACATACACCTTACTTTGTACTATGAGATTATGCAAGCTCTCTAGAGAGAACATCCCTCCCATAGAGAAGCTTAGAATATAATTGAGAAAGGGAAAATTACATTGACTACTCTTACAAAACTTTTTTCAAATTAAATATGTTCCGTGAAATGAATGCCTTTGTTGACAATAGCCTGTGCGATAATAGGAAGGCTCTCTGGCAGAGTTTCTCAGATGAGCTCAATACTTCAGGTTGGTGTTTCTAAAAGGCAATAAGCCCACTGGAGCAGCAAGACACATAAGCAATTTTTTTTTTTTTTTTTTTTTTTTTTGCGGTACGCAGGCCTCTCACTGTTGTGGCCTCTCCCGTTGCGGAGCACAGGCTCCGGACGCGCAGGCTCAGCGGCCATGGCTCACGGGCCCAGCCGCTCCGCGGCATGTGGGATTTTCCCGAACCGGGGCACGAACCCGTGTCCCCTGCATCGGCAGGCGGACTCTCAACCACTGTTGCCACCAGGGAAGCCCCACATAAGCAATTTGTGCCCTAATATATAGGAACAGCCAAATTATTTGAATCCCTAAGTAGTTTCACAGCCTCCTTCTTTTTGGCAGAGCCATGAACTGGGGAAGTAGGATATTCTGCTTTCCTGCTCCTGTTTGGATCCCCGCTAAATGACAAAGCTGAGCATCCCCACGTGCAACACGTGGCTCGTTTCCCATTTTAGTCAGATCACAGAGAGCTTCTGCTTTCTAACAGCTGTCTGCGAAAATCCAGGGCAGATCTCTTAAAAGACCATAGAATCAGTTTCAGTTTATACAAAAACTGGCTACGTCGTCATTGTTTCATTTTACCAATAGGTGGCGTTGTGGGCAATGATATGGAACGAATGAAAAACTCATTAACTTAAAAAGATAGAAAAAGCTTTTATGGGGGGCTGGAAATAGTCCATCCTATTTACAAGTATCTGGCTCTCATAAATTTTTTTTATAGCTTTATAAATGTTTCTACCTTAATTACTATTTTCTCTTCCTTCATACTTTGCTTCTCCAAAGACTGTTAGGTGAATCGTTTAACCCAGTTTCACATCTATTAAATGAGAAGGTTGGATTAGCCCAGGGGTAGAAAATTCAAGTGATTGCTAGAGCCAGGTAGCTTATTGAAAAGAGTTCAGAGAGTCTGGTGCAAGACGATAGGGAGGCTAACCGGAGCCCATTCAAAAGAATTCAATTTTAAATGCTTTTGTTTGTTTTCTGATTAGTTTTGCCTTTTTTTTTTTTTTTTAAAGTAAACCAAAGCAAAAAAGTCTTTGGGAACAAATTTTTTTTTTTTTTGCTTGATTAGATAATGTCTAGAAGCTCCTCTAGCTGTAAGACACTATAATGGATTCTAAACTTGACTAGAGGAATATTAAAATAAAACCACACATGTATTTCTAATCATGTACCTACATTAATATACATCATTCTAATATCATTGATCTTTGATAATCTGCTTAAGCCCAATGTGAAACAATGTACAAAGATACTATTTCCCTTCCATTAAAACCCAGGATGACATGAAATAAACTTTACGGTTCCCTTAACTTGCAGATTTTTCTATCTCTGGTAATAGCATCACCATCCACTTGGGTCTCCACAGTCAGAAATCCTTGAGTTGCTTTAATGCTTCCATCTGTTTTACCTTTGGCATCTCATCAATCACTAAGCCCAACAAATTTTACCTCCAAACTTTCTCTATATATCATTCCTAATTTGTAATCCCTATGACTACTTCCTTAATTCAAATGTTCATTGTCTGCATCTCACTCAGTACTGAATAAAGGAGCTGGAGCAGTTTATGGGTGGTTTATTGGGAACCGATAAGGTTCCCAGTAAGGGAAAAATGTAACTGACTCAGGAAGCATCAAGAAGGAAGTTGGGACACAAGAATTTGGCCCATTCTTATCTTTCCAGTCTTGTCTCTTCCATATTACCTCAAACACACCATGCATTTCCATCCTCACTTGCACAGAACTACTCACTATTATTGGAACAAACCATGTGACAGACTTTGACAGGTTCCATAGTCTGTAATACCTTTGATTGCCTAGCAGATTCCTAGACGTCTTTCAAGATGCAGCTCAACTCTTTTCTCCTCTACAAAATCTTCTCCAATTCTCCCTGATAAAAAAAGAGTACTTACTCCGTGATTACATATTTGTATCCATTTCTCACATAACACCATCACGTCATGTTGAGTATATGTTCTACCACAGAAGAGACTTTAACCACTCATCTTTCATTAATTACTGAATTGCACCTGAAATAGAATGATCTCCCAAATGAGTCTCCCTATGAGCACTACCACCAAGCAACCATGAAACTTTGAGCAAGTTAACATAACCTTTTTAAACCCCATTTATTCATTACTAATAACAGATACCATAGAACTGCTACGAGGATCAGATGTGAAAGAGGATGCAAAGCACTCACCACTGTGTTGGGCACATGTGACCCACTTCATTATTTCGATTCAACATCCTCACCTGCGGAACGTTGGGCTTGGACTAGAAGACCCATGTGATCCTTTCTGGCTCAAACATTATTTGACTTTATGTCCTGATTCGAGTGGACATAAGGGCAGTGTTAAATAAATAAGTGTGCTGCACACATGGGAGCAGCAACCAGTCACAAGACGTCACAGCCCGATTCTAAATCAGATCATTGTACTGAAATCAAAGTGTTGGGAAATATATTTTAACTTATTAAAATAATAAAATAGGGACTTCCCTGGTGGCGCAGTGGTTAAGAATCTGCCTGCCAATGCAGGGAACATGGGTTCAAGCCCTGGTCCAGGAAGATCCCACATGCCGTGGAGCAACTAAGCCCATGAGCCATAACTACTGAGCCTGTGCTCTAGAGCCCACGGGCCACAGTTACTGAGCCCATGTGCCACAACTACTGAGGCCCACACACCTAGAGCCCGCACTCCACAACAAGAGAAGCCACCGCAATGAGAAGCCTGCGCACCACAATGAGGAGTGGCCCCTGCTCACTGCAGCTGGAACAGTAACTGAAGACCCAACACAGCCAAAAATAAAATAAATAAATTTAATAATAAAATATATAAGTGTCAATTTATGTCCTTCCTGACATAGTCTTTCTTCCTCAACTTCCCTTCCAACACTTACATATATTTCCAGAAAGATTTATTTTGGAGACAACCAATGGTCAAACAAAAAGAACTGCTTAAACATTACTTAAAATACTGGAAGATCATCATGGTCACAGAGGACCAAGCTATCTCAGAAAACTCTGGCAAAGTTTAAAACTTCCACTATCCCTGCTCCTGTCCCAACACACACACACACACACACACACACACACAATCTATTAGCATCTTTTAGATATCATGGATTCTCTTTTTTCTTCACTTTTATTGTGTCTACAAATTCTCTAGAAGTTCTAAGGTCTTTTGGTTTGATCCAGTTTGTCCTAAGAACTCCTGTGATAGAGGCCCAGAAGGCTTGAGTGATGGGAGAAAATAAATCAGGTAGAAGGTATATATGCCAGCAAATGCTAGATTTGGTAAAACTATTTCTCCTGTGCTCACAAGTGTAAAATTTTTATTCATGGGATCCTGTGCTCTGGTTAAAGCTCTTTTTGGCCGATAAATGAAATTGGTAAAATGCTACAATTTTATTCAAATTTGAGTGTTTGCTATATGAAACAATCTAAGAGAAGTACCATAAATTATACTTAAAGAATTTTACTATTTACATTTTTACTCATTTAAAAACATCATTCAACTGAGCATTTAAGTGTCAGGCACTGTCTTTAGATGCCAACATGAATAATACATGGTCCCAGACTTTAGGTAACTTATAGAATACAGGAAACATACAAGCATATCTAATTATATGGTCTACATTATTACAAGGGAAGTTACAAACTGATTTCATTGAATGAAGGAAAATGTTTTTACCAGATCGGAATAGCCCTAAACAGAGGAGAACTGAACAAATATTTGGTAAATTATAAAGGTGTATAGAGACTCTCTGATTCTGAAAAGAAATAAAGGCAATTATTCTTCAAAGTAAAAAATTAGACTCATGTAACTCAACCATAACAGTTTTAAAATATTTTTCTCCCCAATTTACTTTCAAGACTCAAAGCATGTCTGCATTCTCACATTTCAAGACTAGCAATTCACGGACCAGTGGATATGCTATGTAGATAAAGAATTAGCTGGTACACACTAAACATGAAAGGGAAAATTTATAATTTTATTGTGGATATAAAAAATAGAAGAGAGTTTTACTTTGAGAATAGGAAACACTTCATTGATTTACATATTGATTGTGTAAGATTTATACCTTCAGAGAAAAGTGCTAACTTAGTCAAGTTCTAAATCTGGATCACTTTAAAGCCATATTAAAATATCCTCAGCTTTTTTCTTCAAGTTTAGACTAAACAACACCCAAAAGATTGATGAGGAACTCCTGGAAAACTAGCCTAAGTTTGTTTAAGTTTAAATATCAGTTGGGCACCCCTATGTTCACTGCAGCATTATCTACAATAGCCAAGATATGGAAGTAACCTAAGTGCCTATCAATAGATGAATGGATAAAGAAGATGCGACACACACACACACACACACACTATTACTCAGCTGTAAAAAAGAATAAAATCTTGACATTTGCAACAACACGGATGACCTAGAGAGTATTATGCTAAGTGAAATAAGTCAGGCAGAGAGAAACAAATACTGTAAGATTTCACTTATATGTGGAATTAAAAAAAAAGAAAAAAACAAATGAACAAATATAACAAAACAGAAATTCAGTTATAGATACAGAGAACAAAGAGGTGGCTGCCGGAGGGAAGGGGAGTAGAAAAATAGGTGATAGAGATTTAGAGCTACAAACTTTCAGTTACAAACTAAATGAGTCAGAGGTATGAAACTTAAGTGTGGGGAATGTAGTCAATAATTACCTCATATCTTGGTATGGTGACAGATGACAACTGTACTTACCATGGTCATCATTTTGAAGTGTATAGAGGTATTGAATCACTATGTCATGTACCAGGAACTAAAATAGTGTTATAGGTCAATTGTACTTGAAATATAAGCAAACAAACTCATGGAAAAAGATGTAAGATTTGTGGTTATCAGAGGCATGAGGTAGGGGAGGGGGAAATGGATGAAGGCAGTCAAAAGGTACAAACTTTCAGTTATAAGACAAGTAAGTACTGAGGATGGAATGTACAACATAATAAATATAATTAACACTGCTGTATGTTATATATGAAAGTTGTTAAGAGAGCAAAGAGTTCTCATCACAAGGAAAACAAATTTTTTTCTAGTTCTTTAATGTTGTATCTATATGAGATGATGGATGTTCACTAAACTTACTGTGGTAATGATTTCATGATGTAAGTAAGTCAAGTCATTATGATGTACACCTTGAACTTACATGGTGCTGTATGTCAATTACATCTCAATAAAACTGGAAGACAAAAAATTAGTGGGGCAGACTCACATTTTGGTTCCTATTTCAAAAATACTGATTAGTTATTCAAAAATAACAATGCAGGGATTACTATTATGACACATATGCATTCCTGAGAAATGTGTGTTCAACAAAATTACACATTAAGAATCATAGACCTTATGGGAAAAGTAGATCACTCAAAACATATAGGATGATATAACCAAAATACAAACAAAAATAATGATCCTAATAAAAATACTAGCACAACTAAATCTTAACTAGCTTTTACACCAAGAATACACACTGTCAGTCCATCCTTTACAGTCCTGGATCATGGGAAACATACTTCCCTCCTTCAAGATATAGTTCCTTAAAGAAATCTGCTTCTAGTTAGAGACCAATTTTATCAAAATTAAAAATATGATCCAAAGGTAGCCTTCTTCACCAACCTTTTCTCCCTCCTTAAACACAGAATAAATGTCTTTTTATCTTCTTTATCTGTAGGTGCAGCTTCCCCAGAAGTTTGGCATAGTGAAAAGAGAAGAATGGCAGCTCTAAAAGCCACAAAACCAGCTCTTCTTGCATGAAAGAGAGGCATATTCTAAGACCATCTCCTAATTTTTGAAAGCTTGCTTCCTATCTCTTCAAAACATTAACGTGTGGGGAAAATTATGTATAAACTCCCACAAATTCCATGTTATACTGATCACTCCCCATTTTACCAACCATGTATGAACCAGTTATCATTAGGAGAATATGGGTAATACCGAATGGTCTGTACCAGACTAATGATTTCCAGACGTAAGAGGTTTTTAAATCTAAAATAGATTAGAGAACTTTAAAAAGCTATCAATCATAGTAGCAAAGTCAAATGACATCTTGCATATAAGATCTTCATCTGAGTGCTATTTAATATGCTGAAGCTTACAAAATATTTAACGGATGCATGTGGTACGAAATGTATTTTTAGAATTATTGATCTTTCAAATAGCTTTAAAACTAGGTACACTAGTTTTCTTAAAGTATGATACATGTGAAAAAATGCTTAATTTATTTTGGGATTTCAATGGGCTACAGTAATCCATAAAATGATAGACCTTTTCCTATCAAAAGGAAAACATGATCCTGGGTGCCTGCAACAATCAGACCTTGACCTGAAAGGGCTGCTGCATATTGGTGGATGGGACAGATCCACTGATTCTGCTCCGCTGGAAAGGGGGTCCCCAACAGACATAACTTCCCACTAGCTGATATCTAGAGACCAGTTCATGACTGGGTCCCATGTAGAATACCCCATGGAAACCTGGATTCCACTTTTTAAAGACTCCCCAGCAGATTCTGTTCTACAGGCCAAAGAAGAAATCCTAAAAACTGACCACAAGTTTATATTATTTTAAAAATAAAACAAAATAAAGCCCTTAAAAGTGAGAGGTACACAATGATGCTTTAGACCTTTGAAATGATATGTTATCTAGGCTTGTTTTAAAACAGTCCAGCAAAAAGAACTATTAAAAGGCAGAAAGGAGAGATGACAAAGGACTAGTAAAATGTTGATAATTATTGAAGTTGAGTGACAGGTACAAGGGAAGGGGTTGCATTTATTCTATTTTCGTGTATTTGAAAATTTCTGTCTCCAGGTGTAAAATAAAAAGGAATCACAAGCAATACCAAGTCTATTCCGTTCTGCACAGTGAATATTAGTTACAAAAAATAAAATTCTCTGCTCATTTATTGAGTTAACTAAATTCCTAAGCTTTATAAATTTTTTGCCAAGATACATACATTTGACTCCTCCCAAAATCAAGTTCTGAGCAAATATGGGTCTGTGTTCGGAGAATTTCATTACACTAATGTATCATATGTTATCTAAGTGTTGTCTCAAATGCAAATAAATACAAAGCATTTTAAGGGGTGGTTAACAGATCTAACAGCCACTGTGTGTAATATGCAGTTATCATAAGAAACTCTGAAACTCTTTATTATAAACATTCATCTTTCAAAACATTGCATTTCTAAAAATTCTACTATATTCAGTAAAGATTTAGCCTAGCAATGTTGCTCTAAAAAACGAATATCATTAATTTAATTCTTAGTTACTAGGCAAAGTCAGAAAAGCAAAGACTGTATTCTTCTCTACTTCTGGTTCAGATCATATGTGGACAAAACACCTAGTCATTCTATACCAACAATCCAATAAATTGAGCCCATCATTTTCAATGGGTTATTATAAAAATTATCATTTTAAAATCATTTTTAAAAACTTGGGGACTGTCCTGGTTTTGATGTTCTTTCAAGCAAACCTGGCATTCTCTGACATGTACTTATGATTCCCCTGGAATCAAATGCATAGAATCCTCAATAAAATATGATCAGGTTGTAAGAATACGTAATTCATTCGTATATCGTTAACGATAGTAGAGAAAACAAATTCCTTCGTCCCAACCCCAAGCAATGGGTTTATAAGAGCAGATGCCTAGTCTTGCTCAGTGGGAATCCATATCAGAAGCAAAACCAGGGGCAATTTCTTTATTACAAAGATACAGAGTCACTGACTGTAAATAAAAGTAAACAAAAGCATGCTGTTTCCATGGAAAATGTTCATTTAACATTCATTTATCAAAGGTTTTTGAGCATTTTCTCTGTGCCAGGACCTGTGCTAGGCACTGGATATACACCAGTGTACAAGGGCCACTGCCTGTACCTCCCAATTTAACTTGTCACGAATAATTCCGTTTCATTGTTCAATAGTCGCCATCCAGTTAGCAGCCTGCAGTAAAAGGGGGATTTAGTAAAAGGGGGATTGGGAGAGGACAGGGATTAGGACAAAATGGAGCAAAATAATTTGCTGAATAGGAACCTCTGATGACACCAATCCACTACTACACATTGGAAATCACTGAAAAACTGAGTGCAGGCTGGAAAGAACTGACTTTGTTTCTCATATTTTAAAATCTATGCATGTCACTTCTACCCCTACACTTAAATTTCTTCCTGGGAAACAGTTCAAAGGTATGTGGGGATTTTTTAGGACTGAGAAAAATCACTTGTAGATTTTCTCCTTTTAAATTTCCTACAGTTTGTGAAACACAACATGCAAGCTTGTAATCTTCCATTGGTAACACCCCTGCCTTTCCTGCAGCAATCGTTTCTGATCTTGCCACCAGGATTTTGACTCCAGTGGGGAAATGAGCAGGAGAAAATTAACTCTTTAATTGAAAACAAATTTTGGCTTGAACACAGAAGCTAAAGACATTTACAGAATGCATGCATTTGAGTAAAGGGCATATTAGAGGGCAAAAAAAAAAAAAGATCAAAGTAGAAAATATTACTCTGCATCAGGCTTGAGTCACTTAGATTCCCTTGGCTACAATAAACATGTATTAAGCAGACTGTGCCAGGCTCTGTATTACACACTGGAATACAGTAAGTAGTATCTATACTGCTTTTCATAATTTTCAGAGTTTTAGAAATGACTGAGATACATGTGTATTTTTATTTCTATTTTACAGATGAAGCAAGTGAGCTCCAGTGAGGCTAAGTGGTTCTATGTTAAACTGAAACTCATATTCATGTCTTCTGACTCTAAATATAGTTCTCTTTCTTACCAAGATGTCTCATTTAATCTGTACCTCTAGTGAAAACTACTATTAATGATACTTATACTAATGGCAATAATAGGTAATAGTTAACTAAGCATTTACTATGTGCTAGGCACTGTGTTAATACTATGACTAATCCAAATTTATTACTTAATTAAATCATCACAACAACCTGATGAGTTACCTATCATTCCTGTCATTGTACATATGAATTAACTGAGGCTTACAAAGCCAAGCATATTATGTTGTATAAGAGAGCCCAAGGTTTCCCAGCCAGTAAGTCCTAGAGCTCAGACTTGAATCCTACCTGTCTGTTTCTATAGCCTGTGTTCATGGCCAGAAGCAGTGATCCCCAAACTTGCCTGATGAGAGCACATGCCTGCGTACTTACAATAAAACACAAATTTCCAGGTCTTTGCTCCTGGATTCTGATTTAGCAGGTCAGGACTAAGGCCAAAAATGTGAATTTTTAATAAGCACTGGACAAATATTAGGCAAGTAAAGGTAACACACACTCTATATGTTTAATTTCAACTTCTCTAATTTATCCCTTGGCTGAGAGGTGGGCAAGGTTTTTCTGTAAAGGGCCAGATAGAAAACACTCCGATTAATACATGTTTATTGTAGCCAAGCTGCATGGCTTTGCGGGCCACGCAGCTTCTGTTGCAAATACTCGTCTCTGCTACTGTAGTTTGAAAGTAGCCAAAGGCAATACGTTAAAAATGGAGGTGGCTGTGTTCCAATAAAACTTTATTTATGGACACTAAAATCTGAATTCCATATAATATCCACGTGTCATAAAATACTATTCTTCTTTTGATTTTTTTCATCCTATTAAAAATATAAAAAAGTATTCATAGGTTACAGGCCATACAAAAGCAGGTTGTCTGGACTTGGCTTGTGGGGTTTTGTTATTGGTTTTTTTGGCCTGTACCTGCTCTAGTCCTCTTTCTTTTAGAAGTTAGTTCCAGCTAGAACAGTAGCTGATAGAAAAATTCTTTTCCCAACTTACTCCTACTGATATTTCCAGTAATGTCCTGTTGTTGTTGTTTTTCTTTTGGTTTTTTGCTTTTTTTTTTCCTTCCTGTCTCCTGCCTTTCTACCCTGATATCTGGATACTGTCTCATTTTAAATTCTAAGTATACAAAAGAGTATTCTTTGAACAATTCTGTAAATAGTGCCATGAGGTCTTTGGAGAAATAAACTAAAAAACCAAAACATATTTACTATAAATAAATGTATTATAAGGAATAAGGATCTCTTGCAAACTATTAAGGCCATATCCACAGGATGATAAGTGGGTTTTATCATTTCAGTGGATCATTACCAGCAGCCATTAAGCTTAAGAACCATAAAGAGGATCGTTTGGCAGGCAACCATCTAAGTTCATGACATTCAGATTGGCTGTGCATCTCTGGACGTCAGGAAACCTTTGCCTCATAGCTTTAATCGATGTATAATCACATCTTCTTGGCTTTCTACTTCACTGAATCCTTTTCTAATAAGATGCTTCTACAACCTTTCCTCTTCCAAAGAACCTTTCTTGTGATTCTCTGTAATTGAGAATAAATAATTTTAAACTGAGTCAATAAATACCTTATTCACCATGTACTTGGTACTGTATTTTATCCCTTGGTTTTTCTAGCTTATTGCAATTACTTTCTAAGAGACACACTTTTTATTTGCTAAGAAGAAATATTTTGCAGGGTTTAATTACACATTAAAGAGAAAAGCCGGATGCACATTTAGAACACATGGGTGTGTTCCAAGACCATGCTATGATTTTCTGAGTAAAAGAGAGTATGATATTCGGGAAAAAATAGAACTCTTATTTAGAGACTTTCATGTATGGTGGGGATCTAGGAATTATCTAGTCAAACTTTTTCTTCATTTTGTGCCCTTCCTCAATGGAATCACCCACTAATTGCTTAAATACCTTCAGTGACAGAGAGCTCAGTACTTACTGTAGCAACTATCACCATTTTTAACCAACCCTGTTAGTTCTTCCTTTCTCATTTTAAGCTGGAATTCTCTCGTTATAACTTTCACCCAGTTGTTCCTTGGGCACAATAATTCCAATTATAAGTTAATGAGGATACATAATAATATATTCAGAAACGCTTCTCATGTATGTGTGTGTGTGTGTGTATATATATATATATATATATATATATATATATATATTCTATGGTAAACATAAAGTCTTTCAGCCAAATAAACAAATCAGGAAAAAAATATTAAAGATGATGCCCAGCTCTGCCTCATGTGAACGCTTTGGTTTCAGAACTGCCTAAATTAAAAGTCACAGATTGAAAGAGGTGAGGAGAGATCTGGTTTGAATCAAACGGAGCTCAGGAAAAAGTGGCTTAATGAAGAAGTCAGCTTCATTCCTATCTGGTTTATAACTCCAGTATCTGACATCTCATCCCAGGTATGTGGGATTTTTCTAAACATTAAATTCAGAGCAGGGGCTAGAGGTTAAACTTGAAATTCCATGCAAAAGTTGGAAACAGGAAAGGCAAGAAGATTGAGTAAATTCACACTTATTCACCTGGATACAATAAAAATATCCCTCCCCAACAAAAGAAAAAAACCTAGGAATGTGGTTGAGTAGACTAAACAGCTGAGAGAAGGACATCTTACGATACTGCAAGACTGCCCCGCTGCAGATCCTCACTCTTTCTCAATCCAGAAATACTGGACTCCAGCTAGTAGGACAATCATCTAGGAAATGTGTATGCAGACACAGAACCTTTGATAGTGGTCAAAAGCTACTGACTCCGTCATATAATAAAACGTATACCCTGGAGCTATTTTCTGTACCACGGTTTTCTTATATGCAAAATGGCAACAACAGCACCTACTATATAGGGTTGCTGTGAAAGTTACATAAGTTAATAAATGCGAAGTGTATTGAACAGTATTTGGCACAAAGTGAGTGATGTAAACAAATATTATTTACTTATTACCAATATAATATAGCTCTAAATATTTACCAAACTGCAATATGATTGTAGATTTTAGCATTTGTTGCAAACTGTAAACTCTTCAAGGCCTGGAGTTTTGTGTTAATTTCTGGTTTAGTTATTGTGTCCTTAGTAACCTGCATAATGCCTGGAACATAGCATGGGTCTTCAATAAATGTTTATGGAAAACTGGACTAAATAAGTTGTTTTTTCATATTCCATTTGGATGGTAACTTGCTCCTTAGATAATTGAATTTTTTATAAATACTTTAATATACCAAAGTTATGATAGGAAGTTTGGGATTTCATAATAAATCTAGTGAACTATGAAATCTAATAGGTTTGCCTTAATCACTGAGAATATAATACACTGAATCATATAGATAGCCTGTTAAAATCTCTCCTTGACTACCTAAATTAAAAGCCTCACATTAAAACTTGCAAATAGGACAACAGCAGCAGTGAATAAGTCTAAAAACTGACAGGCTGTTATGATACTGCAAAAGCAACCTCTTTCAATTAATGAATCTCCAGGACTATTTATTCAGTAACTTGCATAAGAATTTTAAATTTCATTTTTATCTTGGACAGTTAAGCAGAGAGCATTTTATATGTATCCGAACTGGATCCGACCCAAGGATTGCCAAATGAAGTTCAGCCAGACAACAAAAATGTATGCAAAAGAATGTAAACACAGTAGTCTTGGGGAATGAGACCCCTACATCCTGACGGTTACATCGGGTTCTTTCCATGTACCTCATTGCTAAATTTAAACATGAGATCTGGCGTGAGGTATGACTGAATTTGTGTAACAGTGACCATGTTAACAACAAGGCTCTACTCACTTTGTGAACTTCCTTCAAACAGGTTAAATTAAAGCTTCAAGTTTATATGAGCAAATGTCAAGTTGCTTGCCACTTGCATGGCAGAGAACTCAGAGGGCTCTGTGGGTGCCGTGGGGTTCCCAGAGAAGCCCAACTGGCATTCACAGTGTTAGTAGTGTTGCACACTGGACAGGCAGCCTTAGCAAAAGCTTACTTGGATGTAGGCTAAGGAACTCCATGGCGGAAAACTCAGTTTAAGGGGAGAAGCACAAACAGCACATTCTAGTATTAAAACCTTAGTTATCGGGCTTCCCTGGTGGCGCAGTGGTTGAGAGTCTGCCTGCCCATGCAGCGGACACGGGTTCGTGCCCCAGTCTGGGAAGATCCCACATGCCACGGAGCGGCTGGGCCCGTGAGCCATGGCCGCTGAGCCTGCGCGTCCGGAGCCTATGCTCCGCAGCGGGAGAGGCCACAGCAGTGAGAGGTCCGTGAACCAAAAAAAAAAAAAAAAAAAAAAAAAAAAAACCTTAGTTATCAATAGAAACTAGAAGTATTGGTGGTTGTCACTTGGACCTGTGCCAGGGAGATGAATTAGATCTTAAAGCTCAGCAATGAGTGCTATAAATTAAGGCCCAAGTAACTACTCCAAGAAGGTTTGGGAGACCCTGGACATAAATGGCATTGCTTCAAAGACCAAACAACAAATTGTGACACGGCTGAGGATGGGGGAAGGGAGGGGAGTCTTCTCATTTCTGCGTACATCACAGTATGGTTCTAATGCAGTGACGCCTAAATGGAGCACCATGGAGCTCTGGGGACCCCAGCAGATACTGACCTAGCAGTTAGGTCATGCTCTTATAGACGGCGACCAGCTGCCTCTCACTAGCACTTTGTGGGCAGATGATGTCCACTGGGAATTCTGAGAAGACACCCCCCGAGATGCTGAGGAGGTGCAGCAGAAAAATATGGGCATTTAAGTAAAATATGACTTCATTTATGTCTGCAGGTACATAGAACCTGGGGACTCTGGGGCTAAACAAGGGATATTGGGAGCATTATTTGATCAAACCCAGAACCGTGGAAACACAAAGTTCTCAACTATCAGGCTGCATGCTCCCCTGACAATCTGTTTCTCTGACTCCCTAACACACCTTAGTTTCTGAATTGGCAGCTCTCCTATTACTGTATATATGCTCTGCTTATTTCTTGCGTTTCTCATTATCTCCTCATCTATAATACTCCTCTACTCTGTTCGATCAACCTAAACCAAACCTATTATTCAAAGCCCTGCTCAGCTGGGTTGACTCCTTCCATGAATCCCTCTCACAACCCAAGTCCTCAAAAACGTAAACCACCCCCTCCTGCATCTTGCCTCCTATGAGATAACATACATATTATTTTGTACTACTTGCTAAGTTTTTTTTGTGTTTAAATGGACTCCCCAATTAACTTGTGGGCTTTATAAAGGCAGGATTTAAGTCTTAAATGTATATATTGAAGCAAGGCTCAGTTACAGTGCTGAAAATAGAGTGTTGAACATATGGAAGACCAAGACACTAAATAAAAACCATTCAGTTGTTAAGTTTTCTGTCCTAGTGCAAGTCTTACATAGACTAACAAAATTGGGGAAAATAGTCAGAAACACCCCTCCACCACCACCCACACACACACACAGTAACTCATACTGTTCTAGTTATCTTATACTTTATAATCATTACTGAATCAATTCTTAGGAAGTTAACTATAATTTACTTCAAGAGGATTACCCTCGAGTTTAGTTCCAATGAATGAGTGGCCAAGAGACATATAAGTCTCTTTCCAGATTACAAAACAGAGAGTAGTTTTGCTAATTTCCTTCTTAAGTGTCCTTACAGAGGTAGTGGCCTTCAAAACAACTGGCTCATAGAAACCCTTTCTTTGACAACTCAGAAAAGTAATACCCAGAGTCCATTTCTGAGGTTACCAAGACCAAATTTAAACAAATTCTGCTAAAATTAGCTCTCAATTTATATATATACCCATATATACAAAATATATATACATATATACACATAATACACATATACACATTTATAAACACATACATATATACATATACAGGTATAAATATGCATATATGCATTTATAAACATATATAAGCATACATATATACACACCTACATATATATGTATACATATATACATCACATATATGTATATGAAACAAGTTTCATGAAACAATAGCTGTATCACACAAAATCTAAAACCCTTATCAATTACAACCTATTCTTGATATTTTCTATCCTGTTGTCTTTTTAATGCTGATAATAACTCAATACATCAATCTCAATAATTTCATTAATATCACAATCTACAATTGAAAAAATACTGAGGAAGGGGGGAAGAGTATAATTTTTAAAAACTAGAAATATTTGAATTGGTAAGGAAAAGCCACTTCAATGTCTTCAAAGTCAAATCCATGAAAAAACGGTCCTCCATATGGCAATGACCTATTCTCAGTATATCAAACTCCTGAAATATATGTTATAAATTATGGTGAGCTAATACTTGATTGAAGTAACAATTTAAATAATGTATATTATAAATTGAGAAAGGTTTTTATAAACCTATATTCTTTCATCAAAATATATATATGTCATTTATACAAAGGCAACAATGAATATAAGAGATTAAAGAATAAACCTTAAAAAATACATACAAGTTCTTTAAGAAAATTGTAAAACTTATTAATGACATAAAAATCTGGATAACTTGAGAGTTGTGTCGTATTTGTGGATAGGAATACTCAAAATCATAAAGACCACATCTTACCACATTAATCTACAAACTCAGTAAGTTTTCAATAAAAATCACAACTGGATTTGTGAGTGTTTAGGGTGGGGTACTTAACAAGCTATTTTTAAAATTCATATGGAAAGCCAAAGGCTAAGAAGAGATAAGACAATTTTGACAAACAATAAAGAGAGAGGACCATCCCATTTATCATAAAGTGGTTATAATTAAGAGCATAACATTGACCTACATAGTACCATATTGACCCATATGGGTGGATGGAACAGAATAGAGTGCCCAGGAACCATGCTGTACAGACACATAACACATGACACATATCCTTGCATGTCAGTGGGGAGAAATGGACAAAGTGGTACTACTAACATTGAATATCCGTATGGAAAGGGGGAATATTCGCTGGGAAAGTCCACAGGCCCAGTTTTTTTTTTTCCAACAAATGTCAAGGAAAGAAGAGGTAAAAAATTAGGAGTAGCAACCAGATAGTAGCAAAAGATATATCAATCAAATGCAATATGCCAACTTTGGTTGGATCCTAATTCAAACAAAACTCTAAGATATTTGGGGAAATTTGGTACATTAACTGATATTTAATAATATTAAGGAATTACTGTTCATTGTTTTAAGTGTGATAGTTGTAATAATGGCTATAATTTCTAAAATTCTTTATCTTTTTTTATGTTTGTTTTCTTTTTTAATTAAAAAATTTTTTTTTGTTTTTGGCTGCGCTGGGTCATCATTGTGGTGTGCGGGCTCTTTGTAGCACGCGGGCTTCTCTATTTGTGGTGCGCGGGCTCAGTAGTTGCAGCACGCAAGCTTAGTTGCCCCACAGCATGTGGGTTCTTAGTTCCCTGACCAGGGATCGAACCCACATCCCCTGCATTGGAAGGTGGATTCTCAACCACTGGACCACCACGGAAGTCCCCTAAAATTCTTTACCTTTTAGAGATATATACTGAAGCATTTACCGAAAGAAAAAAATAAAAAAAGATATAATGTTCAAATTTACTTCAATCCAGTGGTGGGGGAAGGGAGAGAGAGAAGTGGGGTGATGGGTGAAATAGTATTGGCCAAGTATGTATAATGGTTAAAACTAGAAAATGGGTAAATGCGTATTTATTAGTCTATTCTCTCTACTGTTATGTTTGAAGCTGTACATAACAAAAGAAAATAAAGACTGGCAAACATACTAAAAATTGCTTATAAACATAAGCTTATGTGATAAAAATATAAAGAAGTGCACGTGAATGCTAAATTCAGTGTAGGGTTTGCTATAGTGGCTGAGCCAGGATATAGTACATGGAAGGATACACTGAAGGCTTCAACTTTATGTATAAAGTTTTATTTCTTAAGTCACATGACTGGTACTTAAGTGTTCATCATACTATTCTTTATTATCTTTTGCATTTTGAAAATATTTTACGTTTAAAAGAAAAAGAATTATACACAGAAGAAAATTCCTAAACCACACGTGAAAGCTGTTTACCAAATTTCATTGATTCTAAGATGTTTCTTTTTACATTTACTGTCTCTAAAATTAGGATGTGTCTTACAATTGAGGGTGCCTAAAGCTCAATGAAATAGAGTGCTTTTTTGGTACATAACAAACTGAATATATAGAATAACTAAGATAATCAGTTAATACTCTTCCCTATCTAGATAGGATTGGTTTCCCCAAACTTGGACTCCGAGAAGGAAAATCTTCCTGCCTTTCAATCTCATTGCACGGATAGCCATGATCATAATACCTACTGTGACCTGATGGGGATTTTTCCTTCAAAGGATGTTTTAATCATTCTAGGACAGTAGATGGATAAGGGCTTTCGTTCTTTGGTGGGAAGAAGAAGGGAGAGGAAAGAAGAATCTTGAAAGGGAAGTAATAGGAATGCCAAAGTTGAAGAGAAACAGTGCTTTGGAGCCCCAATAAACAGCTCCCCATGGATGGAATGGCAGAGTGGAACCGGCACGTCAGAATGACTAAAAAGCCTTACCGTCTAGAACTCAAGTCAGCTTTGGCGAACATACCCCTGGCTGACACTTAAATGAGGTTGGGCTCATTCTTCCTTGAACTATGAAAAACCAGTACAGCCCTAGTATCATCAAAACTAGTACCAGTGGCAATGACGGTAAACAGAGGTCTAGTCTCAACCCCATTTCCTCTATCACATCAACAGGGATTCTCTCTTACTCACAGAGATAGAGTTGTTCAGGAGCAGCAAGGACTAAACTTTGGAGATAAGTACATGCCCTGAGGACAACCTATGATCATCACCAGAGGACCAATCTGCCAAATAATTGAAGGGCTTTCTTGAATTAAACAAGTTGGAGCTCAAGCTATTTAAAAGAAAAGAAGATAATAGTTTATTTTTTACTCCAAACGAGAAAACGTAGGGATTATTGGTTATATCCATCTTGCCAGGAATACAGGGAAGTCATGGGGAACAGAATTGAATTAACAGCCACAGTGAATGACTAACTACCTATCTCTTTCAAAGGGGAAAGTATAGAACCTTAGAAATTCTCCATCAATGTTAATTTTAATTCAGAGGAAGTACAGAGAAAATCAGTCAGAATATAAAAGAGTCCCATTCATTGCAGGTTTCAGCTTTCCTAGGAATTCAACAAATTGTCTCAATTTTTCTCAGTATCTAAGTCATGCTTAGAAATATCTAATAAAAACAAACAAGCAAGGAAGCAAACAAACTAAATAAATTGGCTCACTCATCAGTATGAATTCTCATAGCAAACCAAATTTTAGTAGGTTTGAGAGAAAATGTAAGATTTTTCTTCTTTAGCTGTGTAGTACTTTTGCATTTGTCTACCACATTTTTATTACTCCCATTGGGAAATTAAGATGCTATTTCATGCTGCACAACATATTTAAGGATTCTCCTCCAAAAAATAGTTATCAGAGGCCCACAGAGATAAGCTGAGGCATATTATGGTCATGATAGCAAAGTCTCTCCAAAACCAAGTATATAGAACATCCTTAATTTTTTCTTTTCAGTTTTAGTGAGATATAATTGATATACATTATTGTGTAAGTTTAAGGTGTACAGCATAATGATTTGACTTAACATATACTGCAAAATGATTACCACAATAAGTTTAATTTCCATCATTTTGTATAGAAAAGGAAAAAAGAGTTTTTTCCTTTTAATGAGAACTCAGAATATACTAGCTTAGAAACTTTCAAATACATCATACAGCAGTGTTAACTACAGTCATCACGTTGTACATTATTTACATCCCTAGTACTTATTTACCTTATAACTGAAAGTTTGTGCCTTTGAACCACCCTCACCCAATTCCCACTCCCCCCCAACCCTCACCTGTCTGACTTATTTCACCTAGCAAAATGTCTTCAAGGTCCATCCATACTGCTGCAAATGGCAGGATCTCTTTTTTTTTTTTTTTTTTTCAACACCACCCCCACCCAGGATCTCCTTTTTTTTTTTTTTTTTTTTTTTTTTTTTTTTTTTTTTTTTTGCTGTGCGCGGGCCTCTCACTGCTGTGGCCTCTCCCATTGTGGAGCACAGGCTCCGGACGCACAAGCCCAGCGGCCATGGCCCACGGGCCCAGCCGCTCCGCGGCACGTGGGATCCTCCCGGACCAGGGCACGAACCCGTGTCCCCTGCATCGGCAGGCGGACTCTCAACCACTGCGCCACCAGGGAAGCCCCAGGATCTCCTTTTTTAATACTTGAATAATAGTTGTACATGTGTGTGTCTGTGTCTGTCTGTATATATATCAGAACTTCTTTATCCATTGATCTGTAGATGGACAGATCCAGGTTGTTTCCATGTCCTAGCTATTGTTGTTTCCATGTCATAGCTACTGCTACGAACATGGGGGTGGGGCACAGATATCATTTTGACACAGTGTTTTTGCTTCCTTCGGAATATTCCCAGAAGTAGAATTGCTAGATCCATCCTTAATTTCTGACTTAAGCATTTATAAACCCATCAAGGAAGAAGAGATGTGAGAATGGGATCAGAGTTTGCTCTCAATTTTATATATTTGTTAAGCCTAGGCTCTACTTCCTTATATCATTTGGAGCTTGTACGTTTATTCAGGCTTATGGAATGGATTGTGGAATTTTTTTAAATTAATGACGGTTCCAAAATTAACAAAACCAAACAAAAACCAGTACCAGTCACAACAGGACAGAAAGATTCTCAATTTGGCTGTATGTTATGTGTTTTCTATATGAAAAGGAAATTAACAAAAATCCTTGAGAAACTTCTTCTATAGTTATTATGGTAAAATTACATGAACAAGTTTAGATTCTAAAAAGAACGTACCACAAAATAATGTTCAATTATGGTAATTAACGTTTGATGACAATGGGACAATGACAAGAGCATATAAAAGGATAATAGATGGAGTTGTTCAAAACAGCAAGGGTGATCTGATGCATGGGATGAACTAATGAAAACTGAACCGAGCACTAGCACATAACCAGAAGAATTATTAGACATTTTAAACAGTTCTACAGGCTCATGTACAACAAAATTCATCCCCTCCGATAAGTCCATCCACATGCCCTATTTCTCTGCCTCCCACTTCAAAAATAGTGACAATAAAATAATATTAATAATATATTTCATTTAATCCTTCCCAAACCTCACAAAAAACCCTCTGGAGTACACACAATTATATTATTCCCATTTTACCTGATGAAGAAACTGAGCCTTACAAGGTTAAACAATTGGCCCAAAGTCACACATCTCGAAGGGAAGTAGCAGAATTGAGATTTTAATGTGAGTATCCTGACATCAAAGAAGTGCTCATAAATACTGCACTGCAAGGTGAACAGGGGGTGCCCTCTAAGCCACAGAATCCCGGGAGGGCATCACATGCTAGTGTGGCTTCTCAATGGAAGAAAAGGTAAGAAGGAAGAAAAAGAGGCAAAAATGTCACTATGTCTTGGTATAATGGTTGAGAAGAAAGGAATGTTTAAGAATGTAGTTTCCAATCACTTTAAAAACGAGGGATGATACCAATGACCTCCTAAAGAAGAATGCATCTTTCCAGCTTGCTCTAAACCACATTTCTGTTCAGACTCAAGAAGAGCCTATTAGGAATCCTCGGACCTTAGCAAAAACAATCAGTGGAAACTAGGCACTTGAATATTCCTGGGTAGTGGCTATACCGGAAGTCTCTATTTTTAGCTAATATAAAAGGGAAACCACAGCATTATTTTTAAGAAATTAAATAAACTACAGTGAAATTAAAGAGTAAATAAACAGGAAGTTCAGAGTCTCTGAATGCAAATGGTATGTGTGTAGAACTCTTGGATTAGATTTCTGAAGTCAGGCTGGAACAAAAGGAATTCAGGCTAACTGAGGACTTAGTTCTTACACTTCTGCCAAGATTTACAAACCACGGCCTGTTTCAATAGGCTCTCTCTGAGAGCACATAATAGCTAAAACCCCCTGGAAACAATAAATCAGGTTAACCATTCAAAACTGGCCAACACTGGAGGGGAGTCAGATGCATATTAATTTATTCTTTATTTCATGGTTTTATTTAATGCCTTTCTTTTTAAGAGCTCATGATGTACGAACATGGCCACGATAATATAATGTGGAATATACAACTCTCTCTGCTTGCACTGGGAAAATTATTTTATACTTGTAAATGAAGTCCTACCAAGTGGCCTGCAAAATCTAGAAATAACATTATAAACATTAAATCCATCCCTTCACCGGTACCGAGAGTACCCCATCTTTCTTTCTGTAAATTTCTTAAAAGTAAAGTGATTTCCAACTCAACTGACTGAACAGCAAAATAATTATTACTAAAAAAAAAAAAAAAAAATTATTATTATTACTTTCTGTGAATCATGGAAATCTTCCCACAAATCTCTTATACTTCCACTTCTGACCCTATCAGCTCCCCAGAGAAAAATCAAAAACAAAATGAGAGCTCTCAACTAAAAAAAGTTTAAAAGAATTCAGGCAAAATGGGTTGTTTCGATTATGAATGACATAAGCTTCTATACTAGGAATGAGCACTTCACATATATTTAGAAGATCTTTTAAGAATTATAAATTCTTTTTATCATTTTCTTTGATCCTACTTAAATGTCTATTTATACAAGCAAAAAAGGTCTGTTTTCAAACTGGCATTATAACAATTACATTTTGGTTAAAAAAAACTATAATTCTAGCTTTACTCATTTTTCTCCCATAGTGAATGGAAGAATGTATTAGATTAAAAATGTAAGATGTAAAAAGATGGGAGATTTCCCATAAGTACTACTGACTTTTAGAATTCTGTACTTTGCCCACACAGATCATTCTACTATCTCTAGCTGCAAATCAAGTTATCTAAGTCGAAAATTTGACCTTGCCACTTGCTTTCAAAAAACAAAATTATCAGATATAGCTTGATTTGTCAGCATCTCTTTGCACATCTAACATCATTCATTTGTTGTATAGCTATATATTAAAGACATGTGATTGGCACTGACAATTTAGAAATAAATGACTGCTCCTTGATTCAAGGAGGTCATTACCACCAGTGGGAAAAAAATAAACAACATTAGGGATTCATAATATAACAAATGCTATGACAGAGGTATGAACCAGTTGTTAAGACAACACAGAGAAAGAAACATCTAACTCCTACCCTAGGTAATGTTGAATGGGAGGAATCAAATTTGTAAGATTCTAACAAAGTCAAATAAACAGGATTTAAGATTAGGGATGAAAAAAAGGGAAGAACCAAGGAACATCCAGTTTCAGCCTGGGCCAAATACTGCCTTTCACTAAAACAGAAACAGAAGGAGAAGGACAATTAAGGAAGATGATGAGTTTGGTCTTGAATAGGTTAAGTTAGAGATTATTGGAATGTTGGGCAGGCAATTAAATATGTGGGTCTGTGTTCAGGAAAAATAAATAGACACATGCCATAGATTTTAGACACATTCACATATGCATATTAATGGTAACAAACTTACCTTAGGAAAGTTTAGTGAGTAGCATGGTGAATACCTATGCTGAAGGAAGGAGAGGAGGACGAAGAGCTTATAAGGTAAAAAGAAATAACAGCCAGGAAGACTGGAAAAAGCCTAGGAAAGTATGAGGTTACAAAAGACAAGGCAAAGATTTTAAGGAGTGACTGGTAGTATCAAATTCAGACAAAAGGACATGTGATGAGGAATAAGAAGTGACAACTAGGACTTCCTTGGTGGCTCAGTGGTTAAGAATCCGCCTGCCAATGCAGGGGATGCAGGTTCGAGCCCTGGTCCAGGAAGATACCATGTGCCATGGAGCAACTAAGCCCATGCACCACAACTACTGAGCCTGCACTCTAGAGCCCGCGAGCCACAACTACTGAAGCCCACGCACCTAGAGCCCGTGCTCCGCAACAAGAGAAGCCACCGCAATGAGAAGCCTGTGCACCACAACGAGGAGTAGTCCCTGCTCACCGCAGCTAGAGAAAGCGCGCGCACAGCAACGAAGACCCAACACAGCCAAAAATAAATAAATAAATATATTTAAAAAGTGACAACTAGGTTTAGAAATGAAGAAGTCTTGCACAACTAAGTGATATGTGAGCTTATAAAAGTAGGAACAAATGCCAGGTTGTGGAAAACGAGAAGGGAAATTAAGTCTGCAGTTCATCTGTCCTCCAAAACTAAATCATGGTTATCTTTCAATCTATCCTATCTCAAGCCCTCCAATTACTGAACTCCAACTCTAAGAGTTTGGTAAATGCTTACTGAGTTGAATAATGCTCCTCTCTTCCCCATAACTTCCCCTGTCTTTGTTTAAACCATAAGAAGCACTTCCCCTACAGAATACTCCTGTTTGTGAGTTAACACAACCACAGGTTATACTGAGCTTCTCCTCTATCTTTAAATAAAGTGTATAAGTACCTAAATAACTATGTATAAACCAAGTTAAATGATACCTGAGTTCAAAGAATTAAAATGCAGCAATTCTCTAAGATTTAGAACCTGGGAATAGAGAGGTTCTTCCCTATCAACTCTCAAGATGAACAAGATAATCCAAAGTAAAGATTTCCAGGGACCTAACCCACTCTACCATAGTCAACCTACACAGTGAGCAGGAAGATGTAGTTTTGGGGTAGCCAGTAAAGAGGCTTGGTACTGGGAGCACCATCACCCAATTTCTATGACCAGTGCCATCCTCCTTAGACTGGAGGCTGATAAAAAGATTCTTCTAAACCCCTAAGTTGCAGTTCTGCTCCAAACACTATCATTTGGTTCTTCCTCTTTCCTGTCTCATGATGTTGTCACTTAATACCTGATTAAAATCCATGTAATAAAGAACAGTTGAACTCTTTTTTTTTTTTTTTTTTTTTTTTTTGCGGTACGCGGGCCTCTCACTGTTGTGGCCTCTCCGTTTGGGGAGCACAGGCTCCGGATGCGCAGGCTCAGTGGCCATGGCTCACGGGCCCAGCCTATCCGTGGCATGTGGGATCTTCCCGGACCGGGGCACGAACCCATGTCCCCTGCATCGGCAGACGGACTCTCAACCACTGCGCCACCAGGGAAGCCCAATAATGGTTGAACTCTTTATTCAACTTCTGTATGAGAAAATACATTGCTCAGACATAACTAACTGTGAGCTTTACCTTTGGAAATACAGTCTAATAATGTTGAAGGAATCAGGGATGCTCCTGATAGCTCGTCCTCCTCATCACCAATTGCTAAAGCTAATTTTTCAATATTCCAGAGGTTATAGAAAGAAGACAGGAGAAACATGGATAAACCTTTGTCTCTGTTATAGTGATTATGGAAACAGAAGTTAAAATGGAGCCCCTGTTAGTCTTGGTCCTCGCGAGACCACAAGAGCAGAGCCCCCATACTGACCTACACTGAACATGTAACGCGAGTGAGATACACTTAAGCTGCTGATATTTGGAGGCTGTTTGTCACTGGAGCATAACTTAGTCTATCTTAACGAATACAAGGCGATTGGAATTAGTTTTCTTAACTAATATAAGGTGATTGGTAATTTTCAATAGATTTCAAAAACAAGAAGTTAAAATGTCAAGAAAGGAATTTCCCCAAAATAATTTTCAAAACATGAAAGCTGAAGAAAGTTTAGTTATTTCTTAATGCACACTGTGCTTTGGCTGACACAACCCAAACTATAATCTGAAATAGCCCAGGGTGTGTGTATGTGTGTACATGTGTACACATGCGTGAATGTGTGTGTTTTCTCTTTTCCAATGATTACTCTGCCTTTCCTATCTGATTTGTTGTTCTGATCTTGGGACCTGAGTGACTGCTTTTTGAAAATCATTATCAGCAACCTTTTCTTCCTATTTCAATTTCTGTGCGATTCTATCACTGTAGCTCAACAAAGGGCATTTCTCGCTAGTCCCCCGGCTTAACATGTGTGTGTGCGTAAGTATATACATAAGTATTCTACTCAAAGTAAAAAGTTTGTAACTCTTTATAACAGAAATCCAAATAATGCTCTTGAACTATTTTTAAAGATGACACTACAACTAGATATTAGCTATGCTGACGTCACGTCATGGTTGACAATCCTGTTTCGAAACTGTGATTCTGGCAAACCTCCTCTTTACTGCTGTACTGAGAGCGATGTGAAATATTGTGGCTATCATTGTTAAAGCAAATGGACATTATTAAGTAGCTAAAGGTTTATGCCAGATATATTATTATCTTATTTAATCCTTACAACAACTTTTGACACAATTTCATTATATGGGATTATATCAATATCTCATTGAAGAAAGCATAAGGCACACACAGATTGTTCAACTTGCTCAGGATCACGCTGAATATAAATGGTGGAAATAGGATTTGAATGCAGGCAGGCTGGTTCTGGTAAGTTTTAGTTTCAACTTGGATAGTTGCAAGTTGTGATTTTTGTGTGCCTTCAGTTTTCATAATAATATGTGTCCTACCTACCGCACAGCTTTTCTGGATGGCTCAACGACAGCATCATGATAAAAAAAAAAAAAACTTTTTTAATTAGTGGGTACACAAACTCAAACCCATACTGAAGATTTATTTCCTTTAACTTGAACAGTACTGATTTTAAAAAAAATCTTTGATGAAAATATGGATTTTTTTCAGCTTTTAAAAAGAACAGGTGCCTGGGCTTCCCTGGTGGCGCAGCGGTTGAGAGTCCGTCTGCCGATGCAGGGGACACGGGTTCGTGCCCCGGTCAGGGAAGATCCCACATGCCGCGGAGCGGCTGGGTCCGTGAGCCATGGCCGCTGAGCTTGCGCGTCCGGAGCCTGTGCTCTGCAACATGAGAGGCCACAACAGTGAGAGGCCCGCGTATCGCAAAAAAAAAAAAAAAAAAAAAAAAAAGAACAGGTGCAACAGTAGGCCTTCATTCCTGCACAGAAAGAACTGGTGAGAGCAGAAGAGCAGCTGCTCATCTGAGACCCGGCACAGTTCCTACCCTACTGGCTTCAACCATCATAGGTATATGTGTTTGCTTCCCCTTTTAGCAAAGCGTAAAACACTGGAAGAATATAAGGTAGGATTGTGATCAGGAGGCACCATGCTAGTCCATGCATGTCGCCTTACATCGTGCTTTGAAAATATTACCATCATCACACGGGAACTACTACCCAAACCCTTTGGATAATATCTGTTGGTCTAGACTAGTGAAGAAAGAAAGGAAAGGAAGGAAAAAGGAAGGAAGGAAGGAAGGAAGGAGGGAGGGAGGGAGGGAGGAAACAAACAAACAGGCAGGTTGCCCAGATGCAATTTCTGACAAGAACATCAGCCAAGAACATCAGCTGTTCCAGAAAAACATTTCAGGAACTGATTATGAAAAGAATAAGTTGGGGTTTTTTTGTTTTGATTTGTTTTGTTTTCCACTATGCTTCTGAAGCAACTCTCACCTTACCTCTTTTTGCATTTCAAAGCAAGCATCATTGCCAAGTTCATCAGCAGTTCACTGGCAGCAGTCAACAGAGGTACCTGAAGGCTTTTCATTGAAAAAGAAATTTTAAAGTGATAGAAAGGTTCCCACGATTCAACCTTTCATAAGAAGCTGTTATCACTACCTTTAGAAGTTCCCTGGCCATACACCCTGTTACAGTCCCCACTGGACGGGGCCTTCTTAAAGGGGCACAACTAAGCCCCTAATTGTTCCCCAGTAAAGCCTCTCATCTGCCTGTACACTAGAAGTCAAGGCAATGTAGTATCAACATTAAAAGTCTGGTCCTGGGTGTACAACAGACCTAGATCCAAATCCTCCATGCATCACTTTACGTGGGTGTTCTTAGCCAAATTTCTTTATCTGTAAAATGGCCTTAGTACTACTTCAAAGTGTTATCTAAGAATTCAATAAGTGAACTAAAATAAAGGCCTTGATATTTGACACAAGTGAATATTCAATAACTTGCTGCTACTGTTATTAACAAAGGATAATGATTCAGGGTCAATAGTAAGCTAATTTTCTCAAATATTGATCTTTATTGTTTTTCCAGATAGTATAGAATATTCTGGGTATTTTTAGACTTCTAGAAACAATTTTACTGAAATAAATTAAAGAACATTATCCTCAATTAAAAAAAAAAAATCAACACTAAACCAATTCAGGGGACAGCAAATGATATTCAATATTCAAATGAGAAAATTTCTGAGGTGAGGAATGTAACAGAATATCTGTAAGAATAAGTGAATTATAATAGTACATTAACAAAAATTATCCTTTCTAATGAGGAGAACTCAGGCTAAATTTCTACATTACTCAGCAGAGAAAACTGCTTTCTACAGAGAAAAACTGAAAATAACACCAGGATTTTCAAACATACCAACTATGTATGGTAGTAATATTTTTCTCCTTTTTTAATTCAAAGTTTGAAGACAGAATTCCATAGTACATTATCTGGATTGAAATTTGTACGAGATGATCTCATAAACACTTAAATAAGAAAACAAATTCTAACAGTATTTTTCATGAATGTGAATTTTGTTATTTTACTAACAACTTATAAGCATTTATATACTATTGTTGGTCACATAGCAGAATGGAATGTACAAAACATATTCCTTGATTCTTTTCAAACTTCAGCATAGGCGAATATTATTTTCTATTGCATTAACCTATCCTAATACAACTGAAAGTCTTTCCTTTCCTATAGGAAGTGATGGAAACACTTTTGAGTGGAGATTCATTAGCTGATATCAAGGAAACTATATATTTATCACATCAAATCTGGCTCCCTTATAACATGAAAGGGTTGACCAAGATCATTTCCAGGGCCTCTCCCATCTCTAGCATTTTACTTATTATCATTCTATGACTTTCCTATTACAGAGGTTATTGTAATTTTGAGATGCTGATTTGATCCCTGGTGCGTCAGTTTTCAGGTAATAACACTGTGTAATAGGTGCAGTCCAGGACAAGTAGTTCTGTGTCAGACAGATGTGCCAGAAATACCAAGAATGAATATTCAATTCCATAATAGGCCAGTGAACTTCACAGAGAGGAAACCTACTTCACAGCCGCAATACTCCTTTAGCACACAAATTTATGCTGATGTTAAGAAAGAAATGGAGAGGGTTTCCCTGGTGGCGCAGTGGTTGAGAATCTGCCTGCTGATGCAGGGGACACGGGTTCGAGCCCTGGTCTGGGGGGATCCCACATGCCACAGGACAACTAGGCCCGTGAACCACAACTACTGAGCCTGCGCGTCTGGAGTCTGTGCTCTGCAACGAGAGGCCGCGATAGTGAGAGGCCCGCGCACTGCGATGAAGAGTGGCCCCCACTTGCCACAACTAGAGAAAGCCCTCGCACAGAAACAAAGACCCAACACAGCAAAAATTAATTAATTAATTAATAAAAACTCCTACCCCCAACTTCTTCTATTAAAAAAAAAAGAAAGAAAGAAAGAAATGGAGAAAGAAATCTGCAGTAAAAGGAGTAGCTAGCCCAGTAAGACTCAACAGTGCTACTGGCTGGGATGGGGGAATGGTGGGAGAAGTGTGGGAGACAGAGGAAGCAACTCTAAGATACTGTAAACTCTTACAGAGGCTAGCAACTCAGTAATATTTTTATAATAATATAAGAACAACCTGGGGACAGCATTTTCCTAAATAAGAATAGCTAAGAAGAAAACACAATTAAAACTATGCTTGTCCTTCATTTTTTTTAAATAAGAGAAAGCTCACTTAGACATTAAAAAAATCAATCTCATAATAGAAGACATTCTTTTAAATTAAATAAATGTTATTTTAGAAAAACTAACTATACTGGTCTTTCTAGTATCATCATAGATTCATCACGGACCAACAGTGATCATGGGTATTTGAAGCCACTTCGTTTATAACATACTGAATATTTTATAAACATATATACACCAATATTAAAATGTATGAATGCATCATTACTTCCATACCAAAAATGATGAATTCCATTGGACTTCCCTTGTGGTCCAGTGGTTAAGAATCTGCCTTCTAATGCAGGTGATGAGGGTTCAATCCCTGGTCAGGGAACTAAGATCCCACATGCTGCAGGGCAACTAAGCCTGCGTGCTGCAACTACTGAGCCCATGCACCTCAATGCAAGATCCTGCATGCCACAACGAAGATCCCACGTGCTGCAACTAAGATCCAAGTCACCCAAAAAAAAAAAAAAAAAAAAAAAATTCCAACTTCACTGTAGAGGATTTGGGTAATATAAAAAATAAATTTAGGAAATGTACAGAAATGTCATCCAAAATATGACCAGGTGTAAATATCTGTACTCAAAAAAGAATGTGTCTCTTAGAAGACAGCTGCTGAGGCAGTGAGGTAGAGCACACATCTGAGGCTCACCACTCCCAGTCCCCGGAGTGCACCCCGTCAGCACAGTGAGCATGAACTCTGGGCCTCCGAGATCCTGGCACCTCGGCCTGCATCACTTCCTTCCCTTCCAGGGCTCCCGCTGCTGTCTTACAGTAATCAAAATTTCCCACACGCCCTTCCAGCTCAAGCCAAGTTTATTACAAGAAGCTTCACGCCTAGACCAGCATCTCCCACTGTCTCTTTCATGTTGCTCTGTGGAATATTGATAGGTAAAAAATGAAAATTACATGCCTCAAAAATGCCCTGGGTCAAGTTTGGGAAATGGTGAAACAAAATTCAGAAGATCTTATTAGGTTTCAATATGTCAGCATCCTTCAAGAGGAGGCTATGGAATGGCTATTTCTCAAAAATTTTACTTGGGAAATAGTTTTAGAAACAAATCTGTTCTGCTTTGCTACTTATATTAGAATTCAGATCTTAGACAAGTAATGCTGGGAAATAGATTATACATTTGGGGTAGAAAAAAATCCTTTCCTTTCAATATCTTTCCACTTAAAAACAAATTAATGTAATGTTACACCTGAAGGCATTGCCTTAAGGTTATTGATAAAGCCCACTGATAAAAGTTGAGCAATTGGCAGGTGAGTCACTTTTGATTAATCAAAATTTAAAATTCGTTTCAGCCCTCTAACTTCAGCCTTTTGGATTTACACACTATAATTACAAGTATATTATTTTTTTTTCCTCTGGTTTGGGGTATATTTATCACTGGATTTGGCATGCACAGTTTAATTACTCTACTTGAATATCAAATAAAAGCAAGTAAAAGATAAATGACCCTAGGCAATACTCTCTTTCTGCAATTTCAAAATAATGGATCAAGTAAGTTAGCAGTAGAGTATACATTTTAGACTACAGCACACAATTGTGTGGGCTGCTTCTAAGCAAAAGATTTACTATTTTAAACATATTAAAGCCATTTCACTGACTCTTTTTGTGGATCAGTAGTAATTATGCCTGAGGTATCTTTGATTGTTGTCAAACAGTGATGCTAGCTGTTTTGTAAATTCAGCGGGGGGAGTCACGTTTGAGAGCTCAAGGTCTATAACATGTAACCTAAACTACTCTGGAACAAATCCAATGACCCCTTAAATCAGTTAAAAAGCAGGGGGTCATTCTCTAGAATTCTTTTAGCTGGTGGTCCCAAATCATCAACACATTAAACAGCTACCCTGTCCTCCTTCTCTTAATAGCTACTTTGTTCTTACAAATAGCTTCTTTTCTAGAGCAGGGAATGGTAATTAGGATTTCAGAGTTTGGTACAGCCAGCCAGCATTAGCATCTTGGCTTTGTGTGTTGAGGATTAATAACAGTAGCCATAATGATGACAGAAAATAATAATAGTTCTAATTACTAATATTCATTTTAGGTTGGTGAGCAGCTGTTAAAACATCTCTTTAGAAGTGAAAGTTCAGTCGCATATTTTTTTCACCAAACAGGGAAAACCTTAATACTAATTAGGAAGGAAGATTACAAATTCGAATGTCAGTCAAAGTGCAATGTAACTGTTCTTTACTAACTTTTTTTTCTGTCTCCACTTTAAGCTTTCTGGCCCTTAAGCTTTTTAACAGCTGACGGTGAACGTAATGACAGGAGACCCAGAAGCCTCCTGGTTTCCACTTAAAACAACCCTTTCCAATTCAATAAGGGGAATTTCTCTTCTGTTTGCATTTGAAGAATGTGATCTGTTTCCTCAAAGGTGTCACTAACTGGTATGCCTAGAAAGTCACTGACTACTAGTAATTATTTTAAGGCACACGATATACTGCCAAGAAAGTCTTCCAGAGAATTGAAGTCTAGTCCATCACTTCCAAAACCAGCTACAAACATCTTCAGCAAATGACTTCTTGGCAAGCAAGTCCATCATTTCCTCTATGAAATTAAGAAGTCAGAATTAGTCAGTGTTTCCTAAATTCTCCGGACCACGTGAATCACCAAGGATATTATAGAGGGAATGGATTGTGACTGTGGTCTTCAGCCCAAACTCAGTATCAGAACCTCCAGGTCAGAGAATACAAAATCAGAGTCAGGGTTAAATGGCAGGAAATTGTTTCCAGGACCCTGGAGGGTAGGAAGCAAGGAGAGTGATCCTTCAAGACCACTTGGGCACTGACTCCATCCACTTCCATCAGATAAGGATGGGACCCTGCTGATGCTGGTCACAAACAAGGACAGCCTGAAACCTGTCAACATTCTCTTAAATCAGGGGTCCAGCTAGTGAATAGTCTCTGTAAACTTTCTCTGTAAAGGTCCAGCTAGTGAATATCCGAGTCTTGTTTCTGTTGTAACTACTCAACTCTTACTGCAGAGTCAAAGCAGTCATAGACAGTAAGTAAAGAAACGAATGTTGCTGGCTTCCAGTAAAACTTACATTTGAATTTCATATAATTTACAGATGGCATGAAGTGTTATTATTCTTCTGATTTTTTTTCAACCATTTAAAAATACAAAAAACATTCTTAGCTCACATACAAAAATAGCTGGCGGGCTATTTGCTGATCCCTGCCTTAAATGGAAATGCCAAAATTTTAAGGTAATGTCTTTTCAAATGACATCAGAAGCCACATAATGAAAGGACAGGAACAGAATCAAGTGTCACTTTCTCTTTTAGTCCTAGCAGGATCCCACCTGTCTCAAATGTCACCGGCAGCAGGGTATCCATAGGAGGAAGGGGCATGGGAAAGGTCCTCAGAGATAGACTGTGTCTGCTCCTGCCGGTCTAGCTACCTAACTTCCATTATGTTCTGTTTCCTTAACTAAATAAATTGCGAATCTATGACATGAATGGGAATCTATGAATGCATGCATGCATGTTCGTGTGCCTCTGTGTGTGTATGTGTGTACGCACATGTGTGTGGTCTCTGCTGCCAATCCGTAACTCGACCTGCAAAGTTGCAGTGCTGTTTAAAATACAGGTTTCCAGGCTCCTCTCTAGATATGTTTCAGTAGTTCTCAGGTGGTGCCCAGAAATCTGTATTTTAAGCTACTGCCCCAAGTGAGTCATATGATCTAATCTTTTCAGGAAACTAATATTGGAATCAAGGTCCAGCACAAATTGAAAGTTCACTTTCTCGCCCAATCTTCTCTTGGGCTGCAAGGATGACCTTTTCTATCTTATACAAATAAAACTGGTTTTATAAGTGATATCATCATACATACCAATCTTAATACTAAAAGGCAGGACTGTGGACCATGAGGTCCTGAAGCAAGAAAAGCTTCTAGGACTACTCAGAGGTGATGCTTAGGGAAGAAAAACAACAAAACCACAAAAACACGCTAAGCCAAGACTTGTTCAGGGAAAATAGGCCATAAGCAATCAGTCTATGGTGAACTGATATGACCACAAGCAGGCAAGACAGAAAGGACCGCACTTTGCTGATACTTTTCAAACACTGGCAGTTCTGAACCACTGGGAAACAGTAGCACACAGAGCAAGTAAACCCCCAGAAACCCACAGTAAACAGAGATGAGAAGCCTGTGTGAGCAAAGAGGTTGGGCAGGGCCACACGTCTATGATAGCTTTGCTCTAAACAGTGGCGACAGCCGCAAACCAAAGGGCAGCTTTCTTGGAGTCAACTGTTCAACAGTATCTCCTGGCACAAACAGCAATCCCCATCAGACGCACCATCTTGCAACATAATAGACAAAGCTGGCTATATCAAAAGCTGGCTATGGGTCAAACATCTCAACAGGCTATTATCCCCTTCATCACCTTTTCTACTCCCAAACTTATACTCCCTTGAGTTTAATTTTTGCTATTTTTCTTCATGTTCCTCACTGGTCCCTCTTCTTACAGGTTCCCTAGCTCAGCTTGGATTTCTTATTCATGACAGTGTCATCCTGTAATTCTGATTGCTGTAGATCTCTCACCATAGTCAATTTCTTCCTTAAACCTGTAATTTTGTACAAAACTAACTTTTTAATTTGCTCAGAGAGACGTACTCACTTTTTTGATGCCTATTATATCATGCTATTTAATTATTATTAGAAAACAATTTTTGATGAAAACAATAATAAATTACAGTAATAGCTAACAATACAGTCTCACTTTATGCCATGCATGTGCTACATGCTTTATATGGATATCACATTTAATATTAAAACAATAGTTTCTAGTATGACCTGTAAGGACCTTGGAAAGTCATCCTCACAACAAGAAGAAAGCTGAACAAACTGATAATAAGTAATTTTTCTTAGAAATGAGGTCACGGGGCCAACTGCAGCCCTGAAAACGGGATGGGGATAAAGAGATTCACAGCAAAAGCCCAGAAGCAGAAGCCCCCAGCTGGAGCCAGTATAGGTAGGAACACTTTAAACCATCATTGATGCATTGCTAGAGGCTCACTGCAGACTAGCTTGAGAATTAAAAACTCCTTGAGGGTCCAGTCTTACAGGGGTCCCCACACTTTCCTGAGTTCTACCCCTCTACCAGGTTCTGACCCTGAATATAAGTTAAAAATCCCCTGTGCTTCCCTCAAGGAAAGAGGAAAGTCGTCATTTTGAAATATACTCAGAACTCTCTCTCTTCTGTTTAACAAGACATGCCCTCAGGAAAACTATTTTAGCAGAGCCAAAGGAGGTTTTAATAAGGCTAACCAACCTCAGTGAAGAAAATAACTCAATTCCAGCCCCCTCTAGCCTTTGATATGAGGGGAAAGAAATACCTAATTCAGGCTCACTAAAGGACTGAGATTTAATAACAGGACTATAGAATAACTTCCTCCCCTCCACACCTTACGACCTGTGAGGGTTAATTTTATGTGTCAGCTTAACTGGATCACAGTTATTTGGCTAAACATTATTTGTGAGTAAGTCTGTGAGGGTGTTTCTGGATGAAATTAGCATTTGAATTGGTGGACTCAGTAAAGCAGTTTGCCCTCCCCAGTGTGATTGTGCATCATCCAATCTGCTGAGAGCTTGAACAGAACTAAAAGGCAGAGGAAAGAAGAATTTGGCCCTTCTCGCCTGACTGCTTAAGCCAGAGCATCAATCTTCTCCTACTGCTGGCACACCTGGTTCTCAGGCCTTCATACCCAGACTGGAACCTACTCCATTAACTCCCCTGGTTCTCAGGCCTTTATATTCAAACTGAATTACACAACCAGCTTTCCTGGGTGTCCAGTTTGCAGATGGCAGATTGTAAGATGCCTAAGCCTCCAAAATTATATGGGCCAATTCCATATAACCTCTCTCTCTCCCCATATATATATACATATATACACAAACACACACACATGCACACACACACACACAAAATCTCCTATTGGTTCTGCTTCTCTAGAGAACCCTAATACTCCACTGCATCAGTAGTGCTTCTGTACAGTAATGGGAGATTATAGCTGAAAGAAGGCAAGTCTCAGAATCTATTTAAGAAGAAACTTCCAGGGAAACCCAAAGACAAGAGAGGAGGAGAAAACAAAAACACTAGAGGAAATTGTAGCCTTTGACACCACCGCTACAGCAAACAGTAAACACAGTCCAACTCTTAGCCAGATAAACACAAAACGTCCCACTAAAGGTCTGTCTACTTAGGTTCTTGTTACCTAATACATCATGTCTTACTTTCAACAAAAAAGCTACAAGGCATGCTGAAAGACACAAACACAATTTGAAAAGACAAAGCAAGCCTCAGAACCAAACTCAGATATGGCAGAAATTCTAGAATTATCAGACAAGAAATGTAAAGTAACTATGAATAATGTGCTAAGGGTTCTTACAGAAAAACGTGGATAACATACTAGTAAAGATGGGTAATGTAAACAGAAAGATAGAGCTGTAAGGAAGAATCAAAAGGAAATGTTAGAAAATAAAAATACCATAACTGAAATGAAGAATGCTTTTGATGGGGCCCATCAGGAGACTGGAAATGACCAAGACAAAAATCAGTGAGTTTGAAAAACATGTAAATAGAAACTTCCAAAACTGAAATGCAAAGAGAAAAAAAGAATGGGAAAAAAAGAACAGAATATCCAAGAACTGAGAGACAATTACAAAAGGAGTTGATTATTTTCTTATATTCCATATGTGTAATGGGAATAACAGAAGAAAAGAGAAAATTACAGAAGAAATATTTGAAGTAAAAACAGTCGAGAATTTTCCAAAATTCACAACAAAAAAATCACAGATGGAGGAAGCTAATTGATCATCTAATAGAATAAATACAAAGTAAGCATACAATATTCAAACTTCTGGAAATCAAAGACAAAGAGAAAAACCTGAAAGGAGGCAGAAGAATAAAAACACTATGTACAAAGGAACAAGGATAAGAATTACATGGGATTTCTCTTCATAAACCACCTGCTTTAAGCAAGAAGAGCGTAAAATGAAATATTTAAAGTGTGGGCAAAAACCGTAAAAGTCCACCATCCTGGGATTCTGTGTACAGTGAAATTATCTTTCAAAAGTGAAGTAGAGGGATTCCCTGGTGGCGCAGTGGTTGAGAGTCTGCCTGCCAATGCAGCTGACACGGGTTCGTGCCCCGGTCCGGGAGGATCCCACATGCCGCGGAGCGGCTGGGCCCATGAGCCATGGCCGCTAAGCCTGCGCGTCCAGAGCCTGTGCTCTGCAACGGGAAAGGCCACAACAGTGAGAGGCCCACGTACCGTTAAAAAAAAAAAAAAAAAAAAAAAAAGTGAAGTAGAAACAATGTCTTTCTCAAACAAAAACGGAGGGAACATGTCACTCAATTTTTTTCCAAATTGAATTTGTCATTCAAATTGTTTTCATGACTTGCCAGAAATGTTAAAAAATCGTTCTTCAAAGAAAAGGAAAATGACATAGGTTGGAAAATGTCCACATAAAGAAGGGAAAAGTGTTAGACAAGGAATAATAAAGGTAAAATAATTCTTTTTCTTATTCTTAATTGCTCTAAGAGATACAGGTTAAAAATTATAATAGCTACAATGCATTGTTTATTATTAATCTCATGAATACACGGAATGCATGATAGTGGGATAAGGAGAGGAAATAGTCTGTTACAAGGTACTTGCACTACCTGTGGAGTAGTATAGCACTACTTGAAAGAAGACTTGAACTAACTGAGAAGTAAATTGCAAACTCCAGGGCAATCACTAAAAAGTATATATAAAAAGAAAAAAACTATATAATTGTTATGCTAAGAAAGGAGAAACAACAGAATCATACAAAGTGGTTAATTAAAACAAGAACAGGCATAAAAAGAGAGAAAGGAAGGAAAAAGGGAAGGAAGGAAAGCAAGAACAAAGGCAATGAATAGAAAGCAGTTAAATGTATGGTAGATATTAATCCAAGTATGCCAATAATCACTTTAAATGAGAATGATCTAAATACACAATTAAATTACAGAAACTGTCAGAATGGATAAAAAACAAAACACAACCATATACTGTCTTCAAGAAATCTACTTCAAATATAAAGACCCAGAGGTTAAAAGTTATGTGATGGAAAATGATATACCATACTAACACAAATCAAAAGAAAGCTGGAGTAGCTATATTATTTTTAGACAAATCAGACTTCAGAGCAAGGAAAATTATCAGGGATAAAGAGGGGTATGCATCATGATAAAACGATCAATACTCCAAGAAGATATAACAATATATAACAATTCTTAATGTATCAATATATGTGCCTAATAACAAAGTATCAAAATACATGAGGGAAAAACTGATAGTATTACAAAGAGAAACAGATGAATCTACTATTATAATTGAAGATTCAATACCCCTTTATTGGTAATTGATGGATCCAGCAGGCAGGTATAATTCAAGAAGTATACAGTTGAACTGTACCAGCAGTCAACTGGATCTAACTGACATTTATTGAATAATTCATTCAACAACAGAATACACATTTTTCTAAAAGTCACATGGAACATTCACTAAGACAGACCACATTCCTGCACAAAACACACTTTAAGAAATTCAAAAGAGGAGAAATCATATAAAATATGTACTTATAGTGGAATTAAACTAGAAGCTAATAGAAAGTTAGCTGAGAATTCCAAAAATGTGGAGATTAAACAATACACTTCTAAATAGCACATAGCTCAAAGAAGTAGTCTCAAGAAAAATTAAAAACTATTTTGGTCTAAATGAAAATGAAACTACAACCTATCTAAATTTCTAGGATGCAGTGAAAGCAGTGCTTAGAGAGAAATTTATAGAATTTAATGCATACAGTCAATAAGAGATCTAAAATCAGTAATTTAAGCTTCCACCGGAGGAGACTAGAAAAAGAAGGGCAAGTTAAATTCAAAGTAAGCAGAAGAAAATAAATAAGATTTAGAGAAGAAAACAATATAATTGAAAACAAGCAATCAATAGAAAAAAGAAAAAAATCAACGAAACCAAAAGCTAATTCTTTGAAAAAGATCAATGAAATCCGTAAGCCCCTAGCTAGGCTAACTAACAAAAAAGAGAGAAGACACAACTTTCTAATATCTGAAATTAAATAGGGTACATCACTACAGATCCCATGGACATTAAAAGGATAATAAAAAATATTATAAATAGCTCTGTGCCATTAATTTGATAACCTAGATAAAATGGACCAATTGCTTGAAAGGTTCAATCTGCCAAAACTCACACGAAAATAAACAGACTATCTGAATAGGCCTATATCTATTAGGGAAATTGAAATCAGTAGTTACTAACTTTCTAAAACAGAAAGCATCAGATGCAGCTGGGTTCACCAAATGTTTGGTAAATTCCACCAAACATTTAAAGAAATGATACCAATTCTATAGAAACTGATCCAGGAAATAGAAGCAGAGGGAACACTTCCCAACTCGTTCGTTCTCTGATACTTGAATCACCCTATTATCAAAACTAGACAAAAGATTAGCAAATTGAATCCAATAATGTATATAAAAAATAAATCATATGATTATAATATACAGAAAAGCATTTCACAAAGTCCAATACCCATTCATGATCCCCCCGCAAAAAAAAAGAAAGAAAGAAAAAGAAAAAACAAAACAGATTCTCGGTAATCTAGGAGTAGAGAAACCTACAGTTAAAAGCATACAGTATGATGAGAAACTAGATCCTTTCTCCTAACATGGTGAATAAGATAAGGATTTTCCCTCTCACCACTCCTATTCAACATCATACCAGAAGTCCTAGCTAATATATTAAGAAAAATATACATATACAGATGGGGAAAGAAAAAATGAAACTGTTCACAGGCTACATGATTGTCTATTCAAAATAACTGACAAAAAGACTCCTGGAACTAATAAGTGATAAGGCTAATACACAAAAGTAAATTAATTTCCTATATACCATACGAACAAGAGGAATTTGAAATTAAAAACACAATATCATTTATATTATCTAAACTACAGATATAGAAAAAGGGGGAATGAAGGGCAGAATAAATAGGTGGAGCACAGGGGAATTTTAGGGCTGTGAAACTGTACATCATACACAATACTGTAATGGTGGATACATGCCATTCTGTATTTGTCAAAATACAAAAGACCCACCAAAGAGTACAACACACAAAAAAGAACCCTTAAATGTAAACTATGGACTTTAGTTAATAGTCATGTTTCCATGTTGGTTCATCAGTTGTAAAAAAAAAAAAAAAAAGAAAAAGTACCATACCGTAGGGTAAACTGTGAGTGGAAAGAAGGGAGTATATGAGAACTCCTTATGTTTTCTGTTCAATTTCTCCATAAACATGAAACTGAGGAATAAAGTATGTTAATGAGAAAAACAATGGTGTTTCAAAAACATAAAAAGGGAAATCAATCCTATGAGGTAAGTACTGTTATTATATATTCCAGAAGTGAAAACTGGGACTTAGGAACGTTACGTAACCTTTTCAAGACCAAATATCTAGTTAATTGTGGAAACAGGATTAAAACATGTTGCCAAGACTGAAACCCAGGCATTATCACAAATATATAGAGATATATAAATACAACATACACACACACCGTTGACCTTTGAACAACAGGAGTTTGAACTGTACAGGTTGACTTATACTGGGAATTTTTTTCTATAAATACTACAGTACTACACTACCCAAAGGTGGCTGAATCTGCAGATGTGGAACCACCAATAAGGAGGGCTGACTATTGGACTTGAGTATCCATGGATCTTGGTATCCAAGGTGGGTCCTGGAACCAATCCCCTGCAGATACCAAAGGACAACTGTATGTGTGTGTGTACACACACACACACACACACACACACACACACATATATATAAATGTATGTATACACACATGTAGGATAACTATCTCTATTCTTTAGATGAGAAGCTAAGTAAAAAGAGAGAAAAGATATGTGCACTGTAAACTTATAGATTGGGGGATTGCCATAAGCAAGTACTGAGCTGAAATTGTAGGAAACTGGGAAGATGGCTTCTAGAGGCTTTTATTCCCTTGTTACCAAGTAGTAATCTACAATAGTTCAGCTCTGTGCCTAAGGACATTACACTGGAAAGTTAGCATCTTTATCAGTGCTCCCCTTCTTTAGAATATGCTTCCAAAGGTTTGGCCTTTGTTTTATCTCCCTAACATGAATAAGGGAGACCAGAGACCTGATAGAAGAAAAATAAGTCTTATTCCTTTTCCAGCCCTTGGCTCTCCACACCCTCTCTGTCTTTGACCTTTATTTTGGGTCCTTGGGAATCTTCTACTTACGACCTCCATATCATCAGATAGTACTTATGAATTCTAGTATTTCAGAACGCATGGCCCTGATCCTTGCCACATTTGCAGTCTAGTTGTGGTGATATCATCCAAACGTACAACAGAACAGTTCTGTTTCATTCACTGAGTCACTCGTGTAGCACATATTTACTGAAAACCTACTTAGACTACTCCTTCAACAAATATTCGGGCTTCCCTGGTGGTGCAGTGGTTAAGAATCCACCTGCCAATGCAGGGGACACGGGTTCAAGCCCTGGCCCGGGAAGATCCCACATGCCGCGGAGCAGCTAAGCCCGTGCACCACAACTACTGAGCCTGCGCTCTAGAGCCCGTGAGCCACAACTACTGAGACCGCGTGCTGCAACTACTGAAGCCCACGCACCTAGAGCCCATGCTCCAAAACAAAAGAAGCCACTGAAATGAGAAGCCCACGCACCGCAACTAGAGAAAGCCCACACACAGCAACAAAGACCCAACATGGTCAAAAATAATAAATTAATTTTTTTAAAAAAGGATTGTTCAAAATACTATTTAAAACAAAACAAAAATATTCATTGGTTATGTAGTAAATGTGGGGCATAATTCTTATGCAAATCCTTGCTCTGCTGGAAACTTGGGATATAAGCTGAGACATATCCTACCCTTAAGGTATTTAGAGAAAATTGGGAAAAAGACAAGTTCCAGGCAATATAGGGGCAAGTATATGATTCTGAAGCACAAACTATAAAAGAATTAAGGGACCAACAAATAAGATAAGGCAGAGTCAGTCAAGGCAAGCTTCTCAAAAGAAAGACTTGATTTTAAAGAACATCTTTGGAAGAGAGAAAAGGAGTCAGGGATAGCCCAACTGCTCTCATGCTCACTATAACGAATGATGTAAAGTAATTTGCACAAGTCATGTGAAGCAAAGAGAATGGGAGAACAGCATTGCACTGCAAGCCTATTTACAAAACAAAACATGCTACCTTTATTAAAATAATAATTTTCTGTTGTAAGTAATAAAATGAATGGTAAGCCTTCCCAGAGAGCTAAGAAAAGCTCACTTATAGAATCTCATAGTAATTAAGGGCACACATAGGACATGAAACACACAGGATTTTTCTATACAGCTGCAATCTCACTAAAGCCTTGGTGGGTCACAGTTCCCTCCTCATTAATACTGACTGGCTTGTGATGTACATTCATGCCTGAAATACTGCCTGCCCTGGTTCAGAGCCTTATCTACCAGGAAACAGCCTTGTAGCCACTGGCCTAAGAAACTGCATGATTCCTTCTCTGCAGGGGTGGTAGGTTGACTTGCAGTGGATTCTCGCGGTGGGGGTGGGGGGGCTGGGGGGGCAGGACATGCAGCCAAAGGCTTTGGGGAGACTTGGAACTGAATGCCCACTTTACCCCCTGCTCTAAACTGTTTGATAGCTCTCTCCAGCCCAGACAAGCTTTGTATTTTGTGACTAAAACTGAAAGCCCAAGCGGTTTTCTTATCTTTAGCTTCTTACTGTTAAGTGTAAGTGGGCTTCTATTCTTTAATGATTTATGTCTCGGATGCCAACTGTCTACAAGCCCCTGAGCTAGTTTTTTTTTTTTTTTTTTTTGGCAGCTACAAAGATGCCTCAGATTAAAAAAAAAAAAGTTGAAAATCTTGGGTCATGCTTTCTTTTAATCAGAGCAGTTTGTCTAATTCAGACCAGATGTTTATCACTCTGCTCTGTAAAAGGAATTCAAGGTTTATCATGATCTGCTCCAATACTATCAACTAGCATCTTGTAAATAGGATCTCACACTTATGCTAAAGACGAGCCACTAATTCATACTTTCACACAAATTCACTATTTGTTTACAAACCCCACAAAGGGGAGTGAACCGCAAGTACCAAGCAGACTTATATATTCTTATATGGCGATCACTTCAAGCAATCTCTACAAATGTTTTCTAGAAAGCTGATTTATTACAGATCGGTTTTCTAGTTGCAGAGCACATACATTTCAATGAATTACTGGCAGCATAAAGCAAAACATACATATCCTGATGATAAAATGACTAGAAATGGCTTGTTTCAAAGTTGGTTGCAGGCATAAAATGGATTCCTGTCGTAACAAATTAAAAATGCTGACTGGGAAAAAATTAATTACTCCCAGGGGAGGGGGGAGGGGAAAGTCAAGTAAACCTTTTCAGAAGGAAACATCTCCTATTTATATTAAAAAAAAAAAAAAAAGAGTGGGGATGGGATAAAATTTTCATTTATGCTACAAATTTTCAAGATGTAATACAGCATAGGAATAAAAGATACCAATTCCAGCTTCAGACTGGATGGAGTAAACTACTTCCCCATTAGCTGTATTACCAGAGCCTCAGTTCCCCCAGCTATAAACTGGGAATAGTAAAAGTACAGCTGACCCTTGAACAACATGGGTTTGAACTATGAGGGTCCACTTACATGCAGATTTCTTTCACTGAATATGAACTACAGTATTAAGTGATCTGAAGTTGGGTGAACCTGTGGTTCCACATCCACAGATACAAGGACCAACTGAAAAGTTATACGTGGAGTTTCGATTGTGTGGAGGGTCAGTGCCCCAACCCCTGCTGCTGTTCAAGGGTCAACTGTCATAGTAGTTACCTCAGAGGGTTTTAAACAGACGCCCTTAGCCTGGCACAGAGTTAGGCTTAGTAAGTTGAAGGTATTACTGTTGCTTTTCTCAACTGCTTACAAGTACCCAGTGAAAAGAAATACCAACATAGTACTAGCCTTTACAGAACTTACAATCTAAAGTGGTAAAACTTCACAAAACTAGAGACCAACTTAAAACAATGGACAAGCACTTATTTCTTATATATAATGATAACTAAATAGATCTAGGAGATATGGGAGAAGGAAGTCCCTAAAGGGAGAGAAATGAAAATGACTGAGGCTCAGAACTAGAAAAGTCTCTGTTGAGAATGTGATCATACAGAATCCTAGAGTTAGGCAGAAGCTGAAAAGTCAATGTTGTTCAAGCACCAAATCAATGTTTAAGTACCTACAACGTCCTAACTAATCTCTTTTACCCTGTAGCTTTTCAAATATGTATGATTTCTGTTCATACTTAACATTCTGTACTATACTTTGCCATCTGTGATATTTGCAATGGCTGTCAACTCAAAGTCACCTCTTCAGATATAACTTTCCTAACCACCCTAGCTAAAGTAGTCCCCCTGTCCTTGGCCGTCTCTACCATATTACCTTATTTTATTTCCTTCATACTTTTAGCAGTGTTTCCCAAGTGCTGTCATATCTACCCTATAGCAGAATTTCCCAGTCTCAGCACTATTGACATTTGGGGCTGAATGGTCGTTGTTAAGCTGTTCTATGCATTGTAGAATGTTTAGTAGCATCCTGGCTTTTATCCACTAGAGGCCAGTGGCAGCCCTCTGTTGCCCTCACTCAATATTATAACCACCAAAGATGTCTCCAGACATTACAAAATGCCTGCTCCGCCCTTCAGATGGAGAGCCCAGTAGGACTTGGGACAGCCTGACCAGTCACCTCCAGCCATAAGGAGTTTTGTTAACCTCAGTATGTGTGCAGGATAAACATTTTCCATATGTGTCAATTTGTGAAAGGGTTTGGTAAGCACTGCTGATGGACATCTGAAATTATGTTTGCATATTTAATGGTTTTACATTAGTTCTTCAATTTAAAACCCACAGCAATATCACAAGAGGCAGAAACTGCTGTTACCCCGATTCATCAATGATGGGTTAAATTATTCATCCAGTCTATTTTTAGAGATGGAGCTCCCCATCTTCTGAACACAGAAAACTGTGTCCACTAAGTTTAAAAGGAATCCAGGGCTTCCCTGGTGGCGCAGTGGTTGAGAGTCCGCCTGCCGATGCAGGGGACACGGGTTCGTGCCCCGGTCTGGGAGGATCCCACATGCTGCAGAGCAGCTGGGCCCGTGAGCCATGGCCGCTGAGCCTGCGCGTCTGGAGTCTGTGCTCCGCAACGGGAGAGGCCACAACAGTGAGAGGCCCGCGTACAGCAAAAAAAAAAAAAAAAAAAACCCACAAAAAAGGAATCCAATACCTTCCCCCAAAGTCTTCTCCAGGGCAAATTTCTAAGTTACTTCAATTGTTTTCTTCCATTGTTTCCAGCAATACTGCCTATACTCTGCCGTGTCTTCACTATCCTATCCTGGAATTTTTTTCTTTTTAATCATGTGCAAAACTATACATTTCTCCTCTGGTACCATCTTAGTGGATCTCACCCGTTATTCCAACCTATTTAGATATTTTGGGTCTTTGTCAGGTGTAGGGCCACTGGTTCAACTCAAGTGAGGAAGCTGAAGAAAAATGAAAAACTGAATATTTTGTAGAATGTGGAATAGGTTATATAAATAAGTAAAATATGTAATTTAAAGAGGTAGAAAGTTCAGGGTGAGAATAAATTGTATAAATGCTTACAGATCAAGTTACAGACCATTTTTCAAAGAAGCTGAACCATTTTACAAGCCCACCAGCAACATCCTAGAGTGGTAATTTCTCTATATCCTCACCAACATTTGTCACTGTCTTTTTTATTCTAGCCACCCTAGTGGGTATGAAGTGGTGTGTAATTATGGTTTTGATTTTCATTTTCCTAATGACTATTAACATGGAACGTGTACTTACTGGTTTTTTGTGCATCTCCTTTGGGAAAATATCTATTCACTCATTTTTTTAAATTTGTTTATTTATGGCTGCCTTGGGTCTTTGTTGCTGCTCGTGGGCTTTCTCTAGTTGCAGTGAGCGGGGGCTGCTCTTCGTTGTGATGCGCAGGCTTCTCATTGCGGTGGCTTGTCTTGTTGCAGAGCACGGGCTCTAGGTTCGCAGGCTCAGTAGTTGTGGCACACAGGGCTTAGTTGCTCCAGGGCATGTGGGATCTTCCCGGACCAGGACTTGAACCCATGTCCCCTGCATTGGCAGGTGGATTCCTAACCACTGTGCCACCAGGGAAGTCCCTGTTTATTTATTTTTAAACTTTTTAAAATTCACTCAGTTGTAAGTATTCTTTCTATATTCTAGATACAAGTCGTGTGATAATTAATTTTATGTGTCAACTTAGCTGGGCCATAGTGCTCAGACATTTGGTCAAACATTACAGCATTCTGGATTTTTGTGTGGGGGTGATAAGATTAACATTTAAGTCAGTGAACTTTGAGACAAGATTAACATTTAACTTGATGGATTTTGAGTAAAGTGGATTACCTTCCATAATGTGGGTGGGCCTCATCCAGTCAAATGAAGATCTTAATAGAACAAAGACTGACCTTCCCCAAGCAAGAAGGAATTCTGCCAGCAGATGGCCATTGGACTTGAACTGCAACATCAGCTCTTCTATGGTCTCCAGACTGCCAGACCATTCTGTAGATTTTGAACTGGCCAGCCTCCACAATAACACGAGCCAATTCCTTAAAATAAATCTCTTTTATATATATATCTATATATATATATATACACATACATACATACACATCCTATTGGTTCTGTTTTCTCTGGAGAACTCTGACTAATACAACTCCCTTATCACATATATGATTTGCAAACATGTTCTCCCATTCCACATTTCCTTCTGTAATAGAGTAAGATGTGCAGATATTAATATTAAACTGAGAGTCTGTCTTTACGTTTTAATCTCTCCACCCTGCCACAAAATACAAACACACACACCCTTCTACTTCTTTCTCCTTCAGAAGCAGCCATTTGCCTCACAGATGGGAAGACCCAAAGGAACCAGGGAGATCTAAACAGATAATTTTCCAAATTCAGAGTCCTTCAGTCCAGAGCAATTGGGAAAGAACTGTTCTTTAAATTCCCTCTAGCTTGGCTTTGAATAGCAAGAGCCAAACCTAAAGGAAGGGAAGAAAAAGTTTAGTCATAACAATAGATTTCAAAGAGAACCAATAATGTTCCTGTCTACTCCATCAATTTCTTTCCCAAAGAGTCTAGGTCTGTTTAGAACGATAAAAAGAGAGAGCTTCACAGCACTCCAGTAACTCATCAAGTACAGGACTTTTCCCTTGTATTACTCACAATTGGAGAGAATGCAAAGGAATCTGGGAAAATGCCAACATAACATGGTAACACCAAGGAACTGTTGCACGGCTAAAACAATGCACATTTAATCAGCCCTGGGGTACCTTGCAGTAACCAAAATTGCCTGTGTTACGTTAAACTCCTTTTCCAATGATGATCCCTGGACAGTAATCTGATATTTGCTTCTTACCATATTATCAGGATGAAAATAGCTTTCTTTCCTTGCCTTTTTTCTATTTTTCTCATCATGTCCCTCTTAATATTTCAAAAAGTGTAATGAGTATTATTTGTCTAAGATATTGTCAGGACCATAATAGTATAAATATCCCAAAATGAAAACATAAATGCCCCAACCCATTATTTAGGCTCAAATGTGTCCAAGATCCAATCATATAAAGTTGCAGACCCAAAGGCATAGAGCCCTTAAGAAGCTGGTGAAGCAGAGGTATTTTTCATTCTAAGACAACTAAATCCAATGTTTTAATGAGAGAATTGGACATGAAACAGATTTCAATATAAGCAAAGAAGTGGTTCTCATACAATTTATTTTCCATTTAAAATTCAGGAGATTTAAATATAGCACCCATGTCCCACTTCTAGTCATACGAAGGAAAAATGAGCTACACCAGTGGTAAAAAGTGAATTTGTTGGCTTAACTTGGTTCTTCAATCTGACATTTTCAATTTTCCTTGAGTTATCTAAACATTTTCACCCTTATTTGTGAAAGCATAACTCCTTCCCAAATTAATTTTCAAGCTCCTATGTGACATAATAGGTAAATCTCCGCTCTGCCTCTCTATAAGAAAACGTTTTTCTTTGTCATTTCCTTTAAAGATGTCACTACAGCCCCGATATGTGGATATGTATTAGACAATGAGTTTATTTACAGTGACTTTTCCCCATTGTGTTGGGGTAGGTAATCACTGAAGGGAGCTATTTCTCAGGTGGAGATTAGCTACGGGTTGTTCCATCCATCTGAACAATGTAATTCATCTATAGAAACTAATTATGTGTACATAAAGGGAGAAGGAAAGTGTGTTAGGTTGCTATAGTAAGAAGAAAAATTAGATCCTATTTATAATTTCACAGCTCTTTCCTTTTACACATAAGTACTTCCTAGGCTTTCAGAATAGATTCCAATATTTGACTAATTCATTCAAAATAGTTTTCACTGTACTATACAGGATAGTATAGAGGTTAATGAAACCAGTTTATAAAGTCAGACCTTGCTATTCCCTACATGTGCCTAAAAACTCTCTTACAGTTTAGTTTACAAACTATAAAATGGCTTCCCTAGCAAATCAACTCTGAAGCTCTTAAAATGATCTCTGGTATTTATTAAGACTTAATCTGAGTCAGATACGAGATGAGAAGAACATACTATGGTGAGAATGAAGGTGAATATTATTGAATCAATTATTCAATAATTAATCAATTATTCTCAGCCCTGTACTTCAATTTGTCTTGCAAAACACAGCCTAAAAAAATGCTGGGATTGTTGCTCTTTATGTGAATAGGCCTTTGGCCAAGAACCTCTTTATATCTATGTGTAAACACAACTTCTCAAACAAACTAGAGAAAACTTTCCTATGTTCCTGAAAAAGGCATGAGAGATTTAATATACAAAGGAAATATTTGTACTATGTGATATAAAGGAAACGGAGAAAAGGGCACTGAATTGCTACACTAAGAATAAGGATATTTGTTTCTGTTTTATGATCTCATAAACAAGAACACATAAATGGGTACATCTACACTAGATTATGGAAGGGGGTAAGTGGGAGTGGGATGGGCAATGGCAGAAATGACTTATATAATGGTTTCTCTTTCAGCTTTAAAATAGGATGCTCCAAGCATCATTTATTTGTCCTCCAGTCACATGTACCCTCCTAAATCACTTTACCAATAACATTATGTTCATTCCTCTTTCTGTCTGCTTAAATTTCTTTTTCTCTCTCAGTCCTTGACTACCTTGTCCCTATTCTTTAATTTTTTTTCTCCCTTATGCTGGAAGTATTGCTTCATAATGAATACAAGGAATGAAATAGTTCATAAGAAAGTAAATCAACATACAAACATCTAACCTCACCTGGGCTATTTTATCTAAATAATTGGTCTGTCCCTCTATAATCCATTCTTCTCACAGAGAAATATCATTAAAATATAACCCAGATAATGTCATTTTTATGGCTTAGAACCCTCAAAATCTTCCCACTGCACTGAGAACAAAAACCTTATCACAACTCCTTACCATAACTGGCAAAGCCGTCTGCCATCTGGCCTCGCCTATTTTCTCTAGCCTCATCTCACCCTACTATAAACCTTTTTTCTGTTCCTTAAGGACAGAAGACTCATTCCTAGTTTAGGACCTTATGCCTTCTCTTCCCTCTGCCCTGTACACATGGCATCCCATATATGCATTTCGATCTCAGCTTAAATACCACCTTCCCCAGAGAGGTCTTCCCCAGATCCCCACACCAATACAGTGTGGCCATCTCACTTGATGCCATTTTGATGCTATTTTCCTTAATTCTCATCTGTACTTTCCAATGGAACATATGATTTGGGAGGACAAGGCCCTGAATCCCCAGAGTTTGGAATAATTACTGGCAAGTGGCAGATGCTCCATAAATATTTGTTAAACAAACAGGGCTGTAAAGTTCTTTGTTAAATGCAACGATTACACTGTCTTCTTTTCAAAATAATCTGGGATTCTTTCATTTTCTTGTAGATGCTGTAGGAAAAAAAGCTCATTTATTATGCAAGCAAATTTCCCTTTAATGTTATGTGACATTGGTATTGCTTTTGTTCTTCCAAATTTGCTTCACTCTATCTCATACATAATTTAATCTAATTTCTCATTGCGCTTGTTTATTCAACTTGAGTTGAACACTTTCATGCACTGGTTAGTATATTCATATGTCTACCTCATATTTTGTCTGTTTACTTCATTTGTGTATGTCTTCAAAACAAATGTGTGGGGAGGGAGGGAGACGCAAGAGGGAAGACACATGGGAGCACATGTATATGTATAGCTGATTCACTTTGTTATAAAGCAGAAACTAACACACCATTGTAAAGCAATTATACCCCAATAAAGATGTTAAAAAAAAACAAAACAAAACAAATGTGTGGGCACTTAATCATGTGTTTCTATTTTCTTTTACGCGGGCCTCTCACTGTTGTGGCCTCTCCCGTTGTGGAGCACAGGCTCCGGACGCGCAGGCTCAGCGGCCATGGCTCACGGGCCCAGCCGCTCCGCGGCATGCGGGATCTTCCCGGACCGGGGCACGAACCCGTATCCCCTGCATCGGCAGGCGGACTCTCAACCGCTGCGCCACCAGGGAAGCCCCATGTGTTTCTATTTTCATGCAGCTTTGCTATAGACTGTACTGTGGCTCGTGTAACACAAATGAAGGCGTCTTCTGATTAGAAAATCTGACATAAAATACTAAAATATTTCTTTGGTCAGAGTTATTTATAGAGCTATGGCTATTGTTTCGCAAAACATAGCAAATGCTTCCACAGCTGTGGAAAAGAAAGAAAATGATTAAAGGATTTCATGGGATTTTATTTTATTTTGGACGGGCTTGATTGGGGCCAGTAAATTTGTACTTTAGTTCATTTTGTGAAAAGAAAAAGAAAAAGGTCATCAGAGAGTTCTTCAGTATACTCAACAAGGAAAGCAAAAAACAAAAGAACTTGGAAAAGCAGTTTTACATTTAAAGAGGTTGCAAGTACAGTGGTTGGCACATTCAGAGAGAAATGCAGCCAGTATTTTTGCTCATGAATCTTTTATACTTGAACATAGGAATCAAATGTGACTTCTGCTTTACTATGTGTTCCCATATAAGATGAGGGAGACCAATAAATCCTAGGAAAGCTCACTGTGATAAGACTCAAACTAAGAATTTGTGGATATAAACCTTTGAAGTTCTATGGATCATATAAATTACTGGTATATAGTTAGTACCTAGAGACAAAAACGTTTTCAGTATCTTTCCAGTTTCTCTCTATTATAGCACAACTCCAAAAATTCTTCAGCCTCCTGAGACTAAAATCCATTGATCCCACAGTCACTCAGTGGCCCTTGCTCCCCTTCTTGCACAATCGAAATTCCAGGTTCAGTCACTACAATCCTTCCTTCACATGCATCCACAACTCCCTATTCCCTCTTTCAACCACTCATCTTTTCCTGGCAAAATACCAATCCCGGTTAAATCCCATTCTCTGTCTACTTGGAACTTGAATCCAGGCAAACAAATGGGGCTGAAAAAACATATAAATGGGCTGGTAACCAAGACAGACTTAACGGTTCCGTCACTTTGACTAAACTTTAGACAGCCTTCTTTCTGACACTAGGCTCCTGATCTCCCTTTTCTTGGAGCATTTACTTTAGAAAGTTTTCAACTGTAAATTCTTAATTTGCCTGTTTGAGATGCAAATCTTCCAGGCTGTTGGCACCCTTTGTTTTACAGGTCAGGAATGTCTTTCTCAAAGACCTAGGAGCCATTCCTTAGAAAAGTAATCAAGAAGATAGTGCCTCTATCTCCCAGTCTCTATGGGTGGATAGGAGCCTAACTTCCAGAAGGGGCAATCAGCAAGCACAGATGAACTAGTCACATTGACCAACCTCCTCCCTACTGGAGAACCACTGCTGGAAAAGGTAGATAGCGAGATAAGAGCAAAGAAAGGGGGGCGTGGGCCACGTGGCAGGAAACCATACATCTTGTGAACAACAGAGGTCCTGGAGACAAAGGAAGGCGGGAAAAGGCAAGAATCTCCGACATTCATGTAACTTTTTGTCCATTACACCCTCATTACAATAAAATTAACCTTGTAGATAAGAATTTCCCATCATGCACTGACACCATGACACTTCCAATCAAGACTAAATAAGGACAAAAATCCCTCCTCCCCTCGGGAAGGTGGAGCCGGGATGAAAATCAGTGAATACGAGCCCAAACCCCTCCCTCCTCAATGAATATTCCCCCCAATCACTTTCACGCCCCATATAACCAGCTTGCCAAAGAAACTCAGGGTGGCTGTTGACCTGAGTCTGCCAGCTCTCCCCTTGAGAGCTTACTATTGCTTAATAAATCCTCACTTTGCTTTCTTGAGCTCCATCTTATCTCTGAATTCTTTCTGAGACAAGAACCTACTTTCTGGTAACACCCCTACTGGAGTACTTTTCCACCAGCTCACTCCAGTGCTTAAAAATCCTCCCACCTTTTGGCCCAGCAGAGTGGAGTTTGATCGCTCTCTCCTATCGCACATCTTGAATGAACTCTTTTTGCCTGTTTAACTGAGATTAGGGATTGGTAACATCAAACAGGGCCTGAATGGTGACTGTCAGTCATACTGTGTCTTCTTAGTCTATTCCCTCTTCTATTTTTCTCATACCTTCTCCTCTGTCTTCAAACCTCTCAGACCTCTACCCCATCCTCATCCTCAGTTGATGACCTTGCTTTCTAGATTACAGAGAAAATAGAAGATATGAGAACAGGTTTGGCAGAGTGCCAACCACTCCATCAGTCCCCATCCCCATCTGCATATGTGCCCAGATACTCTGCCTTCTCTGTCTCTATAGGCACTAGGGACCCTATCCCCTTGTGTTCACTCAAGACACTGCTTGTATAAACCTCCTCTCTTTTTCCTGCTTCAATATTTCTTATGCTTTATAGATTCTGTGAAAAGTAAGTAACAGTGACACTTTCACGTTCAGGCATACAATTACGTGTGTAAAATATGCTCATATGCTAATAAAGTATGTACCCAACTGCTAATTCCTGTTATAAATTTGCTAATCTGAAGCTTCAGAGTAGCAATTATTACAATCTTGCTTTACACCAACTGAAACAAGAGATAAATACGCAGTCTCCCATTCTTGGAAGTCAAAGTAACAATATGTTTGCCAGAGCGAAAAGTTTTTCTCCCTCTATAGTTACAATGATTTGCACATTTCTAACTGTGTATAAATGTCGGATATACTGAGCTGCTTGTTCTTTGAAGCCAAATATATAGCTCATGTCAGTGCTCAAAAAAATTTAAAAGGGCTCTCTGCAGTTTGTGACTTATTGCACAGCTGTGATGGGCTGAGTCCCATCTCAAAAAGGTCAAGGGCTAAAAACAATTACCTCTTCAAGGACGTCAGCAAGCTTACTGAGTATCTCTTCAGGAAGGCTCTGGAATGTTGGCACACTGAAAAACAAGACAGAGATGATGTTGAAGGCATGCACAGCAACTCATTTTTATAAATAAAACAGCAACGCATCTGAAAGAAAATACAAAAGGATTTCATGACAAAGAATCTACCAATGAAGAGATCAAAGTAATAATTTAAGCATAATTTGATGACTAACAGGGAAAAGGCATGATGTACTAGAAAGAATTGGAGATTGGACAGAACCAAGTTCAAATCCCATTTATATTTCTCTGTGTGACCTTGGATGCCTCAGCTATAATTGAGAGAAACCACTCTCTCCCTTATCAGCCTGCTCTCACCAAATTCCTTCCAATTCCGTCACCTTCTCTAGGTCCCCCTACACACACACACACACACACACACACACACACACACTTTTCTACAGGCCAGCTGCTACCCATTTTTCAGGACTCAGCTGGATTGATGATACATTCAGGCCTGCAAGCATTCATTCAACAACACTGGAAACTTCCTACTCTCCCCAGCCTCTCCCAGCTAGATCAGGTCCTCCTATTTATGATCTCTTTTATCCCTTCCTGCAACTATAATTAGATAATTAATCAGATATTTGTTACTGGGCATCTTCACTGCTAAAATCAAACTCCACAAAAATAAGACTGGTACCATATCTGTCTTGCTCGGCCCCTGTATTTTCAGTGATTTACTAATAACAACTCAAGAGCATGTGTTGAATAAAGTTATGAAAGCACAGACATACAAATGCTTCCTAGGACAGTTATAGGGATCAGATCATATAGAATGGAGAAAAGAGTCAGACTCATAGTAGACACTGAAATAATGTCTTCTCATCCTCTTATTAAGGAAACTCACTGACCAGCATATGGAAATACTAAATGATGTTGAATACACAAACCAAAGGAACTTATTTTATATGGATAATGCTGACTTTAAAAGGAAAAAAAAAAACTCATCAACATAAAATTCTTGAAAATCTACTCCACTGGAAAATCTAACTGGGATGTGGAACTAAATTCTTATTTAATCTTATCTCAATGCTTGAATAGAGAAAAGACTATAAATGAGTGAAAATATGTATGTATGATATCTGACTTACAGATCGATTGTTCAGTAAACTTGATCTTTAGATAAATTGCCATGGAGCAAAGTTATTTAAATGAGTTAGTTGAGTTGGATGAGACTTGTTTCAGGTTTGTTGCTATAGAAAAACAGTTCTGGCTTGATTAGAATAATGTAATGAAAGAAGCCATAACATAATGTTTGGATATAAGCATGAAAGTTTTACTGTTAATTTGTCACTCTGATTCCCATTACTTAGTGTAAAGCCTATTGATAAAATCCTAAGCTTTTATGTAGAAGTGTAATATTTCACCCAGGACCATGTTTCACCAGATTTATTGCTGTGGTCTGAGCCACGCGGGTTTTAATTTCCAGAAGGCAGTCTATTTCAGCAGCTGAATGGAACACATCACAGAAAGAGACAGGAAGATAGAGGAAGCTGTTTCCATGAGCTACTAGCAGGTAGAAAAATTTAGCCCTTTCTTGTTCTTTTAATGAGCTGTATTTCAGTTTCTTCTGAGATACAAGAATAATTAGAATGTTTCTATCCCCGGGGGTATTTATGGAAAACACAAACTACAACTGAGTTTTTCTCATTTTATTGTAACTGGCTGCTTTCTTTAGACAGCCCCATTACTTCTATGCTAAGTCTATGTCAAGCCACTCTACAAAACTTTCATTTTCATGAGCATTCTTATTCATGAGAAAAAAAAATTAGCATTTGCTTGACCACATAACTCACTAAAGAAAACAAAGACATTAAGTTTTAGGGGGCGCATTTTAATTAATTCTCTTTTACAATTTTACTTAGTTATTTTTTATTTTTTCAGCTTTACTGAGGTATAACTGACAAAATTATAAGATATTTAAAGTGTACATTGTGAAGATTCCTCCCATCCAGTTAACCTAGTTAATTAACACATCCATCACCTCACATATTTATTCTTCTGTGTACGTTTGAGATCTTTGAGCTCTACTCTTTGCAAATTTCAACTATACAATACAGTGTTATCAACTATAGGTTACAATAGTTTGTAACCCATTTCCCCTATTCCCCAGTCCCTGACAACCACTGTTCTATTCTGTTTCTATGAGTTTAACTTCTTATTTAGATTCCACATATAAGTGATACCATGCAATATCTGTCTTTCTCTGTCTGGCTTATTTCACTTAGCATAATGCCCTCAAGTTCCACCCATGTTGTGCAAAATGCAAATGGGGTTTCCTTCTAATATATTATTGCATGTTATACAATAATATTCCATTGTATATATATCATGATCTTTTACAATTTAAAATGCCTCAAAACGTTCAGCAGCATTTATTACCAATAAAAATTAAGGATGATTTTAGAGAAGAAACACTCTAAAGAATTCTTCATAACAATTCAAGCACTTTCACATTTAACAAAATGGAAATCAATTAACAGAAAATAAGTGTCTTCACTTTTATAAATTATACTGGAAACACTTTTGTAGCCATCTTTAAAATCTTAAGATCTTCATTTCTCTAAACACTAGATAATTCTCAGAAATTAATTACATGAGAGAACTTATCAGTCCACTGATAGCTTGAACACCAAGAATAAAACAATTGAGGATATTCATAAGCTTAAAATTCTACCCATGAAATTTGTTTGAATTTTTCCCAATACATCAAAAGATATTAATTAAAACTTCACTAGTGTGTACATGTGATAACTCAAGATGAAGTTGTCTAGGATTTAGAAAACTTAAGGCAAAATAATTATAAGGATGAACTTCCATAAAATGTTTAAACAGTAAAGAGCATTTTCACTTATTGGGGAGGGGCAGGGGGAAGAACTCATAACAACTTACATGCTAATTACAAGTAATTCTTATGGATCTATTAAAACATTTTTGTTCCCTTAGGACTTGCAGTAGGTCTGAAGTTACAAAATGCACTTGACTGTAATATAATAGAGATGATTTAATGTGTGGAGCTTTCCCATTGGATTTTCTGGTTGAATAAAGTAAGGACTTGGAATTTGTCATGACAATAATAGAAGATGAGATTTGAATGCTTTCTATTTTCCAGGCACTGGACTAAGGGTTTTACAGATAATATATCTTATTTTTAAACAGCTTTATCAAAGAACCATTATTACTATCATCCATTTTACAGCTAAAACAACTGGGATCTTGAGAGTTTGCCTGAGGTCACAACACTCAGTACTGATAAAGAGAGGATAAAAATTTCCATCTGAATGACTATGAGGCTAATCATTTGCTGAGCTACACACTTCACAGTAGAATTATCTAAAAATGCCTCATGTAAGTTTTAAAACCATGCCATATTCTGTTAATGATTTAGAAATTATGCAATAATATTAACATCCTTTGATTCAGTGACTTCGTTTATTAACCAACTTTTTTTTTTTTTTTTTTTTTTTTTTTTTTTTGCGGTAGGCGGGCCTCTCACTGCTGTGGCCTCTCCCGTTGCGGAGCACAGGCTCCGGACGCGCAGGCTCAGCGGCCACGGCTCACGGGCCCAGCCGCTCCGCAGCATGTGGGATCTTCCCGGACCGGGGCACGAACCCGGGTCCCCTGCATCGGCAGGCGGACTCCCAACCACTGCGCCACCAGGGAAGCCCTATTAACCAACTTTTTGCAATGAAAAATGTCAAATAAATGGAAAGGCTGAAAGAATAGCTCAAGAATCCCCTGTACCCCCATCACCTAGATTAGCAACTGTTAACATCGTGCCATCTTTGCTTTATTTACCTTCGATCCACCTAATTTTTACATGCATATTGATAAATAGATTTATAGATATTTTTTCATGAAAATCTGAAACTAAGTTGTAGATATCATGAAATTTTACCTCTAATATTTAAGCACACAGATCTAAAAATAAGAAAATATTTTTAAATAACTATAGCATTATCGTAAGAAAAATTCACTCAACTCCATAATATCATCTAATAACTATATTCCATGTCAAATATTACCTATTGTTCAAAAATTTCTTTATTGTCTTTTTCTTTTCAAACCAGGATCCAGTAAAAATCCACATACTGCTTTGGGCTATTCTGCTTCTCTAGTCTCTTATTCCCCAACCTCCTACCTTTCTCCCCATTACACTGATTTTTTGAAGAGACAGGGACAACTGTCTTATTGGATGTCCCACATTCTGAATTTGTCTTAGTAATTTTATTTTTGGTAACCTACCATATGAAAATAACAGCTAATAGAAGAAAGAAAAAAAAAGAAGACTCCCCAGGATCCTTTCAAGAAGAACCCTGAAGTCAAAACAAATAGTCTAAGTTGTAATTTGCCATTTTTACTCATATTCTTTCACATGTGTACCATACAATAGACTCCTCCAGAGGCTATATGACATCATTACTTTGATAGTTAATGGATGTATGCTTAAACGTTCCTGTGTGTTCTAGAATTTTTTAAGGTAGGAGTAGGTTTATGATAAGCGTGCTGTTTACAGAAATTAATTCAATATTATTGCAATGCTTCTACTGTGCTCTTACTAGTTAGTTTTCAGCTACCTGCTATAATCTCTGTAACCTTATCCAATAAATTGTCCTTTTGAACTTGTGAAGCTTTTCTTTTCCTTAAGTGGAAAAATTTACAAGTAAATACATTTGGATATCATGTGTTGCAATAATAATTTTGTAGTTTTTCAAAAATATATCTAACTTTAAAAAATTTATCTAAAACTTGTAATTTTAGAATTTCATAATAACTATTAAGAATCTAATAAAAGAAACTTTATTATACTATCTTATTTTTACGGATAGATTTACTTTGAGAGGGGAGATTAAAAGACATATTCTCAAGCCATAGCTGCCAATTTCTAAATCTAAAGACACCAAGAAATATGAAAAGGACACAATCAAAGAATTTTCTGATTCATGGATGGGATAAATCTAGTCCAAAGAAATGTGGAGACACTCTAAATAAGAAAGAAAAATGTGACAAACTCTAACTTTCCTTCAGCATTATAGATGATAATAACTTACCTTATTGTCCTATACACCAGAACAGTATAAAAATACTATTATCCAAGTTATGATACCATTTTGCACCCAATCATTCAAAATTTAAAGGAAAAGAAATTGGATTTTTTCATGTAGACATGATGAAATTATTTTTTAATTCTTTTTAAAATTTTATTTATTTTTTTATACAGCACGTTCTTCTTAGTTATCTATTTTATACATATTAGTGTGTATATGTCAACCCCAATCTCCCAATTCATCCCACCACTACAAACCCCCTGCCGCCACTTTCCCCCCTTGGTGTCCATACTACTGTCCTCCACATCTCTGTCTCTATTTCTGCCTTGCAAACCAGTTCATCTGTACCATTTTTCTAGATTCCACATATGTGCATTAATATATGATATTTGTTTTTCGCTTTCTGAACTGCTTCACTGTGTAGGACAGTCTCTAGATCCATCCACATCTCTGAAAATGACCCAGTTTATTCCTTTTTATGGCTGAGTATTATTCCATTGTATATATGTACCACATCTTCTTCATCTGATGATGGGCATCTAGGTTGCTTCCATGACCTGTCTATTGTAAATAGTGCTGCAATGAATATTGGGGTGCCTGTGTCTTTTTGAATTATTGTTTGCTCTAGGTATATGCCCAGGAGTAGGATTGCTGGGTCATAGGCTAATTCAATTTTTATTTTTTTAAGGAACCTCCATACTGTTCTCCAAAGTGGCTGTATCAGTTTACATTCCCACCAACAGTGCAAGAGGGTTCCCTTTTCTCCACACCCTCTCCAGCATTTGTTGTTCGTAGATTTTCTGATGATGTCCATGCTAATTGGTGTGAGATGATGCCTCATTGTAGTTTTGATTTGCATTTCTCTAATAATTAGTGATGTTGAGCAGCTTTTCATGTGCCTCTTGGCCATCTGTATGTCTTCTTTGGAGAAATGTCTGTTCAGGTCTTCTGCCCATTTTTTGATTGGGTTGTTTGTTTTAATATTGAGCTGCATGAGCTGTTTATATATTTTGGAGATTAATCCTTCATCCATTGATTCGTTTGGAAATATTTTCTCCCATTCTGAGGGTTGTCTTTTCACCTTGTTTGTAGTTTCCTTTGCTGTGCCAAAGCTTTTAAGTTTCATTAGGTCCCATTTGTTTATTTTGGTTTTATTTCCATTACTCTAGGAGGTGGATCAAAAAAGATCTTGCTGTGATTTATGGCAAAGAGTGTTCTTCCTATGTTTTCCTCTAAGAGTTTTACAGTGTCTGGTCTTATATTTAGCTGTCTAATCCATTTTGAGTTTATTTTTGTGTATGGTATTAGGGAATGTTCTAATTTCATTCTTTTACATGTAGCTGTCCAGTTCTCCCAGCACCACTTATTGAAGAGACTCTCTTTTCTCCACTGTATATCCTTGCCTCCTCTGTAATAGATTAGTTGACCATAGGTGCATGGGTTTATCTCTGGGCTCTCTATCCTGTTCTACTGATCTATACTTCTGTTTTTGTGCCAGTACCATATTGTCTTGATAATTACACCTTTGTAGCATAGTCTGAAGTCAGGGAGTCTGATTCCTCCAGCTCCGTTTTTTTCCCTCAAGACTGCTTTGGCTATTCAGGGTCTTTTGTGTTTCCATACAAATTTTAAGGTTTTTTATTCTAGTTCTGTAAAAAAAAAAAAGCCACTGGTAATTTGATAGGGATTGCACTGAATCTGTAGATTGCTTTGGGTAGTATACTCATTTTCACAATACTGATTCTTCCAATCCAAGAACATGGTATATCTCTCCATCTGTTTGTGTCATCTTTGATTCCTTTCATCAGTGACTTACAGTTTCCGGAGTATAGGCCTTTCACCTCCTTAGGTAGGTTTATTCCTAGATATTTTATACTTTTTGTTGCAATGGTGAATGGGATTGTTCCCTTAATTTCTCTTTCTGATCTTTCATAGTTAGTGTGTAGGAATGCAAGAGATTTCTGTGTTTCTGGTGGCATCTTTAGGATTCTCTATGTATAGTATCACGTCACCTGCAAACACTGACAATTTTACTTCTTTTCCAATTTGTATTCCTTTTATTTCTTTTTCTTCTCTGATTGCCATGGCTAGGACTTCCAAAACTACGTTGAATAACAGTGGCGAGAATGGACATTCTTGTCTTGTTCCTGATCTTAGAGGAAATGCTTTGTTTTTCACCATTGAGAATGATGTTTGCTGTGGGTTTGTCACATATGGTTTTTATTATGTTGAGAAAGGTTCCCACTATGCCCACTTTCTGGACAGTTTTTAATCATAAATGGGCATTGAATTTTGTCAAAAGCTTTTTCTGCATCTATTGAGATAATCACATGGTTTTTCTTCTTCAGTTTGTTAATATGGTATATCACATTGATTTGCGTATATTGAAGAATCCTTGCATCCCTGGGATAGATCCCATTTGATCATGGTGTATGATCCTTTTAAGGTGTTGTTTGATTCTGTTTGCTGGGATGTTGCTGAGGATTTGTGCATCTATATTCATCAGTGATATTGGCCTGTAACTTTCTTTTTTTGTACTATCTTTGTCTGATTTTGGTATCAGGGTGATGGTGGCTCATAGAATGAGTTTGGGAGTGTTCCTTCCTCTGCAATATTTTGGAAGAGTTTGAGAATGATGGGTGTTAGCTCTTCTCTAAATGTTTGATAGATTTCACCTGTGAAGCCGTCTGTCCTGGATTTTTGTTTGTTGGAAGAATTTTAATCACAGTGTCAATTTTGTTACTTGTGATTTGTCTGTTCACATTTTCTGTTTCTTCCTGGTTCGGTCTCGGAAGTTTATACCTTTCTGAGAATTAATCCATTTCTTCCAAGTTGTCCATTTTATTGGCTTGTAGTAGTCTCTTAGGATGCTTTGCATTTCTGCAGTGTCTGTTTTAACTTCTCCTTTTTCATTTCTAGTTTTAGTGATTTGAGTCCTCTCCCTCTTTTTCTTGATGAGTCTGGCTAAAGATTTAAAAATTTTGTTTATCTTCTCAAAGAACCAGCTCTTAGCTTTATTCATCTTTGCTCTTGTTTTCTTTGTTTCTATTGCATTTATTTCTGCTCTGACCTTATGATTTCTTTCCTTCTACTAATTTTGGATTTTGTTTGCTCTTCTTTCTTTAGTTCCTTTATGTGTAAGGTTAGATTGTTTGAGATTTTTCTTGTTTCTTGAGGTAGGCTTGTATACCTATAAACTTCCCTCTTAGAACTGCTTTTGCTGCATGCCATAGGTTTTGGATCGTTGTGTTTTCATTATCATTTGTCTCTAGGTATTTTTTGATTTTCTCTTTGATTTCTTCAGTGATCTCTTGGTATTTAGTAACGTATTGTTTAGCTTCCATGTGTTTGTGTTTGTTACTTTTTTTCCCCTATTATTGATCTATAATCTCAGAGCACTGTGGTCAGAAAAGACTCTTGATATGATTTCAATTTTCTTTAATTTACCAAGGCTTCATTTGTGACCCAAGATGTGATCTATCCTGGAGAATGTTCCGTGTGCCCTTGAGAAGAAAGTGTAATTGCTCTCTTTGGATGGAATGTCCTATAAATATCAGTTAAATCTATCTGGTCTACTGTGTCATTTAAAGCTTGTGTTTCCTTATTAATTTTCAGTCTGGATCATCTGTCCATTGATGTAAGTGAGGTGTTAAAGTCCCCTACTATTATTGTGTTACTGCCGATTTCCTCTTTTATAGCTGTTAGCAGTTGCCTTATGTATTGAGGTGTTCTTATGTTGGGTGCATATATATTTATAACTGTTATATCTTCGTCTTGGATTGATCCCTTGATCATTATGTAGTGGCCTTCTTTGTCTCTTGTGATAGTCTTTATTTTAAAGTCTATTTTGTCTGATATGAGAATTGCTACTCCAGCTTTCTTTTGATTTCCATTTGCATGGAATATCTTTTTCCATCCCCTCACTTTCAGTATGTATCCCTAGGTCTGAAGTGGGTCTCTTGTAGACAGCATATATATGGGTCTTGTTTTTGTATCCATTCAGCCAACCTGTGTCTTTTGGTTGGAGCATTTAATCCATTCACGTTTAAGGCAATTATCGATATGTATGTTCCTATTACCATTTTCTTAACTGTTATAGGTTTCTTTTTGTAGGTCCTTTTCTTCTCGTGTTTCCTACTTAGAGAAGTTCCTTCAGCATTTGTTGTAGAGCTGGTTTGGTGGTGCTGAATTATCTTAGCTTTTGCTTGTCTGTAAAGCTTTTGATTTCTCCATTGAATCTGAAGAGATCCTTGCCGGGTAGAGTAATCTTGGTTGTAGGTTCTTCCCTTTCATCGCTTTAAATATATCATGCCACTCCCTTCTGGCTTGTAGAGTTTCTGCTGAAATCAGCTATTATACTTATGGGAGCTCCCTTGTATGTTATTTGTTGCTTTTCCCTTGCTGTTTTCAATAATTTTTCTTTGTCTCTAATTTTTGTCAATTTGATTACTATGTGTCTCAGTGTGTTTCTCCTTGGGTTTAACCTGCCTGGGACTCTCTGCGCTTCCTGGACTTCGGTGGCTCTTTCCTTTCCCATGTTAGGGAGTTTTCAACTATAATCTCTTGAAATATTTTCTCGGGTCCCTTTTCTCTCTCTTCTCCTTCTGGGACCCCTATAATGTGAATGTTGTCCCAGAGGTCTCTTAGGTTGTCTTCATTTCTTTTCATTCTTTTTTCTTTACTCTGTTCCACAGCAGTGAACTCCACTATTCTGTCTTCCAGGTCACTTATCTGTTCTTCTGCCTCAGTTATTCTGCTATTGGTTCCTTCTAGTGTAGTTTTCATTTCAGTTACTGTATTGTTCATCTCTGATTGTTTGTTCTTTAATTCTTCTAGGTGTTTGTTCTTTAATTCTTCTAGGTCTTTGTTAAACATTTCTTGCATCTTCTCGATCTTTGCCTCCATTCTTTTTCCGAGGTCCTGGATCATCTTCACTATCATTATTCTGAATTCCTCTTCTGGGAGGTTGCCTATCTCCACTTCATTTAGTTGTTTTACTGGGGTTTTATCTTGTTCCTTCATCTGGTACAAAGACCTCTGCCTTTTCATTTTGTCTGTCTTTCTGTGAATGTGGTTTTCCTTCCACAGGCTGCAGAATTGTAGTGCTTCTGCTGTCTGCCCTCTAGACATGATGAAGTTTTTAAAAGCCAAAAATTGTTTTGTACATCTTTTCAAAGTAGCAATGAAAAGTAAATGAAGCATCTGACAGTTACCATATTGCATTGACTAGGGAAGCCACACAATAGGTGAAAGAAAAAAAAAAGCCTTGTAGAGCTGACTTTGCTGACTGCCTGCTGGAGAAATCAGTTAAAGAAATCATTTCACTGCCTCTTTCCAAAGATACAGTACCTTGCCAAATTAATGACTTTGTTGCAGACACAAAAACGGATGAAAATCTTGTCCACAGAATTGTACTTCTGCCTTACAAATGGATTAATCTACAGTCATGGCGGGACTTGCTCTTTGGCTTGTATTCATCTGGTAGCAGAATCAACTAATCATCAAAAAAGACAAGATTGTATATGAATGCTTGGCAACAAACACAAATGGTACTGAGCTATTTGGTATGGAATTAACTTTTCAAATCTAGGTTTATCATGGACCGACTATGTTGCACTGATGGTGTAAAAGGAACAGTGGCCCCTCTACACAAATTAAGGCAGTAACAATAAAGTATACTAGTTGTCATTATATTCTTACCAAAATCTCACAGTAAAAATAAAGTAAAATTCCAGTTTTACTTTAAAATATTTTGATGAAACACTAAGTTACTAACTGTAGTAAAGTTTAACCCTTGACTACACATCTTTTTAATATCATGTGTGACAAATGGCAAGCACACATAAAGCACTTCTGCTGCTTCCTGAAGTACAAGGTTTTCTCAAGGAAAATCACTCATAATTGTTGGAGTTGCAAGCTGAATTAGTCACTTTTTTCATGGAACATCATTTTTTACTTGGCAATAACCACAAACTGTGGCTATTCGGACTTGAGTATCTGGCAGATAACTTTTCAAAAAAGAACAAAGTGAGCCTGACACTTTAAGGGAAATAACAGACAGCATTTGTTGCCAATGATAAAATTCAAATTTTCAAATGCAAGTTAAAATTTCAGAAAACTTTTATCTGCCACTGTGAGCTTAACAGCTTTTTAATAATTGAAGACTTTCTGATGAGATCATTGGCAAGTGCTGATATTAACAAATGTGATTCTTTTGATATTGTAAATTTTGTAATTTCTACACCAGTATTTTCCAGATGACTAAGGCATGATGTTACAAGATCATGCAGGGGAAAGATCTATTTGAAGTACAAGATCAATAATGGATTTTAATGTAATAAAGTAAGAAAAGTTCATTGATATGGTTTCAGATTCCACACTGCAACTAACCTGTAATTAACTACCCTTTGTTGGGTTTTGGCATAGTGTCAAATAAGAATGTCCACAATTATCTGAAAAGGCCATTAACATACTCTTCCCCTTTTTCTGCTCCATATCTTTGTGAGGTTGATTTTTTCACATACTTCAACAAAAACAACAGAAATCCAACAGACTGAATAATATTGAAGCAGATATGAGAATCTGCTGTCTTCTAAGCTAGATATTGACAGATTTGCAAAAATGTAAACTCAAGTTTCTCTTTTCACTAAGTTTTTTGGTTCGTTTTGCAAAATAGTTATTTTCATTAAAAATAGCTTAACATGGGCTTCCCTGGTGGCGCAGTGGTTGGGAGTCTGCCTGCCGATGCAGGGGACATGGGTTCGTGCCCCAGTCCGGGAAGATCCCACATGCAGCGGAGAGGCTAGGCCTGTGAGCCATGGCCGCTCAGCCTGCACGTCCGGAGCCTGTGCTCCGCAACGGGAGAGGCCACAACAGTGAGAGGCCCGTGTACTGCAAAAAAAAAAAAAAAAAATAGCTTAACATGTATTTTTTTGCCACTTTTTTTTTTAACACTACATTGGAGGAGAAAGAGGCTGAGGGCCTCAAAGGTATAGAGTTGAACCCACATTTCCCATAGAACTGTGGAACGTCTATGAATGGGCATGTGATAAGACGCCAAGAACAAAAAACAATGCAGAGGTATTTACAACGCAATACAAAGCTCAGTTACAAATATGTATCCTGGTATTCACCTCTCTTAATAGAGGAAGAAATTATAGCGAAAAAGAAAAAGTGCCATGCTGAATAAGGAGACAAATCAACAAACAAAAACTTATAATACTGTGAATGAAAGACTTTGAAAACAAGTGCCTATGTACAACCCACAAGATAAAATCAGTTATTTGGTAGGATTGCCATGAATCTACACACATTTTTTTAATTGATTAATTTTTTTTCACTGCATCATACAGGAGTATATTTAGTGTTGTAAGAAACTGCCTGTCTCCACAGTGCTGTATCTAATTTATGTATATTTTGATGTTTTTTAATGACTTAGTAAATAAGTATTTTAAAATATACTCATTTTTAACTCTTAATACAGTCAACATCAATAAAAAAAACCCACATGAGATTTGGAAAGAGTAGAATTAACAGAGGTGGTGAGAAGTGGTTGAGTTCTGCTATATTTTGGGAGTAGAAGTGGCATTTCCTGGAAGACTAAATGTGGGATGAGAGAGAAAGAGGGGAGACAAGCATGACTCTTTACAGTTGGACGGAATCTATAAAAACAGTTCAAGTATATTTTATATTGAAAGCAAGTTTTTTTTAAACCTATGTAGTAGCAAAGGGTTTGATTTTATCAGAAGGTCTTAGTTTTTAAATATAGCCAGAGAGCATCAGATGTAGCCCCATATTTATAAGATATCTCTTGAACAAACGTAAGTCTGGAAATAGCTCAGCAATGTCCTCAACCTACAGCAGAACATACAGAGTTCTATTAATTACCTTTGGGTAGCATTTGGAAAACAGTTGCCTTTTTACTCTGTCATGAGAAATCAGCCTTGTACCCAGTTTAATGCCAAAAATATTGACACGTATTGTTCATTTAAGGCGTCCTACAGTTCATGCCAATTGAATAAAAGCAGAAATATCTGGCTTACCAAAGAAATCAATTTCTATTGATGAAGAATTAAAGTAAGGGTCCTTCATAATCTTACAACTATCTAATCTTTCCCCTTAGTGAGCTCAGCAAAAGGTTTTCTGCCTTCAACATACTTTTATCCCTTAATTGAATCGTTTGGCACAGATCTTGGTTCGTTCTGTTATGCAAGTCTTAAAACTGGTCTTCTTTCCCCACCCCCTTCCTTGTGTCCCACCCCAATATACTTTACACGTCACTGTCAGATTCATTTTCTATCAGCAACATTTAGCCCTTATCACAATGGCTCCAACCCTTAAATAGCTACCTATTATCTTTCACCAGATTCTAAGAATTAGAAGAATCGTTTTTCTTGCGTGTGAAAATACTTTAGGTAAAACAAATCATTATGGAGACGTGAGGTATAATTTTCCTATCTATGTGATAAAATATAAACTCCTTATCCAGGAAGACTTTATAGTGATTAAGCATATGAACTTTAGAATGAAAGGGAACAGGTTGAATTAGGCTCTGCTACTAATTATCAGCTGCGCTTTTGGCAAGTAAGCTAACTTCACTAGGTCTCAGCCTCCTTAGCTTTCAAAAGGGGACGATACCACCTGCCACATAGGGTTTTGGCAGAAATAAGCTAAACAGTAGACATGAAAGAAGGTGCCTGGCACATAGGAAACATTCAATAAACATTTGCAGCCACCACAATAATATGTATTTTTTCTTGTTCTAAATGTCATTATTAATCCCCTTTAATAATTAAAACAAACTTTCTAACGCATCAAATGAATCTTAGTGAAGACTCAAGAGTGACAGAAATATCTATTTCTTCATTTTTTTTAAAGGAAATTATATTTGATTTGGAGTATCAGCCCTTATTTTTCAGTGAGATATTTAATCACGTTCATTGTTTAGCCCTTCTTCAAGGTCATACCTAAACCCAGGGGTCATATCATGCCTAGAAGGTGGGGAATAAAGTCTCTAACCTCTCTGCTATTAAGGTCACAAAGAACCCTTGAAGTCCAATGTCTCTCTGGTTTTTTGCCCACAGAGGAGGAAGGGAGCCTTTGGTCAAGCTGGGAACTCTGGCGCTTCCCCTCAGCCTCCTTAGGCACGTCCATGCTGAGAAACCCACTCTTGGAAAAATATATCCAAGATCCTCCTCTTTCTCTTTTGACTCCAGAAATTCTTTGTAATCTCTTTATATGAAGTTAGGCTTTAAAAATAGATAGGAAGTATCTTATCTTCTGGAAGATTCTAAGGCTGAGCAAAAAATCAAATCAAAAATGCAAAGAGTGGTGGCACAGTGGTTAAGAATCCGCCTGCCGATGCAGGGGACATGGGTTTGACCCCTGGTCCGGGAAGATCCTGCGGAGCAACTAAGCCTATGTGCCACAACTACTGAGCCTGTGCTCTAGAGCCTGTGAGCCACAACTACTGAGCCCATGTGCCACAACTACTGAAGCCTGTGTGCCTAGAGCCCGTGCCCCACAACAAGAGAAGCCACTGCAACGAGAAGCCCATGCACTGCAACGAGGAGTAGCCCCAGCTCACCGCAACTAGAGAAAGCCCGCATGCAGCGACGAAGACCCACCGCAGCCAAAAAATAAATAACCAAAAATGCAAAGTCTATGAACCTGCCTGGAAAAGGGATAATATAGGTGGAAATATTTCAATAATTTATACTTGAATAAACTGTCCTCCAAATCCCTTTATTTGCAGGTCCCTGATTCCCTGTGCAAGCACCATCCACTACAACCACCCTTTTCACACACACATTGGTTTTGATTGGTTTTGATTTATTAGTCTTTGAATCCCATGTTTATGTAAACTTCTTTAAGATTCAGCTCAGGGACAACCTCTTCTGGGAAATGGTCCCTGGCAACTTTCTTTCTCTAAGTAGGTATTTTGCTCAAATAGCACCTACACCTGTACTGTAACCATGTGTTAACATATTTGCCTCCTCCCAACAATGTATAAATTCTTTGAAAGCCCTACAGTTTAGTAACTAATAGCATGGATTTTAGAATCAGAGGAAGGAAAAAAAAAAGATGATTTTGAATCCCAGTGCCTCTACTTCCTAGCTATGTAACTATGGGCAAGTCCTTGAAAGCCAAGAAGTTCATCTTCCTTAGTCAGGAAATGAAAACAAAACCTAGCTCCTGGAGCAAAGTATTAATAAGTATGAAGCACTTAGCAAAGAAGCTCTGCCATGGAGTAAACACTCAAAGGGACATATAATTTAGCTTGTAGGATACTACACAGCATAGAGTGTGTCATGTAGTAGGTACTCAAAAGCATGCAAACTGAAGGAATATATGTAATAAAGCCAAACACAATAAGGCAATAGTGGTTTTGATCCAAGGTCACTATGAGGAGATGTGCAGTTTGCACCCTGTACGAGGCACCTGCATGGGGGATGGGTGAAACTCAGCCCCAACTACTCTCTGTATGCCTCTCAGCCTGCCCTGGCAGGGGCTGCATCAACCCATACGGAGGGCCACTTCTTATATTTTTAAAAAATGTTCCTTTATTAAGCAACCCTAGTCTTTGCAAGGGATCTTCTGCTTGATATTTTTCAGGAAACCACAGGAATATTTCCTTGAGGCAATTTACTCAAGAAGAATTCAGAAAAGAAAGTTATTTATTGACTGAATCTACTTTAAAAAGTATTAGAGTAGCTTTTTCAAAGAACCCACTGAAGAGCCAGTTTCAAAATCAGACCTAAGGTTACTCTGGTGCTCCTGTCAAAATGACCTTGAGGTGAGGCGCTAATAACATACTTTATGAAATTACCTCTGAAATGCTTATTCTAACACTGGCTAGTTCAGAAGATCATACTGTACCTGACCTTTGCTCTGTAAATCTTACAAGAGCCTGTGCCTGAGCAAATATAAAATTGGATGGGTTTTTATAGAGTTAAGCAAATCATACATGATTGTTAAAACTAAAAAAAAAAAAAAAAAGATTATGACAAACGATGCCATTTTAAATATGTAATGCCACACTAATGATAATCAGCCTAAAAGGTTCTGCCCAGATTTCCTACCCAATCTTTTTTTTTTTTTTGCGGTATACGGGCCTCTCACTGTTGTGGCCTCTCCCGTTGCGGAGCACAGGCTCCGGACGCGCAGGCTCAGCAGCCATGGCCCACGGGCCCAGCCACTCCATGGCATGTGGGATCTTCCCGGACCAGGGCACGAACCCGTGTCCCCTGCATCAGCAGGCGGACCCTCAAGACACTGCGCCACCAGGGAAGCCCCCTACCCAATCTTTTGAACCTTGGGACGAGTGATGCCCTGGCCCCATAGGCTAAGCCTCTCTACAGCAGTGTTTGTCCACGGGCCTCCACTGGCACCTGGGCACCTTCACTGTGCAGGGATGTCCTATGTACTACATCTCCCATTCATACCGGTAGTAGTCCTGTCATTGTGATAAGCAGACATCCTCCAGGACTGATACTGCCCCAAGATTAGAACCATCACTCTATAATATCATTATTTTCCCAATTCACCAAGTGAGTTCACTAACTGTTCTGCCTGAAATCTCAAAACCCCGGGTAACTGAGTACTTACTCAAGCTTCCATTTCCCTGTGGCTTCATGGATGTCTGTTGCCCAGTAACTTGAACACAGAAGGACCATCTGTTTAAAGTGATTCTGGAACCTAGCTGTCTACAAGTAGACAAATGGGACCTAGGACTCTTCATTCTTTGTTTATGGCAGTTTCCAAAGTCACATTACTCAAAGCACTGTTTATCAAATATATTAATAGGCATTCCACACCAAAAGGAGGGTTCCATGGACAAATAAGGAAATTTGGGGTCATTGAAAATTAAGATTTTTTTTCTTTACTACAGGATTTATCAGCACCTTCATCTTGAAAAAAGTTGAGAAGCTGACCACAGAGACACAAGAAATAGTATTTTGCAAACTTATTAGACAAGAAAGAGTATTTTGCAAACTTATTCAGGATTATCTATTAACTTGATGAGGAACTAGAGTTCCATGCTGCATCCTTTAGAATCATTGACTCATATTAAGATGACAAAACTCACAATAGTCCTTACGTTTAACATGCAGGAAAAGTTAGCATGGCCTGTGAGTGAATTGCTCCATATTTTTAGGACGGAATCCAGCCATAATCTTCTTTGAAAAGCCTTGATTGATAATCTCTACTGTCTCCCTACTCTCCTTCCCAGCAAACTGTAGACTCTGCACAGACACATAACAAAGGCAGAGTCTAGAAGATGCCTTTTGAATGTGCTCCTGAGGTCCTTTGTGTCTATGTCTGTCGGACCTATTACAGTATTGTGATTGTCAGTTTGTTTATCTGCCTCACTCTAGATCAGCAAACTAAAACCTACTGGCTCACCATCTTTGTCTGTAAATCAAATTTTCATGGAAGAAAGTCATGCTCACTGGTTTACAGATTGTCTATGGCTGCTTTCAAGATATAACTGAAGAGTTGAGTAGCTGCAATAGAGACTGTATGGCCTGCAAGCTAAAATATTGACTATTTGGCCCTTTAAGGGCAAGTTTGCTATCCCTGTCTATTAGCATCCTGAGGTCAGGTACAGAGTCAGCTCCTTCAGCTTAATACCTGACAAGTGACAGATGCTTAAAGTTTGTTGAATGAAAGCCTTTACCTTTCAAAATCAGTCCAAGAATATCTGACCTTGAGATAACAGTTCTAATCAAATGTGAGGAATGGAATATTCAATTCAGGTCACATAGTCAAAGATCTTATTCAATATTCAAAAATATTTTTCTATGTTGACTTGGAAATATAGATTCAAAGAAAGTTAATTCAGTAAATAAAAACCTTCATATAGAAGTATACAATCTAAAGATAGAACAGGGCTTCCCTGGTGGCACAGTGGTTGAGAGTCCTCCTGCCGATGCAGAGGACACGGGTTCATGCCCCGGTCTGGGAAGATCCCACATGCCGCGGAGCGGCTACGCCCGTGGGCCATGGCCGCTGAGCCTGTGCGTCCGGAGCCTGTGCTCCGCAACGGGAGAGGCTGCAACAGTGAGAGGCCCACGTACCACAAGAAAAAAAAAAATTTTTTTTTAAATTAAAAAAAAAAAAATAAAGACAGAACAGAGTTTGAGGGTCACTCTGTAGAGCATATATTAATATATTAATTCTTGATATGAATTCTTGTCCTCCAATATCATTTTGAATCCTTCAAACAAGAAGCATCTGCATTTTCCCTTGGGAAATACTTTTGAACACAACTGTTTGATAAGTACCTTTTCCTGGAATTCAAGCAAAATTGTTTTCTGTTTTTATTTCATCCTATTACTCCTAAATCTGTTCTTTACCAAGAGATTTTCTTCTTTGATTTTAGAGTAAAATTTTAGAAAGCATAAGAATGTGGAAAATAAATTTTCAGAAAACTTTAGCAATTTAGTGGAACCCTTGACAAACAGGTTTGCTATTAAGGCTCAAGAGAGTCAATGAAAGAATCAAATCCCTGACATTTAAGAGGTTTGCTTTAGTTACAGAGTTTACCTAGAATTAGATGGTAGAACTGGGATTAATGATATAACCTATGTTAAATCCCCCTTAGGTAAGATTCAGCACAGAAAATGCACACAGTAACTACTTATTGTTAGTAATTATCACTCATATTTTAAGTGACTTTATATATATCATAGTTAAGAGTGGAGTTTGCAACCAGTGGCCCCATGATTTGAAGAAATGCTCTGCCAGCAGGTGCTCTGCCTTACCCAGGTTTTTGGACATCCAGGTCTAGCAATGTCTCAGCGACTAGTTTAGATACACTCAATTGTAAGTCACGCATCACACAAAGGAATCAGACACAGGAAACAGTAATATGAATTTCCCATGATCATACTACATTGTACGAAAGAGAGCAAAATGTCTGGCAATGGTGATATGTAAGAAAAAGGGGGACTTATTAAACGACAATGCTTTACTTTTGCAAATTAAACTCAAGTAGAGATTCTAAAACCTGTGAAACCTCTAGCCAACACACTGAGAAATGGATACCTTAAGAAAAATAGTAATTGTAATAGTGATAATAATTCTACGTATCAAGCATTTGGACGTCAAGTGCTTTTCTTAGTTACTTTAACAGTAATAACGATCACTAACATCTATTAAGCACTTAGTATGATCTAGGCATTCTGTTCACTGCTTTATAAGCATTATTGAATTTAATTCATAGAACTCACCTTCTATCAAAAAGGATTTAATACAATTTATACAGTGATATATGCTTCTTTGGTTATCATTCATATTAATTTTCAGCCAACCTTAATAACACAGCTTAGTCTTAAATTGATGCACATTTCCTCCATTTATCATATGGCTAATTGAACAAATACCATGTAGGAGGTTTTTGCAGTTAGGCAAAGGACTGTATAATCTGACAAATTAATTTATCCTAGAATATCTATAAGCAATGATGGATTAGTATATTATCTTTTCAGCTTCACATTTTGATTTCTGAGGACAAATGTCATAATCCACAGGACAGACTTTGGATAGAAAATATAGGAATTAGGATAGACTAATATGAAAGATGAGAATAGACGTTGGGTGGAGGGCCCTATGAACCTCTGTCTGGACTGGAAGATACACAACACAGCACTGAGCACATAAAGAAAAGCAATTATTGGAGGAAAAAAATTCAGATCACTCTCACTTTATAATGGCAATTAAAGTGCCATTATATTTTATCATCTTTAAGCATTTAATAAATTTAGTTCAGCCTTCACATCTTTTTGTGATCACCGAAGTTTAGGTTTGTTTTTTTAACTACAATCATAAATGTGAGTGGCCCATAAGACAGTGTTAAATGTTCATTCAAGTTTAATGGTATTTTTTTTTAAGATATGGCCATATACCTTTAATATTCACAATTTTTATATTGATTTAATTAATTCACAATTTTTATATTGATTTAAATCCCAGCCACATTGCTTAGTAACTATGTGACTATGAATAAGTTAAACTGAGTCTGTTTTCACGTCAATGAAATGGAGATAACAGAATTTTATGTGAACAAAGTTACTTCATTATTCAATAATTATTATGTTCTTTCATTATCCATATTATGCACATGAGAAGACAGAACCCTTTAAGACCTCTCCCAAATAACATTACCTCTCTGGGTCTAAGTGGCAGAACTTGTACTCAATCCCAGAGCTGCAGCTCAAACAACCAGTACTGGGGGGTTCATCTGCCAAAATCTTAGATTGCTTAACTAGCAGACCTTAGAAAGTTAACTGTAAGCTTGACAACATCACCCTCTGTATTACATGTTTCTCCTGCTCTAGGGTGAGGCCACTATGGAGGAAGCTAGCGGCTTTCAAAAAGTGAAGCTGTTTCTATCATCAGCCTATGCAAGTCCCAGTGATTTGAGATGTAAGGCTACAAATGACAAAAATTGTGAAAGCCTGGACAGAAGGAGCAGAAATGTTTTGGGTTGACGTGTCAGAATACAGCTTGCTGGAAGATGAGACGTTTTACTTTTTCTTATGTGGAATTTGTATTACCGGTACTTCAGACTAATCTAACCTTGTTGTCAGCAGTTGCCAGTAAGCTCTTTGATTGCTGATGACCCAACTAAGCAGTGCTTTGGCAAAATGCATACTATTATTGGCTTTGGCCAAATGCATACTATTATTGGCTAACTCTCCTCCAACTTCAGACTGTGATCTGAACCTCAAGTCCTGTCTCCAATGACTAATCCAAAGTGAGCATGTTGACATGACACCCCAAGCTATCTCACATAAAAATGTATTGGAAATTTATTGGCCCTAAAAAATCTGCTTTAAGAAAAAATCTTAGGGAAAATAAAATGTACATGTATAAATTCTAAAAATCCTATTTGTTGGATTCCTAAATGGGTTAGATTAGCGCCAAAAGTTAATGTTTTAAAAAAGACTATGGCTTATGATGGCAATCTTCACATATGTTCAATACTTACAAATACCTTGTCAAAGAGTAAATATTTGGTCCTGTCTCCCTTTGTGAAGAACTGTGGCTTTAAAATACATATTAGGAAGTCTTATTCTGGGAACTAACTATGCATGTGATGACACAGCCTTTAAGGTACTATGCAAGGTTTTGAGAAATCAGAAGAAAAAACAAAAGATGCATTTCACACCTTCCAGTTTAGAGAGGTTACAGAGATGGATAAATAACAGATAATTTAAAATGTGATTAAGTCTTATGAAAGAAGTAATCATGCGGTTTGGGAACAAGAAAAAAAATGTACCCAAACAGATTCAGGTTAAGAGAAGATGCCGGGAAAGGAAGTGTAAATATCTAGGATAAAGAAGATAATAGCTAAGCTTTAAAATACTAGAATATGAGCATTCCAGGAACTGGGAGTAGTGTATATAAAGGCAGAGGGGTGTCAAACAGCACTTTAAGTGTGGGAACTACAAGTGATCTGATATGGCTGGACTATAGGATTTGACAGGAAAGAAGTAAAAGGAGACCTGAGGAGGTGAGGAAGGGTCTGGTCCCGAACGGCCATGATAGTAACTGGACTGGAGCCAGAAAAATTCAGAATGGAAAACATATCCTATAAATCTATGAAACTTGCTTGCAAAATGTTTCCAGAGAATTTATTAAAAAGCAAGTCCATTGTATTTTGCAGTAATCTCCTGCAATGTACAGAGATTACTTGTATTTACAAGAAAATACATTGTAAGGCAATCTCACCTTGTGCTGCTAAAACAATCTGCCTTTAAATAGCTGGGTAGCCAAGTCACCATCCCATTGGCTTCACTTTTCTCATTAGTAATAACAAAAATAACAACTATCTTATGAGTTGCTATGTTCCTGGCACTGTTCTTTGCTCTTCACATTTCTAAGTACTCTACATAGATTAACATCACAATTATGAAAATTAAATTATTTATTACATGTAGAGCAACTATTATTATGTCCATTTTGCAAATAAGAAGAGCAAGTCATGGAGAATAAAAGAAACTTGGCCAAGATGCATAGCTTGTCAGTAATGAAGCTGAACGAGAGAGCTGAGCAAGATACACCCCCGGAGGACTACTCCTCATAGCACTGGGAATAGTGTCAGACACACAGTAGACACTCAAATCTTAAATTAATGAACAAATCAGTATCTCTGTGGTGAATTAAAGATAGGTCCAAATTATTTGCCACTTCTCCCATGAAGAGGTGGAGGCTAATTCCCCTCCTCTTGTATCTGGGTTAACCTGGTAACTTGCTTTGAACCAAAGGAATGGGTTCAAAATGCCATTTCTGGGCCTAAGCCTTAAAAAGGTGTGTAGTTTCCAGCTGTGGCTTTTGAAAGCCAGCAACCAAGCTATAAAGAAGCTCGGCCTAGACGACTGCATGATGACAGGCAATTTGGAGAGACTGTGGAGGACATGACACCATCTTGGATGTCCTAGCTGTAGCCTGACCTCAGCTATACCACATGGAGCCCAGGATTGGTCCACTGAGTCTAGTCAACCCAGAGAATCATGAGAAACAATATATCACTGTTGTTTTAAGCCACTACATTTTGGGGTGGTTTAGGGCGTAGAAACAGTCTCTGTGGCAGTACATATTCTTACCTCCTCTAAAAACAAACTTTTGTCATAATTAATCTATGACTCAGTCAAACAAAACTTTCACTGCCATAGGTAGTAAATGATATTTATAAGTGCAAAAGCTACCTTCTTTTTTCAAAAACAAAAGAACACCTGAGTTTCAGGAGATTAATTTTCAAAGAAAACCTCTTTCTGTTTTACAATGGCTTTTCTTCTAAGAAGTCTCTCAAAAATTGAAGAACACAATTCTTTCCCTCTATTTCCTCACAGTCTTATAGCATTCTATCACCTGGAAGGTCAAATGGTCTAATAACAGGAAAACTACAAAGTTGGAGATGGCCATAATCACACATGAAAACGTATATCAACACAACCGGTTCTTTTCAAAGTACATTCATTATCTCAACCAATTCCATTTTGACGCACAGACCTGCCAGTGTGAACATACTGCCAATTTTCTTTCAGAGGAAACACCTGTGTCCTTTAAAGCAACTCAGAAATAAGTAAAAATGTTAATCCATCAAGTGGCTATTTGGATAACATGATAGTTTGATAGCATAGATGTAGTCCCAACAACTTATTTCCTTTCATAAGGAAAAATGTCTTTCTTAAACCATAGGTAAGTCATGACTACCTCGATACTGCAGTGAAGTCACATAAGGTTGGCATATAAAATTTGTATGAATTCACAGAAAGTATTATATGTTAAGGACACCAGCTCAAGCCTAAATTGTGTTTTAGATACCAGTACTCATACATGCACACCCATGTCTGGAAGATTGGTAGGACAGCTCTCAGAAGTCTATTGGCATGAGGGACTGATGACCCTCCTGCTGGGAGAAAATTCATCCTAAGCAAAGAAAAAGTCAGAAAAGCTCAAACCAATATCAAAGCCTTGGTCAACAGACGTTGGTCAACACAAATCTCTGAGTATTGCATGGTATCAGCCATTTTTGTCCTAAGGAGGGAGGACCTAGGGACATAAACTCCCTCCTCTGTGTGACTTACACCTTTCTACTAAAACTCTTATAAGCTATCAGGATGTGAGGCAGAATAGGAGGCAGCATCTCTAATAGAATTAAACACAAGGAAAGAGAGGCAAACCTCCTATTTCAGCAGCAAACACACAATGAGGTTTCAGATGCACGGAAATTTTGGAAGGTAATCTCACTAAAAATGTTGGAATAGGAGAGAAGGGAAGTAGTTAACACCAGGTGGTAGTAGGACGATGTATTAACAATACCACATGGGACATGTCTCTGAGATTTCCAGAAATAAGTAGGCAACTGGCAAGGGTAACTGGTTGGAGAGAGAGCCTCTAATGTCACTGATAATGTGCCTCCATCTGGCTAGTGGAACTTTGGGAATCTCAGCGTATAACAATAATGGTAGATGGGGTTAGCAAGTTGAAGCTAATCAACTCCTTTGTTCATAAATTATTAATTAATTCATTTTCTGAAACACATTAGGAAGCGGATCAACAATGATATTTTCCAAAGGCAGAAACTGTTGTGCTTCAAACGTGTGTATGATGTCTTTAATTATTACAATCCGAACACTTTTTACTCATCCTCATAGAACTTATGATTGAAAAGGTGAAGAAACTATGATGGAGAGCCAGTAAAATGTCACACAGCAACACAGTGGTCAAAAACACAGACTGAAAACAACAACAACAACAAAAAAAACACAGACTGGCTCCAGTTAGACCTCAGTAAATGCCTGGCTCTGTCACTTAATAGCTATGTGACCCACCTGACTTAAGGAGGAGATGATAATATTGCTTATTTTATTACACTGCTGTGAGGATCATGGGAAATAAGGTACTTCAAGCATGCTGGGTATGCAATGAATAATAAAAATCTCAAGTCCAAAATGCTTAAAATATTCTATGTGGTACACTGTCTTCAAAGATGCTTCATAACTTATATTCCCCCTCTCTTTACAGGCTTGTCACAACTCCTAAGAAGAGATGAAGTTTATTTCCCCACGAACCTGAGATATGAATTGCCTTGACCAACAGAATGGCTGTGCCAGTTCTGGGACTAGGTCATAAGAGGTCTGGCACCTTTAGTTCCCACCCTCTTGGAATCCAGCCAACCTTCAAGCTCTGGCTAAGACTGGTGAATTATGAGAGACCACGCACAGAGTTAGTTCCCAGCTATTGCAGCCACATGGAGGAAACCACAGACAGGAGTGGAACCCCAGTTGAGCTCACAGGTAAATGCAGCTAAGTGAGCCAGCTGACATGTAGAGCGGAAGAACCACCCAGCTGAGCCCAGCCAACACGCACAACCATGAGAAACGATAAATTGTTTTACGCACCTAAGATTTGGGGTGGTTTGTTGTGCTGCAATAGATTAGTCAAACAATCTACAAGGTATGATCTGCTCCTGCTAGGGTCACCCATATTAACTCTTAGCCCTCTCACCTCATTCACACTTCACCAGCCATTCTGACCTTTTGACTTCTCAGATATACCATGGGGCACAGGGTCTTCACACATGCTTCCTCCTCTGCCTGGAACATGCTCCCAGCAAGCCCCTCCATCACTCATGCCCACACATGGCCTCTTTTTTCTCTAAATAACTCCTACTTACCCTTGTGGTCTCAGAGACCTAGATGAGTCTTACTAGTCTTATTAGTCCCTAGACTAATTCAGCTGCTTATCATTTACTCTTATAAAAGCCTTTAATTTCTTTAGAGTTCATCATAATTATAATTATTTGTGTAATTATTTAATGTCTACCTTCCTGCTACTCTATAAGTTCACTGAAACCACTATGCTCAATATTTTTTATCTAGTAGACACTTAGTATTAAATGCTTGAGTAAATGAACCAAAAGGTTGGTTACAGTTGAGCCAAAAGTAAAAGCTGTGTCTCCTGACTCACAGATTCCTGGTCTTATCTTCGTAAGTTACCGCTCTTATTCCCTTTTGTGCAAAATTGGTATGAGGCTTTATTCTTTTGCATTTTAAATTCAAGATATGGGTTGATATCATTTTTAGAGAAGGAGATTTCTACAGAATTAACACATATCAAAAAATACAGAACTTTATATGTCACCAACTTATCCTTCTCTGAAATCCCCAGATTATTGTATAATTCTTATTTAAAAACTTTATTTCCCATTTCCCCATAGAAAACCAGAAAGGGAGCAGCACTTAAATGGAAAAATGGGAATCTGGCAATTGCAGTAGAGAAAACCACTGCTCAGTGGAAAGTTCTCAGGAGGTAGGACAGAGCAGATCCAGGAGACTCGATCCCAGCTACTAGGGCTCATTTTCCCCAGATCTCGCTGACAAAACATTATCAAACTTGGGGATGGTTAAGCTCTGCTTCCATCAGTTAATATACATTTCAACTAAGTCTCATTACTTAATCTTTCTGCAGTTCATCTCCATTTATAAAAAGTGGACTATTAACTCTCTATTTCCTAAGAATTATAAGGATTAAAGTGTTTTATAAAACATGAATCATAATTTACATGTATGGTATCACACAAGATATTTTTCTAAAATATCAAAAGCAATATATTTTTTGTTTTTGTTGTACAAAAGAGGTATCTCTTTCTGATGTAAAAGGTCAAGACTGAAAAAAATACTTCCAGAAGCAAATTTCCCATGTGTGTGCAGCCTGGTTGTGTGCAATTATAGGATTGTCACTTATCTTTTAGTCCCTGTAAATGATGCTCACTGGAATTGCACAGGGCACAGCCTGGGAGTTCTTATGCTGTGGCAACAATTCCATTGCTCACCCTGGTGCCCCCAGTAGGGTTTGGGTAGCACAGTTTTGAAATTCCTCCCATTCAGTAACCTGCATCAAATTTCAGAACCCAGGTGCCCACATTAGGCGTTAACTCCACTGTATCTCAGGAGGGACTGCAGCTGCCTTCCCTAAGTTCCGGGACCTACTTTCAAGCCAGCATAAGGAGAGATAAGCACTAGATGGCCACAGCAGAAGACCATTGTCTAGTCTATATACAGGACGTTGTTTCCTATAGAGGGAGGTACACTTAAAGTCATAGCTCCAACGGCTCAGTTGGGTTTGTCATGCTGAGAGAGATCTGGACTCATGGAAATCAAGTAAAAAAAGAGACCCCAGAGAAAATGATTCGTGGTAGTTTTCCTGTCTGCAAACAATTCCTTCCTCTCTGCCTCAGGCTCTCAGAACACTTTATACCTCTTCTAGAACTTCTCATATATGGACATGAATCATACTTATGTCTACGTCTGTTTCCCAAGAGACAGTAAGGTACTTGAGGCCAGTGACTTATCTTATTCATCTCAGGGTGACTCAGATGTAACTGGGCCTCCTGAGTCAGCCCTGCACTGATCCTGCCCAATCTTGAAACCAGTCTCATACACAGCGAAGCACAAAAAGAAGACTACAAAAGAATAAAAAGTTTAAAAATATGTCCTAGTCTAGGTTTCTATTATTTTTTAAAAGCCCAGATAATGTCATAAAAGCCCACATAAAGATGACTACAGGCAAAAGCAAAGTTTTATTTACAAACAGATGTTGATGCTGGTTTCATTCTAGCTCCTGCCTATTCTGTTTTGATATCAATAGAAGTATTTAGGGGGTGACAAAAACAACAAAAGCCACAGGCCCTGGATGTGTTGAACAGTTAGAGAAAGGCCGGTAATGCTACTTCCACGTGGGAAAGCCTGTGATAATGGGATTAGACATCCCAATTCCGTTTGCAGAGCATTGTTTCTTACGTAAGTGACTCAAGCACTTCGTTTTGTCACTACATTGAAGTCAATGTGTATGTCTGTTGTTTCTACACGTTGCTTTCTCTTTGGCAAAAATCCATTATGAAAGACAGCCACTCATACTGCAGTTTATTTTGAATTCACCATGTAGACAGCTCTAGACAGTTAGTATGGGGAGAAAGGAAAATCATCTGTGACAAGAATAAATCCTTCAGTAGAAACTGTGGATATTTCCTTTCTGATGATGCTCTGGGGAGTAAGAAAATTAGATGGGTAGTGTTAAAGGAGGACCTCAAGAATTAGACAGCTTTAAAAATAAATGACAGTGTTCAATGATACAGGATAAAGTCTTTCTTTTTTGATCACCAAGAAAAATAATTTAGAGTAGTTTTATGAGCAATATTGAGTATAGACAGTTAATTAACTCTGAATATTTTCACTTGCACACTTCCTAGGCCTGTTATCCATTTGGTGTAGATTTTCCAATTACCTAATAAGCCTTTCTTACTGATGCATCCAAGCAACTACTCACTGTTCAGCACAGCATATGGAGCCAATCAGAATGGTTCCGAAATCTAATTTGCTTACACATAACTTACTGGTAAGTAGTGATGGATATATATGTTCTGAATGTAGTCCATGTAATGGTATTAAGAGGTGGGGCCTCTGGGAGGTGATTAGGTCATGAAAGTGGAGCTCTCATGAATGGGATTATTGCTTTATAAAAGAAGCCCTAAGGAGCTCCCTCACCCCTTCTACCACATGAGGATACAACGAGAAGACTGTGACCTGGAAGACAGCCCTCAGATGACCATGCTGGCAGCCTGATCTCAGACTTCCAGCTCCCTGAACTGTAAGGAATAAAATTCTCTTGTTTTAAGCCACTAGTCTGTGGTATTTCGTTACAGCAGCCCAAAAGGACTAAGACTAAATATATATTTATGCCCTTTAAAATATTTATATGCAAGCCAAGACGTGGAATCAGCCTAAATGCCCATCAACAGATGAATGGATAAAGAAAATGTGGTACATATATACAATGGAATATTACTCAGCCATAAAAAAGAATGAAATAATGTCATTTGTAGCAAGATGAATGGACCTAGAGATTATACTAAGTGAAGTAAGTCAAAGACAAATATCATATGATATTGCTTATATGTGGAATCTAAAAAACTGATAAGAAAGGAATTTATTTACAAAACAAAAATGGATATACAGACATAGAAAACAATTTTATGATTATCAAAAGGGAAAGGGGATAAATTAGGAGTTTGGGATTAGCAGATACAAACTAATATATATAAAATAAACAAGAGGGTCCTACTGTATAGCACAGGGAATTATATTCAATATCTTGTAATAAACTATAATGGAAAATAATCTGAAAAAGAATACATACATGTGTAACTTAATCACTTTGCTGTACACCAGAAACTAACACAACATTGTAAATCAACTATATTTCAATAAATTTTTTTAATATTTATATGCAGACATATTTTTAAAAGCATACTTTTTGCTACAGTGTTTAATTTTCTTTAATATTCCTGTACTGCTTAAATATGTATAACATGTACAGTCAGCCCTTGGTATCCACAGGTTCCACATCCAAGGATTCAACTAACGACAGATAAAATATTAGGAAAAATTTTTTTTCAGAAATTTCCAAAAAAACAAAGCTTGAATTTGCCATGTACCAGCAACTACTTATATAGCATTTACATTGTATTTACAACTATTTAATAGCATTTACCTTACATTAGGTATTATAAGTAATCTAGAGATGATTTAAAGTACACAAGAGGAGGGTATATGCAAATACTAAGCCATTTTATATAAGGGAGCTGAGCATCCAAGGATTTTGGTATCTGAGGGAGGTCCTGGAACTAATCCCCTGCAGAAACCAAGGGACGACTGTGCTTTGACGCGTGCAAAAAAACCCAAATAACAGAAACCTTAAACAAAGAACTGAATTATGTTAACTCAGTTATATATTTTACTGAAAAGGAAAAAATACAAGTTCTCTAGGACAATTTATCAATACAAAAAAAAAAAAAAAACAGTGACTTTATTTCCAAAGTGTTAACTGGTGTCTCCACCACTGAAAAGGCAGCACCCTTCTGAACATTCATCCTATCATTTTCTGAGCGTGTGGTTGGCCTAATTATGAGAAACAATCATTTGACAAAATAATTCTAATCTGGATGCTGTCACCATGGAGTGGGAGACTGGGGTAAAACAGTGTCCTCCAAATTATCTTTATGAAAAATTTACTGCTTAGAATATACGTAACATGAAGGAACGGCAGGTCTTGAAGAGCATTAAAAAAATTCTTCAGATGAAAAATCCTCTCAGTGCAACCTTTTTGAAATGGGTTTACTATTCTCTACATTCCTGTGGCAAATGCTATTATGGAAAGATGTTAGATGGTCATGGACCAGTGATTACAGAGATTGGGTTCCAGGATAATGAAGAAAATTGTGTGGTTTTTAAAAACGCATATTTCACGTGGAAGGATGAGCTTTTAAAAACCAAACTGATTTTAAAATATAAAATGTGTAATCAAACAAGTTCTGGACAAAAAATGCTGCTCCACAAATGGTACCTGTTTGTAGTGATAAGCAGGGCAGTAAGCCTTAGAGATGGTCACGTATTTATTTCGTGGGGAGATGGGGAGTTCACACCAAAAAAATCTGAAAATAAGGCTTTTTGGGTTGTTCACAGTTGTTCAGGCAGGAGTTTACCCTAGGTCACAACACCGTTAATCAGATTATTTTAGTATTTTTAGCAGACTGATAACCCTGAAGAGAAAGACACTCTGTAGCATAGACCTAAATTCACAGAAAAGACACATTCTGCCAAGTGTTTTATGTGCTCTCCCACCCCACCGCCCCCCAACCCCACCAAAAGACCCTAGACAATGATTTAAGTGTAAGCAGCTTATTTGTGAGCTGCTCACAAAAACCATCGGTGGGGATGGTAGGGCAGCCTAGGGAGTTTACATCATGAAGCACGTTCCCATTGTGTGTAACTGGAGCGTGATTCTGCTGGGAAATATTGGGAACCAGGGTGGAACACTGAGTTATAGCTCAGAGTGATCCAGACCCCAGGTTGCTTGGGTATGCATGCACCAGCTCCTAGTGGTCTCTGGGTGAGGTCTGCTTCCAAAGGCATAAATACCCTGGCACTTCTAGCTTTGCCACGTGGGAGGACAGTATGCTCTGGTGGCAAGAGGAAAAGACCCTCAAACAAACAAGTGCTGGTGCTGGCAGCTGGGAGCCTGGGTGGGAAAGGAAAGCCATGTGGGTGGGATACTGACATCATTTGTTATACAAAGTAACTGGCTGTTAAGCGTGAAATGGAATTAACTTTGATTCGCCTGAGTGCCTGTATATAATTAAAGAACAAACAAACATTTAAAACCCACAAATATCAAAAGACATGCTCAGATATGGGTAAGAAAGTAAACCACACATTTAAGTCTTATGAGCTGTGACAAGGATCATCCTTATACCTGCAAGAAGATTAGGCAGCTGTCTCTGGAGTCTGATTTGAGAATAGAAAAGTCCGTTAACCAAATATTTCCTCTACTGCCTCCCTGTCCCAGTATCTAAAATGTTTCCTTTTGAAATTCATCACTTCCTGTAACCTATATTATTGCCTGCGTGTGTGTGTGTGTGTGTGTGTGTGTGTGTTTATAAAACAAATGTACATAGCTATATACATACATGTGCTCACACGTGGGGGGGGAATGTATTAACAATTTCTGGCAGATTAGTTTAACAATTAGCTATCTTTAAGAAAAGGAATGCAGAAAGTACTAATTTTTAAAGGGAAAGGGAATACATATTCCATTAAAGAAAAGACAGGAAAGCTTTAGGTCCCATGCTCCATAGCCCATAGCTTCAGACAGCATATTTAGACAAGAAAACAAAAGGCATGGGACACTGGGACATATGCTCTGGGGAGGAAAAAGAAGGAAAAGAGAAAGAAAAGAGCTAGAGGAGGAGGAGAAGGCTAAAAGGACTCTGTAGATAACGTCTATTCCTGACAGTTGTACTGGATAAATGTGCAGGGCCACACTGAATTGAACAACTCTAGATGATGTCATTCTTACAAAATAAAAAGTGAATCGTGCCTCTGGAGTTGTGAAATATGATGTCCCTGTACACAGGGTTGCAATGTTTTCCCCTTATGCTTGAGTATTATTTCAAAATTAATTAATGTTATTAAATCACTTTTAAATAAACATATATTAAATCTTCCTGAAAAGCTGAAGGCTATCTGGTCAATCAAAACATTTTTAAAAGCTCATCAGGTGAACTACTCCATTTCACTATATATGTTTTCTATCATTTGACTAACATATATTTTACTATAACTTGCTGTAGTTTGTGATAAATCACACGCCTTTTTGTAGGAAGGAAGTGGGTTAAAGGACAGGAAATGCTCTATTTAGAGGCTGGCAGGCTTTGGAATTTTAGCACTCTTTTGAAGCATTAACACTCCCAATTCAAGTGAACACAGAATCTGCTTCAACAACATGGTAAGCTTGCAGATAATGAAGTTACGCAAAGATGGTGAAAATATTAAAATGACTTCCTATGATATTTTGATGTTATCTCTCCTGCTACTTTTTTCCTGCTCTCTTGTATAAATTATCTAACTTCTGCTTTCACTATGCATGCATTTTTGAAACAGTTGACTATCCACGTATTTTTAGTGAAACAGAACAGTCTGCTGAAGAATGCAAAAGGCAACAGTTTTATCCTGTTCCCTAAGCACACAGATTGGTGGCAAAGGGACAGAGAATCATATTCAGAAAAATTCCCCAGACAAGTTAAGCAAGATTGGAAGTAGTCTCTGAAGTCTGACAAATAACCAAGATTTGGTGAATATGTCTGCGTGGCATTTGCATTTGCTCTTAAACTTGGCTCACATCTTTCCACAGACACACACTGGCCATGGACCTTCTTCATTTTTCCACCAAATAGCTAAAAAGCAGGTGAATGAAGGTCAAAGGAAAGTACAAGACCTTTACTTCAACATAGGGGCAAATTGAGTACAATAAAGCGTGAAGAAGAGGACTTGCTTCAAAAAACATAATTATGCAGAGAAATGAGAGAGTATGAAAATCATGAATTATTCAATAACCATGAGAAACATTTAAAAATCTTTTATTATAAAGATTCTGTAACTTGCATTAATTTAGTAATTATTCAGGCTATGAATATAGATAAATATCAATGATAGATTAAAATATCCAATAACTTGAAAAATAACCACATAGGACCCTGACATAATCAAATTTTGACCACACTACACTTTTAAGTATAGAAGTTGAGTCTATCCTAAATAACAACAACAACCAAAAAAGAAATTCCTGAAATACAGTCTTTGGTAAATAAAGATTAAAATTTATCCCAAGCTATAACTATGGCATTATACAATGATAAAAAAATTATTTTAAAATCCTATAATATTACAAATTATCAAATTAGGATTAAAAAAATATTTATCATGTTTAATAAGGATGAAAGGGAGACTAAAATCTTTTAAAGTCAATCATTACTGAAGAATTTAAATCAGAGATTAGAGATTATTACATGTAAATTCTAGTCAACCAAATATTTTATTGCAGATCTTCTTAAAAATTAGTACAAAAATAACTTTATGCTGCTTTATGAAGATGTCAAAGAATATTTTAAAGAAATGTTCATATAACATTTTATTTTTCAACTAATTTTAATTTCTTAAAATAAGTATGTGGGGCTTCCCTGGTGGCGCAGTGGTTGAGAGTCCGCCTGCCGATGCAGGGGGCGCGGGTTCGTGCCCCGGTCCAGGAGGATCCCGCGTGCCGCGGAGCGGCTGGGCCCGTGAGCCGTGGCCGCTGAGCCTGCGCGTCCGGAGCCTGTGCTCCGCAACGGGAGAGGCCACAACAGTGAGAGGCCCGCATACCGCGCAAAAAAAAAAAAAAAAAAAAATAAGTATGTGATTATAGAAATAGACTCTGACCCTAAGGAAATAGGTACCTTATAATATTGCCAATATTCAACCATTTTGATCCAAAACCCAGTAATTTCATATGGTTCAACTTAGTACAAAAAAAGATAATCAATTCATTCTATAAACATACATTGAGCATCTGCTATATAACTGTTGCTGTGGAGAATACAAAGATTAATGAAACAAAGATGTTACTTGTTTATAAAGAAATTATAGCATATAAGGATTTACTGGTATACATGTGGTAAGCATCGTAATATAGAGGAAACGATATAATGATAAATTAACAGTGCTGAAAGAAATTTTAACTTTTTTGAAAGAATTTGAAAAAATTATAAATCATGTAGTTTTTATTTTTGCCGCAAGGGACGAATGAAGTGAATTATTGAAGTATTATTGAAGTGAATTGAGTTCAGCTTATTGAACTAAACTTGCAGAGTCAAAAAGCTAGCAGTCTGCCAAAAGTTAATAGTCAACCTGTTAATAAGAACTGCAACATCTGAATATTTACTATACTCTAAATACTGGTCTTAAATTGTCTCTCTTAATCCTACAAAAAGTCTATGAAGTTGGAATGATATTCTGATGTTATAGATGAAGAAACTAAGGCAAAGGAAAAAAAAATTGAGTAAGTTGCTCAAAGTCAGATAGTGGCTAATAAATTGCAGAACTGTGATTGGAATCTTGTAGTCTGGCTCAAAACCTAGATCCTTAACCACTACCAAAGCAGTGCCCTGCTTTCCTTTGGGTTTTTAGGTACGATTTTCTAATGTTCTATGGGCAGTGCTACATTTGGGAAATAAGTCTAGAATTGGGGTGCTGCAAAAGTAATGCAATTGAAGTCTGTGCCAGGACCAACTAGCTACAAAATTTGCAAGGTCCAGTGCAAGATAAAAATGCAGGGCTCCTTGTTCAAAATGCAGGGAAAAGTCCATTAAAGGTACAAAATATAAACCTATTTTTTCTTCCTCTCTCCTCACTGTCGTGTGTTTTTTATTTGCTATTTAATCTTGCATTCCTTCAAGCACAGGGATGTTTCCAGGCAAGTGCAAATCCTTATATAGGCTCCTGCACTGCCTACCCCATGGACGAAGACTCTGCACTAGTGCAAGCCACTGGCTGCCCGCTCCACCCCTCCTGCCAGCTGTTGGACGTACATGCCATGCCCCAGCCAGAGGCAGAGAAGTCAACTCAGATATCTCTTCTCCCCACAAGCCCATGCTACCAACCCATGGTGGAAGAAGTATTGCAACCTTTTTGCTGGGATGTGCTAGGTACTTGCATGGGAGTGGGGAGTGGACAAGAGACTCCTCCTGGCTAAGCCTCATCAAATTACCACAGTGCTGACAGTCTTGGGATGGAATAGCAGGTGTACATGCCCATGCCCATGCCCAGGATCCTGCTCTAGGCATTGGTGGGTCAGTGGTGGGAAGTGTGGAGGGGGAGGGCATGCAGGGCCCAGAGGCGTGAGTGGCCCAGAACTAGTCCTGGGGACGTTGGGAGGCAAGAAGAGGTGGGATCACTCATGAGCCAGGTTCCAAGTGGCTTCATTGTCCCATCAGACTCCAATTATACAAACTCAAAGATAAAATTATTAAGAATCTCAGGAGAGTGGCTACAGAGCATTAAATTTAAAGCATTGGGCTCCTCTGAGCCCTGGGTGATTACACCGAGGACCCACACCTATGAAAGCTGGCCTTCAGAGGGACTGTGACTCAGAATAATGCCAAGAGTAAAAGGAGAGTCACCTTGTTTACTACCATAGTACCACACCCATGGTCTGAGAGGGGACAATGGGCATCTTCCCAGAATACAAGGTCAGAAAGGCTGCAGAAGTCTGAGAGTCTACAGCAAAACAAAGTGAAATGACACTCAAGAAATCAAAAGTTTCAACTAATTGGTATTAGCATAGGAGATGCTTTTGAGAATAAAGTCAAAGATCAGAAGACCAACAGTTCTATAGTAAACAACTACCTTCTGGTTCAGAGAAAGGAGAAAATGATCAGAAGCCATTTTCACTGCCAACAGGTAGTTTTGCTCGGCTGGTGAAGAGTGGGACAAGTGAAGAGAGCAGAGTGACACAAGTATTCATTGGTTGAAATCAGTTGTGATGTGGGTGTTTAAACCTCAGAAATCACTACATTAAGACTGGAAATGTTTGTGGGGACAGAGCATGGAGGAGCCTGAAAGAGTATTTTTTTCTTTTTGAAAGGCAAGGGGGAGCCATTCATCTGATCCATATGGTTCTTCATTAAAATAAATCTGACCGTGTTACAGAAGATTGTATCGGAGGAGAAGGTGACAGAAGGAATACTGTAGACACTGCAACACACAGAGAGAGAAGCAATAGTAGGACAAGAAAAATGTAAAGCACCCCGAAATAACAAATTAACCAATTAAACTTGATTTGATAAACTGGGGTAAGGGATGTGGATGGAGGGGGTATTTAAAAAAAAAAATCTCCCAGTTGTAAACCCTCTTATACTAGGGAGACAATGGTATAGCTAACATAAATAGAAAAAGACAGATGGTGCAATAGATTTGACAAACTGTTGAGTTCAATTTTAAATATGTGTTTAAACATGCGTTTTTTAGGTACCACAACATGCCCACAGGCAAGTGGCTAACAGGAATTCAGGAGTCGGGAGTGAGGACCCAGTTGGACATAAGACAAAAATTCACTGAGGAATCACTAAGAATGATAGTTTAAGAAACTGGATTGGGTAAGTGTGAGGAAGAAGAACAGAAGAGCAGAGGATAAAGGAAAAACCCCTGGGAAGTACAAGCAGATGGAAGGTGAGGGGAAGAGGAGGAACCAGAAAAGAAGTCAGGGTATCTATCAAATTATTAACTAATGATTTATCTCTGGTAACACAAAGAAGAAATAAAACCTCTTTAACAAAGAAACTTGCTCCTGGCCATCATTGAAAATCTAGTGTCTAGAGGACTTACTTAGGAAAGCACTAAAAACAGCAGCAGTTCACATCATGTCACTTGATTTGGGGAAATTTAACGCTTTATTTTCTAAAAATGCAAACACTGCTATCTACAAAAGCCCCTAAAGGAGTAGAGGTAAAGCGTTTACTGTCAGAACTGCCTAGCCTTAGGACAAAAGCCATCACAAACATTTGTTCGTTGACTCTTTTTGAACTTGGCAGGTGATTGGTTGGGGCAGGTATGAGAAGGAACACAGTGAAACACCAATTATTTTGGGTTGATCAGGGAAGAAGGCTTTCATCCTTCGATTCCTTAGTATTGACAATGCTTTTAAGACATCTAGGTTGTTTCTAGAATAATTAGTAACTCCCAAACACAGGCTTATTCTCCAGCTAAAAACCTGTAAATTTGATTCAATACGTGGAATTTATATATAACACATTTTTACTAAATATATAGTCTTTTTTCTCCTTTTTCTCTTTACTATTGTGTATCGGTCAGATTACATAAATAGGCACATGATTTTGTTCTTTGTTCTGTGTAGAAGTTTCTCATTCCATCTTCTATTGTCCCTTAGAACACAGTTGAGGGTGAGCAAATGATGGTAAGCCAGGCGAGCTAAATAATAGGCTCTTCGAGTTTAAGGGCCATATTTTCCCTTTTATCTCCTGTGCTTAAGTTTGTTTGTGGCACTTTCCATTTTCCCTACAGGAGTTTTGTTCAGAAAGCTGATTGTTTTCTGGCTACAAAGCAGTCAGAAAGTAATACAACTTCTATTTTAAAAAAAAAAAAAAAAGGCAGCTATACAGAATTTTCACAGATAGGCCAAAATTGATGACCAAAAATCTGGCCTATGATAAGCAATGCAGTTCAAGTTTCGGCGACCCAGAGCACATCAAACACAATCGAATATATATAATGCAAATGACAGGATTCCTAGTTATGGCTGGAAACTACAGCCCTGTACAGGATGACTGACAATTAGCATAAAGGTGGCTCTGAAGGAACATAGGCTTATAAGGAAGAGCTGGAGAGGCAGAGATGTAAACACAGGTGGCACACAACACCTGAGATGCAAAGCACACTCACTGCAGATACATACTGCGAAATGGTCTTTTCAGTCACTTAAAGCGTGATCAGCATTGGTGGTGTCAGTTTTCATCAAGAAAGAAATATATTAAGAAAGGTACAATCACAACATGTCAATGTCAAAATTAAATGTTTACACTGCAGTTGAATGCTCACAGACTGAAAGTCATATTGCAAAGTTTAGTTTGAAAGCACTGGAGATCAATCCATAAAAGAAAAAGACCCAATAAATATTATAAATATGGATATAGCAATAAAATTATTCATTGGAAAAACAAACCTGGGAAAACGCCCTAAGCACATTTAAATTAGAAAACAAATCTATCCAGCATTTTAGCCTCACCAACTCAACAAAGTCCCTCCTTATATGGACTCATTACAACACAGAAGAAGTCTAGTTTATCTCTGGCATCCTCAGCAGAATTCATACTTTCAGGTTCTTGTCCTAGGAGCTTACTAAATATTAATACAGGTCTTTGGGTTTTCTGGGTTTTAGAGAAAGCTTATATTACTTATGGCAGGAGCTGGTATACATTTGACAAGTCCAGATCAAGGGAAATATATATAATAGGTAGTTTCCTGAAGTAGGGAATTCTCCAAGACTGTTGGCATAAAGGGGAGATACTGAAGGGTAACTGGGGGGTTGGGCAGAACTCTGTAAAGCTATTGATGGGGTTCAGGACAAGCTACCCCACAATATGGCACCTTGGCATATTGAATACTTTAAGTTGAAGGAGTTTGAGAAAACAGAAGCAGGAAGGTTACTCTGACCTTTCCCCTGCCCTTCTCCCCTGCAACAGTTGATAAACCCCTCCTGTGAGAGGTGCCTCCCTGTATCTGGAGGAAAGGAACATCTTTATCTCCAAAGACAAAGGGATGATGAGAAGAATCCTAGCAAACAGGTCTTGCTAAGTTTTCCCCACTTGACTACATGTTGCTCATACTCCTGGACCTACCACACTTCTGCATGATTACCCTCTCTTCATCAGCCCTAGCACAGAAATACTCAGGTTTCAACTGTTCCTTCTAGTCTTCATTGCTTTATGAAGGCTCCCACGTTACATACAACTTATCTTAAATACATTTGTATGCTTTCTTTTTCTGATAATCTGTCTTTATTTATTTACTTGTCAGACTCAGCCAGGGACCCTACTGGATGAGGGTGTCCAGGAAAATGTCCAGGAAAACATTTTCCTCCCTTACACTATGAAGATCTGTCTGTTAGGCAGGTAATGACAGAAGGAGCAGAGGAAGAAACGCCTCCCAGAATATGCCAATATGTGATATTTTCAGCATTCTACAGGTGAAAAGAAAGAAATTTAGGTAGGGTTCAAGGAAATAGTAATAGTTATTCTTGCATTCATTGGCAATCTCTCTCTCCTTGCCACAAACCACGCTTCTTATTGTTTTCACACCAAAGCTCAATTCTGCTGACCTCCAAGACACTCCATAAACAGGCCATACTTCCCCCGCTAGCTGCTCTCTGTTCCACCATGACCACTGCATCCTCACTGTCCGTGGGCAACCATTGTTGTTGACCTTCACTTTTGTTCTCTTCTCCTGGAAAGCTGGCCTCCCCCTACTTACTAATCAAAACCTGTCTTTGTATGAGTCATCCTTATTGAGTTTTTCTAAACTCTGACCTCCTACACCGATACACATTATTCTCCATTCCATTTTCCTTCCACAAACATTACTTAACAATTAGTTATCCACTAGGCCCTGGTGCACACAGACCCAGGATGTGCAATCATGAACAAAACACCAAAACTCAAGGACTTCCATACGTGTCATCAAGAGTAAGACACAAATGAAACTGTACTTCAAGTTTTAGTTATTAATAAAATGTAACTTTTAGAAAGGTGTGAATGTAAATCTTTTTGTGTTTGTTAACCTTGTCTTACTCCCTCAAGTTCTTAGAGGACAGAGATCTTTGACCTCGATGATTTTAAGTGTCTTCTCAATTCAAACGTTAGATCTGCGATATGTACATTCGACAAGGAATTTGTCTTATCAGAAAAGGGCACTACATCTAAAACGCCCCTTTCTCTGCTGCTTGCTTCTCTGGTCTTCCAATTCTCAGGCAGTATCACCTCCAACCAGCCACGCGGGCTGGGCAGTTTCCTAGACTCCTTTTCTCCCTTCCTTCCCCCACATTTAATTCATTCTCCATGTCCAGTTGATAATAATCACCTTTGCCTCTCTCAAATCCATCTATACCTTTACATTCCCACTGCCGTGACACAGGATCACATACTTTTCATTTCTCACCTGGCCAATCGCATGGCCTCCATTCCTCTCCCCTCTTTCAGTCCCTTCTCCATACTGTTTCAGAGTGTTTTTATTAAATGCATACCCAATATATCCTTCTCCTACTTAGAACTCTTTAATGACTATCTACACACCTCTCAGATAAAACCCTATTATTTAGCATGGGACATAGGTCCTTCATGTGCTAGGCCCCTACTTTCCTCTCCAGGCTACCTGCACCTACCTTATAGCCTCAATCTTCAGGGATGTTGAAGTTCTTGAAACTCTCTAAACGTATGTTCTCACATCTCTATTTGTGTATTCTATACCTCTGCCTGGAATGATTTTCTCCTCCCCTCTCTACTTTTTAGGTGCTTTAATGAATTAAAGATTCAGGGCAAATGTATAGTCTTTACCAAGAAGTCTTTGAATTCAATCCATTCTCTAGAATGGAGTAGGTACTTTCTCATAACACCTTTTTATATACCTCCATCATCAAACTCTAGAGTAATCATCCGTCTCCCCAACTACACTGGGGTGTTGAGGTTACAGTGTCCCTTAAGGGTAAATACTGTATTTTATTCCATCTTTGCAATTTTCCCTCAAAGCACATTTCCTGGCACGAAGGAAGTTCTCAGTAATGACTGAATGAATGCATAGCGTATTCAGATGCTTGTTGGCTGAATTGACACCAAGTTCTTTGGAGAACAGAACTTTATGATCTTTCATATGTCTAAGAAGAAAAATATGAATTTTCCCTCCATTACAAAAGTGAAGATGTTTTAAATTAATACACTTTAAAGGCAGACATAAACACATGAATTTACCAGTGATTTTTTTCACTGGCAAGTTGATAAAAGAGGAATCTCAACGGCAATTAATGAGCACACAAATTGTCTGTAGCATTTGATTTGTTTCTTTCAAGCTTTCTATTAAAAATTGCTTTTAGCTAACAGGAGGTACTTTAAAATATTTATCATTTCTGTCTGAAAGTTATAGTCAGGTTAATCTTCAAAACAATTATGTTTAGCAATATTTCTTTTATTTCTTTCAGGGATGGCAAACACTAATGACTCTTCCTCACCCCCCCCCCGCCCCAGTTTTACTGAGATATAATTGACAACACCAAGTTTAAGGTGTACAATGTGTGGATTGGATATACATATATTGCAAAATGATTACCACCACCACATTAGCTAATATCTGCATTATATCACATAATTATCATTTCTTTTTTGTGGTGAGAACATTTAAGATTTATTCCCTTGGCAAGTTTCAAGTGTGTGATATGGTATTATTAACTATAATTACTATGCCGTACATTAGGATCTCAGAACAATTCATCTTATACCTAAAAGTTTATACTCTTTGACAAATATCTCCTCTCTTCCCCCACCTCCAGCTTCTGGTAGCCACCATTTCAGATTCTGTTTCTACGAGTTTGGCTTTTTTAGATTCCACATACAAGTGGTATCATATTGTATTTGTCTTTCTCTGTCTTATTTCACTTAGCAAAATGCCCTCAAGGTCCATCCATGTTGTCTCAAATGATAGGACGACCTGTTTTTCCATGGTTGAATATTCTATTTTTGTGTGTGTGTCAGTGTGTATCACATCTGCTTTGTCTATTCATCTGTCATATACCAAGTGGGACTGTTACATGATAGTTCTATTTCAATTTTTTAAGAAACCTCCATAAGGTTTTCCATAGCAGCTTTACCAATCTACATTCCCACCAACAGTGCACAAGGGTTCCCCCTTTCCTTCACATCCTCACCAACACTTGTTAACTTTTGTCTTTTTGACGATAGCCATTCTAACAGATGTGGTGATATCTCATTGTAGTTTTATTTTCCTGATGAGTGATGTTGAGCACCTTTTTATGTACCTGTTGGCAATCTGTATGCCTTCCTAGAAAATGTCTACTCAGATCTTCTGCCTACTTTTTATTTGGAGTATTTGCTTGTTTTTTTTGTTGTTGTTTGTTTTTTTGGGTTTTTTTGCTATTGAGTTGTATGAGTTCTTTATATATTTTGGATATTAACCCCATATCAGATATATAATTTGTAACTATTTCTCCCATTCAGTAGATTACCTTTTCATTTTATTGATGGTTTTCTTTGCTGTGCAGAAACTGTTTGATTTGATGGAGTTTCACTTGTTTACTTTTGCTTTTGTTGCCTATTGTATACTTCTAATAAATTCAAATATAAGCAAAAACATGATAAAGGAAAGAATAGAAAGAATGTTCACAAATCAGACTTCAATCGGGAAATACAAGGACGGGAAATCAGATTATTTTCCCACAGCGTAAGTCATACCAAGTCAATTTCTGAACACCCAGATCTGAGTTCTAAGCAAGAAGTCCTTAGAAGACAAATACAGACACATATTATTCCAACAGCAGTTTTAATGCTGTTCAAAACATATGCATGGACCTGAGAGGATCTTTCAGAAATACTGTAACTGAAATTCCACAATTTGATTTTTTTCTAATACGAGGCAGATTCATGAGTGGAAAGGTCAGAATGAGGAAAAGGGAAGTGAAATCCTAACTAGGTGTTCATCGGTTCCTTAACATTTTAATTTTTTTTCCTACTCATCAAAATGAAAATAATGTTTAATGCCTACACAGGAATAGTACACATAAGAAAAATATTCTTCATCATCAGAAAAGAATAGCTTTATCTATACCCCATTGTAAACTATAAAATTGGTGATAAGCACTCTGATGGTGCATTTAATTAGGCGAAGCTATATACTGGTAACAAAATCATAACTGTTTATTAAACTAATTTCACTGTGAGCTTATTTTACTACAAGTACAATATGACAGCACTCTGAAAACATAATATTTTTATTACATAAGTATAGTCTTTAATGATTAGATTTTGAAGAAATACAAGTGCTGTCTGGTATGCAGAAATCCTCATTTATAAATTTTCCTGAGAATGTAAAATTCTTCTATAACTTATCAGTATAGCTAGTACACAATATAAAAGCTCTGCCGGGCTTCCCTGGTGGCGCAGTGGTTGAGAGTCTGCCTGCCGATGCAGGGGACACAGGTTCTTGCCCCGGTCTGGGAAGAGCCCACATGCCGCGGACTGGCTAGGCCCGTGAGCCATGGCTGCTGAGCCTGCGCATCCGGAGCCTGTGCTCCGCAACGAGAGAGGCCACACCAGTGAGAGGCCCGCGTACCCCAAAAAAAAAAAAAAAAAAAAAAAAAAGCTCTGCCTTCAACAAAATACAACTTTCATTTATATTCCATAATTCTGTTGGCCCGAGACAATTATCAACAGTACACCTTAATTGATTTACAACTGATTCATGAAAGAATAAAATGACAGAAAAAAATTCCACTGATAAATACTTAATATTGGAGATTTATGGAAAATAAATGCCAAGGTGAAGTCAAGACACTTATTCCCCAAGCAGACATGAGCATATGGCCAATACTTTATTCCAATGTCTACTTCAGTCAACACTAAATGAATAATGTAGAGATAAGTGTTTTGTTTGAAACATAGTGTGGCTAGAAAAATAAACTTTGTCAGGTATCAGCATGTCATGATACCCAACCTACCATAAATATCTAGTTTCCCAATCTTCTAGTTTCATTTTAAGTTCCGGGGAAAATGTAGTATTTTAAATGAATGTACTTTGATAAAACACATATCTGTTTAGTGTAAAATAATGTTCTAACACGGCATGTTCTGAAAGGAATTTGAGATGAAATCCATTATCTTGCAGTTACTACATGAAAGTCAGTAGGTTGGCTGAAATGTGATATACTGTGTTGGGTAATATCTAAGTCTGTACATCCTAAACTTTTTTTTAAAACACATTATGGCACATGTAGAATATGATGCTATTTATCAATACCAGGAGTAAATATACAAGTCTGCAGACAGGCCAATGGCCCAGAGCTCCAGCTATCCTGAAGGCCAAGCGAATCAATAACTCAGTACACTTCACACTTGTAACCTATTATAGCATACCCTGGCAAGATACTCTGATGAAAGAGGAGTGAGCAATGTTTTTTTCCTGCCATGCCAACTTGAAACAGTTGGTAGTGCTGTCTCTAGTATAGGGGAAACAACTTATCCTAGTTTGTTCAGGACATTTCCACTTTAAAACTGAAAGTCCTCTGTCCCAGGAATCACTGTCACTGCCAGGCAAACCAGGAGAGATGGTCACCCTACTCCAGTGGGATGCTGGGGAGGAAGCTGAGACTGCATCCAGGATTGGTGGGAAAGAAATGCTTTAAGCTTGAAAATGGAGAGAGATGACATGTAAATCACCTCTGTGAGAGACAGGCTAGAATTTTCCATGTGGATGAGATATAAAGAGAATTGTTCATAAGTAGAGATACAAAAAGAACTGAAGGATAGAGTTAAAGCTAGACATGCAAGGAATGTAAAGTGAACTAAAGGATAAAGGCAACAAAATTCAAGAGAATTTCAAATTGATGTTGGTGGCACCAGTGGGTTAGAAAATGAAATAGGATTCAGGCAGAGTCAGGTGGTATAAGAAATGGAAACAAAGACCATTAATAAGAGATGTGTACTTTTCAAATGGAGCCAGGTAAATGCCATTGGGATGGGGTTCCTTAAAGAATCCCACCATGAGCCCACTCTTGCAGGGCAGTGTGGTCCCTGGCTACCCTATACTGCTCCCTAGCAAGTGGTTCTCTGGGGGAACCAGGATATCAGGCCATCACACAGATATGCACAATATATTCTGGGGTGCATGGTTGGTTCTTAGTAATCTTTTTTGGCACAGCAAGGAACCATGGAAAAATACAGAGGTGGTATGCATTGGAGAAATGAGGGACAGTAAGAGATGAAGAAAAACAGGCCATAAAATTGATAATCTCAGATCCCTCCAAGTCACCCAGGAACCTGACTTTCAATATTGGGCTGAACTCATATCAATCATAAAATGATAAAGTGAGTAATATTTTTTATATATTTATTTTTGGCCACGTTGGGTCTTCATTGCTGTGCATGGGCTTTCTCTAGTTGCGGCGAGCGGGGGCTACTCTTCATTGCGGTGTGCGGGCTTCTCACTGCGGTGGCTTCTCTTGTTGCAGAGCACAGGCTCTAAGCACGCAGGCTTCAGTAGTTGTGCCTTGTGGGCTCTAGAGCTCAGGCTCAGTAGTTGTGGCGCACAGGCTTAGCTGCTCCGCGGCATGCGGAATCTTTGTGGACCAGGGATCAAACCCATGTCCCCTGCATTGGCAGGCGGATTCTTAACCACTGCACCACCAGGGAAATCCCAAAGTGAATAATAATATACTGACGATGTTGCTGATATTCAAGCACTTACATAGGCCAGACACTATGCCTTAGGATTTACATACATCTCATTTATTGCTATAGTTGGAATATAGGGATTATAACCAAAACACGTATGTTTGAATACATAAATGAATGAAAATTTCAAAATTCATTATTCAAAATCACAATGGTTTTCATAAACAACTCACAAACTAAGATTTCTCTTCCCTTTTTAAAGTAGAAGATATAGCTTCTATGACTTGCAATTCTGTATCCAATTTGCTATATTTAAGACATTTACGAAAAAATTCAGGAGTTGTTGTACGGCATGGATCTGACCAATTGTCAATATCTGTTCTAAAATGGCCAGATGTACACAGATGATTCACTTATGTCTACTAATCAAATAACTCATTAAAAGAAACTAATAGAACTGGGTACTTTTAAGGCAAAAAGTTGTAATACATATGAAAATAGTTATGACTTTAATGATTTTTTTAAAACAAATAACTACTGTGTACAATGCTGAGAAAGGCATGGAGGAGTAAAGAGGTAGCAATCAATTAAATTTTATAACATCTCTGAACCAGTTAGAGGTAAAACTCACTATCACCTATGTTGACCAATGTTATTGTATACCTAAATTCTACCTTTCCATCATTTCTGTGTTTGTCCATAAGACAGTAATTCATGTTAGAAAGCAATCTTCATTATAGCATGTGGGCTTAGAAAACAGACCAGCTGGATTTAGTTGCTTGGTTCTTAATATTATAATTGTGTGGTTTTGAATTCCCAAAGCCAAAGCTTCCTCGGGCCTTATTTTTCTCACATGTTAAATGGGTATACTAATATTTTCTTCACTCATACAATTTTCATAAAAATATTTATAAAAGTGCTTAGTTCATTTGCTAAGCACACAGGAAGTGCTTAACATGTCTAATAAGTGAATGAATTCCTGTCCTCAAGAGGTTTACTTCACTTTTCACAATTTCTTTTTAGCCATCACTTTGATTCTTTAGGATTTACCCTGGTTCTCCATTCAACTATCAAGTTCAACCAAAATTCAGACCCTACTCCAAAGTTTCTTCCTTACATCCTGTCACTTATCTTGTGTCCTCTGACTTTTGCCCTAGTTTCAGATCAGTGTATACCTGATTCTAATTCTAATTTCTGACATGGCTCTCTTTACCAAGGTCAACACAGTCCTTACTTTTATTGAAAGAATTCCTCAAATACAACTTCCTCTGGCAAACTTTCATCCCCAGGAGAGAGCTGTAACTGAAGGCTTAGGACAGAAAAGCAGATGGTATAGCTAGCTGGTGTAACCATCACTGACATTCACCAAATAGCCCAGTCTCTCTGTGTTCTAGACAAATTATAGTACTGAACTTTCCCACCATATTTTGAAACTAAGTATGGCCATGTGACTTATTCTGGCCAATATAGACAAAAATAACTTGTGTCCCTACTGGGCAGGAGTTTCAAGAACAGCGATTCACCACCCCTATCTTCTGCGGATGTGGCCTAGCCACATTCTAGATAAGAAGGGCTCCATCAGCCTGGATTCCAGCTTGAGAACAACACGGAACAAAGACCCACAACAGACACACAGCCTGAGTGAGAAATAGATATCTTTACTTTAAGCTATATGCTTTGAGAGTTGTTTTTCTCCCACAGCATAACTTCACCCATCCTGACTGATATATGTATCGTGATTAACAGCACACCTGTTCAAACCCCAGCTCTAACACTTATAATATGTACAATTTTAGGGTACTTATGGCTTTAGATGTAACTTGGGGTCGTTTACTTTCCCTATGTCTTCCTCAGCTTCCTTATCCCAGTGAAATGAAATCAGAATCTACTTCATGGGCTATGAGGAATAAAATGTATTATATGTAATGTACATAGAAATACAACTAGCACATGGTATATGCTATATGCTGGGGCTCCATAAAGAGCAAAAACAGAATACCCTTCATCTTTAGGAATTCAAAATATGGTAGGAGAAATAGAGCATATATAAAAATAACTATAATTCATAATAAGTATAGAGAGGTAGGTATACACAAAATAGTGAGGAATTTTAGAAAGGGGAAATCATTCCTTGCATGGGAAATGGAGAATGTAGAGTAGATGATACGGGATTTTCAATGTACCTTGAAAAATAAAGAAGGTTTAAAGGTAAAGATGAAAATAATTAGGGAGTAGGGGGAGGTGAAAACACTTGAAAAGATGAAAACAGTATGCTGTAATTACCATGTGCATTTGTGTAAAGTATTAACTTGGCTATGTAGCTTCAATATTGAATATCAACTCTGTCCATATTGTCAGGATTCTTTTCCTGGTGTGAGCACGACCAGGTCAAGGGCTGCATCTAAATTTTTTTAAATACAGCATCTCCTAGTATAGTGAAACATATAAAGGGGCACTTAATATGTGCACTGTTGGAGGCTACAAACATAAAGATCTCTTATTTTCTTGACATGAGAAAAAAAAAAAAAGGAAAAGGTCTCTTTTTGAATTAAAGCTCAAAGGAGTCTCCGGATGTTTTCAGTTTCTCCCTGAGTTTAATACCTTAGCACTTGGGCCTGTTTCCACAGGTGTGAGTGTATATAACTTCTATAATTCTATGTAGAACCTGGGCCTTTCAACAGAGCCCATTTCACAGCCTCTGAATATGTGTAAATATAGGTTTGAACACCAATTTGAGGGAATCAAATTTATGGATTTAAATCAATCCCATGCCATTATTCAAATCTCCAATTCAACACCTAACATCAAGAATATTCCTTTCTAAGGGTCCTCCTCATTTTCTCAAATAAGCAGAAATTTTTGTTCCAGCAAATAGATGACACTGGAAAAGTAAAAAAAAAAAAAAAAAAACGCATAGTGTTAAAAGATACCTGTTGATAATAGCTCCATGGAAAGCAAGGAGAAAAGCCAAGGGAATACTGAAAGCAGAAGGAGGAGGCCAGAAAAACCACTGCTTGCCTATTGAGATAAAGACCAGCTAATCCATTAAGATCAGTGATTCACTGAAAATGTCTTTAAAGCTTGACAGGGAAAGCCTATAGCACAGAGCAGGTTTGAAAGTGCTTTTACTAGATTAAAAGTGTCAGTAAGCTCTTTGACGCCAAGGATCATATCTTGCTTCCTTCATCGTCCCTGACATCACACCTGGAATATGGCAGGTACACAATAAACGCTTGCTAATAAATAAACACGCTTAGATGCACAGGTATGTGAATGTACACTATGTCTACCACTTAAGTATGATGCTGTAGGTCTAAGTCTTATAAACAGGTTATTCTTTTTTTTCAGACTTGAAGTTTGTGCTTCAATGGCTAGGGATTCAAGGATTCTCAAAGCAAATCACATATATGTGTGTGCCAATTTGAAGAGAATTCTGAACTTTACTCAGGTAATGACAGCTATGATAAAAACATTTTTCTCTATTTATTTGGTTTTTACTGTATATATATATAAATATGTATATATATATGAATATATATACATATATGTGAATATACATACATATATATGAATATATATATATACACACATATTTCTTTTATGTCATTAAATCTGAGTATTCCCACCTCTGATCTGGATTTTCCCACCTTCAAACATACATGGGCTTTCTGTCAGTTCTGATCAGTGTTCAAAACAACATAAGGAATTGAGTTGATAGCATCCTTAAGTTTTTTCTCCTACTTCAGCACTAAGAGTTTCATTTGTTTAGCATGTTCTCATTGTCCTTGGGGGAGTGGGACTATGCTTATAATCACTTCCTCTCCATTGGCTTCATAAAAACCCCAACCACTATGTGCCCTGAATGTATTTATATTTTTGCTACCTTTGAAGAGAAGTGAAAAACACTGAGAAGAAAAAGCTTTGAAAACTTGGTTCTGAAAGCAAAGGGTTTAAGTACAGCTTTAAAGATTCTAATAAGCAGTTAATTTCCCTTCAGTTGATTGCCTTAGAATGAAATAAAATCAAGAAACCCACAAACAAAACCAGAATTGATCAGCTCTTCTCCTCCCTCATCTCCAACTGCTCGGCAGGGAAAAGAAAGCCACAGTAAACAGCTCAGAATCTCCTTCACTGAATGTGCGGCCCTTCCTGGTGGGCAGTTAGTTTACTCCATATGCCCCTCCATCTGTGTTTACTGAACTCAGAAAGGGGTGATTCTGAAGTCCTCAAAAGTGATTTATAATGCAGGTGTCTACTACGCTAGCATCAAATGAGATGATAGATGTAACAGGCTTTGAAAATAGTAACACAGTACCCAAGTGAACATTTTCACCATTATTAGTTGTTCATAAGTGAAAGGTATTACTAATATTATAAAATGTAATACTCTCCTGAATAGGGCTATCCACCAGAACAAACGTAACTGTGCATTATGGCATTCGTAAACTCATTTCTTCCCTTTCACTGTAACAATGAAGAGAGAAATCTCCAAAGAAACAAACTGATTTCAACCTTCCCATGAAATAATCAAATAAAATGCAAAAATTAAAGGAATACAATATCTAAAGATGGTAGATAAAGCTTTTTAAAGGGAGATTGAGAGGTACAAACTTCCAGTTGCAAAATGAATGAGTCACGGGTATGAAATGTACAATGTGGGGAATACAATCGATACCTATGCGATAACTTTGTACGGTGACATATCGTAACTAAACTTATGGTGATCAATTTGAAATGTATTGAAACATTAAATCAGTATGTTGTGTAACAGGAACTAACATAGTGTGGTAGGTCGATTATACTTCAAAAACAAACTCATAGAAAAAGATCAGAGCTGGGGTGGGGGTGGGGCGATTGGAGGAAGGCAGTCAAATGGTCCGAACTTACAAGGTTTAAAGGTACAAAGGTATAAGATAAATAAGGAATAGGGATGGAATGTACAACATGATACATGTAGTTAACATTGCTGTATGTTACATATGAAAGTTGCTCAGAGATTACACCCAAAGAGTTCTCATCACAAGGAAAAAAATTTTTTTTCCTATCTCCTTAATCTATATGAGATGATGAATGTTCCCTAAACTTACCGTGCTCATCATTTCAGGATGATGTAAGTCAAATCATTATGCTGTACACCTTAAATTTACACAGTGATGTAATCAATTATATCTGAATAAAACTGGAAGAAAACATTTTTTTTTAATTTAAAAAAGACTAGATTATGTCACACTTGTGAGCACAAACATTAGACGGAACAGCAGTGGCAGAAGCTCAGGTTGGCTGAGCACTTTCTATGTTTCAAGTATTGTTCTAAGCCCCTTAATTATAATATTATATTAAATTATCACAACCACCTTATGAACTAGGTTCTACTATAATGGCCACCTTATAGACAAGGAAACTGGGGCAAAAGGCTTTAAGTCAGCACAAGCGAAGTTCTCACGCCTAGTGACTGGTAAGTCAGGATTTGAACCCTGGCAGCCTGACTGTGAACTATATAGCCTCCCATGCAAAATCAGCAGACAGTTTTGCAGTGAATACCAACAATATTTACCCTGACTTCAAAGATGCCTACATCTTTGCCTAGCTAGTACATGGCAGAGTAGAATTCTAGCCTGGTGTGGAAGGCTGAATAATGGCCTCCCAAAGATGCCCAAGTCCTAATCCCCAGAAGCTATGAATGTTACCTTACATGGAGAAAGGGTTTTGTAGATGTGGTTAGGGATTCTGAGATGGGGAGATTATCCTGGATTACCTGAGTGGGCTGTGAATATAATCTCAAGGTTCCTCATAAGAGAGAGACAATAGAGTCAATGTGGGGAGAAGGAGGTGATTTAACAGTCGAAGCAGACATTGAAGCCATGGAGACAGAAGCCAAGTTATGTCAGCAGCATCTAGAAGCTGGAAGTGGCAAATAAGTTCTCCCCTAGAACCTCCAGGGGGAACCAGCCCTGCTGACACCTTTATTTTAGCCCTTTAAGACGCATGTTGGAATTCTCGCCTTTAGAACTCTAAGAGAATCAATCTGTGGCATTTCAAGGCACTAAATTTGTGGTAATCTGTTGCAGCAGCAATAAGAAACTATACACCTGGATTTTTTTTGTCTCTCAATCCAGTAAATGTTTGTTTGGTTTTTTTCCCCAGGACATCAAACTGACAGGAATTCACCTCGATGACAGTCTTTGTGTCAGAGTTTTCTAGGTAGTAGCACTGAAATTCCTACACCGCAGGTAAACCAGGACAGTTGGCCACCTTATTTTTAACTGAATACATCATAAATGGAAAGGGAAAAGAGGTCCTTGCAGTAGGAGAAAATGATTCACTGCTTGAAATTTAGAAGCAAATTCAATTCCATGCTTGCAAAATGATTGGCTTGGACTGAGAGAGTGGATGGGCTGGAAACGTAAGTAACTGTATTCTTCACAGCAGGACACAGTTATCACAGTTCCCATGAAGTAGCAGAAGACACTTGCACTTAACTACTAAAACCACAGGTGATTTCTAATTATTAACTTAACTTTAAAATGGTCATTGAGGAAGTGTGTCTCCCCCTCACCACCAAGAGTATCTCCAGCTACCCTGGAACAGAAAATGAGAACGTCAAAGACATACTGGATGAGTGATAGGGGACAGGTCAGGACTGTCAAGCCTCGCCTGATACTTTAAATCACACCTGAAGATGAAGAATGTAGCAGAATCCTTTGAAATATGACCAACTACTACCATTTTTCTTAGTCTGAGCACCAAAGAAATAATGTGCTACTTAATAGGTATAGGAATAACCCCTTACAACATTATGCTGAATGATTAATTAGTATTGCCAAATTCCATTACTTAAAAAAACAAGTTATTATGTGCTCTAGCTTTTAAATTTTTTAAACATTTCTCTGCTTTAATCTAAATGTACCAGGTACAGAGATATTTCCCTCCTCCTCTTCCAGTTCTCTTATCTATTTAAGCCACACATACGCAATCTGTTTAATTTCTGGTAGGTGCAATTAAGTCCTGCACTCAGTATAATTTTTGTACATTTTTTTTGCATTTATATTTTTTTAATTAAAAAAAAACATTGTACCAAAATGATACCAAACATGAGAATGAACTGGGAAAAATATTTGTTTCCTCCTTCATCACCTGCAATTAGGCTAATTTCGGTTTGATGTGTACCCTCCTTGGTATTTTTCTAAGCATATGCAAACCAACTCATGCCAGTGTAGATGTGCTGTTTTCTAACATTTTTTTGGACAACTTTTTCTTTTTCATCTTTTCCCATTTAAACAGGGTTGTCTTTTCATTTTAGTACACAGAGGTCTATCTTGTGATTTTTAATCGTTGTTATATTCCATAGTATATATTTTGCCATTCCCTTAATAAAAATACTGTTGATTTCCAATTTATTGCTAACTCAATGAATCTTCCAGAATGTTTATCATGTAGATTATGCCTTTCTCAGTCCTGGGTCACAGAGACACTGATGTAATCAGATGTTCTCAGCAGAACTGGCTTCTCAATGGCCTAGCCTTCTACCTAAGTTATTTTCATTTTTGTTTCTGTTTTAGTAAATCCTAATAGGTCAAATCAAAAAAGAACATATTAAAGGATTCTACTTTATCAAAAGTGCCTAGCACAAAGAGGGAGGTTAATAACGCCTACTGACCTACTGACTGAAGGACTATAATTCATATGTCAAGTTTCAAAATTAAATTTGCTCTCCCACTTTGCCCTCCTAACCCCAGTTACATTAACATATACCCCATTTTTTTACATAGGCATCAGGAGGATACTGACATATGACTTCCAAAATATCGTACATGGGAGAATTCAGTAAAACAATGGCTGTTTTTGACATGAAAACAATTTTGCAAGTCTGCATTTTACCACTTGCTGGTTGAACAATAAAAAAGGGACAGATGCTTAAGACAGCAAAACTTACAAACACCCCCAAAATGACAATAAAAGACTGCTGTGTGATTAGATAACCAGCTATGGAAGAACATTGAGCTCAGCAGGGGTCGCTTCTCTCCCGAATCGGCCTTTTCCTGGAGCGTTTACAATGCCCGCATGACACATTTGACAATAAGAGTATATGGTGCCTGCCTGCAGAGCACAGATATAAAATGCCAAATCCCATAAAATGGTGTATACTTATTTAGTACTTTGAAAGCGTTTTGTTTTCTTGACAAACATGCTTAAACCACCGCGGCTAAAATCTAAAATTCATGAAGTCACTGCTATCTGCTAAAGGTTTATCAGTCTTAGGAAAAAAATCTTCCAATGATATTAAGGCACATGAGGTACTAATACGCAATAGCAAATGGTCTACGATGCACTTCTCCACTCAAGCCATGCATGGAAGGAGCATTTTTCCTCGCCAGTCGGTTGTTCTGCAGGTGTTTTACTTTATGCAAACATGTTCCTGAAGCCAAACTATACAGAGCAGGTGTCACACACTAATTTTCTGTTTAGGGTTTGCATAATTCTTGCTAATTTTGTTTCTTTCCTTTTTGAGGTTTAGGCACTCATAGAATATTCATTGACTATCCATTGTACACAACTTAGCATAGTCCCTGGCACAGAGTAGATGCTAAAGAAATAATTACCAAAATACTGACGCCAGTACTATGGTGAGATACACAGATTATGTATTAGGAAGAACACTTGCCTAGATCTTTCTCCATCCTGAATCAACGCTGATTTAGTATTGATACAAGATACTAAATATCACTAGTCCTTAGTTACATTTATTTATAAAAAGTTACATTTATAAAATGTGTAAATATATCACCATGGTTTTTGTGTGTGTGCACCAGTCTGAGGGAATTAGTCTAGACTTCCCTCTCCACGCCTGTCTATTTCCTTTAGGCTCCAAAATACTTGTGCTTAAAAGATAACATCCCAGTCTTAGAAGAATTGATAAAACTGTATTTTTACATTTTTACAGCAGCTCATCTAGGGAAAAAGCACTGCTTTTTTAATACACAAAATGCATTTAAGTTAAACTATCAAAGGACACACAAAAATGAGAACCGCTGAAATTCATAAACATCTACAATATACATGTGTTCTAAATACTAGGAGGTTGCCGATTTTACTCAAGGATCAAACTGCTTGTTCCTAATTGTCTCGGAATTTAGACAACTATTTTTTTTTAAATCTGTGATGTGTATATGCATTATCCTTATGTGTGCTCATATGTACAGAATAAACCACAAAGAATAATAGGAAGGACTGACTTTCAGGGTCAGAAACTTGAATTTCACTTTTGTTTCAGGTTTTATATATAAAATTTAGATTTGTATGTTTATAATTTTACATATATAAAACTTAGAAAATTAGATTTGCAAATATATACTTTTAGAGTTTTCTGATATATAACAAGTGTGTATATATGTGTCTGTGTGTATCTCAGATTTGCCCTAAAATTTTTTTTTTTTTCAACACTTAAAAATAATAAGTAGGGGGTTCCCTGGTGGCGCAGTGGTTGAGAGTCCGCCTGCCGATGCAGGGGACACAGGTTCGTGCCCCTGTCCGGGAAGATCCCACATGCCACAGAGCGGCTGGGCCCGTGAGCCATGGCCATTGAGCCTGCGTGTCCGGAGCCTGTGCTCCGCAACGGGAGAGGCCACAACAGTTGAGAGGCCCGCGTACCGCAAAACTAATAATAAGTAACCTATCAATACGGTTGCACAAATCAGGGATGGCAAGTGCTTGCAACATATTCCATGCCTTCCCATCCCTTGACCATGGCAGACATCACTAATTGAGCATGGCAGTCTTTACTGCTAAGACCACAAAAGTCCTCAGAATCCTTTTCAAGATAGCACTCCTGTCAACCCCTCCTAGTCTACTGGGTTAGTTCTTACCATGAAATTTATTTGCCTACCTTGGCATCAGAGAAACAAATTGCATGTGGGTATCCAGAGCATTACCAACACTGCAATTCAGTTCCTGAGTGTCCAGAAGAACATTGCAAAACTGAGAATAAGAAAGACACTTCAGAAGACAACCTTTAAACAGTTGTCTCAACCTGACTTTGCTTATATAGCCCAAGAAGGCGGGGAAAAAAGTTTTCTCTCCTCAGCTTCTATACTTCATATTCAAGATGGAGCAAGCACGCAGGTAATCTCATATTGGAAACTGTACATAGGTCTCATTTTATGTAAAATGAGGATTAGGTTTACTTATATTTATTCTTATTGAAATACAGTCATTTTAGGTACTTACATATTGTAATCCTTAGTTTCATTTTCAGTTAATATATTACATCATTAGGTTTTCCCCTTTTTATTAATTCATCTACCAGGCATTGTTCTAATAAATCAGAATAAAACCTTGAGTAACTCTAGGTCAGAATACCTGTCCTCAGAGAGCTTATAGTCAATTATGGCTAAAGAACCATTTCTTCAGATGAACCATCCATTATGATGATGGGTAGGGGAAATTGGATAAAGCTTAGTTGGGTTCTGCCACAAGTTAAAAAAACACCATGCTCTCATGCTGAATTACTTAACATCCCTGATGCTATAACCTAAACCACATTTTAGGTAAAAATGTTTTCACTTGAGGAATTGAAACAATTTAAAACCCTTCCACAATGAACACCTAGGCTCTGCTTTCAAAACGGCACCCTTCAAAGTATATAACCATTTTTCCTGCTCATAAACAATTTTTTTCCCTCAGTAACAAGGAAAGAAATCTGTGCCACAGCACCCACCAGTCTGTTCCTGCAGGGCACGTTCCTGAGAGCCCCTTGGTATCCACCATCACCCAAGGCAGGATCTGGGGCTTCATTTGGCATTTGCATTTGAAAGTATGTATGAGATAGCTTCAGAAGGAAATATACGTAACACAACACTCTTAGGCAACTGCAGTCCAAGAACCAAAGCCCTCCCCTCACCTGCTCGTTTCTTCTCTAAAATGTCTATGCAGTGAATCACACAGAGCTTCAAAATTTGTGTCAGATAGAAATGGACATATTTGCCACTTTTACTGTATACCACGATCTGAGGTAGGGAAAATGATGGGCATTGTGTAAGAGGTTGTTGTGTATGTGTGTGAACATTAAAAAAAATAAGTCATATGCTTAAGTCTACTGCTAAATACGCTTAGCCAGTAGAATGGTAACTGCGCTGGCCGTCCTACTGTTTGCCTGTTGTAGCTCTTCCGGACAATATGTAAATGATTATTTCCTACTCACAAAGCACGTTCAAAGAAAACGATTCTCCCTGTCTCTTCACCCTTTCCTTCCCTTTTACTATGCCCTAAAGTTCATGTATCTGGGGGTCTGTATAGTGAAATTTAATGTATCAATGTCTCTGCTCAAATTACTAGAAACTCTGGAACAAGGCCCCAATTAATAGTTGTTAATAAACTTGGAATTTTATTGCACTAAATTTCTTTGCTCAGGAATCAGGTTTAAAGAGAAGATACTTGTTTAACTTAGTGACTGATAGGGTAACTTGTAAACAAAAAAAGAAAACTCCATCATTATTATATACTTAGCATAACATAAATACTTTATAGAGCAAGTTACAACTATGTCTCCTAACAAGGGTATGGTTTAAACAGTAAAGCTGCATAAATAATGCATGCACTTAATATACTTTTGGCTACAAAAGGATCTTCAAAAATACTGTCAGCAATAATTGCCAATAATTTTAATCAGCTGTTTTCAATGGATAATTTTTCTAACTTGGTGCTTTTAGTTTCTTAATTCCTCAAAGTTCATTACGGTAATGTAATTGTAAATCTTGTCACATTGAAATGAAGAATGCTAATTGAGGCTACCATTTCATAGCTCTAAGTATTATCAGAAATCACTCTTAAAGATGGCTCCTTGATCTATTTCAGTATTAATACTTTCAGCAAAAGATAAGCACCTTGTCTCTACCACAGCATTCTGTACCAAAAATCTCTCCCTTGCTTACTTTGGTTCTTTCTATTCCATTCGCTCCTGAAACTTCCAAAACATCCATGCTCTTACATATATACCGTCTTTTCAAAATTTTTGTTCAAGGTTCTTGATATAGCAGATAAAGAAATTACTGTAATCCTGCTGGGAATATAATGTTAATTTTAACTTTTGCCATTATTAAGTGTATTTTTAAATATCTTCAGTACTCTTATTGTATATCCCTACTCTATAACTAAGAGAAAGTCCTGCTTCCTCAGAGTACTAAAAGGTACTTATATAGCTATATATGTGCTCAACAAATGACAATGAACTATTATCAGTTGTATTATGTGGTAGAAACATAAATATTGAAAGCAATGTGGTATTAAAATAAAATAAAATGGATACCGGGCTTAAAGATCCCCTGAACAACAAAACCAGTTAAAAGCCATGTAAGTAAAACTTAATCTAGCTTATTTCATAAACATAAGTGAAACTTATTTTAGGTTATTTCTTATAAATGCCACTACTAATTATAATAGAACTTAAGTCATCTTCCTAAAATGATGTAAGATAATCACCTTTAACCAACCCTCTACCATCTGGAAACTCCCATTATAATAACCAATGATTGTAAAGGTTAAAAAAACTTCCTGATCTTCACGTTATAAGCCATCCTGCAATGACATGCCTGAGCTTCATATCAGTTTTGGATTTGAAGTCTCCTTGTTCTTGAACATTTTGTTTCTTGCTCAAAAAAATATTCATAAAGTAAAGCTGTGAACTTTCTTTTGACTGACAATAATATAAATAGTACTTAAATAACCAAGTGCTCTTTTTCCTTGAATGACTAATTTGAAAATGTGTATACCACATGTGAAAGATTACTTAATAAAAAATGATTAAAAGATATCTTTTCCTAGTTTTTCAGAATGATTTTAAATTTTTGTACGTGGAGATGTTTTATTTTTTTCCTTAGGTATTCCTTCTCTATTTTCTTCATAACCATTTATCCCCCCAACACAGATCACTATGTGTTGTTCTAAAGAACTAACAACTTTAGCTGGTAACTTTAGGTGGTAGTCAGACTCTATGTTGAGGAAAATGTCAAAGAATTCCAAGCATGCCTGCCCTTCATACTAAAATTTACAATGCAAAGGAATAAAAACTGCTAATTTAAACCCTTGCACTTAATAGTCTTTTAAATTAATTTTCTGTATAGGTAATATATTTAAATAATTCAAAGGAAAAGATAACAAAAAATAGATAGAGAGAGAAAGGTCTTGGCCCTGCTCTATCACCACATCCACCCCATCTTCCCACTTCCCCCTAGGAAGGGTTTCTCAACCTCAACACTATCCAGTTTTGGCTGGATGATTCTGTGTTAAGGAGTGGGGTGGGAAGGGGGCTGTCCTGTGCATTGGAGGATATTTACTAGCATCAGTGACTTTCCAATTTGTGACAACAAGAAATGTCTCAAGACATTGCTGAATGTCTCACAGTTGAGAACCGCTGCCCTAGAGGTAACCATTTTTATTAGTTTGTTTGTTTCCAGTGTTCTTTCATACAAATTCAAGCACATAGGAATACATACTCTCATTTTCTCTTCTCTCCTACTCAAGGTAGCATACTATGTACACTTTGCAACACCTTACAGTCTTTACTTAATGCTTTTTTACTTGCTTTTTTATCCTTTTTGACGTCAGTATTTAGACATAAGTATATAGACTCCTCCTCATTCTTTATTAACAGCTGTACAGTATTCCATAGTTTATTTAATCTCCTACTGATGTGCTTTTGGGTTGTCCTATTACTTTGCTATTACAAGCACTGCTGAAATATCTCTGCACAATTATTATTTTGTAGGGTCATGGGTCTCTCTTTAGAAGAAACTGTCAGAGTATGAATGCTGGATCAAAGGGAAATTATCTATACAGCATTTGGGATATTGTCAAATTCCCCTCCAGGAAAGTTTAATCATTTTTACTTCCATCTGCAGTGCACAAGAGTGCCTGTTTAACCTCAGCATTGACCAGAGTATGTTATCATAGGCTGAATTTTTGCCAATGGTAAGACACAGTATTACACTATAATGTTAAATTTCCATTGCTTTATCGTGAGTGAGGTTATATATTTTTTGTATGTTTAAAAGCTATCTGCCTTATGTTGATTCATGACCTCAGTCTACTTTTCTGTTTGGATGTTGGTCTTTTTCTTCTTTATTTCAAGGAATTATTTATATATTAAGGATATTAACTCCTTGTGATATGTGTGGAAACATTTTTCCCAGTTTTTCTTTGGTCTTTTGACTGCTTATGGTATATATTTCCTATGCAAAAATATTTTTTAAATTGTGTTATAGGATTTATGGATTTGGGTCAAAATTAGACATTTTGGCTCCAAGATTATAAAACAAATTCCAACTTTTCTATTTTTTATTTAGTGTTTTATACTTTTAAATCTTTGATCCATTTGGAATTTATTCTGGTGTACACTTGGATGTATGGTTGACTTTCTCTTTCCAAATGACTACATTACTGTTCTAACACTTTTATTAAGTCCACCTTGATTCCACAGATGGGTGTATATCTGGACTTGCTAGTTTGTATCCTTGATCTATTTTCTTAAAAGGACTCCTAAAATTCTATAAGCTTAAGGCCCCACCAAACCTGTATCTGCCTCTGGTTGAGATAGGTTGAGAAAGGCTTCCAAAGGAGGCACATTTGTATATGAAGTAAATAACATTATTAAATCATTGCACCTAAATCTGAAGAATTAAGAAATATGACAATAATCAACATTAAGTATCATGTAAAAGGGTTTTGTTGAGAAACAGTGATGATTGAATTCAATGGGTTTGAAGAATTAAGATGGTTGCACTGGGGCAGAGTGGAAAGTTAGACTGGAAAGGGACTTGGATGTAGAATTACATAGGCCATTGGATAAATGAGATCAGTGGATCACTTCAGGATAAATGGAGAGTTCAAGAAATGTAGGAGAACCTAAATCTGAATAATCATGTAGGAATGATATCCAGAAAGAGACAAGGAATCATAACTTTGAAGCAAATTAAGATTAGAGCAGAAATGAAGAATACACAAAAAGGAAAGAAAAAAAACCCCATATTCATCGTGCACCATGATTCTTATTTAATCATCTAATACCCATTTTATAGATGAACATTCTGAGGCTTACTCAAATGGTTAAGTAACTTCCCCAGATTATTCCTTTACTATGTGGCAGAATTAAAAATTTAAATTCTTGTCTATCTGGCTCCAAGTACAATATTCTTTCCCCTACACAGCAACTGTGTGTGATGGGGGAGAAGGGGATAATAATATGTAGAAGAGGGTTTGGGTAGCAACAGAAGGCAAAGAACATTCAGTATATATAATTGGATAAAGCAAGGAACACATATTTTTAGGAAGAAAAAGAATGATCAACTACTTGGAGTACAAATTAGCTTGTTGCTGTAAATGCTATGATTAGAACTTTAACTGTGATTTTGTAGTTTGGAAATATTAGAAAGTTATTTGCAATAAAATGATACGATGGAGTCAACATGCGAGAACCACTGGTCTCACTTGATTAAGGAGGACCGGCACAAGGTGAAACTAGAGAAAGGTAGACTATCAAGAGTATTTACTAAAGAGGTGCAAAGCATAGAGTCTATATTTAAAGAATATACACACATACGACAGAACTCCACTCCCTAATAATCTTCTGCCTCTAGGAAATAATTATAAATTCACATAAAAATGTATCTTACACAACTTTATGGAATTTGAGAAGCAGTAAAGACTGAAAATGCAATATGTCAATATATGAACAAGCTTAAAAAAACTGTCCAAGTGTTATAGCTCATTTTATTTGGACCATGAAATTAAGAGAAACAAAAAGAAAGAGAGAGCAAATAAAAGAAAAAAAGACTATATACTGGGCTGCTCTTAAAACTAAAATTTGGAGGTGAGGATTGTTTTAATCTCGCTAATTTTTTCTCTCCATTTTATATATATATATATATATATATACATATATATACACACATATATATATACACATATATATATAATATATACACACACTTACATGTATACACAAACACCATAATTTTAATTTGAGGCACACCAATCAGTGCATTTGAAGTGAATAAAATATTCAACTTCCAAATACACATATGCGTCCTTGAAATTTAGCAGGAGGCATGCAAATTAGTTCACTGTACTTTGCTTTTGAATACTCTCTATTACTATGTTGAGGAATTTCTTGGAATTGATCCTCTGGTCGTCAGTTGCCAGCATAATATTCTGCTGAAAGCCTGAAGAAGTTTAGGGAGTCAAGGATGTATGTAAATAGTAAATACTTTTTAAAATAGTGAAATATTTCATGCACAAAAGATACATTTTTTGATGTATACTTGCAACTTAAAAAAACAAAACAAAACAGAACAAAAGTGCTATACTTTTTAGGCCAGGAAATAACTTACTGCTTTTATTTGTGATGGGGAAGGAGAAAACAACTGTCATGATGATTTTAAATCATAAAATTAAAAGCACCACACTTAGCCAATTTAGAGAGAAAACTCATTTACATAAAATGTTTTCAATAGTTTATGCATCAATGTGCTTTTATATGTAAATTTTAGTTGTCATCTGCAGAATCATTTGTAATGAGTAATTAATTACATATATTGTTTTTTTATTTTATTGTCATCACAGTTAGAGATTAAAAATTCAGTTTATTTTCTCCTTTAGTCATGAAGTAGGCTTATAAAAAAATCATGAAGTAGGCTTATAATACTCAATCTCTCTGCCAATTAACTCTCTTTCTCTCTCTGCAACAAAGATACTTTTTATTTTTGAGAGCTGTCAGGCATATTTCCTTCCAGTTTCAATCATTGCTCCTTTAAATTTGTGGCTCTGAGTGAAAAAGCACATTTATTTAGTTCATAACCACAGGTTAATTTTGGCAAAGTAGTTCTAAGTCAACCAAATTATTTTAGGAATTAGAACTACAGAGTGTCAGTGATGGGAAAAGCATCAAACATCATCAGCACTTGCCCTGCTTTTAAATATGAAAAGCTGAGGTACAGGAAAGCCAAGATGCATAATTCCATTAGACATCACTAGTGAGCAGCCAATGACTATAAGGGTAAGGCCCTAGTGATTGTCTCATGTGCCTCCACCACCCTACCCACATATTTTATGGTTTCTAAAAAAAAAAAAAAACAACTAAACAACAAAGATGTTCCCTGGAGTTGGAACGCATGCACAGATTTTTAGCAGCATTAAATATACTTTTATGCCACCTGAAGTAGCTCAGGCGGTATAAAAGTATTTATGACCCAACTTCAAAACAGATATTTCCATGTGAGGTTCAAATCCATTGACTTCCAAAGTGACTACTGTTATCTAACACTCCTACTTAAAGAATGCTTTATTTTGAATCTGTATCCTCAGAACAGCCGCCAGTTACAGCAATGCATGTCAGCAATAACCAAGACCTAGACTCTGTCGTCCAAAGCTGTTGATATTAATCCTTCAATTGCAAAGAGACTTTCATTTCTAATACTTTATATGAAAAAAGATTTAAGTAGGCTAAGATAAAGAATAGAAAGCAGCACTTTCACTAGGATTTAAGAGATCTGACACATCTTTAAAAGATTTAATCAGTAATAGCAACTATTATTTAGCACATCCTATATGCCAAATCGTGTGCTAGGTGCTTGAGGAGCATTCGATCACTAATTCCCAACAACCATTTGTGAGGTGAGTTCGGTCATCAACTCATTTTGAAGTAGAGGAAACCGAGGCAGAGAGGGATTATGGAACCTGCCTGAATCAATAGCTAGAAAGTTGCAGATTTAGAAGGTGAACTCCAGGCTCCCTCTCGAACTCATGTTCTTAAACACACCACAGTTCTGTGTCTCAAAGGGAAATAATCTGAGGGTACTTCCAAATTACAATACAAAGAATTAGCTAGTATAGATAATATTTCTATAGAACAATTATCTGTTTTTCTTCTATGTGTATATTACCAATTAACCAGAATAAATTAATGTTTTTAAATCCTGCCGATGTAAAATTGGTACTATGTTCTTCGGTTTTAATTTTGTTTTCTTCATAGAATAAGCAAGATACCAAATTGCAATTAATTTAAATCCCTGCAAAAGGGAACTGATACCTTTGCTGAGAACAGGCACTGGCATAGATAGCTCCTAACACTCATAAATATTATGAACAAGTTATCACGTTCTATGACTACTAATGTGGAGATAGAATCTGCATATCTATAAATGTTAATATGACAGAAAAAGGCATTTAGAAGCCTCTGATCCTTTTCATAAACTAGAATTTAGCTAACAAGTCTCTTGCATTATAGATTTAATAGACTCCCTGTCATTGGTTTATCACTCTTCATTTATTTGATCATGGTGAAGGTCATGGACAATACACTAGTTGAGTTTTGTCACCCTCAATTTACCTCATGAAACCCCAACAAAATTGAATCACATATTCAAGGACTGATACAAATTACGAGGTTGTGGTTCTTCGGCTGTTTCACTGTTTGTGTTTCATCAGATGAACAGGAATGGAAACATAATAACAATTCTTCCATTCTGCTCATCAGGTGAAGGTTTTGGTCTAGGAAGGGACTAAGGATCTCATCCCATACGGGGTAGTAGCACTCATCATGGATTCTTTCAGCAATAAATACAGGAGGTATTCACCCATAGATAGCTTTAAAATCTAAACATCTGCCTGAGTAGATGTGGGAGTGTTTGGTTGCCCACTGTTGGGGAGCTGGTCCTTGGATGATGTTTGGGATTAAGGGTATGTAACTTGTTATATGACTTTGCTGTTGCAGATAATCAGAGAGAAAAGTGGATGGCAAATAGTTTATCCACACTTTTTTCATTGAGGTATAGTTGATTTACATATTATATTAATCTCAAATGTAAAACATAGTGATTCAAAATTTTTATAGATTATACTCCATATATAGTTATTATGAAATACTGGCTATATTCCCTGTGCTGTACAATGTATCCTTGTAGCTTATTTATTTTATAACTCTTAATCCCCTACCCCTATCTTGCCCCTCTCCTCTCTTCCCTCTCCCCACTGGAAACTACCAGTTGTTCTCTTCATCTGTGAGTCTGCTTCTTTATTATATTCACTAGTTTATTTTTTAGATTCCACATATAAGTGATAACATACAGCATTTGTCTTTCTCTGACTTATTTCACACAGCGTGATACCCTCCAGGTCCACCCATGTTGTTGCAAATGGCAAATTTTCATGCTTTTTTATGGCTGAGTAGTATTCCATTGTATTTCTGAAAATAAGTTACAAAGTAAACAACTTAAATCTATTTGTTGACCACAACTGAATGATACAAGGATAGTAGTATGAATAACCCTAACAATAACTAAACATGAAGACAACATTTTCTTCTGTGAATGCTTTATTCCTCTTTCTTATCTTACTCGCTTCTCTCAGATGGAAAAAGACACTCAGTTATAAGTGGAACAATAAAAAAGTTAAAAACTAAACCAGGGGGCATCCATGGACATATTTAGCAAGTATCCTATTTATAATTTTGTTTCAAATGCATTATTTCCCTGTGCAAGGAAAGAACTTAGGGTCCATTCTGAATTCAAGTTGAATCATAAGTTGAGAGAGAATGGTGGCATAAAGCATAAGAGTTTGGAATTCCCTGTTCAGAGCCCAGCAGTTCCATGCTCCCCTATACTTGCTCAGTGGTGGGCATAGCTGTTACTCAGCTTGGCAGACAGGAGACAGGGAACAGTCAAGCTAAACAGCATACTAGGGATGTGGTTTTTTTTTGTTTTTTAAGATTTGACCTGCCGTCATCCTCCAAAAATTTATTTCAATTAGTCATTAGGCTGGCTTGAGGACATAATGTTGAAAACAAGCCCTTTTACGTTAACCTGCCTATGTAGCCTATTAAACTAGATTCTAAATGGTCTCTATGGTAATAAAATTGTTACTGCCTAACCTTGTGTGCACCCACACAAATCTGGTGACTATCCTGGCACTCTTAGGCTTATCATATGAAATGTGTTTTCTCTGGAAAAAAAAAAAGCACTTAGACTTTATTATATTAAAGAAATTATTCTTATAAAATCAATATTTAAATTAAGTCGAAAACTAATAATTTCCCAATTTTTTACATAAAAAATAAATGTACTGGAAGATTTGTATCTATAGATTATTTAGTGATGATCTGTAGAATTGAATTCATAACTATTATTTGATCTCAAAATGCACCAAAACCTTAAACACAGCTCTATTAATATTCCAAATTCTTTTTTTTTTTTTTGCGGTACGCGGGCCTCTCACTGTTGTGGCCTCTCCCGTTGCGGAGCACAGGCTCCGGACGCGCAGGCTCAGCGGTCATGGCTCACGGACCCAGCCGCTCCGCGGCACGTGGGATCCTCCCGGACCGGGGCACGAACCCGTGTGCCCTGCATCGGCAGGCGGACTCTCAACCACTGCGCCACCAGGGAAGCCCCAATATGCCAAATTTTGAAAACTATTAAATTGTTCCACATTTTTTAGAGTAAGTATTCAAAGTAACAATAAGTCAGAAAGCTCTTAAATGGTAGGCAAGATACTCTTTGTTACCAAATTAGGATATTATCAAGAAATAGCAAGAGTTTGAAAGTTTGCTTTTTTAAAAATATATACTATATCACACTCCCATACATACATACACAAATACATATGTACAGATTAGAAGCAAAGAAATTAACATTTTAAAGTGAGATATCTATCTGTACACATGCACACACATACTATGATCCAAAATTCTTGCAGCAGTCCCCAAATGATCGCTAAATGCCACTCAAATACAAATCATGGACTTTTGTTTCTTATAATAAAGACAAGTAACAAACCCAGTGTCATGAAACATGTTTGCCAGTACTGACCAAGACTACAAGAACCTCATATAAATATCAGAAGGGGGCTTCCCTGGTGGCGCAGTGGTTGAGAGTCCGCCTGCCGATGCAGGGCACACGGGTTCGTGCCCCGGTCCGGGAAGATCCCACGTGCCGCGGAGAGGCTGGGCCCGTGAGCCATGGCCGCTGGGCCTGCGCATCCGGAGCCTGTGCTCCGCAGCGGGAGAGGCCACAACTGTGAGAGGCCCGCATAGCACAAAAAAATAAATAAATAAATGTCAGAAGGAAGAAGTAGCCAGAAGCCTATATGAGATGGTGCCCCTTCCTACAATCCACACATCATCTAGGGCAACAAATGGCCTGCTTCCATTGGTTTCAGCTACATGCAAGGTGGACACTGTCCCAGAGAATACACTCTCTCAGCATTCAGTCATCAGCTGGGGGTATCACCTTCACATAACACAAATCACATGGTTCCACCTTAGTAATTCCAGACTCACCGATTTCATTATTTGTAACTCAGAAGAAACTGTGGACTCAGAAGAATCATGACATGCAATGCAGACCATCGTATTCACCTGAGAGCACTGCAATGAGCATCAAATGAAATACTGTATGGAAAGCCCAGAGCACCAGTGGGAATTAGAGGTAGAGGTTGGAGCCACTTAGCCAGTGAAGGGAATCCAGCCGACCAACATCCTGGCTAGGTTAACTGAGAATCTGGACAGTTTCGATATCTGTTATGAAACTCAAGGACCTACCATATTTTACTTTTTTTTGTTTGTACAAATTCAGAGCATAAATTTATGACATTTCTAAATGAATTTGAAAATTCAACTGCACAAGAAGTTTTATTTTTAATCACTCTTTTTACATCTTTTACTCTTTTAATATTTCTAATTCACTGTATATCCCTCAGGACTGACCTTAAATGTCACCTCCTCCTGAAAGCCGGCCCATAAATCCAGGGTTTGTGAGTTCTTAACACCTTCTTGGATTACTCCGTGCTGCTTCCAAAGATGGCACTTACCACACTGTACTGTAATATCTTGTTTTTTCTTTCCTGTTACCCTTATTTGACTAAGAGCTCTTTAGGGAAAAGGAATGTATCTTCTTCATCCATGCAGCCCAGAAACCTGGCTCAATGCTTGGCACAGAGTCGATGTTCAATGATGAGAGAGTGGCATGGATATATATATACTACCAAATGTAAAATAGATAGCTAGTGGGAAGCAGCAGCGTAGCACAGGGAGATAAGCTCGGTGCTTTGTGACCACCTAGAGGGGTGGGACAGGGAGGGTGGGAGGGAGGGAGGGAGACGCAAGAGGGAAGAGATATGGGAACGTATGTATATGTAAAACTGATTCACTTTGTTTTAAAGCAGAAACTAACACACCATTGTAAAGCAGTTACACTCCAATAAAGATGTTAAAAAAATTAAATGTTTGGTGAACAAATAAACTGAATCCGACAGGAATCTCTTTTAAATAACAAAGAAAGAGTTTGGCTCAAGGGAGCTGTTACAGAAAAGCCGGAAGGCATTCTGAAAATGCAGTGAGCTTCTTTAAGAGGAGGTCAGTTTTCTATCACTGGCAGAATTTAAGCAGGTACAAATGGCTATTTGACAAGGAAACTAAATCATTCATCAGCTGTTGACCTGGAGTGGATGAATTCTGTGATCCTCTCCAACTCTGAAATTCTGGCACTCATAATCTATATTCCATAAAAATAAAGAATAAAGCTATTATTTTAATTATCCTGCTTATTGACTGAAAATGAGTATTTGTTTTCTTATAAGCATTACAGATGCTGCACTGTGCTTATTTCTCTTTACAACAGCAGGTACAATAAGGACATTGGTGGTGTTATAAACTCTGAGTCTCCTGAGGAACCACATGATTTGTATCAACTGTTAGCCAACTCATGATTGTAAGAAGTATCAGAATAAAAAGGATTCTTGGACATAATTGAAATGTAAAGGCATTGCTTCTGATAATACAACAAATCTTTTAGGAAATGAGATGGTAGCTTAACCAGGAAACTCTTGGTCGAATGGAGAAAAATGGAAAAACAAAATCAAACAGCTTCAAAAATCCTTAACATCCACAGATGCCTTATTACAAGCTAGCAGGCTTCCCAATCATGTACACCACTGTTCGGGGTAACAAGCCGTTTCCTGCCAGACATATCAATTTATCATTTTAGCAAAGTCCCAAAGGGCGCCACAGATGGACATTAGGGAGAAAAGTGGTCCACCGCCTGCATTTGGCAAATAATTTGTTCCTGAACTGCTGATCTAAATTAAAACGAGATTTAAAATGCCTGGGAGAAAGACAGGGCTGTAAACTTCATTAGTTAAAATGACATCCTCACGAATTATAAACTAAACTTAGATATTGATCTCAGTATAGTAGACTAGAATGATAGGCTTTTGAAAAATGGGGGTGGGGTGCTATTACTTGATATGAATTTTATTCAAATGGCTAACTAATACCGAGGAGCAATTTTCTACTTACATTGGGGTTCTTTCCCCTCATGGACTGGGTGAGTGAGAAGCTATAGCAGAAGGTCCTTCTATTTCATCTAAAGAACTTGGGAATTTAACCTCCATAGGAAGGCAAGGCTACATACTATTACAGTAAGGCTGAGAGCAAGTCTTTCTTTCAGTGTATTGGTTAGTAAACCACCCTGATTGTTGAGAACCATAGGTACCCAACACAAGTCCATTCCCTGCTTATCATGGCTATGTGGCTGGTTTTTAGCAATTCCTGTCAGTTCGACACACTCCCAAAATATAGATGAACTTTCAAAAATATTGGGTTGGCCAAAAAGTTCATTCGGGACAGCTTAACAGAAAAACCTGAATGAACTGTTTGTCCAGCCCGATATTACCTGTATGTAAAATCAGCGAGTCACATTTTTCTCCTGACCGTAATACTTTCTTTTCAGCCTCTTTAAAATCTATATACTGGGCTTCCCTGGTGGCGCAGTGGTTGAGAGTCCGCCTGCCTGTGCAGGGGACACGGGTTCGTGCCCCGGTCCAGGAAGATCCCACATGCCGCAGAGCGGCTGGGCCCGTGAGCCATGGCCGCTGAGCCTGCGCGTCCGGAGCCTGTGCTCCGCAACGGGGAGAGGGCACAACGGTGAGAGGCCTGCGTACCGCAAAAAAAAAAAAAAAAAAAATCTATATACTAACTTTGAAACTGTTGCCTGAATCACTGAATTAAATGTTTCCCCTGAACATGGTGGCGGTGGAGTGGGCACGGGGAGAATGAGAAGATGAATTTGTTTTCCTCGATGCTAAATGTTCCCACCATCACTTTGAATATGAAACTTTGAATATGAAACTGAAAAGTACAGCAACAGGAAATTGAGTGCAGACATGAGCTGGGGAGGTCAGAAATAAATATGCATTTAATAAAATAACCATGTTCATTTCATCTTTACTTTAATCATTTCAATTCTGAAAACCCTTGCTCAACCAACTGGGGGAGTTGCAGAAAGGAAGAACAGCTCTTCCTTATGGTACAAGTCTAAGGGGACAGCCCTGAAATGTCAGTTTATGCATTTCTGATACATTAGTGCTGTCATTAGAACCCTCTTTTTACAGTCAGGCTCTTGAATATCCCTTCAAAAACATCAACCCCCAAATTTTTGTGACATCAATGCAGCCAGTAATGAGCCCCAGGTTGGGCTGGGAAAATTGGGCTATCTCAGCACTTAAAGAATTTATTTGGTGAAGAACTAACTTAGTAGTTCTCATTTCCTATTACTCCAATCAGTAGGCTAAACAGCCCCAGGGGCATCATAATTGTTTTCATTGAACTGGAAAATTCCTGGTACTACCAGCTTTTGAATTGGGGCTTTCCAAGAATTAATGGGAGAAGAAAAGGTTGCTGAAACATCTTCTGCCTAGGTACTTAGGGAAAGAGAACAAAGGAAAAGATAACAAAGGCACTGAGACCCCCAAAGTGTAAGGCTGGTAGTTTACAGTTGAGGCTTACAGCTGGCAGCATACCTTCAAAGGAAAACTATTTTTATCTTTGGCTTAAAGAAGGAGACTCCGTTTGAAAAAATAGGACCTGGAGATCTGACTGAGTCTAAGAGAATACTTCCTTCTAGAAACTCTGCTAAAACCGTCCAAGAGTTATTCAGGACTTCATTATTCATATTTAGATTTTCTGTCTATGTGTGACTTTTAACCATCTTTCCACTTAGTAACACAAATGTGAGAGAACAGATAATGATATATAACTGAATCTGTTTTGCTATGTTTTACTACTCCAAATAGAACAAAGCCAAACGCAACCCAAAACCACCACAAAAATATTTTAGGCCAGAAAAAAGAAATTCTTTAAATCACTGTACATGAGCACATTGTAATTGGGCTATAATCTTGGATTATATTTTAAATATTTTCCTTACAAGTTCTAATAATTAGCTATACATTCCATCACTTTTAAATCTGTTTTTTACTAATAAATGTTTTTAACTGCCACTATGTTTTTAATGATTGATATTGACCACAAAGAGAACAAGTTAAGTAAACTGGTTTCCAAACTTTCCAAGGGGAGTGCATAGTAATGAAGTAAGGCAAAGTCTGAAGAGCTGATGCAGTGAGGGAGCGATTCATGTAGGTTCTAAGCTCACGGAGAACAAGCCCCTACCCTAGCCTTGAGGGATGCCCGGGGTAGAGGAAATACCAGTGGGAATTGGCTCGGTGGAGAGGGAGGAAGGCTTTCTCAGGCAACAGGAAGAGCAGAGCAAAGTGTCAGAGGAAAAGAAAGAACTGTGTGTATTTGGGGAAATCAAGTTTATGGCAGGAATAAAAGATCTGTGGTAGCAAACAGCAAGAGAGGAGGCTAGGAAGGTAGAGAACTTCAGAACATAAAAGGCCTCAAACTAATAAAATGCTGTTCATATACTCACTTGTATTCCTCCATGTCCCATAAAGTGTGCTATTTCATCTCTTTAACTACCATACTCAAAAGACTTGAGAAGTTAATTCTAAATGTTTTATTTAGAAAAACTTTATAAAGGCTATCAACTTCCATCTCCAAGCAAGTTCTATCTGCATAGCAAATCATTTCTGTCGACCTCACTTTGACAATCTTTACATTTAAATTGTGCTATTTAATCATGTTAAGAGAAAACTCAAACTACTTCTCTTTCAGTGCGGTTAGGCATCAAGCCTCAACGGCAAAAGACTGAGAAAAATCTGATTTTCTCAGTAGTTTTCCAGTAGCTTAATATCCGATCTTCAAATTCAAAAAGTCACATCATTTCTCAAATATACTCAATGACTATAGGGACCACTGTAATTGTGGTACCAGCCCAACCAGAAATGCTCAATCTATCTCACAAGCAAAATGATGCTAAAGTAGTCAAGGAAATGCTCTGGGCACACTTCCAGCACAACCCTCTGGGTTGGTATTAACTAGCATAAGCAGCAGCATGGTACATAAAATGGAAAGGACGTGACCACATACTGTGAGACACTGGAAATGACTTCATCTCAAGAGCCTCAGGTTCCTCATCTCTCAGGTTGGAACAAGGCATACCTATCACGGCTGTTGTGAAAATTAGAACTTCATAACTATATAATAAGTTTGGCAAGCCATGGGAACTCAACGGAGATGAATATGATTAATGTATACTCAGTGACTTTATCCCTACTGAGGTCCTTTAAACCTCTAGCTATTGAGAACCAATGAACTTTTTTTTTTTTTTTTTTTTTTTTTTTTTGCGGTACGCGGGCCTCTCCCGTTGCGGAGCACAGGCTCCAGAAGCGCAGGCTCAGCGGCCATGGCTCACGGGCCCAGCCGCTCCGCGGCATGTGGGATCTTCCCGGACGGGGCACGAACCCGCCTCCCGTGCATTGGCAGGCGGACTCTCAACCACTGCGCCACCAGGGAAGCCCCATGAGAACCAACGAACTTTTAAGCCACTCAGTAACCCCACTCTTCAAACAAGACACCTTCCTAAAAGGCCCCCGTCTCATCACCTGCAATGCAGTCTGTCATTTCTTGTTTTTCAGCGTGCGGCTCAGCAAGTCAGGTGCCTCCTGCCGGGGTAGATTTGTTACCATTCATGACTAACGCACAGCATTCCACGTTTAGCCCTTGGATGACAACCCAGACCTCTGAGTCTTTTCTTTCAAGAGGCCATCACAATATCATTTCAATAGAACGGGGAATGGAAACATTTTATAATCTCTCAAAATCTCTAATCTCTCAAAAGCTCTATTTTCAAGTAAAGTTAAAACATTTATTATCTTTCCTTCTTTTCCCTTTTGAACACAAAGATTTCAGCCTGCACTAATGCAGGGTAAGACCAGTTTTACCTGAAGTGAAATAAATCCTAGAACTAGACATAGCCTCACTTTTTGAAGAGTTTATTCATGGTTTACTCAATGGGTCTGCAACTTGCCTATAGTACAAAGGCATCAAGTGAGATGAAGTTCCTGACTTCCACCCATAGGATCCTGGCAGGGTCTGTAAATACCTTTGCTCTAGACAACATTTTTTTCCTCTAAAGAACCTGTATTTCTATGTAAGAGTTTACGTGTTCTATTAGTGCAGCCAAGTAGAAACAGCATAGGTTTTGGAGTCAGAAAAACATGGGTCCAATCCCAGCCCTGCTATTTACCGGTTTTGTGAACACGGGCAAGCACTCTAAATCACTGCTTGCTCATCTGCAGAACAATCAAACCACTGTATGGATATTGCACTGGGCTATGTGGAACAGAGGTTGGCAAACTAGGGCCGGCCACCTAATTTCTTACCTCTGATGAGCTAAGAATGGTTTGTGCATTTTTAAATGGTTTAAAAAAAGAAATTTGTTTCCTTTTTAGTTATAAGTACCTCAATAATATTCCTGAGCATCTTGGCCCACAAAGCCATTTCACAGAAAATGTTTGCTGACCCTTGGTTTAGATGATTAAGTAGACTAGGAATCTCAGGTATACACTGCATGCACTTGGCACATCAAGGTGCTTCATAAACTCAGTTCTCCTCCTTTGAGGGAGCAACTGTGGCTTTGTGCAACAAGCACTAATTTAAAATGAGTTCTTTTACAATGCTTAACAGTTTCCATCCCTCATAAACGTTGCGGTATTGGAAAATTTCTCAGCGTCTCTGGAGGATCAGTTTGCTTCTCTTCAAAATGAGAATATCAGTATTTTCCTGTGCAGGTTTTTCTAAGAAAAAGTCAATTCTTTCAAAACAAATAAAAGATGTCTGATATATTCAGCTGTTTTACAGAAAGTAGCTCTGTAGGTTTACTAATATACAGTCATATATGTGTACATATGGAAAATTTAAGTCACCCCCTATCCCATCATCTAGAGATAATTCCTGCCCACATAAACTGGAATATTGCCTTTCATTAATTCTCACATTTTCTCTCTCTTTCTCAGACTCCTATTTTACACCCAGACATCTTTGTCAGTAGGTGACTAAGTTATGGCAAATCAAATGTATAGGAAGCAACATATGAAATTTTCAGAAAGTCTCTTAAGAGCAGAGAGTGGGCCCCCATTTAATTCCCTTCCTCCATCGTACTGGCTACAATGCAGAGATGAGGGATAAACTATGTTACAACTTTGGACCACGAGAATGAAGCACACTAGGAATGTAGGGAACCCTAGAGACGGTACAGCAATGGGCTCGGAGTAACTTGGGTCTTGAAAAATTTATGGAGCCACCATACAAGCTCTGGATGGCCTTCCTACCCCCAGGCTTATTTTGCTCTTCCTTTTCGTGGTTTTATTTTTTGTTCTCCTCTTACATGCAGACATTCTCATCTTACCTCATATACACTCTCTTGGTGACTGAAGGAAGGATAGTTTGAAATAGACCAAAATGTTACCAGTGATTTTCCCTGAGTGGTGGGGTTAAAGTGGGTTTTATTTTTTAATTTATGCTTTATTTTCTAAATCTTCTACAGTGAATATATAATGATGTTGCTACCAGAAAAAACATTTTTAAGTGGCACACTGCTTGAAATGTCCTGGTTTTAAGGTTAATCTACGAAAGTACCCAGGATTTTACAGGATACACATAATACCTAAAAATAAGACTTTGTTTCTCCCAAATATCCCTAAAACAGAAGAAATTACCACACATCAGTCTTCACTAAATTCTATCAATGATGTTCATTTTGACAACAAATATACTGTTGGGAGAAGACACATTAGTCTGAAAAAAACATCATTAATGGTCTGGATGCTACAGAGGTTAGCTAATGGAATTAAGAAAAAAAGCAGAAAAAGTTAACATAGATTTAGTAATTATTCCTGGGGGTGTCATGTCATGGTTGAAAGTGTTAAATGTTATTACAAACAGCTTTTTAAAGATCACTTTAACAGCAACTGAATACATGATTACACTGTGGAGATCACATTTATATTGCAACACGACTAGAAAAAATAAATAAGCCAATTTTCCTAATGTAAGTGAATGTGCACCTATGGCCTGGGATAAATTTAAAGACAGAGCATTACATATGATTAATGAAAGCATAGTATCTCTAACAAGTCAGAAAATTATGTGCTTTGGAAAACTGTCCGATAGCTCAAAAAGTTCTAGTGAAGACATAGCTGACCAACAGATGCAAATCATAACAATTAAGACTCACTGTCCAAGAGTGTTTGAAAATAATAAAGTATTGAGGGGGTAAAGAAGTAGATTTAGGTAGAAGAGAGGTTATATGGCTGGAGCATGAAAATTTCCAAAAGAAAAGCTGATAAAAATCCTGAAGGAAAATATGAAAGGAGGAGAAAATCATAGCCTGACTGGGTATAAAAATCATCAAATCCATGGTAGTGAACATCCCCAGACCCCTGCTCTCCTGGGAAATCTTTTCACCCTTCCCCAGCGTGGTTACACTGTCAACATAGGTATTAAGGATTATAATAGGTATTACAGCAAGGGAAGTGAACCTGGCAAAAACTGGTTATCAACGTTATGACTGTTTTACTCTAGTATCGTGAACAGCCCTTGAAAGTGTGAGAAGTTTGTGTAGTCTTGTGCAACCGGCTTTCCTGGACTCACTAAAACAAGACAAGCTGACCCAACACATCATTTTACTCAACATTTTTAACAAAAAATTTTCAAAACAGACTGAGAACTGGAAAGAAAAGGACAACGAACATCCACACACCTATTACGTAGATTCAGCAACTGTTATTACTTTATCTGTTTCCGTCTACGTATGTATTTATGTGTACATGTGTATGTATAAGTGTGTTTATTTCTATGTGTGTATATAATTAGGAAATAAGTTACAGACACATCACAATACTTTGCACCTAAATACTCAAGCCTGTATCTTCTAAGAATATGTGCATGTTCTTACATAACCACATCACTGACAGCTAAGAATATTAATAATTCCCTAATATTACTATCAAATTCATATTCAAATTTTCCTGATTGTCCCTCAAATAAATTTTATAGATTTTTTTCCTATAACTGGAATCAATCAGGCTTTATGCAATTTGTGGTCAGTACCTTCTAAGATAGCCCCCAATGGTTTTTGTCTCCTGGCCTTCATGTCCTTGTATATAATTCTACCACCATAGCCTCTCGAATGTGAGCTGGACTTAATGGAGCACTTCTAAGAACGAGAATACAGAAGTGACAGGATGTCACTTTTGAGATAAAATTATGAAAGGCTATGGATTTTATCTTGGGCATTCTCTGCTCTTTCTTGAATTACTCACCCTGACAGAAGCCAGCCACCATGCTGTGAGGCAGGTCTGTGGAAAAGCCCACACAGCAAGGAGCTGAGGCCTGCTGACAGCCATGTGAGTGAGCTTGGCAATGGTTCCTTACTCCCCACCTCCACCAGATGAGCCTTCAGATGAGACTCAGGCCTAGTCAACAACTTTATGGCAACCTCATGAGAGAACTTGAGCCAGAGGCACCTAGCAAAGCTGAACCCAGATTTCACCCCGACAGAAATTATGAGATGATAGTTTGTTGTTTTAAACCACTATATTTTGGTATAATTTGTTATACTGCAACAGATAACTAACACAGATTTAATTTGGCTATTATGCCTCTTTAGTTTCTTATAATCTTGAAGAATCCCATGAACATTTTTTCATTACATTGATGTTTTGAAGCGACCAGGCCAGTTTTCTTAATGAATTACCGCATTGTAATTTGTCTATCTGTCTCGTTGTTTCCTTGTCAGGTCATTTAATTTGTTCCCATATCTTTGTACTTCCTATAAACTGAAAATTACATTGAAAGGCTTCATTAGGTTACAGTTTAACATTGTTGGCAAGAACACTTCACAGATAATGCCGTGTACTTTGCACTGCATCACATCAAGAGCCGTAAGATGTCAAGTTATCCCACTATCAGTGATGTTAATACTTTATATAAAGTAGTAATCACCATTTTGCTTCTGTAAAGGCTCTTCCTCCCCTTGCCATTATCAAGTAATTTTCTAACACAGTTTTGAATTCTGTGCCCTATGTACTCAGTAAGGCAAGGAGAACTCCATCTGTCTGGTGACGAGCCCCAGCAACAAAGAACCAGCCAAATAGCTTCTTTGTCAAGAAACCAGTCAATATGTTAAAACGTTTCTGATCTTTTCATGTATGAATTATGAAATATACTTATCTGTTGAAGAATAATAATTCCTCCTATAATATGTGAAGGTCAACTAGAGTAAAAATTTTAGAAATCAAGGCTTCTAAACTATGTTGAAATTTGAGCCACGTTGACAACTTGCTACCATTATTCTATCTACAGATACTAAAAATGTGCATATGCAACGTTTTCAGTATAAGTAAAATGAGAAGTTATCACTGAGTTTTCCAATAATTCAGATATATCTTCTCTATATGATGAAATGCAGTTGCCCACAGCCTCAGCATCTGACATCACTGTCATTTTACAAGCTCTTATCATCACAAACAAAAAGTTTCTCAGGGATCCAGAGAAAACCTGTGATCCTTCAAGTATCCTGTTGTCTAATCAGATGTGATAATTTGATTCCAAACTTTCTTCCAGAAATTAGAAGGAAAATGGAAAAGTTCAGTGTTCAAAAAACCAGAAGTTATGAGAAGCAGTCTTATTCCATAGATGGCACTTTTCCAGCTAGAAAGTAAATAATATGGCAGTGAAAAATAAAGTAATATATTTAAAAAAATATATAACTACTTATGCAGAATCATCGTGGCCTCCCTTTATGTCTTAATATGGGGTCTTCAATTTTAGTTCTCTAGGAATATTAGTCACTGCAGTTCAGTGATGAAATGCATACAGACCCGTGTGTTAATAAGCCCAAGACGAAATTTAGTGAATCATTACCTCTAGCAATTAAGAGTAACAAAAACATAGTATTATCTTTCCTCCACTAAAGGATCCTCAAATAAGACAATCACATGTTTCACAGAACAACTCCAGGTCCAAAAGCTTAAGCGAGTTATTACTGATATTTAGCTCTGATTAATGTTTATGAAAGTCAGATGTTATATTCAACTTAACTCTTTATGAATGAAATTTAGCCAAAAATACTGCAGGAATAAATGATATTTAATCTTGCAAAGATTTTTCATAATTTTTGTGTTATTTATATGAGAATCGTGTCAGTTGGTGAGCACGTATGGAAATAGTTCTACAGAATCAAGGAAATGAAATAATTAGGGCAAAAATCTGAATGCTGAGATAATCAACGAATAGGATTTTGTTTTTCTTTGCCTTGAATATTTTAGAAAATTCTGCTTTATTGATGTAGCCTTAATGTTTACAAATAAGTTAAAATAATTCATCAGTCATCACTAAAAAAACTAATTATCTCCCTTAGTGTTAATGGACTGTACCATATAGATGCTGTCTCTCAAACACCACTGTTGTGGTTTATTTTCTCCTCGGGGGAAGCTAAACTTGTTACTGCAGGTTTGTTCAATTAATCTTTTCTTGCAAGCAATAGAAAGAATGGAATTCTTTTTCATCCTATCCATTTTAGTATGTTTTAATAAGATGAAAGTGACTTCATAAATACCCCAATTTCTCTTTTTGATGATTAGTAACAGGTGGAGAGTATTAAAGAACACCTTCCTTTCTTCCTCTTTGTTCTCTTCCTGGGAAGCAAGGACCCTGGCTCTCTTGGTTCCATTTTTCTAGAAGGAATCCCTTTCCCAGTGACACGGAAGCCACTCATGGACATTTATTTTATGTAGCAATCACCGTTTTCCAAATGAGAAAGGCCTGGGAGTTCATCCAGCTGATATGAACATTTAATGGGTCTTGGTTTTAGGTCATTTTTGAAGGCCTAGGTACAAAGAAAACTACTAAAATTGAAAGTTTTTGCTGTGAGCTGAACCTTCATCAGCACTTCTACAAACGCCTGCAGAACTAGCTGCATTTAATTGAAAGACTCTTGGTTCCCAGAGGGAACAGTTCAATGAATCTTTTTCTTTTGCCACATATTTTATTAAAACAGAATCTTAAGAATTTACACATGGGGTAGGGGCCAGGGAATATTATATTGGTTTATTATAGGAAGCTATTACTCTCTTTTGTTGGAAGTTTTAAGAGCTGCATTTAGAGTGGTGTGTAAATTGTTCCATCTTACCTACATCACAGATGTTAAATGCACCACCACGGGCTAATCCATGGTGTCTATTGCATTTTCTCCAACTGTTAGCTTGGTAAACTCATCCAAGAAAGAGATGATGAGATGGAGAATTCATGATTGCTCCTAAAAACACAGCTTTCCCTCATTACCCACCCTTTACTACATTTCTAGAATTGTACCCTTGAAAGGGCATCTGTTTTCAAGTTTACTGTCTTGAGTTCATGGAAACCAGCCGCTTCTTCTTTCCTCTCTTATTTCTCATTCTTCATCCAAATGCTGGGAAATCACAAATGAGGGTCAGACTTGGGGATTTCAATCTTGAGATTTCAAAAATGGGACAGTTTTGAGCCTTGATGATGGATCATCCCCTCCTTTGTCTCCTGTTTTCTCCATACTTCAACCCTTCCTACACACTCCTTCTAGACTAATTTTAAGAATGCATAGCTAAAACCCTGACACCCGCTCAAAAACTTTTAATCTTTTCCTATCACCTACCAAATTAAGATCAGATGACTCACTTTGAAATTTCCAGGGAGAAACATTAGAGTAGGAATTTGGCAGGCTGGGGGTAGGGAGAAATGGATCATTGCAGACAAGGGAGAAGGGCAGAGCAGACCACAGGCTGACGCTCTAAAGACATCATCAACTGTCTCAATTTTTCCAACTCTGTTCTTTTGCTTAGGCTGTCCCTTTTTCTGAAATGCTCTTATCTCAGTTCCTCAGTGAAAATTCAATGTTAAACTCCATCTTGGTTTTCTTGTCTGGTTAGAACAGATACTGTATGTTTTTCTTAATGCATTTGTTTTAAAATGTTTAAAGTCTTTTTGGTCTTGCCTTATTACTCCTCTGATTATCCAAGACTGAACAACAGAAAGGGGGAGAGAGCATGGCAGAAACTGAATACGACAAAAATCATGCAGGTGTAACTTGATTTACAAAATCTAAAACCACCTAGTTGGTCTGTGTTTACTTTGCCTCATTAATTTCTATGCCATACAAAAAATGTGGGTCTATGTCCCCCACTCACACCTAGCTATTTACAACATTAATAACCGAGATCATGGCTATAGCAACCTATTCTTAAAAATCAAAGTCAGCCATCTTTTGTGGGTTGGAGTGAAAAGGAAAGACTGAAAACCGTTAATGAGGAAAATTTATGTTACTATACAGTATAGATTAAAGTTCCAAAGACTTGAGAAAAAAATCTTCTTTCCAAACTAAAACTGCAACTCAAATAATTCCAAATGTTGAAACACCCTGACATTCACAATCATGTTACACACGAATGCACTGATATGAACATTTACTTATATATTTGATTTAAGCTACGCCTATATCCACAAAAGACAGGGAACAATTTAAAATCTCAAAACACAAATAAAACTAGAGAAAGAAAATCTAAAATATCAAAATCAAATTTTTCAGGGGCGAAAAAATGCAAACAGGACTTCTGGCATTAAATTTACTCTAATTGAACATTAGATTTAGAACTTAATTTCTCTCAACCAAGGAAATAATGGAAAGGTAGTTCTCAATATCTGAATAAAGTATTCATGTTCACCTGGAGACATGACAAATGCTGATACAGTACTGAATCTTCTAGGGAATTTATCACATGGATAAAAAAATTCTGGATAATATAACCAACAATTTCTCTGAATGCAATCCTTATAAAAATTAGAGAAGGGATATTTAAAGCATTTTAACATTTCTATGGAATGCTAACATAGCCCAAACATGCTGTAACTATTTCAAGACAGAATTTAGAACACAAAGAATAACCAACACTGAGCCCTAACCCGTCCCTCTCCAACAAAATGTTTCAGGAAACATTCAACAATTTCTAGATAAAGTAAATTCATGGATGGATTCTATGACATGTGTCAGAAGTGCCAAGAACTGTTACTGTAGAGAGATACACTCAAATTTTATATATTGGATATGAAGACAGGAGAAAGGACCTTCTACTGAGAAAATTTGGAAGCTTCATGGCTTATGTTAAAACTAGCTGGGCTTCCCTGGTGGCACAGTAGTTAAGAATATGCCTGCCAATGCAGGGGACATAGGTTCAAGCCCTTGTCCGGGAAGATCCCACATGCCGCAGAGCAACTAAGCCCGTGCGCCACAACTACTGAGCCTGCTCTCTAGAGCCCTTGAGCCAAAACTACTGAGCCCGTGTGCCACAACTACTGAAGCGCGTGCGCCACAACAAGAGAAGCCACCGCAATGAGACGCCTGTGCACCACAACGAAGAGTAGTCCCACTCTCCGCAACCGGAGAAAAGCCTGCGCGCAGCAACGAACACCCAATGTGGTCAAAAATAAAATAAAATAAAATATATAAATTTATTAAAAAACTAGATGTCTGGGTTTGAAATTAGCTACTTGTTCAAGGTTATCATTTTGTATTCGAAGGTGATACCACTGATGTTAGTTTCAGCCTGCATATTATACAGAAGAAATGGATAGAATTTATTGTTTAATAAATTCCCATTTCTTTTCTATAAGCATGGATCTATCCACCAGAAAACTACTATCTGTTCAAAAGTTTCCAAATCTTAAAAAAGAATATTAACCTAAAAGTACAGTGAAAGACATAAGCCCACTTTTATCTGAAATACACTACAAAGCTATAGAAAACTGAAAAAAAATTTTCTTCCCCATGACAATCACCCTCTTAATAACTTTACTAAGAGTGAAAAATACATTTTCATCTTTTAGTGAGGCTTTGGTACTAGCCTTTCTCCTTAAGATAACATTTTATTTTCATATGCTAGTACTAGAAAGGATATTTCTAATAAAGTCTAGAGTTTTTGTCCTCATTTTATCTGGTTTTAATTTAAAAGAGTGGTTCTCAATGTTTTTGATCTCAAGCTCCCTTTACAACTTTTAAAAATTACTAAAGACTCCAAAGAATTTTTGTTTGTATGGGTTATTACTATATTTACCATATTAGATCATAAAATCTTTTTTAAAATTCTAACACAAAAATATATCAGCATATATTCCATTAGCTATTTTTGCCTCTGGGAAACCCCACTGTACCCTTGTGAGAGAATGAGAATGAAAAAAGCAAATAACACCTTAGTATAATTAGGAAAATAGGGTTTTTAAAAAATTATTTAATTTATTCATTTCTGGCTGTGCTGGGTCTTCGTGGCTGTGCTCAGACTGTCTCTAGCTGCGGCAAGCGGGGGCTACTCTCCTCTGCAGTGCACGGGCTTCTCATTGCGGTGGCTTCTCTTGTTGCGTTGCACGGGCTCTAGAGCGCAGGAACAGTAGTTGTGGCGCACGGGCTTAGTCGTGCGCCAGGGCTCAAACCTGTGTCCCCTGCATTGACAGGCAGATTCCCAACCACTGCGCCACCAGGGAAGCTCAGGAAAATAGCTTTAGGAAAAGAGTTTTGACCTCATGGATCCCCCTAGAGTGTCGGGGATGCCAGAGGATACCCATAGCACACTTTGAGAACCACCAGTGAAGAAGGACCACCAGTAGGGAAGGAAAAATCAACTACAAGCAAAGTAAACATAGGACAAAAAAATGGTCTACAATCCAGGCACGCACGCATGCCTTAAAGTCGTCTTCTGGGGAGGGTACACTAGCTTGATGCCCAGCACCAGAGAAGACACGAGAGGCCGGCTACACTGGAATGACTCACAATCATCAGTCCCCAAAATCTTTTCTATATTTTGATTCTAGACCTAGGAAAACTTCAGTCTAATCTAGCTTAGTTTGTCCTCTAAAGCTGGACCCGGAGAAACTGGTCCCAGGGCACCCAGGGACAGGCTTTTTGTGCAAGATAGTAGAGTCATTCCATCTGCAATCACTGATTTCATTATGATCCTTACATCGCAGGTCTTCTTGCAAAAACTGTGCAACAATCGATGGGGCTGATGAAAGGAATATTACTAATTCTATTTATTTTAATTTCACCTTCCAAAAATTTTATTTTCTGTATGCTTTAGTTCAGAAGTACCTGTATTTCATTTATAAAGGAATGTATACTATGTGTGTGTGTGTATGGCAGTATGCTAAAAACTGTTAAGATATGCACTCAAAATGATTTGGAGACTGATATTCTATTAAAATGTTTTAGCCAAATTATTTTATTTTATTTATTTTTTTTTTTTTTGCGGTACGCGGGCCTCTCACTGTTGTGACCTCTCCCGCTGTGGAGCACAGGGTCCGGACGTGCAGGCTCAGCTGCCATGGCTCACGGGCCCAGCCGCTCCGCGGCATGTGGGATCTTCCCAGACCGGGGCACAAACCCGTGTCCCCTGCATCGGCAGGCGGACTCTCAACCACTGCGCCACCAGAGAAACCCTAGCCAAATAAAATTTTGAAAAATTTTAAATATGAAATGTTGGCAAGGATCTGGAATACACCTTCTTATTGTTGGTGGGAGTATAAACCGACTCAACCAGTTTAGAGAATTATATGGCACTATCTGTAAAAGTTAAATATATGCCTCCTCTATGGCTCAGAAATTTTATCCCAAGGAATACACTCATGAGAAATGAAGGCATTTACTCACCAAAAGACACTTTTGGTGTCTTTGGTCAAGAAAGCTTTCGGAAAAAAAAAAGAAAGCTTCCAGTAGCTTTATTTACAGAAGTTCAAAACTGGAAAGAACTCAAATGACCATTGTCATTAAAATGGACAAATTGTGGCATATTTATACAGAGCAATAAAAATAGAATGAACTATTGATACACACAACAGAAGAGATGGCTCTCTCAGACATAATGTTAAGCAAAAAAAGCCAGCCACAGAAGAGTACGTACTATATGATTCCAATAACTTAAGTTGAAAGACAGGCAAAACTAATCAATGATGGTCGAGCTCAGAATGGTCATCTTTGACAGAGGAGATTAACTGGGAAGTGGCACAGAAGAGCCTTCCAAGGACCTGAAGGGCCTCCCTAGTGGCGCAGTGGTTGAGAGTCCGCCTGCCGATGCAGGGGACACGGGTTTGTGCCCCGGGCCGGGAGGATCCCACATGCCGCGGAGCAGCTGGGCCCGTGAGCCATGGCCGCTGAACCTGCGCGTCCGGAGCCTGTGCTCCGCAACGGGAGAGGCCACAACAGTGAGAGGCCCACATACCAAGGACCTGAAAACATACTGTAACTTGATCTTGGTTACATGGGCATATAAATAGATAAGCATGCATTGATTTATACTCTTAAGATTTGTGCACATTATAGGACATATGGTATACTGCAATAAAAAATGCTTTTTAAATGTTATACCCAAATTAGGAAGTGTCTAACTTAATTTTTTCTCCCATCAAAATAGAGGATCTGTGAAAACCTTCTTTACGCATCTGAAAACCCAACATGAAAAGAACGTTTAAGACCAACCCACAAGCTTTCCTTTTTAAAGCTGCATATCAGTCTCACTTCTCTCCAGGATTTTTTCCTGACACTAACCATTCTCCACTGTCCTAGGGCAGTATGATTAGCACGTGCTCGGAACTCACGGCAAGCGCACATAAGTAGGTTGAAGATGTGTTACCTCCATTCTAAGTCTCTTTCTTATTACATCTACCCTATCCCCTGGTCTCGCAAAACCAGGAGTCCTTTTTTTTTCTCTCTCTTAAGTTTATTTATTTATTTGTTTTTATTTTTGGCTGCATTGGGTCTTCATTGCTGCACGTGGGCTTCCTCCAGTTGTGGCGAGAGGGGGCGACTCTTCGTTGCCATGCGCGGGCTTCTCATTGCAGTGGCTTCTCCTGTTGCAGAGCACTGGCTCTAGGCACTCAGGCTTCAGTAGTTGTGGCACGCGGGCTCTAGAGCGCAGGCTCAGTAGTTGTGGCGCATGGGCTTAGTTACTCCGTGGCATGTGGGATCTTCCTTGACCAGGGCTCAAACCTGTGTCCCCTGCATTGGCAGGCGGATTCTTAACCACTGCACCACCAGGGAAGCCCAGAACTAAGAGTCCTTTAATCTCAAGTAGAGAAGTCAATGGTTGACAGCATATGACGGCAAAGAAGAGTATGGAAAGATTTAATATTAAATAACATGGAAAGATGTAATGTTACATTAACAACAACATTAAAAACTGTACACATCATGAGCACAGTTAGGTAAAACGTTCACATGAGTAGAAAATTATAACTAAAATCCTCAAATGCTGACAGCAGGTATCTTTTTGGAAAGTAACAATTTTCTCTCTCATTTTTTAGAATTTTTATAAAATATGCTTTATTGGGCTTCCCTGGTGGCGCAGTGGTTGAGAGTCCGCCTGCCGATGCAGGGGACACGGGTTCGTGCCCCGGTCCAGGAAGATCCCACATGCCGCGGAGCGGCTGGGCCCGTGAGCCATGGCCGCTGAGCCTGCGCGTCCGGAGCCTGTGCTCCGCAACGGGAGAGGCCACGATAGTGAGAGGCCCGCGTACCCCAAAAAAAAAAAAAAAAAAAAAAAATGCTTTATCTTATTAATGTATAACAGTTAAAATGAAATAATTTAGAAAAGCTATATTTTTAAAAGGTATTTGAAATCCATATAAAGCTATCTCCTATGCCTCAATTTTCATCATTATGATGCCTTTAATTCTCAGTACTTATGAATTTAATTCTCAACTTCAGCTCTCCCCAAGTTATGGCTTTTTACTGGTGTATCAAAATCTTTAGCTAAAATGATATTCCAATGTGGTTCATTCACTGATTCTATCCTAAGCACAGACCTTCAGCTTCACATGAACTCCAGATCTGTCCCTGTGTGCTGGGATTACTGACTTATTTCCCTGGTTTGCATGCGGCTCCTTCATCAACATCCCATTTCAACCTCAGGCCCACTTACTCCCCTAGACCATACTGTTTTTTCTGTCATCCCAAAACACTACCTGTTTACTACATTGCACTCAACTTCAACTAATTCCGGAGAGACCAAATTAATGGGTGTTGATGGCAGCAACAGACGAGCCAGGGACAGGGATATAGGCAGGACAGGGATATAGGCAGGTTGGTGAAACAAGATACCAAGGTATACATGGACATGATGGAGCTTGACGACAAAGCTAGTACTGAAGGGACTTATGGATGCTGGGATTTCCACAGAGTAAACACCTAGAGCTTGAATAAGTGAGATCAAACATGTGGCTCAGACAAAAAGATCAGAAAAATAATGTCAGCCACAGAGTCCTGAAGTACTCCAGGTCTAACTCTATAGTATATTTGTTAATTCTAAAATCTGCTTTGAATAATTCTGTCTAAATTTGAGCCTAAGAACCTTAAGTATGAATAAAGTCTGCCACTTTTCAGAAAAGGAAGAGTAAGATGCACTAGTACTTAAGTCCACTACATTCGGAATGGGCTAGGGTCTTTCCAAAGAGTCCTTATATGTCCAAAGGAGGAAATTAAGTTTTCATCTTAGGTTAGGGCATTAATCTAAAAATAAAAAGACATTTTCACTTTATTTCTTTATTGACAAGTTATAAAATTTTCTGAAAGGAATCCTCTGTTTACCTGGAAGAGAGAAAAGTATGCAAAAATATAATCAGGTTTTTGTTACGTTTATATCAAAAAAAAAACCTATTTAAAGAAGTTAATCATGTACTTTGAGATGCCAGAGCAATTTAACAAGAGCTATGAGGAATAATTATTAGTGGGAGGAGCTTCAAGATGGCGGAAGAGTAAGACGCAGAGATCACCTTCCTCTCCACAAATACATCAGAAATACATCTACATGTGGAACAACTCCTACAGAACACCTACTGAATGCTGGCAGAAGACCTCAGACCTCCCAAAAGGCAAGAAAACTCCCCACGTACCTGGGTAGGGCAAAAGAAAAAAGAAAAAACAGAGACGAAAGAATAGGGAAAGGACCTACACCAGTGGGAGGGAGCTGTGAAGGAGGAAAGGTTTCCACACACTAGGAACCCCTTCGCAGGCAGAAACTGCAGGTGGCAGAGCGGGGGAGCTTCGGAGCCATGGAGGACAGCGCAGCCACAGCGGTGCAGAGGGCAAAGCAGACAGACTCCCGCACAGAGGATCAGTGCCGACCGGCACTCACTAGCCCGAGAGGCTCGGCTGCTCACCTGCCGGGGTGGGCAGGGGCTGCGAGCTAAGGCTCCAGCTTCAGGCGGATCCCAGGGAGAGGACTGGGGTTGGCTGTGTGAAACAGCCTAAAGGGGGCTAGTGCACCACGGAGAGCCGGGAGGGAGTCTGGGAAAAAGTCTGGAGCTGACGAAGAGGCAAGAGACTTTTTCTTGCCTCTTTGTTTCCTGGTGCGCGAGGAGAGGGGATTAAAAACACCGCTTAAAGGAGCTCCAGAGATGGGCGCGAGCCACGGCTATCAGCACGGACCCCAGAGACGGGCATGAGATGCTAAGGCTGCTGCCACAGTCACCAAGAAGCCTGTGTGCGAGCTATCCACACAGGTCAGTATCCACACCTCCCCTCCCAGGAGCCTGTGCAGCCCACCACTGCCAGGGTCCCGGGATTCGGGGACAACCTCCCCGGGAGAACGCACGGCGCGCCTCAGGCTGGTGCGACATCATGCTGGCCTCTGCCACTGCAGGCTCACCCCACATCCATACCCCTCCCCCCCCCGGCCTCAGTGAGCCAGAGCCCCCAAATCAGCTGCTCCTCTAACCCCTGTCCCATCCTGATTGCCACAGCAATCACAGAAGAAGAAGAAATAAAAGGAATCCAAATTGGAAAAGAAGAAGTAAAGCTGTCACTGTTTTCAGATGACATGATATTATACATAGAGAATCCTAAAGATGCTACCAGAAAACTACTAGAGCTAATCAATGAATTTGGTAAAGTTGCAGGATACAAAATTAATGCACAGAAATCTCTTGCATTCTTATACACTAATGATGAAAAATCTGAAAGTGAAATTAAGAAAACACTCCCATTTACCACTGCAACAAAAAGAATAAAATATCTAGGAATAAACCTACCGAAGGAGACCAAAGACCTGTATGCAGAAAATTGTAAGACACTGATGAAAGAAATTAAAGATGATACAAATAGATGGAGAGATATACCAGGTTCTTGGATTGGAAGAATCAACATTGTGAAAATGACTCTACTACCTAAAGCAATCCACAGATTCAATGCAATCCCTATCAAACTACCAATGGCATTTTTCACAGAACAAGAACAAAAAATTTCACAATTTATATGGAAACACAAAAGACCCCGACTAGCCAAAGCAATCTTGAGAATGAAAAACGGAGCTGGAGGAATCAGGCTCCCTGACTTCAGACTATACTACAAAGCTACAGTAATCAAGACAGTATGGTACTGGCACAAAAACAGAATGATAGATCAATGGAACAGGATAGAAAGCCCAGAGATAAACCCACACACATATGGTCACCTTATCTTTGATAAAGGAGGTAGGAATGTACAGTGGAGAAAAGACAGCCTCTTCAATAAGTGGTGCTGGGAAAACTGGACAGCTACATGTAAAAGAATGAAATTAGAACAGTCCCTAACACCAAACACAAAAATAAACTCAAGGGCTTCTCTGGTGGTGCAGTGGTTCAGAGTCCGCCTGCCAATGCAGGGGACACGGGTTTGTGCCCCGGTCCGGGAAGATCCCTCATGCCACGGAGCAGCTGGGCCCATGAGCCATGGCCGCTGAGCCTGTGCGTCCTGAGCCTGTGCTCCGCAACGGGAGAGGCCACAGCAGTGAGAGGCCTGCGTACTACAAACAAACAAACAAACAAACAAACAAAAAAAACTCAAAATGGATTAAAGACCTAAATGTAAGGCCAGACACCATCAAACTCTTAGAGGAAAACATAGGCAGAACAGTCTATTACATAAATCACAGCAAGATCCTTTTTAACCCACCTCCTACAGAAATGGAAATAAAAACAAACAAATGGGACCTAATGAAACTTAAAAACTTTTGCACAGCAAAGGAAACCATAAGCAAGACGAAAAGACAGCCCTCAGAATGGGAGAAAATATTTGCAAATGAAGCAACTGACAAAGGATTAATCTCCAAAACATACAAGCAACTCATGCAGCTCAATATCAAACAAACAACCCAATCCAAAAATGGGCACAAGATCTAAACAGACATTTCTACAAAGATATACAGATTGCCAATAAACACATGAAAGAATGCTCAACATCATTAATCAGAGAAATGCAAATCAAAACTACAATGAGATGATCATCTCACACTGGTCAGAACGGCCATCATCAAAAAATCTACAAACAATAAATGCTGGAGAGGGTGTGGAGAAAAGGGAACCCTCTTGCACTGTTGGTGGGAATGTAAATTGATACAGCCAGTATGAAGAACAGTATGGAGGTTCCTTAAAAAACTACAAATGGAACTACCGTATGATCCTGCAATCCCACTACTGTGCATATACCCTGAGAAAACCATAATTCAAAGAAGAGTCATGTACCACAATGTTCACTGCAGCCCTATTTACAATAGCCAGGACATGGAAGCCACCTAAGTGTCCATCAGCAGATGAATGGATAAAGAAGATGTGGCACATATATATAATGGAATATTACTCAGCCATAAAAAGGAATGAAACTGAGTTATTTGTAGTGAGGTGGATGGACCCAGAGACTGCCATACAGAGTGAAGTAAGTCAGAAAGAGAAAAACAAATACCATATGCTAACACATATATGGAATCTAAAAAAAGAAAAAAAAACAAAATGGTCAGAATAACCTAGGGGCAAGACAGGAATAAAGATGCAGGCCTACTAGAGAATGGACTTGAGGATATGGGGAGGGGGAAGGGTAAGCTGGGACAAAGTGAGAGAGTGGCATGGACACATATACACTACCAAACATAAAATAGATAGTTAGTGGGAAGCAGCCACATAGCACAGGGAGATCAGCTTCGTGCTTTGTGACCAACTAGAGGGGTGGGATAGGGAGGGTGGGAGGGAGAGAGATGCAAGACAGAAGAGATATGGGGACATATGTATAACTGATTCACTTTGTTATAAAGCAGAAACTAACACACCACTGTAAAGCAATTATACTCTAATAAAGATGTTTAAAAAAAGAATAATTATTAGTGATAGAAAAATTCTCTTTTCTAAAAACTTGATTTTTTTTTTTCACTCTTGTCTTATTAGAGAGCTTCAAATTGACGTAAAAATAGTTTAGTGCTAGAGAGTCTAATTAACTAGCCATTAGAATTCTGAGAATCAGAGCTTAAGTCATCAAGAGTGAAGACTGAGGGCTTCCCTGGTGGTGCAGTGGTTCAGCGTCCGCCTGCTGATGCAGGGGACACGGGTTCGTGCCCCGGTCCGGGAAGATCCCACATGCCGCGGAGCGGCTGGGCCTGTGAGCCATGGCCGCTGAGCCTGCGCTCTGCAACGGGAGAGGCCACAACAGTGAGAGGCGAGCGTACCGCAAAAAAAAAAAAAAAAAAAAAAAAAGGAGTGAAAACGGAGTGAACTGTCTTTAGGGAGACAATACATCCTTAAACTAGGCTAAATGAATGAAAATTGTTTTCCTAGAGTAGACTTCAATTTCATAGATTCATCTTATTTCTTATTCAATCCAAAAGGTCACTTTTAGGTGTTTATATAGGTAACAAAACCTCATTTGGGCTAATTCTATACATCCAATATAGAATTCTTCATTTTGCCAGGGGGTCCTATCATTACTACTAAATACTTAGCACACTCTTCACCGTTTGTATTAAGTGTCTAAAGGTACTTAAAGTATGAATTTAATATTTTTAACATAGCAGAATATATTGGTTTTAATCCACCCTTTTGATCACATGTTGTTTGTGCCAAAACTTTACCCGTAAGAAGCTACTGACTACTTCTACATCTGAATGCATTTATTTATTGAGGGCAAAAGAGGAGGAGGAGGAGGAGGAGAGGAAGAATAGGAGGAAGGTGGGAAGCAAAGAAGGGAAGAGGAAGAAAAGGAGGAAGGAAGGGAAGGAGGAAGGAAGGTTGGCTTAACGCCATTTAGAATAATATTCACTAACTTTACTAAAAGACCAGTCAATAACTTCTTGCTGGTCAGGGTTTAGCTACTTTGCAGACTTATCTTTTGGATAGTCTTATAGTATCTTTTCATATTTTTATCCAGGCGATATTGGAACATAGATGAACAATAACAACAAAACTCTCTCATTCCCTGTAACTCCCCTGTCTCTAACACCAGGACATAATTTCAGCAAACAATGCTACTTCTAAGTATACAGAGTTCAGAGTGCATATGAGCAAAAGAGAGATGAAATTTGTAACAATTCAGAATTCTCTGCAACTAAAGTCCTTGAATTTTAATATGTTCCTTGTATTGCCTTAAATCTTGGCCTTGTCTGTGTTAAATTTACTCATGGATTTAATTTCTTTCAAAAAATAAAACAAACAAATCCATCCTCTGAGGCAACTCTATCTCTGCACAACAGATCAGAGGACTTAAGGAGTTTTTTCCAAACATGGAATGCAATGTTTACCCATTGGACCCCATCCAGTCAACTGAGAAAACAATTTCTTCAAAAGTACTGAATAATTTTAAACCCTATGTATTTATAGAATAACTGAAGTTACACTGCTTAACTGGAATCCTAGGCTTTGACATAAATATTCTATCATTTGTTGTATACATACAAATTTTAAAATACTATGCTTATCACTAGATTTCAAAGAAAAAATATCCTCTCCCTTCTGTTTTTAAATAACTCTTCAAAACCTCACGATTGGGGCTTCCCTGGTGGTGCAGTGGTTGAGAATCTGCCTGCTAAAGCAGGGGACACGGGTTCGAGCCCTGGTCTGGGAAGATCCCACATGCCGCAGAGCAACTAGGCCTGTGAGCCACAACTACTGAGCCTGCGTGTCTGGAGCCTGTGCTCCACAACAAGAGGGGCCGCGATAGTGAGAGGCCCGCGCACCGGGACGAAGAGTGGCCCCCACTTGCCACAACTAGAGAAAGCCCTCGCACAGAAATGAAGACCCAACACAGCCCTAAATAAATTAAGAAAAAAAAAAAGTAAATCCTATTTAAAAAAACTTCACGATTCCTTTCATATACGGATAGATGATTACACACAAATTAACGTTAGGAATTTTTTTCAATGGTTGAAATGCATCAAGAAATGAATTTCCAAATAAATTTTGTCATTATTTATCCTTGTGACTTTTTTTTTTAATATGTTCACCAATTGGCACTTTTCTTCTATATATAAAAAAATAATAAATACTCATCTATTGATCTCCTGACATTATCCATTTTCAGGAAGTTGGCCTGATGTGATCAAGAGAACAAGGACTTTGGGACCGAGTCTGGTTTTGAATCCAGCTGTGTGATGCTGGGAAAGCTTGTCATTTTCATAACTCCAGTTGCCTCCTCAATAAAGTGGGAATAACGCCAACTCCCTCAAAGAATCCCGTCAAAGGTAAGTAAGGTAATGTGTATAAAGTAGCAGGTGCGGGCTGTTTTGTTCTTGTTTCCTCCCTTGTCTCCTTCACTGCTCTGAAAACTGTCACTGTGGGGGAGTGATCAGAACCCAGCCCGCCTTTCTGTTACCAGACATCATGCCAGCTGCTGCCTCTCATGGCTTCCCATTCCAGTGCACTTTCCCTACACCCGAGGCAAAGCAGAAAAGCAGGACTGTCTGATTTGGAGATACCCTTTCTGCTTAACAGCCAGATTCTAAGCTTAAGAGGTCACCTTGGTAAAGTCATATTGGTAAATAAATTATGACTAACTTTATTCCAAACCAAAGACACACACACACACACACACACACACACACACACCCTAGAAACTATGAGTCATATTTCTCCTTATTCAGGCTTTTTCTAAACAAACTGATGTACTCTCCTCTTCCCAGGACAGATAAAACGTACAATCTGAGACACATACTTTGTCTAAATCACCCGGATGTTTACTTTGTCCCTCAACAGAGTTTCCTCATCCACACTCCAGATTCTCAGATGTCTCTCCAGCTGTGGGGAAGTAGATTTCTACATCTAGTGGAGAAATCTAGGTTGCCGGGATCCAAGGAGCTCCCCGTTCTTAGTTTCCCTAAAAGCTCATGGATTCCTTCTGAACTTGTTCATTACAGAACAATTCTCCTGATGGAAAACAACTCCGTCCCAGATGCACCAATCATTGGCATACAAAACATTTTAAAAAGATAGGACAGTAAGTAGGCTCAGTATGAAATATACAGAAATGAAATAAGCCTCTAATATAGTATTGTAAATCAACTATACTTCAATAAAAAATAAAGAAGCCTCACTACAGAAATGATTTATAAGGATCAAAACTACAGCAATAAAATGAAGGAATATTAAACTGCTTTATCACACGGCTTTAATTTTTTAAACCCCAGTGTTGAGAAACTATCCTAGGAACATGATGGAGGAAAGTCAGCCTACAATCCCCAAAGGGACACATCCTTTCAAGCTTAGCCTCAGACGAGCAGCATAATGAATCAACGTACTAAGTCCCTTAGTTGGGGCCTTGTCTTCCTCAGAGCCAAACAGTACTTGTCTGTATAAGACTCATTACTTGACTTAAATGGACAATTTTAGCCACAAATACCATAAATCAGATGTCTTATTAATCACTTGCAAGAATTAGAAGGAATTCACACATGTGGAGGTGAGTATGCCTATATGTAAACATTGTAGATGAATAATTTTAATCACTATATCATATGCAAATATCAGATTACATTTTCTTTTTAAAAAGGATCAATATGGAGACACTTGTGCAAATGCTAGATGACAACATGAAATTAATGGCCACTTTTACATTTATCTGCTCCTGTGTCACCTTTAATGAGAATGGATCTGCTACCATGAAATGGGCTGTAAGCAGGCCAACCTGAAAATGGTGTGAGGAAGTACCTCTTTATTCGTCACATTATTTGCCGTCAAATTAAAACTATGCCAGCTTTGCAGAGCTTAATTCTAATGCGGGTTTCACAATCTTCTAGAAAAGCTCTATTAAAGCTCAAAGCTTAAGAGCTTAAAAGGTCTGTCACTTATCCCTTGAAAAATTTTTTAAAAGGTCCAAAATCCCTAAAACTATTTTCATATGCACCTTCTTTTGCCATCTCTCCCTGTAAAATCTAGGGAAAGTGGGATCGTGATTTTGCTTTTCCACAAATGTGATCTCAACAAGTTGATTAGACTATATTGTTGTCCCTTACGTAATTTGTGCCCAAAAAGTAGCATCATGATTTCTTCAGACTAAAGTGTACCAAAGATACTCCATCAATCAACGTCCAAATAGTGCAATTCCTTAAAGAAGTTCACAGAACTCAGCTTAACTAAGCAAGGACAGGTCCTGCCTAAAGACTACCACCTGTGCTTGAAGAGCTCCAGGCAGGAGGGTAGAAAGGAGCTTCAAGCCACAGACGCTTTCCTCTGATGCCAAAAGACAGTGACCCTTAGTTCTTGGTTATTTAATATCCATTTTAGTAATAATGGTGCCTTCTGACATACAGGTGGTGGATTTCCAAACATCTCTGAGCCTAAGCAATTCTAAGACATCATCACTTTTATTCATCATCACTTAAAGTGACAGCTCTTATGCTATTACAGAGTATTTATTTCTAAGAACATATCCTCAGGGGTGGGAGGAAGGAGAAAATTACTGAGGTTTGGGGAAAGGGCAATATTAGAGAAAAAATTACAGTAAATGGGAAGAAACCCAGATACACCAAGGACAAAGTCAGTGGAACTTTATTTAACTCTTAGGCCTCAGTTTTCTCATCTGTAAAATGTAAATGTTAGTACTTACTTTAAAGATTTTTCTTGAGGATTAAATAAGTTAATACATCTAAAGTGTTTTGAACATTGCTTAGCACACACTCAGTAACTGCTCATATTATCATATTTTGTTTATTCATGATTATAATCCTTCATTGTGGGAGGGTACCCTATTTTTGGTTGTAGAAACTGAGAGTCTGAGCATCACCTGAGAACTTGTTAAAAAAAGTAAATTTGCAGACCCCACCCCACATCTGTCATTCAAAACTGACATTACAAGGGCAGCTGGAAGCAGTTACTTTCTCTTCCTATGGACAATACAGCAATCTTAGCAGGAGTATTAAAACATATCCTAGAGGAATTGTGAAACACTGGAACACGTGTTTAGTCAAGATCGTGTTGAGTTACACGCTGGAGGTTTTGAACAAAAGACAGTTGAATTTCAGCTTTACCTGAGGGCAAAGAGCTGGATCAGTATATAGTCGACCCTGGAACAGCAGGGATTTGATCTGCGTGGGTCCATTTTCATGAAAATGTTTTCCATAGTAAACACTAGAGTGCCTCAGGATCCACGGTTGGTTGAATCTGAGGATGTGGAATGGCAGTGTTGGATGGAGGAACCATGGATACAGAGGGCTGACTATAAGTTATACTCAGGTTTTTGAGTGCATGGGGGTTGGTGCCCCTAACCTCCACATTGTTCAAGGGTTATCTGTACTACCAATTGTCCATGTGACTTTGGGCCCCTCCCACAACCAGTCTAGGCCTTGGCTCTCTCAGTAGTGAAATGAGCAACCTCTCATATCCTTACAAGTTTGTATTCTACTCAAAGAACTCTAAATCTCTCCCTATGTTTTTATAAATATGATATACAATAAAAATCTGAGAAACAAGGTGACCTGTTGGATTGAGTTATAAGAAAATGAAATTTGGGGGGTTTTAAACTGGATCAGAGAAGGAAAAACTTGCAAGGCATTTAAAAATTTCATTACCCCAGGCCGAAAGTAAAAATATAGAGTACAGAAAAAAGCCTATATAATATCAAACTAATAATACAAGTATGTTACCTTCGTGGAGAGGCAAAAAGAAAATACCACTAACCCACCCTCACGTTAAGTTTACTGTAGTGAGGAGCTTCATTAGAAGCTGTGAATGAACTGTGAACTTGAGTCCGGGTATGGTAGAATACTCAGACTGGGAATTCAGAAGCCTGAGTTCTAAGCTCTGTTTCTAACTGAATGTGAACTTATTTTGGCCTCTGAGACTCAATTGCTTCACCTATAAAATGCGCACAGAGATGAAACTATATCTTGTCTTAGAGTTTTCTAAAATTAAAATTTAATCATTATTGATGTATCAGACCAGACATGAAGATGCATCATTATGTAGGTTAGGCCACTGCTAGTTACAGGTGTGGTCAAAACTGCCAGATGAGGGCTTCCCTGGTGGCGCAGTGGTTGAGAGTCCTCCTGCCGGTGCAGGGGACACGGGTTCGTGCCCCGGTCCGGGAGGATCCCACGTGCCGCGGAGCGGCTGGGCCCGTGCGCCATGGCCTCTGAGCCTGCGCGTCCGGAGCCTGTGCTCCGCAACGGGAGAGGCCACAACAGTGAGAGGCCCGCGTACCGCAAAAAAAAAAAAAAAAAACTGCCAGATGAGAGAAATGTAAAGCAATTAAAGAGATATTTCAGGAAGGTTGGTCTGGGATATAGACTGAAGTCATAGAGTCAACCCCAAATGAAATTATCCACATAGTGAAGGTCATTCTGATATCCAAAGGATAGCACGAAGTTTCTAGAACAAAGTCATATTGCTTTTTTTTAAAGGAATCACTTACTTTTCTAATATGCATATGTAAGTAACATTTAATTACATGTTAGATGTATATACAAGTATTATTGTTTTAGAGAATAAGGGGAAATAACAAACTAGATTTGGGCTTACTCCCTAGGAATGGACATACGGAATAAGGAACCTTTACACAGCATCAAAATGTATACCAGGGCTCTCAACAAGAAAACTGGGGCAGAAGGATTAATCAACAGAGTAGTTCTATGATTTGCCAAAGGCCCACTCCTCATCTGGACACCTTGTATGTGGATGCTGCTACGGCCCTCATAGGGAGCCATTAGCTTTGGGCTTTGTTATAAATTTGCTTCTAGGGATCTGATCAGAGATCCCTGGAGAAGATCCACTCTTCTGCCCAAAGAGGGCCAAACCACATGACCGGTAGTTTTAAAACTGAAAACTGGGCTTCCCTGGTGGCACAGTGGTTGAGAGTCTGCCTGCGATGCAGGGGACACGGGTTCGTGCCCCAGTCCGGGAAGATCTCACATGCCGCGGAGCGGCTGGGCCCGTGAGCCATAGCCGCTGAGCCTGCGCGTCCGGAGCCTGTGGTCCGCAAAAGGAGAGGCCACAACAGTGAGAGGCCTGCGTACCGCAAAAAAAAAAAAAAAAAAAAAAAAAAAAAAAAACCCAAACTGAAAACTACCTTAATGGTTGGAGAGTCAGCTGAGAATCAAATAGGTAAAAAACTTCAAAATCCCTAAACTTTAAAATGCTATTTATGGAAAATACAACATGAAACTTGGTGGCTAATACTATTAATCTCTCTTTCAACCTAAGGAAGGTAAATCAGAAATCTGTAATTGTTTGAGATCAGATTCTTTTTTCTGCCATAATGGCACACCATTTCCAGGGTGCTACACCATAGATCACCCTAGAAAATGCATCCATTCAAAGGGAGAGGAGTCTCTTAGGAGGATCTCCATTGGGAGGGAACACAGCATACAAGGAAATGAAGGCTCACCACGGGACTAGAGCAAAGAGGGAACAAGAAGACAAGGAAGAAGAAGATGGAGAGTGAGATGAACCTAGGGAGGTCAGCAGTAGCCAGAGGAAGCAGGGCTTTGACGGCAGTGCCAAAGACATACTTTATCTTAGGAGTGAGTAGTAGTCATGGAAAGGTTTTATGCAGAATGATGATACGTGTATATCTGCCTTACCAAAAGATTCCTAGTGGATCAAGAAAAGGTTTTTCTGTGGGTCGACAGGCTTGACTGAGTAGCTTAAATTCCAAACAGTCCCTGCTGTGTCTCTGATTTGTCAGGGAGGCATTAAGATAAATAGAGGTTCGGCATCATCATAGTTTGGGGCCAACAGAAAACCCAGTTCCTTCAAGCGTATCCCAGTGGTCACACAGCTGCCTTCTAATGCTCCTCCGGGTACAGATGTCTGTGCCAAAAGTAGCACAGAGAATACGCTCAGAAAAAAGCAACACAAATTAACTCTGGCAGTTAACTCTAGCAGTTATTTTTCAGGATCCATCTGCAAAACAACAGCATTTTTCAGTAGCCAAAGGAGATAGAAAATGCATCTCACAAAATCGCTACTGGACCTATAGCAATCGTACCTTGCTCAGCAGCACTGCCCCTTGAATATATATATATATTTTTTTTTGCTATGCTTGCATAAGGAACATCTGTGTTTACATCAGGGAATGTGAAATTTAAGCACAAAAGAGAAACAACTAAATAGGATTAAAGACCAGAATCACGGTCTGATGTGGTGTTTAATAGCAAAGAGGAGGCCAGACCACATGACTGGTGGTTACAAAATGAGTAAACACACCGGAATGAAAAAAACCGACTTTGATAAGAAAAATCTTTACATTTTGTCTGTGCGTTTACATGTCTGATGTGTCCCCTCCTTTTCTCACCCTCCAAATTTACTGCTTGTTTAGAAAAGTGAAGTGTGGTATGGGGAGATGAGCAGTGATACAGAATCACTCCTCTTTTAGCCTGTCCCTGCCCTTGAAAGTCCTCCATTAGGAAGGCATTCCAATGTACCATAGAGACCCTCACTGCGAAGAATTCTGATGATTTCTAATACCATCTGCTAGAGTTTTAATTTTTCTGATTGTGTCACACTGCTTAAATCCTTAACTATAAAGTATATGTAGCTATAGTAGAAAAATCCAGATGAAAGTTTTTAGCAAGCATATTAGAGAAAGACACCCCGCCACGCGCATACACACGAGCGCACGTGGACACACACACAGGCTGCTACAGAGGATTTAAGTATTAAGTCTGTTTTTATGATAAAGTCTTTCTAAACATGAAACCATAAAGTAAAAAAGTTGGCTGACTTAACTATGTAAACTTTTAAAGCTTTTACATAATGTAAGAGTGGTAAGCAGAATTTTAAAATCAACAATAAACAGGGAAATAAAAAATTCTGAAGTTATGGTAGAAAAGTTTAATTAATTTTGGTCATCTTAGTTTTTGACAAGATCTACATTTCCTTGGGCAAGATTATGTCATCCCAACAGCCTTGCAAAATAAATGGCAGCAAGTATTAACCCGGGAAGGTGAAGGAGGAATGATTACTCACTCTTAGTTTCACAAGTATAATAGCACAGGGCCCAAGATTAGAAGATCCTTATATCTGGTTTCATGCTATGCCACCAGTGTCTTGAAATTTTTCACAATTTTTGCAAAAGGAGTCCTGAATTTTATTTTCCAGTGGGCCCTTCAAATTACGTACTCATCCCACACTTACTGTCCTATAAATTGCCTGTCTACAAAGTGGTAAGCTGTGTGCCAGAGAAGAATACCAAGATGCTTAAGAAATAGCTCTAGTCGAGAAAAGTGTGTAGTTTAAAAGTAGAGATCAGTTTAGCAGTGAGATTATAATAAAGTAGAAAATAACACACATGGTAGAAATGAAGTTCCAGAGAAGAGATTGCTTCCCAGTAGAACCATCAGTATCTGTGGAAAGGGCAGCTTTTAGTTGAATATAAAAAGGAGAGAGAGACTTAAACATTGACAATGGGGGAAAAGGCAACAGAGGCAGTGTGCTATATAAAAGCACAAGGTCTGCTTGGGCACATGGAATCATTTGGTTTGCCTGGGGCAAGAAGAAACCTGGCTGAAAAAGCAGGCTGCCATTGGCTGTGGGAGGACCTTGAATACCCAGCTAATGATGCTGTAACTAATTCAACAGGAACTATGAGCATTGTAGAAAGAGAACCAGTTGGTCACAGTAATAATTTAGGAAGATTAAAGCTGGCCCCAGGCAACAGTGGTCATTTGTCACCTTTCTGGACTCCCAGCCCACTACTACATACACAAATGATGTGGACTTAATGTTTTACAGAGTGGCCAGATGAAGAGTGACATCAAAGTCAGTGCCTGTCTCTTTTAGTAAATCAGTTAAACTCCACTTGCTCTAAGCTGACCAACAAGAAATGTTTACGCAATCTAAGAGAACCAACTTTTATTAAGGTTTGAATTGTCAAAATAGATGACAAAAATAAAAGTATATCCAGGATCAATTACACACACACACAGACATCTACAATTTCCTGAAATTGTGCCTCTAAAAAAGAGTTTTTGTTGGAGCCATGAAAGACAGCATTGGCACTCATTCCATTTCCTTATGAAAACTAACTTATGGAAACTGAAACCAGCATCATAAATACCCAGCTCTTAGGTATGTGAGACTAATAGTTAACTCTGTCCCACAGACAAGCATTTCACTGATTACCAATTGGGATCTTTCTCTGTCAGGGCTGCATCACAAGAAATCAATAACTTGTACTTTAATAAAGGCTTAAAAATGAACATTCACTCTTATCTCTTTCTGTCTCCATTCACATACACACATCTATGTATCAGCACACATATCAACATATATATACATATATAACATACACAGATGGCACCTGAATACTTTAATTTCCTCACAAACTATACTAATCTTCAAACTGAAGAAATTCACATTTCCACTTCTGTTTCATTCAATCACCTTTAGTAAAAAAACCAACACCTTGCCAATAGAGTAATTTTTTTAAATAGGTCTCACCTGATGTCATATTTGAATTTTATTGTCCTTTTACCAGGAATAAAGAAAAAATTATGTGGAAATAAAAAATGTAATCAGAAACAATGAGTTAACCAAAAGAAATACCCAAGTAAGGAACAGTAAAATTGCCTTTAAGAAAATTCAATAGATATCCATTAAGATTTTTCTATCACTGACACAAAATATGATTTTTTGACTCCATTTAAACCATTTCTTCACCAAAAATAATTAAATAAAAAGGCCAGTTTAACATTCTAGCTCTCAAAAATGAAATCTTAATGGGTGTTGCACTCCCATTTAGCTCACATACTCTGTACATCACTCTTTAGTGATGGTTCTGTTTCAAAAGAAAAATTATACAAAATAACTTTTTCAAAAAAAGTCAAAGTTGTCAATATTCTTTTTAATGATAATATATACTCTTTAAAATAAAATAAGCATAGAGACAAATGAATTTCAGTGACTATCAGTATATTCCTAAGAAACGAAAGCTGGTGTTTTATTCCAATTCCTATGGTATACTGAGTTATTATGATAATATATAATATCAGGAAAAGAAAAGCTTTTGATACCTCAGAACTGCAACATAAAATGAATTTAACTTGGGAAATTAAATTCAGGATTAAAGGATAATAAACTTCTTCTTGGAACTTTTCATCTTAGTCATCTGATCTTTAATATAGAACCTCACACAGAGATGATTCAGTCTTATACTGTGGGTTGCTTTAGAAGAGGTAAATATATTACTTGATCAACTGTTAGAGATGGACTCAACATCCTTTTTGTTGTCATTGTTCCTGCAAATGCTCGCTTGCTTCTCTCCTCTATGCTGCTCTCCTCTATGAGAGGATGTTGGATGAAACTCTGAAGTTCTGACTTAACCACCTATCATGAAATTTGGCAGCAGAAATAGAAAGAAGCCAGTGAGTGCTAAGTCTTGTACTTCCACAAATTTGTAGGCTAATAAGACTGAGATAAAGGCAAAAAGTGTCCCCCGGGCTGCATTTCAGAGGAAGGTTGAAAAGACAATAAAACACTCTCAGGAGAAAAGAAAGCATCCTACCTTCTTAAAAATTCCATATACTCGGTATGCTTGATGAGTCCTGTCCTCATCATTATTGTTTGAAAACATTGTCGATCAATGGCCCAGAGTTTCACATTTACAAGAGCTGCAGAAAAAGAAAAAAAAAAAAAAATAGGAAAAAAAATTAAAGAATTTCAACAGTGAATTATAATGTGCAAAAGCAATGAGTTATTCAGTGGAATAAAAATGATTAACCTTGGTTTAAAGCTAATATCATAATGCTATCCTATTTAGTTATGAAGGCAAGTATTCTTACAAACAAAATGTAGTTCATAATTTTCAATACTAGTATTAATGTCTATAAGGAAGATTCCTGTTGCTCTTATGTCCTTAAGGGATGAGACGGTCTAAGAACACATTGAAAGTATTTAGTAATTTCAAGACTATATACAAAGGAAATTGGATGAAAAATAAGAGGTTCACAAGAAATAACACTCCCTGGTAAGTAACCAGAATGGGGTTAATGACTCACATGATCGATCATATTTTAATTTTTAAAAATATAGATGAAAATTTAGTTTTCAGGTTTAGGGGTTAACTTAATAGAATAGAAATAATAATTACAACTAAATTGTAACCTGTGCCCAAAGTTACCATATGAAGTTATCAATATATTAGCTATGTTTGTTGAATTTTAATTTCTCTCACATACCACTGTCTTTGACAATGAATAATTAAGTATTGAAACTGAATACCACAGAAGAGATCACTATTCGATCTATTAAGCACATGACTAAAAGATAAGTTTTAGAAAGACAGATGTTATAGCGTAAGAGAACAAAATATTAAGATAAACTTGGGTTTTAAAAGAGTACACTAAAAATGTTGGTAATTGAATCTGTGTGGTGGGTATTCAAGAAGCATGTTTTACTATGCTATTTGTATGTTTGCAAATTTTCATAATAGAAATATTTTAAGTTAGCACATGAACTAAAAAAAGACAATTCATACATGGTACCCATGGAGTATGGGGTAGAGAAGGGCTGTGCAGGGGTTTGAGCAGGACCAGTGAATGGGGCTGAGGTATAGTCTAGTGATCCAAACACAAAAATGGACGAATGCGGTTCTCTCTTCTTCACAGTTCTCAGACTAAGCCCAGTGAATGCAATAGATCAAGATTTGGGCATAAGGGAGAGGAGAAAATGCTCGAGTAATCAGGCCATGTATGTGCCTTGCAGGAGGATGCTAGAAGTAATCCACAGAGGAACAGATGAAAAAGATGATAAAAGGAATAATGCACTCTAGAGCAAACCTTTATCTTTGAACTTTACCTAATTTTTCCTTGCAAAATTGTTTGAAGCTAAAAAAGAAAACATGACTTCTCCCTTGGCCAGCTCTTTACTGGAGAACAAAGATGGTCAGTTAAGTAGAAAAAGAACAAAGCAGCCAGGACCGGTGTGTGCATGGCTCCATTCCAAATAGCCTTCAAAAATCAACCTTCAGCAGAAAACAATGCTCATCTCACAGGTATTCTCCAGTCACATTCTAGTTCCTCTGTTAAATCCAGGCTCCTTTCCAGAACACCTGTTTACTTGAGACGAACCATAGAACTGGATGATATAGCCACAAAGGACTGAGAAAATCAGGACAAGATTCATAAGAAGTAGACCCTTAAAAAATGATACGGGACTTCCCTGGTGGTGCAGTGGTTAAGAACCCACCTGCCAATGCAGGGACACAGGTTCAATCCCTGGTTCGGGAAGATCCCACATGCCGCATAGAAATTAAGCCTGTGTGCCACAACTACTGAGCCTGCGAGCCACAACTACTGAGCCCACATGCCGCAACCACTGAAGCCTGTGCGCCTAGAGCCTGTGCTCCGCAACAAGAGAAGCCACAACAATGAGAAGCCACCACAATGAGAAGCCTGCGCACCACAACGAAGAGTAGCCCCCGCTGGCCGCAACTAGAGAAAGCCGCAACGAAGACCCAATGTGGCCAAAAATAAATAAATAAAATAAATAAATTTATTTTTAAAAACTGATAGGAGTTGAACGAGGAGAGAGACACAAAGGGTAGTCAAGTGGGGAAAGTACATAAACAAGAGCACAGCTGGAAGTGAGTTTGGGCTGTGGGAGTCCAGTCAGGGATAAAACAGACTGCAATGGTTGAGATTTCTGTAAGGTTGCTACACAATTTGAGAGTAGGTTGATTCGGGGCCCTGGAAGCCAGGCATAGGAAGCAAGGATTAATTTGATGAACAACAGAAAGCTACTAGAGATCTTAAAAAGACAAAACAAAACAAAGCACCACAATTTTAAAGGATATACCATGGGGATATCAAAAAAAATTAAATGCTTACTAGAAAAAAAAGTATTTTCTATATTCATCATTTTTAATGGTTCCCAGGTGTTTCCAGTATAGACACTCCTCCTTCCAAAGGACCAATTAGGATATGCCAACAAATTTTATTTTAAAAATAGCAGCAATAGTTGTATTATACATATTTTTAAAATGCACAAAGGCATGATTAAAAGCATGATGTCAAGGTGAAATAAAGCATATATACATTTTAAGGCTCTGCCCCGCAGAAAGACATCACAGTGCATACTCCTGGTAACAGTATATAAAAGCTTCTATTACAATCTCGTAAATCGAAAGGTATCATAGTGATAGCTGAGAAAGACTAATCTAGGAGGGACACACTGGATTCAGAAACACCGGAGTCAAGCAGAACACAGACCAACACTGGCGCCATCAAAGTAACACTTTTTGTACAAACCATAGGGCACAGTAGTTGATATGATAAAAGCTCAGTGTGAGGAAAACTGTTTCGATACACTGTGCGCACAGGTTCAGACAAGGAGTAAGGAGTGCCAGGCAGAGGCCACAGTAATTCAGGAGTGAAGTGAGGAGGGTCTCAGTGAATAAGGCAGCAATGGGAGTAACAGCAGAGGCTTGGCAGGTGTGTGTGTGTGTGTGTGTGTGTGTGTGTGTACTAAGTTACCTGCAGCCCTATTAGTCTGAGCTCACACTTCAAGGCCAGGCTCCATCCCTTGTCTCTCCTGATAAACAACCTTTTTGTCTTACAACTATAGCTTTTTCTGTGTCATTTACTGGCATTTTGCACATGTTACCAACACGGTCAGTTATCTCTATGTCTATATTACATTACCTCAAATAAGTTTGTAGTACATTCCCTCTGAGAAAAGTCCCTGTCTTGTTTCCTCTAACTTCCCCCAACTCGAGAAACTTGCTTTTTATTTGATAAACACTGGGTATAATTGTTAATTAATGTAATTTGTGTACATGAAGTTCACCTGCAGAAAATATATATGCCTAGTCAGACTCTAGGGTTACATTAAAATGTCTGAACGGAATTTATTAGATATCATAATTCATGTGTAGAAAGACGATCTCTGAAATTAAGTTCACAGAATTCAGTATTTTTGTTTTATCTTCTGATTTCAATAGCCCATGTAAATGGAATGTCTGAGTAAAACTGTGTTCGATATTTTGCATGATAATCAATACGGCTTAATGAAACTTCAAGTTTGTCCATGACCTTGGGCAAGGTGCCAACGCCTTTTCTGTATGCTGCCAATATGCATATTAGTCAAGTCAGCATTTTACAGGTGGGCAAGCATGACTAATAATCACCTTGTAATGTTGTCACAAGTGTGGTTATATCGGAGTTGTGATTAACATCTTGCTTCTGAAACAGCCTGCTAGAGTATATGTCTGTTGCTTCCATAACTTAGAGAACATTCAAAAAATCCATTTACCTTTGATATTAAGTGGTATATTAATCTCTGTAGGGCGTAAGCACTTCACAAATAAAATTCCTGTGATCTTCACAATGATTACTGTTGTTGAACACATAAGTCTGAAGAGTGTAAAGCAGAAAAAGGGCTGGGAAGGGATTTTCCTTTTTGTTCAAGTATGTATCTAAAATTCGCTATTGGAAACATTTATCATTTTTTCAGGTTAAGGCCAGATTGAACTCTGTGGAAAAGATACTCTTCATGTATGAGTACATTAAGAATAGCTTCACTGTAGGCAGAAGTTGACCTTCATTTAGGGGACACCAAGATTATAGAAGAATGAGCCATAAAATTGTGCTAGACTATGAAAGCACAAATCTGGGTTTGGCTTAAATTCTCCTACTGGGGAATTCCTCTGCTGCCCAATTTGAATTTTGGAAGAATACCGAGAAAGCATGTGTAGGTATAGAGCACTTATAGACTCAAGTAAGTATTCTGCCCATATTTATTTTACTCCAATCTAGTTGACACTGTTGCTATATATAAGGGACAGAAAACAAGGTGATGATTCTTGCCCTCAAGAAACTTGCAATCCAGTACAGAGGCCGACAAACTATCGTCCTTGCCAAATCTGACCTATGGTCAGTTGCTTTCCTCACTTTGGAAATTCCAAGGATTTTAGGATCTCTGTGCCAGAAAAGATGAAGACCAATACACACTTCTTATTCTCCCTCCTCCTTCCCACCATGCACACACCTAGAAAAGGCCACTTGAGGGCATAATCAGGAAGAGGGCCCTCACCAAGAACTCCACCATACTGGCACCCTGATGCTGGACCTCAAGCCTCCAAAACTCTGAGAAATAAATGTTCGTTGTTTAAGCCAACCAGTCTATGGTATTTGTTATAGGAATTTGAATGGAGACGCCTGGGGTCCATGGAGCCCCAAGCAGTCTGTGGATGAAACACAAAGGATTTGTGAATGTGAGGTGGGACGACAACATCTTTATTTTTACTACCCTGTTACTGAAATTTAGCATTTCTTCTATACGTATAGGCAACAAACCACAGTAAGTGGTTTGTCAGCAATAGAAACCATGGCTATTTTTATATCATCCTACATTTGCTGCAGATATCTTAAATATAATTTACATTCATCATTATTTTGAACTTATGGTAGTTAGAGCTCTAGATCTCAGGTTTAATGTGTTATTTTATCACAATTATTAAATGTTTTATCATTGTATCTCAATATAAATGGTTCTTTGTAATCCTGTGTATTTTATTTTATGCTTTTATAAACATTCTTAGATGAGTCCATATGCTTCAGAGTGACAAATAGGTCCACGGCACCCTTAAGGTTAAGAGCCCCTGCTAAGTATCCTGGAGAAAGGATTACCTCAGAGAAGGAGACAGGAAGAGTGGTAAGGGAAGAGGTAATACTTTAGCTGGTCTGCATCCATAGGGACATACAAATTACTAAGTAAGTATGGTTTACTTATTAACAAACAGCCACTTCCCTAAGTTCCCTGACTATTCCCAGCCCTCTGCCCAGGACTCACAAGGATTTCCTCAGCTCAGCAAATAAAGGGTTAACACTGAGCCCCACCTATCAATATTCATATAATTTCTTTGCACGCTTCTCTTGTGCCTGGGATGGCACAAAGTAGAGCTCATCAGGTATTTTCTAAATTGCATTTTGTGTGTATGTCAAACATTCTGTCCAAATAAGATCTCTATTCTTGTACTTCATTGGAAAAATTACTCTAGACCTTCATAATCTCTATTAGAAAAGGATGAGCTTTCAATTTGAGCTTTTCCAAGTGTCTTTCCCTAGCAGCGAAACACTGAGTTTTCTGACAAGGATTCCAGAGTGACATATTCTTCCCCAAGTCGGCCCCTGTTTTCCAGGGAACATTCTCAGATAGTAGGTAGGTCTCATCTCACAGCTTCTGCTGATCTAAACTGTGTGTGAATGAGCTAGAAGCTTTGGAGGGCTTGATGTGGGTGGAAGAACAAGACAGGTGTCATTAGCTTGTTCTCCTACTTCACCTTCAACATTAAAAGAGCTCCAGCTCATACCGTAAGGTACTTTACTATATGCTCCAGGAATTCCAGAAACTTTTTACACCCCACCTCACCCCCCATTTTCTTGAAGCTTGAATCATCTGTGATAACTCAGATACTTAGTGCTACAGAATTGGCTTACAAAAGACCTTTAGGGGGTCCATGAAGCCCACAATTGCTTCCCAACATTATTAAGGCATGTTTGCCTAAAGCCAAATTCCAACTGCTGGAATGTTGAGACAAATGTTTCATAATTAGAAAAGGCCATTTGCTGTTTACAGAGCATCCGGAGAGCATCGATATCTCCACTGTGCAGACTGCGTCACTGTTAGTATGGGGGTTATATTTTAAACTTTCTTGCCTAGAAAAGTTTTCTCTTTAATGATATATATTCTATGAAGATGGTAGATTGTCAAGGTGGACATTGCAGGACTTCGCTGGTGGAGCAGTGGTTAAGAATCTGCCTGCCAATGCAGGGGACACGGGTTCAATCCCTGGTCCGGGAAGATCCCGCAGGCCGCAGAGCAACTAAGCTCGTGTACCACAACTACTGAGCCCGTGTGCCTAGAGCCCATGCTCCACAACAAGAGAAGCCACCGCAATGAGAAACCCGCGCACCGCAACGAAGAGTAGCCCTTGCTCGCCGCCACTAGAGAAAGCCTGTGTGAAGCGACGGAGACCCAACACAGCCAAAAATAAAGATAAAATAAAGTTGGACATTGCAGATAAGAATAATCATTATTATAAGCTTAACAGTAGAAAAATCACTTATCTGTACTGTCATGATGTGCATGTATTTGAAAGGAGTTGGTACAGTAGGCTGCCCTTTAAGGAAGCCAAAAGGAGTGATAGTTTCTCTAAATTCTGCTCAACTTCACACCTTGAACAATGTAACTGGTAAGACCAAGTGCTAGCTTTCTGAAGATATTAAAACATTAACTAACATGATGATTTTAAAATTTAAATTCACTGTCAAATGTTAAGAATACTGAAAGGGCCAAATAGGTGGTAATTTATTTTTGTACAGGTACACAAATAATAACGAGCATTATTTTGGTACCATTATTCAACATTTACTATACAACATAAGAACTTTGTCTGTTATATCTATTTATCCTGTAATAATCCTACGAGATAGTCTTGTCCCCTTCCTATAAATATGGAAACTCAGTCTCAGAGAAGCCAAGTTGCTGCCCAGGTCACACGTATAATAATTCTAAGATTCAGTTTCATTCTGACTCCAAAGCCTGGTTCTTTTTACTCTTGCATGCTTCTGAAATTGGGCTAAGGATATCTGCTTTCCTCACCCTCTTTCTCTGACCCACTTCACCACCCTACTCATCATCACTGAATATCACAGGAGCATAAGGAATAGGAATTTGACTTTCATAACGGAGGTGGTGAAGATTTCTTGAAATTAAAACAGAAGCTTGGGCTGCAAGTTTTACCTAAGGTTTAAAAGCAATGGGAGCCTTCAAAAGTGTTTTGTACCTGAGGCAGGTTCCTCGTGACCATCTTCTACCCCACCTCTCCCTCTCCTGGCTCTCAGCACCATGGTATGCCTAGCACACCCCTCTCCCTAACCTCCAGAGTTACCAGGAGCTACCTTCTGTGTTTAGTGGCCTTCAGTGACAAAGCTCAAGAAGCATTGTGCTTCATTCTACAGGCTCCAGTTTTAATGCAGGGGGAGTCCCAGTGGTGTCAAAAAGTCATCTCTAAAAGTTAAAGTCATGTGAGCCATCCTGAGGCCAGCTGACAGCAGCCACCAAGGGCAGCAGAGACAAATATATGTGAGGACCAAGTGTACCAGAGCAAACTCCACTCATGCCGAACTCTAACCACATCTCCCTCTTGTTGGCCAAAGCCCATAAACACCAAAAACTAAGTGCTAATTAGTAACAGGGACTGGGGATGCAGAACCTGGCCGTGGAAGCAGGGACTTCCCAGGTGTCACAGTCTTTCTCCTGGCACTCCTTTTTAAGACAATAAAGTGTGCTCTTGTAAACACCTATTAAACCAAAGTGCAATTATTTAGAAACCTGTAGACACCTAGTTCTATGTAAATCTGGTAGTGGGGGCTGGTGGTTGGAGGGAGGGGTATAAAAATGAATAGAGAGAGATAAAGAAGCAAAGCAATCAACCTCAGGTCATCTGAAACAACCCTGACATGAAGGAAAATGTCAAGTATATCAGGAAAAAGAGCAGGAAGGAAAGGGGAATGAGCCTCTAGGAAGTAAGTGGCTTTCTAACTCAGATACAAATTAGGGACCAAGAGTGAAAGAAGGAGCCAAAAGTCCCCCAGATAATAGTAGTGAAGACCAAAGTGCTCTGAGCTGTCTAGTGAAGAACAGAAAAGATTACAGAATCACTTTGAGCTACTGACAGAGAAACACAGTTGATAAAGTGATAAACTACTCCAATCAGTCCTACAAGATTGATCTTCCTAAAGTACTATTCTAACCCTGTTACTCTACCCACAAAACATTCAGTGGCTCCCTACTGCCAATAAATAAAGCAAAACCTCTCCATCCTTGCATTTCATCCATATTCAGTTTAAAGTACCTTTCAAAATTCATCTCTCACAATCCTCTACACAGACCTTTTATCTTATCAAATGATTCTACTGTCAGGTTTCTAAATCCACACTTCCGTTCTCTGCCTTCAGGTCTTTGCTCCAATTATTTTCTTCTACTCATGACAATCCTAGTAGCCCTTCAAGACCCAGGGGCTTCCCTGGTGGCACAGTGGTTGAGAGTCCGCCTGCCGATGCGGGGGACACGGGTTCATGCCCCGGTCTGGGAAGATCCCACATGCCGCGGAGCGGCTGGGCCCGTGAGCCATGGCCGCTGAGCCCGCGTGTCCGGAGCCTGTGCTCCGCAACGGGAGAGGCCACAACAGTGAGAGCCCCGCGTACTGCAAAAATTAAAAAAAAAAAAAAGACCCAGTTTAAAGGCCACTCTCTCCATGAAGGCTTTTCCAGTTCACCCCAGCTAGAATTTCTCTATTTTTTTCCCTACAACCTTCTGATTTTGCCTCCTTTGTGGTTTTTTATCACTCTGACTTGCTTCGTAGTTATTCGCATACCTGAATCACATCAGTACCATACATGGTCCACTGTGAGTACTGTGATACCTCATGGGATTCAACAAATGTTTTAGGGTAAATAAGTGACTAGGTTACAAGGGGAGACAATCTGCAAAAAAGACGACGAAACCGAGGATATTCACTCTGGATGAGAGAAAGCGAAAACTCAGTAACTGTCCTAAAAGATTTGATGGCTTTGTTAGACTTTAAGTCAATTCAATGAAGCTGTTTATAGTAGCATTAAGGGCTAGCCTGAAATCAAAAGTTGGGAGACATCTATTACAAACATTCTTCAGACATTTGAGAACTTACTACGTGCCCAGAACTATATTAGGCACTGGTGATACAAAGATAAATAAGATACATACCTTGTTCTCAAGTACCTCCTTGCTGCTGAAAGCTAACTTTCCTTACTTCTCCTGTTTATTTATATATTCACTTCTTTATTATTCCACCTTATGCTAAAATTAGTCTTAATTATACCACCTCAAGCAAAATTTGAATCAATCCACTCCATAATGTTTCTGGTGGATTAAGAGGTAATTCCTTCCTACTTGTCAAGGACAGAATTAAGCCAGTAATTAGAACTGACAGGATTGGTGATTAAGACTGATGTAAAGACAAAAGGAATGCAGCAATGGCTAAATCTTGTCCTAAGAAACTTCCCGTCACAGGAAATGCTCCAGTAGACCACCTAATAAAACAGTGGAGAAAGACTTCCTATATCAGATGGAAGATTGAATTGGATCACCTCAAAGAAGTAACTGAACCACAAGATTTTATACTAGGTAAGAGATCAATGCAGAGAGAAGTGAGTCATAGATCTACATGAATGAATACATAATGATAGTTATTTTGAGGTAACGTACTCCTGTAAGGGGCATTGTACACAGGATGACGGCTTCATTACAGGCCTATGCGAGAGAGTCAGATGTCTAGAAAAAAGGTGATATCATTTTTTAATGTTAAGAAAATGGCGTCTCAGTCAATGCTTTATTCACAAATTGAAAGGCTCAGGAATACAAAAGACATAAAGGCATGAGACAGCATGAAAGCCAGTAATCTGGCCTGTGTATCTTCCCTGTAACCACACAGGAGCTGTGTGGCCTTGGGCAAGTAATTTAAGCTTTCATCAGTCTATTTTAGGAAACCGAGATAATAAAGTATGCCTCATGAAATTCTTCTCAGATACAAATGAAATTACTCATCGTAAATATTCAGCATGATACCTAGCATCTCAAATCTTCACTCAAGGATGTCCTTTAATGATGTTTCCATCTTATAAACACATAGAAAACAAACACTAACCTGTGGGCTAACGGCAATGAATTCTGAGTTAAAAAAAATACCCAACGAACCAAACAAAAAACCCAAAAGTTTACAGCAGTCATGAAGTTGGTTCACTACCTCACAATAATAAAGCAGAACATTACTTGGTGAATTGCATACAGGTTTAGGAAGGCTTAACGGTTAAGAGGAAAATTAAGATAATGACTCAGAGTGTCTTAATATGATAACAAAGATAAGAAGCTGGCTTACAGCAGCATAGAGCTCTTTGAGGGCAAAAAGTGGGTCTTGTTCATCTTTTTATCCCCAGTGCAGTGTGTCTCCAGTTACTGGCATGTAGAAAACGACCAATAAATGTTCGTTAAATGAATAACTCACATATACACCTGCCTGGCACATTTAGGTATTCCTTAATTCTATTATAAACAGGCCTCATATAATTTAGTTGAAATCAAATCTTTGAAAAATTCTAGAATATTCTTCAACAGATGGTTTGTGATCCTTTAGAAAGGAAACAGAGGCTGGGTGGCCAGTCCACCTCAATGATACTCATTTTCAATGAGTCCTTCAGTACGTAGAGGCTCTCTATCACATCAGTGAGGCTCCAAACATGGCACATTTTGGACCTCCATCGTAAGCTTCAATCTCTGGCAAGTTACTGAGGTGCTTTAGCTAGCAGCCCTGTTATGGTGACAATTTCCTGCAGTTTGGCATATTTTGAACAGTGTGCCTAATTCAAAAAATATCAGCACGTGGTTGGTAAATGTCATAGCACATCTGTTCATAACAGATTTTAAGTCTCGAATCTCATTAAGGAAATGGGTATTACATCTGTAAGTCCTCTTGTCAGTTGGATGAGCTGCATCCCAAAACACTGCACCAAGATGCTGGAAACATATGCTTACCTATTTGCTGAAATTCAAGTAGACATCTTTACAAAGTCATACTAATAACTTTTCCTTGCAAGTTGAATTACGTGACTTCAGCTTGGAAATGTTATTAAAATTCTGTCTCCCAAAGGAGGGGTTTCCTTTTTCCTAGTCAGTTCTTATAGCATACTGTTTCTCTTTCTGCAAACACCGTGTCTCTATGCCAGAAGCCATATATTTGATGTATGCCTAATTAATCTCATTTCTCAAGGGGAAAAAAATGAAGCATTAAGATTAGGTGTCAATTAACCTCCTGTTGTATCTTCCCTGAAGAGCTCCCTGTTGATGTGCTTTAGAAGTTTCCATTTTCGTTGTATACCTCTACATTACCTTAGTTCATTGCTACCTTAAGGCTAGACTCAGCCATCATAATTTATGATCCCTTTCAAGTCCTCACATAAATATGAAAACCAATGCTTCTGTCTCGGTCCCATTAAGTATATGACCCAGCTGGTTAAGAGAAACAGCTGCAATATGACTTCACATTTATTTTCTAGGCACTAGTAGGCTTTGAAATAGAAATGTCCATTTTTGGCCCATCTCTTCTGTAGTAAGTTATATATAATTCTCTACATTTGGCAGAATTCTGGGAAAAAAAAAATCCTAAGGAAAGGGAGTACTCTAACCATGTCCTCCACTGGCAGATGAAGTAGAGGACATCAAGAAAGTCAAGTGAGCTCAGCTGTTTTATATTTTCAAAATTGTCTACTTTTGGCATATAAAGAGAATGCCGTTTTCCTTCTTGTGATTTTACTCGTCTGGAAGATGCAGTGTTGCAATGACAACTGATCCTTCAACAACAATTAGAAAAATTAGCTTTAATTGAACTGAATGCAGAGGTTGGTTGTGCTATGATGCAATATGGAAACTGACAGTTCTTATTTTTACAGATGAAAAAAGCAGTATCTTCTATATTTTACAGAGTCACTGGTTTCTTCTGGAGAAAAAAAAATCTGGACTTCTAGAAAAGAGGATTCTCTGCTTAAACACATTAAGTATATCCACTTTTCTTGCACCAAACATCGTCTCCACACAACAGCACCAACTGTGAAGGCATAAAGGTGATAGAGTGCAAACTAGCCACCTAATGATTTGCCTTTGGTCAGAAAAGCTGTGCCAACTCCTTCGGCAAATAATGGCAGACCAAGCACAGCCTGTCATTTGCTCACACCACTGAAGGATGTATATTTGCTAAGAGGAGGTGAAGACAGATGGGAATAGATATAGCAGGGTTACTTCTAAACTCAGCCTGCGTGGGCGTGTTGCTGTGCCTGCCCTGGCAGCGTCTCTTCCTTGGAGAACCACCATGCTGAGGAATTCAATCCCAGGGTCCCATGCCTACCCATTCTTCATCCTCCTTTCCCCCTTTCTGAGTATGTGACCAATCAAGTTACATTTCTGCTCAAGCCAGACCGAGTCTGGTCTCTGAAGCCCCAGAAGGAGTCCTGCATGCCTTACAAATTGCTAATTCTGGCATAATCACTGCATAATATAGAAAAGAGGTTAAGCTCTGGAATCTAAGTCATTTGAATAGGGTTTTATAGTTTTCAGAGTGCTTTCACATATATAACTCTAATTTTTTGAAGTGATACTTAGATAAAACAAGTTATAATAATTCCATTATATCAATAGGAAGAATACAAAACAAAAAAAGGTACAAAGAGATTAAGTGATTTTATAAAAATACATCCAGCCAGATGCCGATAGCTACAGAGTACATTTCCCAAAACTCCTTCAAAGGCATTCTCAATTCACTTATCACAATTGTAACCATAATGACCAAAAACATTCAGATCAATATGGTACTCATTTAAGATTTACATTTTCCAAATTGTAAATTTGGACTGCATGACCTTTATAGAAAGTAGATTTTCTTTTTTCAAGGATACATTGCCTAATAATAACTGACACATTTCTAGAAATCTTAAGCAGTCTAGTTGTCTTGATCTAATTCTCGAAAGTTTTTTGAGTGGTAAAAGATCTCAAGACACAGCCGAATCATTACAAAGCACTGATACATAAAAAAAAAAAAGGAAAACACTGAAGTCATAAGTGAAGCTTGAATGTGGTAAGTTATCTGTTCCACAAAAAAGTGTTTAGGAAATACTAACTGCCATGCACTGTAGACATGATAGGAAATATATGTGTATTGTTTGCTATCTTCTAGGAGCTTGCAATGGTTCAATGGAGGAGAGAACAATTAAGCAAACAATATCAATATGGGGTGGTAATTGCTAGGCTCACCTGGCAGGTTCACAAGGTCCATAGGGAGCATATCTAATCAAGTCCTAGGGGTGAGGAAAGATTTCCCTGAGAAAGAAATGCTTACGGTGAGACCAGGAGGATAACAGTTTGTCGAAATAAAGAAAGGGAGGACTGGTCAAATTCCTGACTAATGAGGTTAGCAAAACTTTACAACTTAAAAAAAAATTTTTTTTAAATCTTATTTCTCTTTTCCTTTCATTTGGCTCCATCTGCAAAACAGACACTCCTTATTTAGCTCAAAGCCATAAACTCCTAAAAAACATGCAAGGCATCTCTACCCCTCACCACTCAGATCAGAGACAACAAACCCACCCCCTTAGATTGCTGCGCTGCCATATTTTATAGAACCCAGGCATAACTTCAGCAGATCTCAGCCAAAATTAATGAAACATCAACAAACTTTCCACCTTCTCTGACTTCACTGATACCATTCACTCCATTCTCAAACTCCAGATTTCTAAAAATTACCCCATACATCCTAACACTATCCTCAGTTACAGACTTCTGGGGATTTCAAATCTATATTCTTTAGTATAACTAATACCACCTGCTTTAAGTATGTAGTAAATCACGAGAAGTGGAGACAGTACAGCTTAAGGTCCTTAACCCAGATGCTACAACGGTGTAACCACAGATACATTACTACGTTAAGATAAATCAGTTACCATCTTAGGCTAACTATTGGTCTCTTTATCTATATTGGCTGCTTGAGATGTCTCCCAGTCACTAAAAACAGTAGGCGGTGTGTGCTTTCTTAACCATACGATGTCCTCATCAACTTGGCTTTATGCATTTAGACATGGCATGAGTGTATTATGTCTGTTCAAATACAAACATGTATCGAACATTGAGCATGGTTGACAGTGGCCTTGGCTGGAGTACAACTCAATCTAAAATGTGGAGTTGGGAGATAATCAACATAACTAGCCTCAATCTTTATTGTTCCTTGTATCTTGTTTCTGCCTAGTATTGCCAAATAAATCTAACAAATTTGAAATCTTCATTGTAAATCAATGGTACGATAGACAGACATTGATCTGTTACAAGCTGCATTTAACTAGGCAGCCAGAAATATGTTTTAGGATGTAAACTTTATCCTTTTGATTTTGTCTTTGCTGGCTCTTTCAAGCATCACTGGTCAATGTTTCTATGAAATTGTTTTCCAATCAGGAAACAGTAATAAAGAGGAAAAAAACCGTATCAGGGTAGAAGTGGAGAGATGCGTATGCAAAGGATAAACTGAGAATTAAAGACTGGCCTTGTTAAAATGCTGATTCTGATTGCGTAGGTCTGGAGTGAGGCCTCAGATTTAACCTAACAAGTACCCAGGTGACACTACTGCTGCTGGTCCAAGGGCCCCACTTAGAGCAGCAAAGTCTAGGATACAATAAGGATAAACTGAGAACTAAAGACTGGAGTTTATACTCAATACCACTGTTTTTTCCCCTCTCATTTCATGCACTGGTTTACCACTCACCTAGCGTCAGTCTTTTTTTTTTTTTAGGGCATTAATAATACCAAGAAGAAATAAAGGAGCTATTTCTGATGAGGACTTGACATGATTCCAAATGTTCTTTATATAAAAATAATCAAATTACAATTTTATGGCTTAAAAAGAAAGAATAACAACCCCAGTGAGCAACCTGGATTCTAAAAGGAGAACGTTTATTTTAATTAGTCATGGTCTTCACACTAATTACTCTCCTGTTACAGGTGAGCCTTTTTTCCATCAGTAACATACTTGTCCTTTCAATGATAAAGAGGAAGATGAGAGGCAAAAACAAATAAAAGATTTTTTTATAGTTTTAAAATTTTTATTTATTTTTGGCTGCATCGTGTGTTTGCTGCTGCGTGCGGGCTTAGTCTAGTTGCTGCACATGGGCTTCTCACTGCAGTGGCTTCTCTTGTGGCAGAGCACAGGCTCTAGGTGCGCAGGCTTCAGTAGTTGTGGCGAGCAGGCTTGGTTGCCCCGCGGCACGTGGGATCTTCCCGGTCCAGGGATCAAACCCATGTCCCCTGCACTGGCAGGTGGACTCCTAACCACTGCGGCACCAGGGAAGTCCCAAAAAGGTAATTTTTTATTCCAAAAGCTGTGACCATTTTTAAAGCTATATTAATGGCAGCCTAATTGACCCTAATGAAACTATACAGTCAGATCAAGACTTAGGAAATTGTTCCTTATTTCATCAGGGAAGGAAGTTCAATACTGTGATTGTATTTCCAGATAAACGCCAGAATTAAGCATGTGTTATAAGGGTAGCTTACTTGAAGTAGATAAGGCAGACATCCCCTCCCCCATAAACAATTACAAGCTCTGGGGTACAGTCACAGTTCAATCAGGCTGCTCCAATAATCAGCAAAGCAACAATCATTTCAGGACTTATGCCACATGTAAAATAGACTGGTACTGACTGTAAAGAAACATTCCAATTTCTCTAGAAATGTCCCATGATAAAACCATTCATTCTTCCTGACAGGTATAAGTTGTTCCGTTTTTCTTTTACTTTTTTAACTTTGAAAAAGACGACCAACCTATGCTTGGAGTTTAAAAACACGAGCGCACACAGCAGCTGATGCTGAGTATACGATGGGAGCGCCACACACAGAGGCTACACCAAAGTACCACAGGGGAAACGCATTCCGGGGTAATTGCCAAGAAAGCTATTCATCTCCACATCAGACACAATGGCATTACCAGGCGGGGAGAGAAAGAAGAGTTGAAGGACGCCATCCTGCACGCAAAGCGTGCGTTTCAACTTTATTAGGCCTCAACTAAGAGACGCTGCGCGGCAGCCAAGGCAATGATTGCTGTGGAGACAGCAAAATCAGAAGCCTGTCAAAGGTCAGCCCCAACCAGCGTGGAGGAAAGACACATCAGACAACCGAGCAAAAGCAAGCCTTTCACAAGCAGAGTGCTAAAAGTAGCAATTATGTATAATGAAATGTCAAAAGGGATGGAGAAAGAGTTAACCAAGATGACAAGGGGGCAAACGCCAGAGCCAACCCTTTCCAAAGAATTAGCCACTTTGGCAAAGATTAAGTTCAGCCACCTCATCTGTTTGCAAGAAGCTATGCTCCTATCTTCTAGGACTGTGGCTTGTTTTCGATGAGACTAAAGCTCACATCAGACTTTTCTGCACATTCATAAACTGCCTCGTTTGCAAAACAAAGGAAACATACCTTTAAAGGAGGGCTCAACAGCAAAGTATAACCCACAACATCACTCAAGTCGGGCGTCATTTCAGAACTAAGGCAGCGGTTCTCAAACTTGAGAGGCACTGAATCACCTCGAGGGCTTTTTAAATACAGATTGCTGGGCTCCACCCCCAACAGGTATTGGTTTGGCCCCAAGAATTTACATACGTAATAATTCCCAGGTGGTGCTGATAGATGCTGCTGGTCCAGGCACCACAACTTAAGAACCATTAGTCTAAGAAAAAGTAAGGAGTACATGTACTTTCATGCCTAGACTTGTGATTGGAAGAACAAACAGAGTAACTTACTTAAACATTTTAAATCTTTTTGACATATCCAAAGCCTGCAGGGAAAATCAGGGGGCAATTTAATTGGGGTAGAATATTAATTTTGTTTTTCTTCTCAAATAGATTATTTTCTGTTAGTAAGGGTCTTAGATCAGTACTTTGTAAACTTAAATGTATATAAGAATCCCCTGGCGGCCTTGTTAAAGTGCTGATTCTGATTGCGTAGGTCTGGAGTGAGGCCTCAGATTTAACCTAACAAGTGCCCAGGTGACACTACTGCTGCTGGTCCAAGGGCCCCACTTAGAGCAGCAAAGTCTAGGATACAATAAGAAGCAATGTAACATGGGGGTCAAGAGTGAGGACTCAGGAGTGGAGCTGCCTGAATACAAGTGCAAGCTCTGTCAGTTACTAGCTGTGGGACATGGGCAAGTGACTTAACCTCTTTATGGCTCAGCTTCATCTGTAAAATTAGATTAAATAGAGTACCTACCTCATACATTGTTGTGAGAATTAAACAAGTCAATATGTGTAAAGCACGGTGCTTGGCAAGGGATAAGTATTCCACAATCATTACCAGTGTATGCAGAGAAAGGGAGCTGATTTGCTTTTAAGCAACCCACTTCTATATTTGTTTTTTATACTCTCTTTACAGCTGCTTCAAGTTAAGCAGTTCTTGTTGAGGATGGGAGGCCAGGGTCTCATAAGATTAAATATTTGATTTGAAAGAATCTTCATCTAACTGCTGACTGCTATTGCATAATTTATACTTCTTAAGGTTATATATAAAACGAGCCTGTCCCTGAAGATTTCAATGAGCTTTCGTCATTTTTTTTTTCATCCAAGGCAGTACTGAACTAAGTCGTGCGTGTGTGTGTGTGTGTGTGTGTGTGTGTGTGTGTGTGCGCGCGCGCGCGCACAGGTGCATGGAGGGGGTTCTGATGATAAGAAAATATATACAAGTGCTTTGCCTAATGTTGCAGACATAACTGGTGGTGAAATATTCACATATAACTACTTCCTTATTTTGTGTATGGAATAGAATTACAGGGACTTCCAACTCCTCCCACTACTCAAGTTTTCTTAGAAGCAATAGTTCTAATAGACAGGCAGAAACATACTTTCTCCTACTTTGCTTGCCCCTCCAGTGGAAAGAAGTAGTGTTAATTCCAGCTGTGATTACTTAAGAGTCCCTATACCAGCCTTTGTTTTCTAATAGGGAATAAAAAGTTCTGGTGAACTAGAAGGTACTGGCTGAATATTTATGAAGTGAGAAAAGCAATAATTTCCCATTAACAATATAAAGAGATATTCTGAGGCCCAAACCACTTCTGTTATGATGGAACATTTTGCAATGCCTGTCTGCTTCCAAATGTCAGCATAGTAAGACTGTTTTTGCGACGCTGTCAATATTTTATTGAAAGGGTAATCTGGGATAATTGTAGAGTCCTGAAACTGCACCTGCTATAATTTCACTCTTAGCTTTGGGGAAACAGCCTCTTTTAAAATGACAACATAACAGAATAGCTTTGTAACCAACGGCTTTTTCACATCTACACCATTCATATTTGAGATCACAAGTATAAACACACATGCAGACACACTGAGATTTGATGACTGGAATGACTGAGACGTCGTGGTTTTTTTGTTTTGTTTTGTTTTGTTTTTAATTCTTTATAAAGCAGAGAGGGCATTTGGCCCTGAAAAGAAAGAGGAAATTATATCAGAAAGGGGAGAATTTTGAATTTTAGTGACAGTTGTTTCGCCATAGAACACAGTAATTATTATGAATACTTTTAATACCACTCTATCCAACAAGGCATTCCTTATTTCCAGCGTCTTTAAGGTAAATAAAATGCCTTGCTACAATTCCAGAATCTTAAAATAAATTCTGCAATTCTAGAGAGATAAGCATTCCTTTCAAAGGCTGTACGTTTGCACGTACTCTATTGCAAAGTTTTATAGCATGGTACTGCTCTCACATAAATAAGGTGGGGAAGTAGGCTATCCATTTGGTTTACAAATGAAATGCAAGACCTTCTGTAAATAACTAACCAAAGATACGCTTAATGATCTCCCCAGATTTATTAGGAGAAAATTCCCTATCCATTAATTAATATATCATACAATCTTCAGCCAAGCACAATGTCTATTATCAGAGTGATTTAGGTAAGTAAAAATCAGTCTACCAAACGAGGTCAATAATGGATTAATTTGGAAAACTTGTGACATACCTCAAGACAATCAAAAGACCAGAAATAATTAAAAGCTGCTAACAATTTTATAAGTTACTTGGTATCTTAAGACTATTGGCTATATAATATTTGCATGAATGTGTGCATGAAAATATGTATTTTCATACTTTAAATGTATGTATTAAGAAAGATACACTCCTACCATAAGCGTCACTTCAAATATGGGTATTAAACATACCTTTTTCTTCTCTCTCCAAAACTAGACATAAGCAGATTGCTTTTATAAAATTTATAAAGGGGATAATATATTTTACATATTTTATTCAACAGGAATTGATAAAGTCTTCTCTCAGCTGTAGCAATAGGAAATAGAAGGAGCATCTGGGAGATCCAAGGAGTGGGCATGCAGCATCAAGTTTTTAAAGTAAATAAATTAAAAATGTGTGCACAGAATTGATTTCACAAGTAACTTCAGAAATAAAGGATTACATTGAAACATAACTATCGTATATTTTAAATATATTAGAACAAGCTTATTAGCATCAAAACAAATGGATGAAAACAAATATATTCAGCAAGATAAATTTCAGAGTAATGAGTATACACTGTGAAGTACCTAATACACATTACTGAAAAGATTCTTCAACCATGACATACGATTCAAGCTCTTACAGCTTTATTTTCCTCTTCTACAGAATGGGAGTAATAAAATCTGCTATACTTCCCTCAATTATATGAGCAAATGGATGCAAAAGCATTTGGAAAATTATTACCTACAATATAAGCACAAGATAACTAAAATGCTCGTTAACAATTCACTAAGAGCTTACGTTGCGTGTGCTTTGCATTTTGCACAGGGCTCCCTTATATATCTTTCTTGTCGTCTTCAGAACACCTCCAAAGGTAGGCCACACATGTAATACCTAATCCTATTTTGTTGATGAGGAGCTAAAGACAAAAGAATATGTGATTTACTCAGAGTCAGCCTGAACTGACTAAGGGTCCAAGGAAGAAGGCTTCAGAGGAAACCAAACCTGATGACACCTTGATCTTGGACTTCTAACCTCCAGAACTGTGAGAAAATAAATCTCTGTTGTTTAAAAAAAAAAAAAAAAAAAAAAGAGTCACAGGGCTGAACTCTGCATTTCTACTGGGAGCATTCTCAAAGGAAGTGCCCCATGAGAAATGGAGGATAACAGTAGGATACACAAAAGAACGTTGCTGGGTGTGTTTCTTTATTTGCTTTCGATTATGCTTTGTGAGCATGTGTGTGAAAAAGAGAAATTCAAATACAGTGTTGTAGAAATGGAAAAAAAATTAATTTTCCTTTTACCAAGCAGAAAGCTAAAATAGTCTGAGCAATACAAAGTAAGGCACTGGAACATCTGGATTCTACAGCCTGAGAAGCATCCAGATACAACACCAAACAGGAACACAGCCTCTGCTGGTGATCAGTTCACAGTGATGAATTCTATCCTCATACGGTTTTGCAGGCAGCCAGTCTCGAACAGGAGGTCAGAGCATTACAAAGTCGCTGCTGCAGCACACACAGAAACATACCAGAGACCCCTAAAAAGATCTAATGGGGGCTTTCGTGCCTGGTGTTAATTCCTATATCCTCAGTTTGGCAATGCCTGGAGCATTCTAAGTCATAGTTTTTAAGCCTTTACCATGGACAGGCTACCATGACAGGGGATACCTAGAGAGCAAAACACAGACCTAGCTGTAAAGATACAGTGTACTGTAGGAAAAGGCATGCATAATCAGACAAGATAGAACAGTCATTGGAAGCAACCAAGATATCCTTCAATAGGTGAATGTATAAATAATCTGTTGTACCTCCAGACAATGGAGTATTATTCAGTGCTAAAAAGAAATGGGCTAACAAACCAGGAAAAGAAGTGGAGGAGCCTTAAGTGCATATTACTAAGTAAAAGACGCCCATCTGAAAAAGGCTACATACTATATGATATTCTGGGAAAGGCAAACTATGGACACAGTGAAAGGATCAGAAATTGCCAGGGGCTGGGGGTAGGGAGGGATGAATAGAGCACAGAGGATTTTTAGGGCAGTGAAACCACTCTGCATGAAACTGTAATGGTGGATACATGTCATTATACCTTTGTCACAACCCACAGAATGTTCACCATGAAGAATGAGCCCTCATGGTAAACTATGGACTCTGGGTGATAACGATGTGTCAATGTGGGTTCATCAACTGTAACAAATGTTACACCACACTCTGGTGTATGACTTAGATAGTGGAGGAAGCTATACATGTGTAGGGACAGGAAGTACATGGGAAATCTCTATACCTTCTGCTTACTTTTGATGTTAACCTAAAACTGCTTTTAAAAAAAAAAGCAGTATATAAAAAGGCAAAAACAGGTCAGTCTAATGACAGAACACAGTGCTATGTGAACACACAAGATGGGCATCCTGTTTTGTGGATACGAAGGATGATTTCTGGGAAGGAAGGTGAAGAGTATTTCTTGTACTTTCTGGGTATGTTACTTTTTATAACCAATCCGAATGTCAAGTGCTTCCTCTTTAAAATGGGCATAATAATGCATACCATGCCCATTATTGTGAGGATGAAAGATTATACATGTAAATCACCTAATACTGCCTGGTAAGCAGTAGCCCCAAAAAAGGTCCTCATCGCTATCTTGTACAGTGCAAACCAGGCTATTATTTTATCAGTCTAGAACAAAGTTGTACAAATTATAAATCAATTAACTTAAAATTAAACTAAGATATCCTAGTTGCCCTTTTGGGCGTATTGAATGAGCTAATTTAAAAATTCATTGAATTGTGATTCTAATGCTTGTTTTTAAAACAGTTAAAGTCCTTCTAAACTGTCAAGTGGAGAGCCTCCCTAAAATGGCAGATGGCCTCTGTAGCACAGGGTTTTCAAACAACTAGACCATGTTTACTCTCACCTCAACCTATGGACCACTAAAAGTTGTTTATTAAGTAATCATTAATTTGCTTTCCTATTTAAGATAAAAGGCATATTAATTTATCCTGGGTTTTTTGAAGTAGTGAAAATAGTCTTCAGGCATCCATTACTACCTCAATATCTTTCTGATTCTAGAAACTACCCTTGCATTTGTAGCTATCTCTTAAATTATCTGCAACAGACATCTTAGCCAAGAAGGCATATATTCTGAATTGTTTCTAATTCTAGACAGTCACAATAACAAAGTGTCATTACAAGATAAATACATTGTGGTTCTTCCTCACAAATATAATAGACAGCTATAACATTTTACATGTTATTTTATTTATAGGAATATCTTAGAAAATAATACGTATCATTTGTTTGAGTGTTAACTGAAATTCAGTCTCCAGGTAAAAAAACGTTTTACCTAAAATCACCTTGCTTTTTACTCACAACCCACTGATACATAGATACTCACTACTTCCTTTTTGTTTCCCTGTGGAAACCAGCTGAGAAAAGTAGAATAACTTGCAGAAGGTCCCACAATAAGGGTGTAGTTGGGGTTTGAACTAAAACAAAGAAAGGAGTAAAAAAGGAGAGAATTTTTTGAGCAAATAATAAAGAATATAGAGGGTAGCAATGAGAAAGGAAAGAAAGCAAGGAATGGAAATGAATTAAGTACAGAAGTGCACCTCCTCAGCAACATGAAAGGAGAAGTTCCTTGTTTTATCCACAAAATCATCTCAATTTTGCATCAGTCTTACAATTCAAAATGCCCATGTAATAACGCCTTTCAGAGTGGGAAAAGTTATCATTTGGTAAGCACCCAATTAAACTTCAACTCAAGGGACCTAAATGAAGGTGAGCCAGCATCTTCTTTTGACTTCCACTACTCCCAAGAAAGAAATCAAGCAATCTTTGAAGACTTGTAAATTCTTTTAGACCATTATGGTATTTGTACACTAACACAACAAGTTACTACAGGATAGGTTGGTCACTATTAGGACAGATTTTTCATGAATGTTACAATTTGAAATTGTATTGCCATAAATCCTAGGGCATGATAACCTCCCTCGGAAGCAGCTCTATGACAAGCAATTTTTCTTGATAAAAAAGTTGATAAAAAAGTAATAGAGTTCCAAACAGTCATTTAACTAAAAAAAGAAAAAAAAAGTCTTCTGAAAGAGATAAAGTTATTAATATATCATACTAGAATATCTATATTTGGGGGTAAAAGGTATAAAGAATAAAATAACTATTTTCAAACATTAACAAAATGGGATATTAAATAAACTTAGTTCCTAGTCGCTAATAATATCATTCTCAAAATCAACCAACCAAACATCAATGTTTTAAAATGGTTTATCTCAGATTTGTATATTCCCATCTGCACATTCATTTTATGAGCTTCTTAGGTACATCATGAAATATGCATGTCATCACTGTCTTGTATAGTATTTTAAACTGACCTTTTCTTCATGAAAACATTTTTTAGAAATTTGTTGAGACACAATTTTACAGCACTAAGATAGTTTTCATGCCAACTGCAATTTCTTTTAAATAAATAACTGCTTAAAATATAAATGAAAAACATTTTAAAATTCAAGAATTGGCAATTATCACTGATTTATTTGAAAGTCTTTCATATGATAAACATCTATCCACTTGCAAAAACACTAAATAAATATGAATGTGTGAAGAGTAAACAAAAAAAAAATCCACTACACTTCTGAAATTTTGGTTTGGATTCAGTGAGACTTTTAAATTAAATCTGAATTTTCTGCCTTTGAATTTAAATCATCAGGAAAAGATGATAAGGTTAGACTACAAATTCAATTGCTTCCAGAAGCTTATATCACAATGTTATATGAGAATATAATACAAGGGGAAAAATGGAAAATTTTCCACTTACTTTTTATGTATTTAGTTTATCTTTAATAGATACTCCAAGAAGAATAAACCAAATGCAATATATCTCTTGTTAGACAAAAATATAAAAGATGGGGTGGGGTGGGACTTCCCTGGTGGCACAGTGGTTAATAATCTGCCTGCCAATTCAGGGGACACAGATTTCAGCCCTGATCCAGGAAGATCCCACATGCCGCAGAGCAACTAAGTTGGTGTGCCACAACTACTGAGCCCATGAGCCACAACTACTGAAGCCCATGTGTCTAGGTCCCCATGCTCCGCAACAAGAGAAGCCACTGCAGGGCTTCCCTGGTGGCGCAGTAGTTGAGAGTCTGCTTGCTAGTGCAGGGGACACGGGTTCGAGCCCTGGTCTGGGAGGATCCCACATGCCGTGGAGCAACTAAGCCCATGAGCCACAACTACTGAGCCTGCGTGTCTGGAGCCTGTGCTCCTCAACAAGAGAAGCCACGATAGCGGGGGGCCTGCACACTGCGAAGAGGAGTGGCCCCCACTTGCCACAACTAGAGAGCGCCCTCGCACAGAAATGAAGACCCAGCACAGCCCAAAATTAATTAATTAATTAGTTAAAAAAAAGAGAAGCCACTGCAATGAGAAGCTCCTGCACCACAAGGAAGAGTAGCACTGGCTCACTGCAACTAGAAAAAGCCCGTGTGCAGCAACAAAGACCCAACGCAGCCATAAATGAATGAATGAATAAATAAATAAATAAATAAATAAAGACATGGGTCATGGAGCCAGAGAAGCCTGGGTTTAAAAGCTAACTGTATGCTACCCACAAGCATGTAGACCCCAGACTGGTTGGAACCAGAAGGTTGTTGACTCCCAATTATCTCACCACCAACAAATCAGAAGAATGTCCATGAGCTGATCACGCCCTGCTCCTTGAACACTATAAGACTCCTCTGTACCCACTCCAGGGCAGGACACAGTCTTGAGGGCATTAGCCTGCTGTGGCCCCCTTTGACTTGAAAAGCAAGAAAAGCTACTCTTTTCTACCTCACCCAAAACTCTATTTTCAAGTTCTATTTGGCACTGGTGAACAGAGGCCGAGTTTCAGCAACAGACTGACACAACACAATTTAAATTTTCTCCCCTATTTCTCTAAGGAATGCTATCAAAGTCATCATACATGAAGTCAGCTCGTCATGTATCATTCACTATAGGAAATTCACCCAGTGATCTAAAGTGGGAAAACTGACATTGAAAAAGATATCCATTTCCAAATAGGCTTAATAAGAGATAATGCTCCTTTTCTTTTTTCTTTTTTTTTTTTATTAGAAGGTTTGGGTCAAAGAAATAGAATGTGATGGTTGAAAATTATTTAATATGTGAAATCTTCCTTTGAAAGGAACAAATAATGCAGAGGGCAAGAATCCTCCCAATATGAAATCAGAAGTGTCAATGGGAGTAATTTATAAATGATTCAAATAAAAATGTATAATTTTATATAAACACTTTGAATTAACTCAAACATTTAATTTTAGTTTCATTTCTACCATGTAGCCTCCCAGTAATTACTTCCTTATTTCATATACAGGCAGTATGCTAGACAGCTGAGACTAGAAAAGATAATTGGTTCAGTTCCCTGTTTCTAATGCAGTAATTCTAAAATTTGAGTGTGTATAAGAAGCATTAAGGGAGATTTCAAGGCCTCAACCTACAGGGTTCCTATTCAGTGTGTTTAATGTAGGAATAAGAAATGCATTTTGTACAGCCAGGTATTTTGTGCACTTCTTTCCAGATGATGGGGAGAAGCATTGTTCTAATGAATATCGAAATCACTTGGAACAAATTTTTTTTTTTTTTGGAGGATCTCCAAAGACAGAACTCTCCAAATATACTGGTACTTCATTCTAGTTTTGTTTATCCCTGTGATGGCCAAAGAGTTTTTTTTTCCTTATGTCCATTAAAGATGTCTAAAATTATTTTAAGATAAGGTACAACACATTAAGAGTCAGTGTGGAGCTTCCCTGGAGGCGCAGTAGTTAAGAATCTGCCTGCCAATGCAGGGGACACGGGTTCGAGCCCTGGTCCGGGAAGATCCCACAGGCCACGGAGCAACTAAGACCGTTGAGCCCAACTACTGAGCCTGCGAACCACAACTACTGAGCCCGTGTGCCTAGAGCCCACGCTCCACAACAAGAGAAGCCACCGCTATGAGAAACCCGTGCACCGCAACGAAGAGTAGCCCCTGCTCGCCGCAACTAAAAAAAGCCCACGTGCAGCAACGAAGACCCAACGCAGCTAAAAATAAATTTTAAATAAAATAAATTAATTAAAAAAAAAGAGTCAGTGTGGTCTACATAACTTTCTGATTTATGATATTCCAGTACCTTTTCTTTGTTGAATAGTCTTAGCTCTTAAAAGCATTTTACCATTGAGCTAGCTAACTTCGCTAAGACCATTCTGTACTCAAAAGATAAATCTCATACTATCTTCTTCCTTCCCATCCCCATTCTGTTTTAATCTCTTAAGTATTTTATGCCTTCCTTGAATATCTGATGAGGATCTGTAAAACATAAGGGGGAAAAAAAATCCCAGAATTTTCTTTACAAATTTCATTAGCTCTCAATTCTAGTATCCATTGATTGAAATAAGTGGTGGTTCAGATAACGTTTTAAATTTACGGACAGCCATCATAGCCTCCAAAATTGAGATACTGCAATGTAGACAAAACATTTCTTTTGTCATTCCAGACATCATTTGTTTCTGTGCGGTTTTTTACAAAATATATATTCTAGCAATATTTTAAAATACAAAATATACCCAAAGAGAGCTATGTGTAAAAGAGCTAAAAGAAATTTTTTTGAAATTATGGCCAACTCTAGAGATATGTAAAAGCAGTAAATATGATCAACGCAATTCCTAGCTTATGAAATACCTGATATAGAGTGCATCCTAACTTAATAACTAAAAAATTCTGCTTCCAGCTTTATCTGGAGAAGCTTTTTGTAATAGTGCCACATATATATGTTGGAAATCTGATTTTTTTCCCCCAAAGCAGCACAAATCTGCACTTCATGACAACAGCTACCTTTTATATGATACTCTGTGTAATTATGTAAATCCTAAGTTCAATTTTGGAGATGGGTTTCCTAGGACAATAGTTTGGTGCATTAAGAAAAAAAAAGATTAAAGACAGTAGTAGCAAAATACATTTACCTACACATGGATCTATTTCTTGACTTATGCCTAAACATGCAACATAGGTATTTGTCAATTATTAAGTAGTTGATTATCTGTCCTTTAACTTTTCCACCCACAGCCCATCTTCCCATTCCCATGGCTAATTTTCCTGGATAGCTGATAATGTTTTTGAAATAGTAGTCACAACACCACCACCACCATCAAAAAAGATGAAACTACAGATATCTCAGTTTGTTTCTTTACCTCTAATAATATGACTGAGAATGATTCAGAGGTCACCTATTAATATCATTATATGCTGAAACTTGCATGAGCTTTGAAAATCATCTTCTCCAACAGTCTGATGTTATGGGTAAGAAAATGCAGACACAGAGAACTTAAGTAGCGAGCTTGTGGTCACACAGCTGGTAAGCAGCAGTTGGTCCTAAAACCGAAGACTTCTGACTCCGAGTTGAAAACCCTTTCCCATCATACTGTGTGTGGGCAGGCAATCATTGCAGAAAAGACTGAAAAGGCTACTGATATTTATTCTTAAATTTCCTAACATTAGATGGCCTTTGTCTAAACTTTATCAAACCAAATTTCAGTTCCTATAACCAGTTTTGTAGGAAGTTGGAAATATTTTTCTATCATTAAAATGATTATTTAATAATGTATTACTTAGCTGTAACAGTTCAACCTGTATATGTGTTTTTAAAATTGTATGTACTATTTATTTTTGGCTGCGTTGGGTCTTTGTTGTTGTGCATGGGCTTTTCTCTGGTTGCGGTGAGCGGGGGCTACTCTTCATTGTGGTGCACAGGCTTCTCATTGCAGTGGCTTCTCTTGTTGCGGAGCATGGGCTCTAGGCACGCGGGCTTCAGTAGTTGTGGCACGTGGGCTCAGTAGTTGTGGCTCGTGGGCTGTAGAGCACAGGCTCAGTACTTGTGGCGCATGGGCTTAGCTGCTTCGCGGCATGTGGGATCTTCCTGCACCAGGGCTCGAACCCGTGTCCCCTGCATTGACAGGTGGATTCTTAACCACTGTGCCACCAGGGAAGTCCCTTATGTACTATTTAAAATCTTCCTGGGAATTCAGTTCAACTAGCCCCTCACAGGAGGGAGAGGGAGTGCTGAATTTTGGCAACCACACATGCACTTACACCAATCTCCACTCCTATTCTCATCTGAGCACATAAAAGTCTTGTTGGGAGGGTGGTGAGAGAAAATTATGTGTGATTTGAAAGTTCCCTATAGGATTTTGATTACACTGTATCTAGCTGAGAACCATTTAAAGGCATCCTGTAGATTCATTACTCCCAACAAAAGTTACTTTCAAATGAATATAAAATGTTGGTATAGTTGATGCCACAGTTTACCATTAGATTCCCTGGATCCAGGAAGATTTGTGTAGCAGATAAAGTGAAAACAGCTCTGATGAGACCAAAGTTCATGACCTCCCACAATGCCTGTCATGGTGCCTGAAATTCCCTCAAAGAGATTCAATTATCAGAGTAAGGTATATTCTTTAGAAGATTTAGGTATAAAAATCTGCATTACTTGGAAAGGAATCCAGGAACCCGGCTAAGTCCTCCATTTTCCATCAATAACACATACTAGCATGAACTGATTTATTACATCAATTCTCGCTATAGGAGACAGATTGGCACTTCTCGACAAAATGAAATCCCAAGTATTTCAATACTGTGGGAAACACCTAACGTCACGTTAGTGTCCTACAGAAATTTGGACCCAGGAGTCTGTGGACCTTACTAAAAGGTAGCCAATCGGAAGGCACACCATACCTTTCTCACAGTTCTGCCTCAACCTGTGCCAGGCTGACAATTTTCTTTTTTTAGAAAGAAAACATTCACAGAGCAAGATTAACCTTTTACTTCATGGAAATTCAAAGGATCGAAGCAACAGCAACTTGATTATAATCTCAGGGCTATTCTTCTCCACCAAAGGTAAGCAATTTACTTGATCTGAAAAGCCAGGGTGTGAGAATCTCACCTCTACATTCAAACCTTCCAGCATTCAAAGACTTCCTACACTGATAATATGAGCAATTTCTCCAAAGTCTGGATAAACCCAGTAATGATAGATCTATAAAAGAGGATTAATTTTTTTGTATAAATTATCTTTATGTGATATAAGAGTGGGATTTGTACTATTTTTGTCCTGAGAGAAAGGCCTGTCACCTTGAATTAAAAAACAAGTAGTCCCACCCAGGTGGTACTTGGCTGATGGGTCAGCAATCGAGACGGTTGGGGAGAACACTTACTTTATTTTGCATTTCTTTAGTGTTTTCCAAATTTTAGATCATTTGAAAATACTTAATGTAACATTATCTTTACAACTACATGGGAGACAACTTAAAGCATTCTATTAACTGAATTATTATTCCAAATAATTTATCTAAAGTAAAACAGCTTATAAATAATAGAGCTGGGACAAGAACACAGGTCTTTTAAACTCTAGTTCTACTATTCTTTCTATTCCATGACACTGACTATTTAAAATGACAGAAATACAAAGATACCTCTACATGCACCAATGTGAGGGTTCAGATCCTTCAAGCCATGGCATTGGTGAAAAGAAAGAAGGTCTCAGAAGCACAGCCTTGTCTGGCAGGTATTAAAAATGGTTTTCAAGGGGGTAAGCAAAAGAAAGCAAGGACTATCTGTAATTAAGGGGTGGCTTTAAAAAGTCAGTTTACTGTTTTCTTCTGCTGACTAGTCTAGGAAGAGGCTGGCATGGACGAGGAGCCAGGGGCAATGGGAATTTTCTGTAACACCCTCCGGTAAAAGAAAGTTAGTTGGGCTTCCCTGGTGGCGCAGTGGTTGAGAGTCCGCCTGCCGATGCAGGGGACACGGGTTCGTGCCCCAGTCCGGGAAGATCTCACATGCCGCGGAGGGGCTGGGTCTGTGAGCTATGGCCGCTGAGCCTGCGCGTCCGGAGCCTGTAGTCTGGAACGGGAGAGGCCGCGGCAGTGAGAGGCCCGGTATAAAGTCAGTGTCACCATGGCTGAGTTTAATAGTAATCGTTCACTGCAATATGATGGCATTTCGCATTTTATCCATTATATTTTAGATGTAGAATTTAATTGAATATACTATTTTAGATGTATATTTCAGATGTAGAATTTAAATATACTATTAAGTTAAAAATGAGATTTTTGAAGGAAATCAATTAATGTTTGTATTTTTATGAAACATCTTCATCTCTCAAGTATACACAGTCAAGAAGAGCTTTACCCTTGTGCCCAAACAGCTACATTTAGGTAATACTTCCCTTATTTGTGTTACCCAAATGAGGAGAATACTACCTATCTTGAATTCACAGAGCTCCATAATAATCTCAGACCCTGTGACTCTTAACCTTGCAAGATATTATGGGAAGCTAAGGGATTCACATTAAATAATGACTCCGGAGTCATCATCTTTTGAAATATGCTCATCTACCCCATGGACCATGGGTTTGAATCCCTGAGGGTGAGCAGTATGCACTTGTATCTGCTACTATAAAACTACAAACTCAAGGAAGATTCTCTTGAGTATCTTCTATGTAAAAACCTCTTTTTAAAACACAATTTATAATTTAATACTATTTGAGTTTTATGCAAATGTTATATCTAGTTTATATCTTAGAAAGACGGGAGCCATAATATCTTAACAATAAACAGGTATTAGAACAATATAATTAGCTCTCCTAAGGAAAGTATTTCCTATGCTAAGAGAAATGTGCTTTTATTTTTAATGTTTAGGGATGCACATAGTAATAAGTAAAATCCTAGCTAAATAAAAATTACTTTTTTTAAAAAAAAGTAATAATAGTCATTCTACTTTCCACAACTTAACACAACCTGGCAAATAAATAAACAATATTTCCATTTTTGAAAGCATCAAAATGCCTTCTCTTTACTTTGTTGTAACATGCATTTTTCACATCATCAGTGATACCCTTGTGTCACAGAATGGCTACCAAAATACATTTTCTACAAAGCTCATTCAAGTACATTGGACAGCAGGAAGCCATGTAGAATCCCATTTACACAGCTAGACTCTTTCGAATGCATACAATGCTCAGCTGGATACTTTCATTCATTAACAACAACAAGAATAAGCATAACCATAATCTCTACCATAAAAAAAAAAAAAGGGCACAGCCTATATTGGCATTTAAGAAAAGTTGATTGCAAGCTAAGATCCCAGTGGTAGGATTATTTTAAAAGCTAAAAAAAAAAAAAAAAATCTAATTAAAGACACAAAGGATCAAGTAAAAGTAGAGGAAATCATCATCAACACCAGAGCTTCAAGCAGATACTTCATATTACAGAGAGATAATTGTTGAAATAATGGGTTCCTGTTGATCCTCTCCACAATTTCTCTGACTTCCCCTCTAATTTGGTCTTTTTGAAAAGCCGAGCAATATATTTAATAAATAAATAACCTACTCCAAGGAAGCAAAACTACTAGAGACTGAAAGCTGTTGTCTCTTTACATAGTCATTTATTTGTATTTGAATGGAATGATAGTCCCATTAGCTAAAGCATAGTTTGAATCCTGGAGCTTCATCTTCTCAGGCTTAAGATCATTCAGTGACAGACTAAGAAGCAAAACAAAACCAGATTATGTAAAATGTAAACATTTTGACATCCCAAAACAATAATAACCACCAAATATTTTTAAATGAGAGACCTTTTATAGCATGTTAGACAAAAATTAATACCTTGAATAAAACACACACACAAAACAGGGTTAGAACAGTTATTTCTAGACTGGGCTCCTCAGTGCTTTAGGGGATGATGGAAGTAAGCTGTGATGGGCCAGCCAGGCTGACAGGGTTCCAGGCCCCCAACCCTGCCTCTCACACAGATGAGTTTTGCTTTTATTGATTTTATATACTGGACTTCTGAGTAAAGCTTTTGTTTGAAGAACTTAGTAGACTAATTAGTAGACTAATGGTATTAAAACAAAAACTCTGAAACCCACTGTTTTAGTAATACCTTCATGGACCCAGAAAAATGTTTATATATTAACAGTATATTGTTGATATATAAACAGTGTTAATTATAAAACCGCTTTATCCCATTTTTTTATCCGATTTTTATTATATACACACAAAGAGATAATTACCAAAATGATGTTAACAGATTATTTTATTTCTAATAAAGGAATAATAGTATCTGTATATTCTAACTTCGGGTAATTAACCTGTATTGTTCATGTATTTTGTTTAAGATCACAAGTGAGGCTGGAAACAATAATAAAGTTGATTTTTAACTCAATAAAGTTGATTTAAAACAGAAAACGAGCTGAGGCTGGAAGATCTGTCCATTTTACTCTTCTCCCATTAGCACAGTTTGTTGAGAAATAATTACAGTAATAGGCTCTTAACTTACAGGTGTTCATCTTACTTTCAGAATCAAACAGTCATATAGCATAGACACTTCATTTTATTTATTTATTTTGAACAATATGTTCATTTTATTTTATTTTTGACTTGAATAATATATACTTTTTTTATACAGGAGGTTCTTATTTGTCATCAATTTTATACACATCAGTGTATACATGTCAATCCCAATCTCCCAATTCATCCCACCACCCCCACCGCCCCGCTGCTTTCCCCCCTTGGTGTCCATACGTTTGTTCTCTGCATCTGTTTCTCAATTTCTGCCCTACAAACCAGTTCATCTGTACCATTTTTCTAGGTTCCATATATATGTGTTAATATATGATATTTGTTTTCCTCTTTCTGACTTACTTCACTCTGTGTGACAGTCTCTAGATCCATCCACGTCTCAACAAATGACTCAATTTCGTTCCTTTTTATAGCTGAGTAATATTCCATTGTATATATGTACCACTTCTTCTATATCCATTTGTCTGTAGGTGGGCATTTAGATTGATTCCATGACCTGGCTACTGTAAACAGTGCTGCAATGAACATGGGGGTGCATGTGTCTTTTTGAATTGTGGTTTTCTCCTGGGTATATGCCCAGTAGTGGGATTGCTGGGTCATATGGTAATTCTATTTTTAGGTTTTTAAGGAACCTCCATACTGTTCTCCATAGTGGCTGTATCAATTTACATTCCCACAAACAGTGCAAGAGGGTTCCCTTTTCTCCACACCCTCTCCAGCATTTGTTGTTTGTACATTTTCTGATGATGCCCATTCTAACTGGTGTGAGGTGATACCTCACTGTAGTTTTCATTTGCATTTCTCTAATAATTAGTGATGATGAGCAGCTTTTCATGTGCTTCTTGGCCATCTGTATGTCTTCTTTAGAGAAATGTCTATTTAGGTCTTCTGTTCATTTTTGCATTGGGTTGTTTGCTTTTTTAATATTGAGCTGTATGAGCTGTTTATATATTTTGGAGATTAATCCTTTGTCCGTTGATTCATTTACAAATATTTTTTCCCGTTCTGAGGGTTGTCTTTTTGTCTTATTTGTAGTTTCCTTTGCTTTGCAAAAGCTTTTAAGTTTCACTAGGTCCCATTTGTTTATTTTTATTTCCATTACTCTAGGAGGTGGATCAAAAAAGATCTTGCTGTGATTTATGTCAAACAGTGTTCTTCCAATGTTTTCTTCTAAGAGTTTTATAGTGTCCGGTCTTATATTTACATTTCTAATCCATTTTGAGTTTATTTTTGTGTATGGTGTTAGGGACTATTCTAATTTCATTCTTTTACATGTACCTGTCCAGTTTTCCCAGCACCACTTATTGAAGAGACTGTCTTTTCTCCATTGTATATCCTTGCCTACTTTGTCATAGATTAGTTGACCATAGGTGTGTGGGTTTATCTCTGGGCTTTCTATTTTGTTCCATTGATCTATATTTCTGTTTTTGTGCCAGTACCATGTTGTCTTGATTACTGTAGCTTTGTAGTATAGTCTGAAGTCAGGAAGTCTGATTCCTTCAGCTCTGCTTTTTTCCCTCAAGACTGCTTTGGCTATTTGGTGTCTTTTGTGTCTCCATACAAATTTTAAGATTTTTTGTTCTAGTTCTGTAAAAAATGCCATTGGTAATTTGATAGGGATTGCACTGAATCTGTAGATTGCTTTGGGTAGTAGAGTCATTTTCACAATATTGATTCTTCCATTCCAAGAACATGGTATATCTCTCCATCTTCTGCTATCATCTTTAATTTCTTTCATCAGTGTCTTATAGTTTTCTGCATACAGCTCTTTTGTCTCCCTAGGTAGGTTTATTCCTAGGTATTTTATTTTTTTTGTTGCAATGGTAAATGGGTGTGTTTCCTTAATTTCTCTTTCAGATTTTTCATCATTAGTGTATAGGAATGCAAGAGATTTCTGTGCATTAATTTTGTATCCTGCAACTTTACCAAATTCATTGATTAGCTTTAGTAGTTTTCGGTGGCATCTTTAGGATTCTCTATGTATAGTATCATGTCATCTGCAAACAGGGACAGTTTTACTTCTTTTTTTCCAGTTTGGATTCCTTTTATTTCTTTTTCTTCTCTGATTGCCATGGCTAGGACTTCCAAAACTATGTTGAATACTGGTGAGAGTGGACATCCTTGTCTTTTTCTTGATCTTAGAGGAAATGCTTTCAGTTTTTCACCATTGAGAACGATGTTTGCTGTGGGTTTGTCGTATATGGCCTTTATTATGTTGAGGTAGGTTCCCTCTATGCCCACTTTCTGGAGAGTTTTTATCATAAATGGGTGTTGAATTTTGTCAAAAGCTCTTTCTGCATCTATTGAGATGATCATATGGTTCTTCTTCTTCAATTTGTTAATATGGTGTATCACATTGATTGATTTGCATATATTGAAGAATCCTTGCATCCCTGGGATAAATCCCACTTGGTCATGGTGTATGATCCTTTTAATGTGTTGTTGGATTCTGCTTGCTAGTATTTTGTTGAGGATTACTGCATCTATATTCATCAGTGATATTGGTCTGTAATTTTCTTTTTTTGTAGTATCTTTGTCTAGTTTGGGTATCAGGGTGATGGTGGCCTCATAGAATGAGTTTAGGAGTGTTCCTTCCTCTGCAATTTTTTGGAAGAGTTTGAGAAGGATGGGTATTAGCTCTTCTCTAAATGTTTGATAGAATTCACCTGTGAAGCTATCTGGTCCTGGATTTTGTTTGTTGGAAGATTTTTTTTAATTAATTAATTTATTTATGGCTGTGTTGGGTATTCATTGCTGTGCGTAGGCTTTCTCCAGTCACAGCGAGCAGGGGGCTACTCTCCGCTGCAGTGTGCGGGCCCCTCACTGCAGTGGCCTCTCTTGCTCCGTAGCACAGGTCCCAGGTGCGTGGGCTTCAGTAGCTGTGGCACATGGGGTCAGCAGCCGTGGCTCACGTGTGTAGAGCACCGGCTCCACAGCTGTGGCGCACAGGCCCAGCCGCTCCGCGGCATGTGGGATCCTCCTGGAGCAGGGCACGAACCCGTGTCCCCTGCATTAGCAGGCAGACTCCCAACCACTGTGCCACCAGGGAAGCCCTTGGAAGATTTTTAATTACAGTTTCAATTTCATTGCTTGTGATTGGTCTGTTCATATTTTCTATTTCTTCCTGGTTCAGTCTTGGAAGGTTAAAGCTTTCTAAGAATTTGCCCATTTCTTCCCGGTTGTCCATTTTATTGGCATGGAGTTGCTTGTAGTAGTCTCTTCGGATGCTTTGCATTTCTGCGGTGTCTGTTGTAACTTCTCCTTTTTCATTTCTAATTTTATTGATTTGAGTCCTCTCCCTCTTTTTCTTCATGAGTATGGCTAATGGTTTATCAATTTTGTTTATCTTCTCAAAGAACCAGCTTTTACTTTTATTGATCCTTGCTATTGTTTTCTTTGTTTCTAGTTCATTTATTTCTGCTCTGATCTTTATGATTTCTTTCCTTCTTCTAACTTTGGGTTTTGTTTGTTCTTCTTTCTCTAGTTCCTTTACGTGTAAGGTTAGATTGTTTACTTGAGATTTTTCTTGTTTCTTGGGGTAGGATTGTTTTGCTGTAAACTTCCCTCTTAGAACTGCTTTTGCTGCATCCCATAGGTTTTGGATCATTATGTTTTCATTCTCATTTGTCTCTAGGTATTTTTTGATTTCCTCTTTGATTTATTCAGTGATCTCTTGGTTATTCAGTAACGTATTGTTTAGCCTCCATGTGTTTGTGTTTTTTACATTTTTTTCCCTGTAATTCATTTCTAACCTCATAGCACTGTGGTCAGGAAAGATGCTTGATATGATTTCAATTTTCTTAAATTTACTGAGGCTTGATTTGTGACCCAAGATGTGATCTATCCTGGAGAATGTTCTGTGCGCACTTGAGAAGAAAGTTTAATCCGCAGTTTTTGGATGGAATGTCCTATAAATATCAATTAAATCTATCTGGTTTATTGTGTCATTTAAAGCTTCTGTGTCCTTATCTATTTTCATTTTGGATGATCTGTCCATTTGTGTAAGTGAGGTGTTAAAGTCCCCCGCTTTTATTGTGTTACTGTCGATTTCCTCTTTTAGAGCTGTTAGCAGTTGCCTTATGTATCCTTATATCTTCTTCTTGGATTGATCCCTTGATCATTATGTAGTGTCCTTCCTTGTCTCTTGTAACATTCTTTATTTTAAAGTCTATTTTATCTGATATGAGTATTGCTACTCCAGCTTTCTTTTGATTTCCATTTGTGTGGAACATCTTTTTCCATCCTCTCACTTTCAGTCTGAATGTGTCCCTAGGTCTGAAGTGGGTCTCTTGTAGACAGCATATATATAGGTCTTGTTTTTTTGTCCATTCAGCAAGCCTGTGTCTTTTGGTTGGAGCATTTAACCCATTCACATTTAAGGTAATTATCGATATGTATGTTCCTATGACCATTTTCTTAATTGTTTTGGGTTTGTTTTTGTAGGTCCTTTTCTTCTCTTGTGTTTCCCATGTAGAGAAGTTCCTTTAGCATTTGTTGTAGAGCTGGTTTGGTGGTGCTGAATTATCTTAGCTTTCGCTTGTCTGTAAAGCTTTTGATTTCTCCATTGAATCTGAATGAGATCCTTGCTGGGTAGAGTAATCTTGGTTGTAGGCTCTTTCCTTTCATCACTTTAAGTGTATCATGCCACTCCCTTCTGGTTTGTAGAGTTTCTGCTGAGAAATCAGCTGTTAATCTTATGGGAGTTCCCTTGTATGTTATTTGTCATTTTTCCCTTGATGCTTTCAATAATTTTTCTTTAATTTTTGCAAATTTGATTACCATGTGCCTCAGCGTATTTCTCCTTGGGATTATCCTGTATGGGACTCTCTGCACTTCCTAGACTTGGGTGACTATTTCCTTTCCTCTGTTAGGGAAGTTTTCGACTATAATCTCTTCAAATATTTTCTCTGGTCCTTTCTCTCTCTCTTCTCCTTCTGGGACCCCTATAATGTGAATGTTGTTGCATTTAATGTTGTCCCAGAGGTCTCTTAGGTTGTCTTCATTTCTTTTCATTCTTATTTTTTTATTCTGTTCTGCAGCAGTGAATTCCACCATTCTATCTTCCAGGTCACTTATCCGTTCTTCTGCCTCAGTTATTCTGCTATTGATTCCTTCTAGTGTAGTTTTCATTTCAGTTATTGTATTGTTCATCTCTGTTTGTTTGTTCTTTAATTCTTCTAGGTCTTTGTTAAACATTTCTTGCATCTTCTCGATCTTTGCTTCCATTCTTTTTCCGAGGTCCTTGATCACCTTCACCATCATTATTCTGAATTCTTTTGCTGGAAGGTTTACTATCTCCACTTCATTTCGTTGTTTTTCTGGGGTTTTATCTTGTTCTTTCTTCTGGTACATAGCTCTCTGCCTTTTCATCTTGTCTATCTTTCTGTGAATGTAGTTTTTGTTCCATAGGCTGCAGGCTTTTAGTTCTTCTTGCTTCTGCTGTCTGCCCTCTGGTGGATGAGGCTATCTAAGAGGCTTGTGCAAGTTTCCTGATGGGAGGGGCTGGTGGTGGGTACAGCTGACTTTTGCTCTGGTGGGCAGAGCTCAGTAAAACTTTAATCTGCTTGACTGCTGATGGGTGGGGCTGGGTTCCCTCCCTGTTGGTTGTTTGGCCTGAGGCAACCCAACACTGGAGCCTACCTGGGCTCTTTGGTGGGGCTAATGGCAGACTCTGGGAGGGCTCTCGCCAAGCAGTACTTCCCAGAACTTCCGCTGCCAGTGTCCTTGTCCCCACAGTGAGCCACAGCTACCCCCTGCCTCTGCAGGAGACCCTCCAACACTAGCAGGTAGATCTGGTTCCATCTCCCTTGGGGTCACTGCTCCTTCCCCTGGGTCCTGTTGCGCACACCACATTGTGTGTGCCCTCCAAGAGTGAAGTTTCTGTTTCCCCCAGTTCTTCCAATGCCCTGCAATCAAATCCCAGTAGCCTTCAAAGTCTGATTCTCTAGGAATTCTTCCTCCCGTTGCCAGACCCCCAGGTTGGGAAGCCTGACATGGGGCTCAGAACCTTCACTCCAGTGGGTGAACTTCTGTGGTATAAGTCTTCTCCAGTCTGTGAGTCACCCACCCAGCAGTTATGGGACTTGATTTTACTGTGATGCGCCCCTCCTACCATCTCGCTGTGGCTTCTCCTTTGTCCTTGGATGTGGGGTATCTTTTTTTGGTGAGTTCTAATGTCCTCCTGTCGCTGATCGTCCAGCAGCTAGTTGTGACCCTGGTGCTCTCGTAAGAGTGAAAGCACGTCCTTCTAGTCTGCCATCTTGGTTCCAATCTCAGACACATAGTTTTAGCGTTTACTCTCTAGACTGCTTTCTATGTACAAGGCTTTTGAAAAAGTCAAATGTGATGAAATGTATAATTTTCTTAGCACTCCATTTCACTTTGAATTTTAGACAGGTGCAAAGTAAAGAGTAACATCTATCAAATTTCTATATAAAAGAACAGATGTCAAAGTAAATAATACAAGCAAAAGTCTTTAATATGGGCTAGTTTAAGTCAGCAATCCAGAAATTGTGTTTCTTCTTGATGTGTGTTGAGTTCCTTTGGTTATCTACTAGGTTGCAAGTGACAAGACATAGCTAGCCTATAACTAAAAAGATTAATTGATTACAGCATTTTACACTAGTGCTGCCCAACAGCAGTACAATGCAAGCCCAAGATTCAATTTTAAATTTTGTATTTGCCATATTAAGAACAAACAGTTGGAAAGAAAACTTTAATAATATTATATTTAACCCAGTATGTCCAAAGATTATCATATCAGTATGTAAAAAAGATAAAAATTATTAATAAAATATTTTACATTTTTTCATATTAACTTTTGTGAGTCCGGTACGTATTTTGTATGTATAGCACATTTCAGTTCAGACTAATCACATTTCAAATGCTTAATGGACACTTATGGCTAGTGGCTATCATATTGGACAACTCAACTATATGAGATTTTAAACATATAAAATTATAAAGTAATGTCTTTCTTTGGTATAGAAAGCATTTCATATCTCCTCAATCATCCTACAGCAAACCACACTCAAAGACTTTTATGCGTAATTTGTTCCAGTCTTATCTACTCTCACTATCTACTTCTCACTTCTCTTCAAAGTAGGCCTCTGAGTTCAGCCAAATGACTTTCCTCAGTTTCCCACAAAAAAGACTTTCTGTCAACCTGTCTAAATCATTTCTGTCCTCCAAGGCCCAACACAAACCCCATCAATTACAAGAATGTGTTCCTGATTATTCTACAAGTCCTATAGCACGCAATGCCTATATCATTACATTTGCTGTTTAATTGTAGATGGAACTCTTTTCAGTTATTATATATTTCTTTTGAATTCTAAGGTCCCTGACAATAAGGATCATGTTTTATACATTTCTTGTCTGTCTCCAATGTTATCTAGTAGAGTATTTTGAACATACTGAATGGAAATACTTTATGTAAGTCCTCTATATTTTAAAATTTATTTGTCTCAAAAGTCATGATCCAGGACACTTGAACTTTAGAAAAGAAAGAAAGAGCAGAGAAGAAAAGAACAAGAAACAAAGGAAAAGAAAAAAACCTGATAGATGCAAAGGAAAAGAACTTACTAATAATTAAAGCTGTTGAAAGAAGAAACGAGTTGGTCATGAGGGTTTCATTACTGGTAGAGAGTTTAGTTAGCCACTTATTTGGGAAGTTATAAGGAGAATTTCTATACCAAGTGGATAGTTGAATTTGATGATGTCTAAATACCATTTTGATTTTAAGATTCTGTACACAAGAAAGCTAATGTGTGAAAATCCAAATTTACAATGCATCTGTTATTTCAGGATCTGTCAGTCTGCAAGACAGAACTGGTTAAATAAATAAATAATTGGACAGCTTTTAAAAGACTTGATTAGCTTCCATTTATCCACAAATATAAAGTTAGCTTTGACAAAGTTGGCTTACATTTCTAACATAAAGCAGGTATAAATCTAATCAGCTGTGCCAAAACTGCTTATAAGACAAGATGCTTGCTCGACTATTTGTGGAAGCTATTTTAGTACCAACAGATCTCTAGCTTCTAATGACTTTGATGTAGATTGCTAAGGGGATTGTTTACTAGGTGAGAGTGATAAGGCTTACCTCCCAACCCCATCCAATTCCAGCCCTAAATACTCTCTCCCTCTCTCTATCACTAAGAATGAAAGACAATAGGGGGCAGAGTCAGCCAACCATCAGTTCTCTAGATGGTCGATATCAATCAGCAATGATCTGCCCCTGACAGCATGTCAGATAGGGCCACCCCTCTCCTAAGTGTCCAGGGAGTGTGTACAGCTTAACAAGTAAGAAGCTTTCACCTCCATATTTGGCTTGAAACCTCAGAATCAGAGAGATTAAAGCAAGTTCAGAATCAGTTAACTCAATTCCTAAGTATTAAAATTATTTCTTATTCCATACTTCTTAAAAGAGAGAGAGATTAGTAACAGTAGCTAATCCACATGTGTATGAATTTTTTGTAATAGAGTTCTGATTTTCTTCCAAAGCATAACTGAGAGGGCTAACATTCCAAATTGAATATCGCCTCATAGTTAGCGGTACCCGTGGGGAGCTTTCACATTCTCATCTAACCCAGCACTGCCTTTCTAGTGACAGCACACCTCAAGAAGAAACACAATTTCTGGATGTCTGACCTAAACTAGTCCTTATTAAAGACTTATAACAATGCTCTCATTATTTAAATAGCTTATCTGGAATTCATGCTGCCCTCTCCTAAAAGTTATTTTGAAGGGAGATACAATCCTCTTTCAGTGGCAGAGGGTGTTCATGGTGACCACTTTCCAAATGGGCACTTTCTTTGTGACAGCATAATAGTTCTATGAGTTTGGCTGAAGGTCTAGTGGTTCAGTTGGTGATAAACCAAAGAAAGAAACAAACACAGAGTTCCACAAGGTAGGGAGCCCCATTTTGCTCTGAAGGCAGGGAGACCTGAGTTCTAATCACGGACTGCCTCAGGCTAGCCTTGTGTCCTTGCTAAACTCCTCAACCTCAGTGGACTTCCGTATCATCCTGTGTTAACGTTAAGGTCACCCATTTGGGTAAGTGACTACCGAGGAAAGTAAACGAAAAAGCCGCGAGCATATGATGGACCCCCAACAAGAGTTAATGAACTCTTTGCCACTGAATGGGTCATGTAGCCAGAGAATTACCAGTAGGACCTGAAGTGATGTCTCAGGACAGATCAGGATGGAAACCTAAGACTTGCTTGTAGGGTGAAAGACTATAACCAAACAAGCACAGGGGGCCAAGCTGGGTCAGGAAAGAGGCTCATGCAGTAAGACTTTCTATGGGGAGTCAGAGAGTCATAAGCAAAGTAAGGGAAGAGTCGGGCACCTGGGGAATAACTAAATCCAGAGAAAAATCAGAGCAGCCAGACAGCACGGCCCAAAGGATGAACTGAACCAGTGGCTGCTTGGGTCATAAAAGATTTCCCATCCAGGGTTAAAGGGTCCCTGTTACACTGAGCTTAGGATTCACAAGAATTCTGAGAACCTCAAGACAAAGCAGCAAATTTAGGGTGTTAAAAAAGAAAAAAAAGAAAAATGTCCATGTGCTTCAGGGAAAGAGACCTTTCCATGCTACCAAATACAGGTAGCCACTCAGAGGATTAAAACATTCATGTGAAGGAAATCTATTTCACAGTTTACAGTTCATATTTTAAAGACCATATGAAGCATATTAACGTTTGCTGATAGCTTTAACATTTTTAAACTGTATATTCCAACTGACAGAGTAAATTATGAAAGATATGCTTTTTTACTCTGTCAGTTGGAATATACAGTTTAAAAATGTTAAAGCTATCAGCAAACATTTATTAAGGGCCTACTATATTCAAGGCACAAGACGCTATAAATGAAATCCAGACCCAGGTACATTTTACTCTCTCTGACCACATGCCTATTGATTTAATGATCAGGCCAGGTATTCTGAGGGAAACTAACTGTACTGAGAGGATAAAATATAATTGAACAGATCGTCTCAGTGTGACAGAGCATCTTTGCTTCTCACAATTTTGAGGACAGTTCTGCTATAACTGATTTTGTCAGATAGATATGAATAGACCATCTAAAATTCTTTTATGATTTTTTTTAAAAGCAATTCAATAGGAATTGAAATTTTACAATTCAAACAAATTGGGGTCTAGAAATTCTCATCATTTCAAAAGAAGTGGAATAGAGACTAGTATTTCAATATATGTGGGTTTTGATCATTACACAATTGCTTCTTGAATATTTTCTTCCATGAAATTCCTTATTTTACCAAATTTTTCCTAACTATATACATATGTGTTCATATTGTTAAGCACAATGTCACTACCTTGAAAAACAGTCAAGGGCCCCCCAAGTTAGAGTTTCCAGGTAAAATACAGGATACCCCATTCAATGTAAACTTGAAATAGGCAACAAACTAGCCAAACTGCTACATTCCCAATAGCTTACTAAAAGATTATATTTTATTTATAATTTAATTAAGCACCAAATGTATGAATTGCCAATTGTGAGGTGCTAGATTCAGTATCACTAGTTTCTTTTACTCAAGTAACAGATGAAACATCTTAATATTAGTGCTTTTAGAGTACTACATGAGACGTGCCTGTGAAATAATAAGTATATATATATATATATATATATATATATATATATATATAGTTCTCTGTCCCCAGTACCTGACACAGAGCTCCTAAAACTCTTGTAAATAGGGATACTAAGAGAATCTTTTGTTCTAATATTTAGCCTTTGATCCTAGTACCTGACAGAGCTTCTAAGACCTTATAATTTCCTGATGATTGCAGGGTCTGACATAGAGCTCCAAGCACCTTGGGATTTTCTGGGTGAAATGAGTGTCCTTTGCTCTAATGACATGGCCCTTTGTGGGCTCCTGAATGGGGGCTGGTCACCAGAAAGAACAAGCCATAATTAGAAGTTTGGAACCTTCATCCCCATCCCCCATCCTCTGGAGAGGAGAGAAGGGCTGGAAGTGGAGTTAATAATCACTCATGCCTACGTGCTGAAGCCTTTACAAAGGTCCTCGAAGTATGAGGCTCAAAGAGCTTCCAGGTTGGTGAACACATCCATGTGCTGGGAGGGTGGCACCCCACAACTCCACAAGCACAGAAGCTCCTGTGCTCAAGACCCTTCCGGACCTTGCCTTGTGTATCACTTCACCTGGCCGTTCATCTGTATCCTTTACTATAGCCTTTAAAATAAACCAGTAAATATAAGTGTTTCCTCGCATTCTGTGTACCATTCTAGCAAATCACCAAATCCAAGGAAGGGGTCATGGGAACCCCAATTTATAGCCAGTTGGTCAGGAGCACGGGTAACAACCTGGGCTTACAATTGGCATCTCAAGAGCAGGGGAGACAGCCTTGTGGGACTGAGCCTTTAACTTGTGGAATCTGATGCTAACTCCAGGGAAATGGTTTCAGAATTAAAGTGAATTGTAGGACACTCGGCTGGTGTCACAAAATTTCTTGATGTGTGGAAAACACACATAGCTGGCATCAGAAGTGTTCTGAGTATGGTAGGGGTGTGAGAATAAAGCAAAACACAGGGGAGTTTTTCTAAGACAGCATGTCACAGACAGTGAAATCAAACACTGCAAAAAGCTCTTAGGTGATTCTGACAATTGCAGCAATATTTAACTACTAAATCTGCTGGGTGCAAAGAATGAAAGCATAAGGTTTTGTGAAATTGCACACCTGGGTAGGGTTGCCAGATTTAGTGAATAAAATACAGGATGCACGGAGAAATTTGAATTTCAAATAAACAGAAAAAATAATATAAATATGTCCTATGCAATATGTGAGATATACTTGTGCTTCAAAATTATTTGCTGCTTATCTGAAGTTCAAATTTAACTGGATGTCCTATATTTTTTCTGGCAACCTTATATCTGGGGGGGCCTTCACCTAGTCTGAGGGCTCAAGAAAGGTGTCTATTAGGAGGTGGACTGATTTGAAATGATTGTGTAATTATCTTTAAAAGTTTTATGGGAAGAGGGCTTCTCTGGTGGTGCAGTGGTTAAGAATCCACCTGCCAGTGCAGGGGACACGGGTTCTAGCCCTGGTCCGGGAAGATCCCACATGCCACAGAGCAACTAAGCCTGTGCACCACAACTACTGAGCCTGTGCTCTAGAGCCGGTAAGGCACAACTACTGAAGCCCGCGCGCCTAGAGCCCATGCTCCGCATCAAGAGAAGCCACCGCAATGAGAAGCCTGCACGCTGCAATGAGGAGTAGCCCCGACTCGCCACAACTAGAGAAAGCCCGCACGCAGCAACAAAGACCCAACTCAGCCAAAAATAAATAAATTAATTAATTTTAAAAAGTTTTATGGGAAGAATAAATATGCCTTTGAAGGAGACCCATCACCTATGTCAAATTAAAAGTGTTATCATATGTGGGGACTTCCCTGGTGGTCCAGCGGGTAAGACTTCGTGCTCCCAATGCAGGGGGCCTGGGTTCGACCCCTGGCTGGGGAACTAGATCCTGCATGCATGCCGCAACTAAGAGTTCGCATGGTGCAACTAAGAGTTTTCATGGCGCAACTAAGAAGTCCACATACCGCATCGAAGATCCCATGTGCTGCAACTCAGACCCGGAGCAGTCAAAATAAATTAATAAATAAATAATAAAAGAAAAAAAGGAAAGAAAAAAGTATTTCATATGTAAGGCCTGATGGTCTGAGTTAGCTTGATTCCAGTATGCTTTGACTCCTAACCACAGAGATTTTTCCCCAAGCTCTTGACACACTATCTCTGTGATGTTTAGACTATCTTTCCTATCAGACAATAAACTCCTAAAGGCAGCAAATGCATCCTTCCCTATGGCTAGCCCGAAAGCTAGCTCAATACCAGATACATACATCTTAGAGCATTAATACATGTTTTAAATAAATAGGAGAATTATAAACTGTATTTCATGGTAAAGTGGACACTAGTCAATCAATGTAAAACTGTTATAAAAGTAAATATATTTATTCTATTTTAATCCCTGTTATGTCTGCTAGTGATTTCACATTATGCCCATATGCATAAAACATTCAGACGAAATTGATAAATACATTTTTTTGGTTGCAAGTCGGTTGTGGGACCACACCTGCAGAATTATGGCTAACATTTGGAGATTAAAAATCAAATACTTATTAAACAGAGATATAGTTTTAATACGTTTTAAGATCAAATTCATAAGCCCCTCAAATAAAGTGCTGCAAAGCTTCTGAAAGTCACATAAACCTGATTAAATGTTAGAGATTTGGCATCTGTCCCCTGAGGAGCACTTTAATATAACAAGAATTACAAATGAATCTCCCAGGGTAAATCTAGGAAAAAATACTCGGGAACGATATATTGAGAGGTTAAAACTGGTGCTATGTATTCTAATTAGCTCTAAATCTAAAGTGTGTAACAGCTGGAGCTGGCACCTTATATAGCAAACGACTCGCTACCATTGAATTGTTCCTGCCCCCTGCCAATTCATATGTTGAAGCCTGAGCCTTAACCCCCAATGTGACTGCACTTGGAGTTGGGGCTGTTAGGAGGTGATTAAGATTAAATGACGTCATAAGAGTGGAGTCCTAATCCAATAGGATTTGTGGACTTATAAGAAGAGGAAGAGAGAGATCTCCTCCACTCATGCACCAAGGGAAGGCATGTGAGCACACAGCAAGAAGGTGGCCATCTGCAAACCCAGAAGAAAGCTCTCAACAGAACCAACTATGCTGGCACTCTGACCTTAGACCTCCAACTTCCAGGACCTCCAACTTAAAACTGTTCTTTAAGCCACCCAGTCTATGGTATTTTGCTACGGCAGCCTGAGCAAGCTAAGATGGGACTGAAATAAAAAACATTACGCATTTTCTCATAGATGCCAGACACTACAACCTGCACTTCCCTGCTCGGTATTCAATGATTTAGTGTTATGTATGTTTCATAATCTCATCTTTTCAACTTCAGTCTTGTCTGGCTTCCCAACTAATGAAAGGCAGGACATTTCTACGCAAATTCATTAAAGCTTATCTGAAATCACAACAGTCACTATATAGTTTAAGCAAAAGTAAAATGAGTAGTGGATTTTAACTACACTTCCCAATAGATTAGGTGTTTGACCAAAGATAATCTGAAATGGTGAAATATTTAAGAGAACTTTCACAAAGAATAATGAAAACTCTAGTAGCATCTGTTTAGATGCTATTTTTAGAACTCCAAGTATCCTTAGTTACCTGACCGGTGGAACTATACGTTCATCAGTTTATAAATCTGCATAAAGGTGCCTCAAAGTATTTTCAGCTCCCCAAATAAAAGCATGTAATGAAGTTTGTGATTTTTTGAAAGATTTGTAGCATTGTTTTCATGACCTGCATTTCCCCTCAAACACCCAGTTAAAAACAAAACATTTTCTGAAAAATGATCATATCAAAAAAACATTTTTGTGGGGACACATTTTTTTAACTATTGAGATGCTACCGTTCAGACCCACTTATATTCTTTCCCAAAAGGGTGAAGCCTTGACCATATAACCATTTAGTACAATAGAATTTTCTGCAGGAAATACACTCTTGCTATAGGACACCCTTCAGAAAAATAAAATACAAGCAAATGCCAATGTATTAAAAATAACATGAACAATTTAAGTATCACACAGACTAGAACATTCCCTTTAGCACTCTCAGGGTATTTAACCCCATGGGCCAACCTACATGACAAGTCAAATTTTAAAAAGACTGTTGTGTAATGAACATGGAATCAGAAAAGGGGACTTGGTTAGTTGTGTTGAACTTCTAATGACATCTATCAAAACAGATTCAGTCATTTCCACCATTAAAACGATAACGTTCAGTCTTTTGACTAGACTCCCTTCTCTCTTCAATGATACTGGATGGGCACTGCAAACACGCGGGGGCTCATAGATTTTACCAAGTGAATAATCATCTTTCTGGAGAGACAAAATTTATACTTGGTGTATTATTGGACTAGAAATAATACAATAACAATGGTATTAAAGTCAGGTGTCATTGATCTACTGCTATACACACCTTGAGCTAGCAAGGGGCTTACTTGGCTCCAGGTTTATAATCTATACAATTAATGGGACTAGATTTGGTGATTTCTAGGGCACTTTATGGCCTTGATATCTGAAAATTCAAGGAGCTATATGCTGGAAAGATTAAAAAGTCACTTACTAGTTAGTGTCAGTATTCTATTCAAGTTTCCTTCAAACTGCCATTAGCAGCTTACAGATCTACAAAAACAAAACTATGAATTTATTGGGAATTATCTCATTTTCCCTTGAGTTCACATGTCCTGAATTGTTCTTACATCCATGCCTTCAGGCATCCCAACAGGGCCACTCGTGATTTTTGGCAGAACCTGAGGAAAAGGCTCGGTACCTCTGATCAGTGAGCGGCTTCCTTCTTCAACAGCTGGATGCTAGAGTGCCCAGAGTCACACTCAGAAACCATGACAAGTACAGCCTGCTCTTTAGCAAAGGAGGTGCACTCTTTGTCACATGAGGCAAACACCTGCCTGTTTTTCAGTCTGAGCTGATGATGATTGTGAAATGCGGGTGATACAGCCGATGCTGACTTCTTTCTGGGTAAATCTAAACTACTTCTGAGTCACGCAAAATAGTTTATTCTTTCTTTCCTCCTTACATTTGGAAATGCTGACTTCTCTGACAAGCGAAGACCCTCAGTGACCCCAGATTAAATAACAGCACACAAAGATTTGTGCCTCCAGGCCGTTGGCTGCCATTGGTACAGATCGAGAACGCCAGGGCATTAATAATCGTTTAGAAATGAGGTGGTAACCAGAAGAGCTGCCCTTCAAATTCCAACAAAAGTTCAGTGGACTAAACACAAACCATGAGTATTATCAGGAAAATAATATTTTGTTGCCAGACCTACACAGAAACTCCTCTGGGGACCAGAAGAGAACTAACCACAAACGTGCCAGTCCCTTTCATGATGGAGTAAATGCTTTAAAGTAGGAAGGTGTAGAGGTGTGTGGGGAGAACTTCACAGTGATGTGCAATCCCTGAGTCAAAGGAGGAACTCCAAGATGGAGGGAAGAATGGCCTGAAAGTGAAGGGGACCCCAGGTTGATATGCAGACAGCTGAGGTGTGTTTTTAATGTAAACTAGTCTTGATCCCCCAAGTTGCTCACAACACTTGTATAGGTTGATTATTTAATTTGCTTTGTACAAAATACCCAATAACGGCACACAATGTTTACGAGCCTAAACAGGAAGAGGATGCTTTCAAAGGTCGATATTCATCAATCAAAGCAATGACTTACCATTTATCAGTTTTAATATAAAAAGCTACAAAATAAGCAGGAGGAAAAGAGCCTGACTTTGGGCACAGGCAGTTTTGTGTTTAAAACTCTATGCTGCTACTTAGCAGACTTGAGATTACAGACAAGTTACTTAATCTTCCTAGCTCCTTTTCCTCATTTGCAAAATGGGGATAACACCATCTGCCTCATATGACTTTTGTAACAAATTAAGAGAAATAAATAAATAATGTCAAGTCATAACAGAGTGTCTGGAACATAATACATAATCAATAAACATTACTTCTTGACTTCCCTTAGCTAGGAAAAATGATGATATCATTAACTACCACTTCCTTTTCTTCATCCTGACCATATATTCAAAATATTTCAGCACCATTAAAAGTACTTTATATAAATTTAGATCATGATATCATTCACCTAAAACCACAGATGATTCACAGACACATAGGTACATATGTATGTATATATCTAGGGAGAAAAGAGTTCCAGAAAAAATTTACTATTTCTAAAAATGCATCTTATATGCTCTAAAAGCACTAATGTTATTTTCAGCCCTTTGTGCCTATAAGGTAGCATTTAGTATATTAATTTTGCAAGCATCATGGCATCTAATAAGCTGGTTTGATAAGTTAATAATTGTATAATCATTGTAAAAAATCTTTTTCCAATGATTGGCCAGATATTTTAAAAATTACTTGACTCTTAAAAATGATATATTAACATGAAGTGGTGGTAGGAAAAGGGGAGCGAGGCAAACCATACGTTTGGTTTCTATTTTTAATCTTTAGAATGTTTCACAAACAGTTGAGAAAATGTATTTAATTTTGATCAAACATATAATGGTCTACTAAGACTTATGTTAAGATGAACTAGTAAAAGTCTGCTTTATTATAAGTATACTGTTCTCTTAAGAGCCTAGCAGTTTTAAAAATAAAAACTCAAAATCTCTTAGCCTGACTGAGGTTGGAAATTCGTTTCCAACCATTTTCACAAAACCACTTAGAAGATAGCTGTTTTGCAAATTAATTTTTCATGAAGCTCTCTAAGGGTCGATATGCTTGTATTAGCCGCCAAACGTGTTCAACTTGAGACAACCGGGAAGATCCATGATTAATGCAAGTTGGTGTTTTTCCTAACATTTACTGTACCCATCAATAGTGGTTAATGCAACAGCTTCCAGTAAGCAGCTGCCTTAAAAGCTCGGAAACGTCGAGCCATAAACAACAAAAGTGCATCTGTTCTTCTTCCATACATAAATGTCTTCCTATACAAATGAGAAAAATATATGCAAAAGTCTAATATAAGAAACTATATCAATATTTTCATGTAAAAGCGTGGCAAAATCAGACTAGAGACACAGTTTTGGTAAAATAGCATGCTAATAAGAGTAGGGGGTCCTGGGCTCTCATCTTCACTCTGACACTAGCTGTGGTTCCTCTGATGAGTCTCCAACTTGCAACTAGTTTCCTCAGCTAATAGCAGAGGTGCTCCATCAGCCAGGCCCCACAGTGCAGGGCTAAGATGGGGACTCAGACAATGAATCAGAGATGAGGCATTGAGGCAAGGAATACAACTCTATTCGGAAAAGCCGGCAGACTGAGAAGATGGCAGACTTTAGTCTCAAAATAACCTTCTTACCGGGGTTTGGATGCCAGTTTCTTTTATAGCACAGAGAAGGGAAAGAGATGAGGAAGTAAAGTAAAAAGACCATAAGTTTTGCAAATATCACCTGGAATGGCCAGCCTCAGGGAGGGGATGTGTCAATTTCTGCTTTCTTGTAGCCATCGCAGGTGGACAGGGTCTGGATGTTTCCCTGATCAAAGGCACTTTGGTTTAACATTCAGGCAGAGGGGCAGGGTTCCCCGAGGCAGGCCATTATGTATAGACAGTATCCTTCTAGTGAACAAAAGCAGCGGAAAGCAAAGGTTAAAATAAAAGTAACAGATCTAACATGTAGTCAGATTTGGCTCTTCCTTGTTACAGAAACAACGGCCTGTAGAGGTGCTGTGATCTAGCCCGCATGGAATCAAGTCCCAGCTCTTCAGTAACGCTGGGCCCGTTACTCAACTGGCAGTGCTTCAGTCTCCTTCTCATTGAAATGAGGAGGGCAGTAGCACTAAGTTCACATGTCTGGGATAATTAAACGAGAATTCATGGCTCGGGACAAAGTAAAAGAGCAATAAATATATTAGCTTACTTATTAGTATTATAAGTAGTATTACTGTAACCATCACTTTATCCTGAAAAAAATAAAACTTTTGTGGCTTACAGTGCAAGAAATATAGAAGTGAAGAAACCCAGGAGAAAAGACAATAAAGGTATGAAGATCAAGCTGATACCATAAAAGCACTATGTTAATTAAGTAATTAAAATATTTGTTAAAGTCACTTTTAAGCTAACCCAGAGAATAAGGAACCATTCTCTAAATATTACAATGTGCATTCTGCCTAATATTTAGAACAATCAGAAGTCAGAAATTCCAAGTCTTTCTCTTCAGTTTGTTAAGAATCAAAAGAATGATCTTGGGTAATTCAAGAGTTGAATATATAATGCCAAATAGGTAACTAAAAATGCGTATATGAGAAAGAGAGCAAGTTGGGGGGAATAAAGGCTTCTCCAAGAGATGGAAAAGAGAGAAAAAGAATGGATTTTTTGAGTAGTAATCTAAATACCAAAGAGATCCCACCTTGGGCTACTCAGGAAGACAACAGATTTCTGCCAGCTGCCTTGAGGCTGGCTTGCCCTTGGGGAGTATCACATGTGATTATTTCCAAGCTGCTACTTTCATCCCCTGGAGTAGAGGCGCATCCTTCTACTCATGCTGACGCTCAAAGTTTGGTTTTCTTCCCTGAAGAAATGGAAAGGGCGGCTGAAAGGGCAGCGCTATGTGCACATGGGCATCTTGTCCCTGGGGGGTCCCATCTGAGCTCCAGACTTTCATCTGCAGGGGGCTCTGGCACATCTGTCTGGGGCCAAGGAGCCCAGCTACTCTGTCCCTAAATTCTCTCTCCAAATCGCTCCATATTGCAAACTAATTTTTATCAGAGTTATAGCCCGTAACAAATGTCTGTGTGTGCTCTAGCTCTCCTGGAGAAAGAGCTGCCAGTCTCTTTGTATCCTTTCTTTTCCTCAGAGAACAGCAGCTCATTTCCCCTGGTTGAGGCCAATCTCAGGCCTCTCATTCTGCACTTTTTCCCTGGGTAACTTTACCCACATTCATGTCTTCATCTGCCACATGTAAGAATGGATGTTTCTCCAATGTCTCCTGAGCTCCAGGGCAAGATATATAGGATATATAAACCCATATCAGGCCTTCCCACCTAGATCTAGTTTTCCCTCTCCCCCATCTCCTTACCTCCTACTCAGCATCACCCACCACACGGCTCCTTCTTCCTGATGTCTCACCAAATGACATCAACTGACCATTTCCAGCAACTTGAGAGTATCTAAGATTTCCACCTCTTCCTTACTTCCTCTGGATTGTCCAATTGGTCATCGAAACTTATTGATTTTACCTAATAACAATCTCTCCACTCTGCTCCTTCTTTTCTAGTCCCACAGCAGTGGCTTCGTTCAAGTTCTTATCACATGACTACTAAATAGCGAACCAAACAGTTGGCTTTTGGATCTCAAGATTCTCCCCATTTCATCTTCCACATTATTGCTACCTTGAATCTTCCTGAAATACAGTGTCTGCATGGAACCTGATGCTCAGAGATTAAGGAAATTGCCGCAGGTCATACAACCACTAAGAAATTTAGGCTCAAGGTGAATTTCATCCTCTTATACTCATCCATGATCTCTAACCAAGACTCACATTCTGGGGCCCAGTTTACAATTGAAGGACACAGCATCTTTCCCTGATGGGTAGAGGAGAGGCCACACTTAGTAAGAATATGGCTTCTCCCTAAGGGACAGAACAGAGCAGGACATTTATCTCAAAAGATCAAATACCACAGACAAACACCTTGGATGAGGTATGAATTAGGAGCTAAACCCTCTAGCTGTCCATTTGTTTCCTAAAGTTCATCTACTTGTAACTTTCAGGGAGACAAGTTTATTAAACACAGAACACAAATCTTTGAAGCCCAGTTATAGCTCCCAAAGTGTTTCTTCTTGCTTCTAGACGTTGATGTCACTGGCAAATAGCATTTTTTTCCAAATACCCATTTAAAACAGGCCTTATAAAGATCAGCTATAAAGTTAACACTGCAGACTCCTGAGTTAGAAGCAAAAGGTAAGTACAAAGAACTTTATTATTTTTTTTATTTAGCATCTGTAGGCTGAAATTAAATACAGCTTACAATAAAAGTCTGTCAATGCTATTCTGCATAATTAATCTGAACTTTGGCACTCCTAAGCTTGTTAATGCAGAGCTGCCGATAGTAATGAATTGAAACTAAGTGCATGATACATATTTTCAAATTACAGCAACTGAAATATGCATGAAAATGTACAAAATGTCACACCTGGAATGACTCAGTAATTTGTTCCAGTAATTATTTCAGTAATGTAATTTTTTTCTCCACCACAGGTTTCATTCCAAGCCATATCCCATTGTTTTCCAAATTGTTTTAAAAATAACAGAGCTAATTAATTACCTAAACTAAGAAACTTAGCATTGTTTAGAAAGGGCTATGGCCTCAAGTTTAGATGAGTGAGGGTGTCTCAACTGCTTGGTTCTCTCTTTGTATCTGTCCATCATTTACAGCATGTAAGCAAAGCGAAAAGAAAAATCTTAGATAACTCTCAAATCCCATCCCTTGATGCTTTTATACTCAGAGAAAACGACTGGACCATGCAAGTTAGTTAATGTGAAGATTCTCAGCTAAAGGAATGGGAGATAGCATCGTGTCACTGTAAATACTATCTTGATTCTGAAAAACAGCATGGCAGAGAGATGTTCCTCTACTATAGCAGTTCTCAAAAGTTCTCCGGGGACCACTTATGGCCCCTGAGACATTTTCAAGGTGTCCATGAAAAAAAAAAGTATTTTCATAATAATCATAAGTCATTTTTGCCCTTTACACTCTTATTCTCTCAAGAGTGTACAGTGGAAGTTTTACAGAAGTTACACGCTATGTGATACCACAACAGACTGAGTGCGCAGATATGTGTATCCAGCTGTCTCCTATCAAACCAGATGTTATAGTGCTTTACAAAACATGAAATAATGCCACTCATCGCAAAATTTTGTTTGGGAAAAAAAATTTTCTATAAAAAATGTTAATACGTTATCATGTAAGAGGTTTATTTTGTTACAAAATTGTTAAAACTGTAAAGGGCTCCAGAGATCAAAAAGATTTGAGAATCATTGCACAACTGGTGTTTTGAAGAGTGGAATTCAAGCAATGATTAAGGATTATCCTCTGTGGCCATCCTCTGGGGTCCTTTCCCAGCTTTCCTTCTCTTAGCTAAAATCTCCTCTCCTTTCTTCCTTTAGCCAGTAAAGTCAATTCAATCTTTAGTTAAATTAATTCAACAGTTATATCCTTAGAGGCTGTTAGGAGCAATACCCATGAAGATGGGCACTGTTGGAGATATAAAAGCTCAAAGAGGTTAGAATAACCTGAGAAGTAAAGATGACCATATAGCAAAGTTAGATAATGATGCACAGTAATGCATAATTCAGTACCAAAGTGAGTAACACAAACACGAAATGTTGTTAACTATGAGATGAGGAGAGGAATGTAACTATGAGTTTTGGGGGAAAAATCTTCATAGAAAAAGCAATGCCTTTATCTATTTTCTGCCGGTTAACCAAATGGAAATGTGGTAGCTCACAAAATGCATGCAGGGCAATCAGAAAAAGAGTAAGAATAGGTAGAATAGTAAAAATGAAGCCGGGCTTCCCTGGTGGCGCAGTGGTTAAGAATCCGCCTGCCAACGCAGGGGACACGGGTTCGAGCCCTGGCCTGGGCAGATCCCACATGCCGCGGAGCAACTAAGCCTGTTGGCTAAAACTACCGAAGCCCGCTCGCCGTGCTCCGTAATAGGAGAGGCCACTGCAATGAGAAGCCCGCGTACCACAACGAAGACCCAATGCAGCCAAAAATAAAAAGTAAAATAAATTTATTAAAAAACAAAAAATGAAACCAAAGATGAAGCTAGAAGAGAAAAACATATATCAAGATCTAGGAACAGCACATAATCTCCAGGGCCCAGTGCAAAATGAAAATGCAGTGTCCCTTGTTAAAAAAAAAAAAAAAAAGTCTTTCAGGATGGTAACAGCAGAGCATTAAACCAAGAGCAAGGCGCTTCTAAGCTTGCACCCCTGTGTGACAGCAGAGGACGCGTACCCCTGAAGGCAGCCCCAGTGACACCCTCCACAATCGCTTAAGTTAGATCCCAAGTCCAGCTTTAAACTAACTTAGAAGACAAAGCAAAGAGGAAAGTATGATCAGTTTTAAAATTCACAGTGTCCATTACTCAGGAAGTCCTATTAAAAAAATGGTCAGAATTACATCAGAATTTTACTTAGCATTCTACTTAGAGAAACACATTCTTCCTTTCAAAACCTGCCCCCGCACACACACACATTCATTTTCATCCAGGCACAACACCAAATATAACAATAGAAGCAGCACATTTCTGAACGTTTAGTATGTGTCATACATTGTTCCACACATCTAATTCTCACAATCACTTTATTTATTTATTTTTTGCACAATCACTTCATGAAGGCAGGATTACTGTCACCCCTACTTACAGAAAAAGAAATTTAGAACAATTAAATAACTTGTCCAATGCCATACAGTTGGAATGTGAACTCAGGCAATCTAACTCCTGCTCTTCTACTACTTCCCATCTTCCTGTAATCCTAGACAGAAATTTCACAAGCCTCCATCCTTCTGAAGGACTAAACAGAGCCCACAGATATAAAAAACAGAAAGAAATCATAGCTAATATCTATCGAGTCTAGCCCTTCATTTTACAAATAAAGAAACTGAGGACTATAGGAAGATATATAACTTATTGAGATTACCAGCAAGAGACTGGTCAAGCTTGATCAATGCTCTTAACTCCACTTCCCCCAAATTTACTGTATATCAGAATAATCCTGGGAACTCCGAAAAATGCAAAATCCTGATCCCGCTACCAGACAATAGGTCCAGATTTCTTGGGACCAGGGCAGGAGGAGCCAGGGGCTTTTCTAGCCAGCAGCCAGCCAAGCATCAGAGAGCTGGCGTGATATTCCCTGCCTCACACTCTCCAGTCTTCCTTCCCATCTATAACAATCAAAACCTACCCCTTTGGGCTTCCCTGGTGGCGCAGTGGTTGGGAGTCCGCCTGCCGATGCAGGGGACACGGGTTCGTGCCCCGGTCCAGGAGGATCCCACATGCCGCGGAGCGGCTGGGCCCGTGAGCCATGGCCGCTGAGCCTGTGCGTCCGGAGCCTGTGCTCCGCAACGGGAGAGGCCACAACAGTGAGAGGCCCGCGTACCGCAAAACAAAACCTACCCCTTTATGTAGCTGTGGGTAATGGAAGTTACAACAACACGACTACCTGCCATTTAACATATCTAAATTAGATTGAAATCAATAAACCAGGCAAAACCAAAATCAGTGCTTTAACTCTCTGAAATCTGTTTTGGGTAGATAATAGGCATTTTCAAGAAAGAAAGATTGAAAGGTGGCAGAGACATACAGTGAAAGGCAAGGTCGGGATTGAGCTACAGCAGTGTCCAGTGGGCATGTGAAATAGGAGATTATGGAAAAATAATCTGCAGGGGAAGGATGTGATGGGGGGACAAGATTGAAACACCTTATCTGATTTCTCTGTGGAGACAAAAGACATCCAGTCTTCTCAATTCCAATAGTCATTCCTACATATACACCCTGGTCAAATGTGTAGTGGCTTACAGGCTGAGAGCATACTTGATAATAAACTTCATATTTGCATATCTGTAAATAATCTTAGGAAGTTATTAATAATCTAGACAATAATATGTAAACTGAAATATTTAGAGATGGTAAACTGATACCTGTAATTTACTTTGAAAAGTACCAAAAGTAAGAGGGATTTATGGATCGATAGAGTGAGGGATGGATGGATAGAGTGAGGGATAGATGGATACATATGTGATAAAACAAGTAAAATAAAATGCTAGTAGTAAAATCTATGCACTGGGTATATGGGCATTCACTCTAAACTCTCAACTGCGCTGTATGATGAAAATTTTCATAATAAAATATTACAGGGGAAATGTGTGTAATAAAAGTATCCAAAACCAGATGATATTGTGCTTGCAGACTAAAAAACTTTACTGATTAGAAACAAATCAAGATTTAGCTTCAGGGATCCCCTGGTGACGGAGTGGTTAAGAATCCACCTGGCAATGCAGGGGACATAGGTTCGAGCCCTGGTCCGGGAAGATCCCACATGCTGTGGAGCAACTAAACCCGCGTGCCAAAACTACTGAGCCTGTACTCTAGAGCCTGCGAGCCACAACTACTGAGCCCACGCCCCATAACTACTGAAGCCCCGTGTGCCTTGAGCCTGTCCTCCACAACAAGGAGAAGCCACTGCAGTGAGAAACCCGTGCACTGCCACGAAGAGTAGCCCCTGCTCACCGCAACAAGAGAAAGCCCGTGCGCACAGCAACGAAGACCCGACGCAGCCAAAAATAAATAAATAAATAAACAGAGTTTAAAGTCGGAGGAGGAAAAAAAAAAAAGGTTTCTCATGTGCTTCTTGAAAGCAGCTCATTCCTCAACTGTTGATATCCAAGTGTGCTCATTCCCTTCTGGAAACGGTGAAAAACAAGACACTGGAGTTTCACACATTAAAATGAGGAAAATCAAGTTCCTCCCACAAAAGACAGAATGAATTGGGGTAGAAAATTACCATTTATTCCGTATTAATAAAGCCTTAATGGATTATCCATAAATAAAACATGCATTAGGCTCAGATGACAGTTCCTGATTTGAGTCCTAACCCAAGGATTTAGACAGTAAACTCTGGGCAAGGAACTTTCACTTCTCCACACTGGCCTCAGAAGGTATTTTCAAAGAAACAAATGTAGTGAGTAATACACAAAGACGGAGAATCTCCCTGGAGATCAGCAGTAGCAATTCATCTCTTCCTGGTTTCCACCGGCATCCCCTAAAGTCTGCTTTCTACGCACAGTGATGGGATGGTAGATGTGTGCTCCTTGTTTTACCTTTATAATTCTTACCTATTATAAAGGCAACACTAACACTTCCTAACAGATTCAGCTTCTTCGGAGTCCCAGAATTTCTTTGCATATTTCAAGAGTTCCTCCCACAAACAGAAACGACTAGCGGTATTTTCCTGGACAATCCTTTGCTTGACCCCAGGCACAAAACACACAAATGCAGCTTCATTCTTTTGAACGGGCCTATATGTTTCTGTGGCTGCAGCTTACCAAGGAGACACATGGAACAACAGCTCATTTGCAGATAAGACTTCTTTCTTCCTTTTAAATTAGTATTGAACTCTTGGGTAAAGAAGAGAAACAGTGATAGTTGCTGCAGATTTATTCTGTCTGGAAGAAGACAGTGTTCCCATACCTCTTGGATTATTTTAGTTCATGTTTATCTTGACCTACCAATCCTTCGTGAAAAATTAGAGCTTGTTCCTGAGAATAATTCATTTTATTAACAGCATCCTTCAACCAAGAAAGAGCCACATTTTAAAGTATCCATTTGCTTTGTGTCTGACATTCCTTCTCAAGACCTATATTTGATTTAGCATGACACTGATCTAATTGTTAACTTCTAAATTCGGTTACTTATTCAGCAAATAATTATTCAGTACTCATATGCCAGATATTGTATAATCACTGGAATAAAAATAAAATAAAATTATATTAAACGGTATCTCTGACCTTTAATTCATAGTTTAAAGGAAGAAGACACATAAATAATTCCAATGAGGCAAGTATTACCCAGTAGTATACTTCAAGTTTTAATTGTATTTTAAACAGTTCCCCAAATAGATGCAAAGCCATTACTACTAAGCACATTTTAACGGAATCCCTTGATCTCCCCCAAGAGTTATAAGGGCAGAAAATAAAATTAAATCAATCCTGACAATTTACTAGTCATATACTGTTATTCACTGAAAGCAAATATTGATAATTTTCAGGTTTGTTTTTTGTGGTATTGTGATTTCTGGCATAAAGCTCCTAAAACCCTTTAAATTTCCTGAGTGATAAGAGAGATAAAGGTGTCTTTGTTATGTTAATTAGTGACTTTTGGACCTCACCTAAGGATGGGGCCTGGTTGCCAGTGGAATAAACCAAGTAATTGGAGGGTTGAAACTTTCAGTCCCACTACCCTGATCTCTGAGGAGGGTAGAGGGGCTCTGCCTATGTAAGAGCCTCCATAAAATCCCAAAAGGTCAAGGTTAAGAGAACTTCAGTGTTGGTGAACACCTGAAGATTCAGGAATGTGTTGCACCTAGAAAGGGCATAGAAGCTCAGCGCCCTTTCCCCATATTTTGCTATATACATCTCTTCCATCGGTCTGTTCCTGAATTATATCCTTTAATAATAAACCAGTAATCTAGTAAGTAAACTGTATTGGGTTCTGTGAGCCATTCTAGCATATTAACCAAACAGGAGGAGGGGTTGTAGAACCTCTGGTCTACAGCCAGTTGGTCATTAGCAGGGGTAGTAACCTGGGCTTGCAAATAGCATCTGAATTGGGGGTCGGGGGGACAATTTCGTGGGACCAAGGCTTTAACCTATGGAATCTAACACGACCCCTGAGTAGATAGTATCATAATTGAGTTGAATTGTAGGACACCCAGCTAGTGTTGGAGAACTTCTTGGTGGTGAGGGAAAATCCCTCCAAAACGTTGGAATTGGTGATCAGAATTTTAGGTTTAAAATGCCAGTAGTAGGATTTTGTATAATAAAAAGAAAATAATAAAAATAATTGCTAAAGCACTTTTAAAAAGTTGACCAGGGGAATCGGTTATAGAAATCTCTTGCTTATCAGAATGCCTGGAATTTAATAAAGGATAATAACACCATGTAACAGCTGGAGTATGTTGGGGTTTTTTCCTACTAATAATCTAAAATTTTAGTATTTTCTAATCTCAGGTATGCTGAAACTGTCATTACCACTAAATTAAAATGTGGGGACATGGAGAAGATAAAATGCTATTTAACTACTAAGGGTCCGGAGGTACTCAAAATATAAACTGCAATAAATGTAGGATCAATATTATAGCTTCATGACTTTTGGCAGATTGGCCATTACACCAGCAACCTATTCACTCATGGCTGAGCTTAGTATTGATTTCTTTACTGTACCCTGTTCCTGTAGGACCAAAACCTCTACTAAGCCTCTTACTGGAATCCTTTTTATCAAATCACCCTCAACAAGAAGGACTCTTTTGATGCGAAGACTCCACCTCTTGAAGACACTTGAGGGAGATAAAGTGACCACTAATCATTCACTTGCTTTTTCAACTCTATCCTATATGGAGAAGTAAAAAAGCAAAGTATAAGGCCATAATAAATCTCAGATTATTGGTCCATCTGTTAGTGACATCAAGGAGAACTCTGTAGAAGAGTGTATCTGCCTCCTGGATACTACCACCTAAAAATCCTATACCCATCCAGGGCTTTCTTTCAGCATTTGTCTCAAATTTATTTATGTTCTTCATGCACAGTGAATCAGGAGTTATGCCTCTATAAATCACCTCTCATCTAGTAAAATAGATTTTCTTATAATTTCTACTAAGACGATAACTTACAAGTTTCAAATTCTATCATTTCGTAGGCTTGTGAAGAGTTATGTTTATTCTTGCCTTCAATTTTGCTATCATCCCAGTAAAATCTAACTATTAGCATAACTCAACTGAACCTGCTTTTACTAAGATTGTCAATGATTTCTAGTTGCCAAATCCAAGTGATTTTTTCCCTCGGTACTTCTATTATTAGACATCTCTGCTGAACTTGATCACGCATTCCATAGCAAAAGAAATGTACTTCGCTTCCTTAAAATCTTGCCCCTCTGTACCCCTTCCTGAACGTCCTTCTGATGTTCTTTATCAACACGGATTCCCAGTTCTTTATCAATCATTACTTGTTGGTGCATCTAGGGGTTCCATTCTTAGTCTATACCTATTTACTGCCCTCTTATTTACTGATGGCTCCTAAATCTTTCACTCAGACTTCTCCTTTGAGTTACAAACTTACATATTCAAGTTTATGTTGCATGTATGCGTATGTTGCATACATGAACAGACACCTTAACTCAACACGTGTTTACTCACATCCATTTTCACATGTACTTTCCTTTCTCCTCTTGATTCTCTACTTCTAGAAAACTGAATACTGGGAGTTCTGAAAATCTTAACTACTAAATTTTCTCAAGTCTAGTCTTCCCTCTTCAGGCCTGATACCGTTCTAGTTCGAGGAAACATTTCTAAAAACAAGGTCTATGAAGACAGTCTTCATCAGAAGTACCAAGTTGGAGAAATAATAAGAGTGCAGATACCAATTTGCTGTTGTTTTTTTTTTTAAGTTAAAAGTTTACTGGATACCATTTGGTATAGATCATTTGTAAAGCATTTTAAGTTAAAATCTTAGCTTCTAACTTGAAATAACCCATTTCTGTGTTTCCAAGGTCTAATCTCTAGTTACTTTGGGAACAGTTCCTCCCAGAATAACTGACAACTGAATTATTATTTCTCAACATAAACCTTACCAAAAAAAAATTTTTTTTTTTTTCCGGTACGCGGGCCTCTCACTGTTGTGGCCTTTCCCACTGCGGAGCACAGGCTCCAGACGCCCAGGCCCAGCGGCCATGGCTCACGGGCCCAGCCGCTCTGCGGCACGTGAGATTCTCCCAGACCGGCGGGGCACGAACCCGCGTCCCCAGCATCGGCAGGCAGACTCTCAACCACTGCGCCACCAGGAAAGCCCCCCAAAAATTTTTGAAAGATGAAATACATTGTGTGCTCTTGACCATATACCTAGTTACTCTTTTAAATTTAAATAGGTTTAATTTTTCCTCTATAAAAACGTTGCCTATCAGGCAAAAGCATAAGAAGTTTTCATCTATTTTGGTTTTTTTTTTCCAAACTGGGGGTTACATGGATTGTGATCAGAATTTAAATAAGAATAAGTTTGTTTCAGATAAATATGTGTGTATTTAATGGACTGCAATATTTGAAGAGAAATTTATTGAGGGCTATGGCCAAAAAGTTTGAAAGCCACTAGTTTAATATATTGCAACATATAATTTAAATAAAGGACACTTATCATATGAATTCTTAAAGCAAGCCAAAAAAATAAAAACAAATCTTTGTTTTTTCTCCCTTTCCACTTCACAGTAGTAAAGTAACTCTCTGCAAGGTCGAACTCTAAAATGTGTGATGTGTAGTCCCTTTCTTCTCAATTTTCAGTAAATATACATTTTCCAATGGTCATTCACATTTGCACTTCATTACATTTGAAGGCCAGAGACTATGTAACATATTTAAACAGTAAAAGTCATTAAGACAGTACAAAGCAGTACAAAGGCTGGAGGCTACAGGACTTGAACTATTATTGCTCTGGGTTGAAGGTCTGTGCCCTAGCCTGAGGACACATCCTCGCAACAGCTTCTGGAACAGCTTACATTTTCACCACAAAGGTAGTAAGCTCTCTTAAATAGACCCTAATTGTCTAAATGCACAGAATTTGCTAAACCAAGAGTGAACCTTGTAAACTGCAGACTTTAGGTGATAATGTCATGTCGGTTCATCCATTGTAACAAATGTACCACTATGGAAGGAGATGATAATGGGGAGGATAAGCATGTGAGGGGCAGAATGAAAATGGAAAATCTCTGTAACTTCCTCTCAATTTTGATGGCAACCTAAAACTGCTCTAAAAAATAAAGTCATATATATATATATTTTTTCTTTCTTTCTTTTTAAAAGGGGACTTTGACAGTATTTGAAAACACTGCCAGTTCTCCTTTTCAATAGCTGATGACTAGTTTGAATTACCTGGGACTTTGGCTTCTCAATTTACCTTATTCTTGCCAGAGGCTTTTAGGTTATTTTATCATTCAGATAAAGTGTTTCATAAATGAAAGGCAAGCCATCTTTTCACCCCACTACTAGAGATAACGAACCCTAGTAGAATATTTGAGCCGCATAATGCTGACTTCAGCTTGGAATGTCTTTCCTTCTATTCTAGCCAAGCTTTGAACAGGGGCATGCGCTAGAATGTATCTGAAATATAGAAAAGCATGAAAAGCTGAAAAGGTTCCATCGCATTGGACAAAAGGACAGTGTCACATCTGCCTAGTTGCAATCCAACACTTTAAACCGTAAATTTCTCAACATAGAGGAATCTTTCCATGTTGCTGACTGCCTTTCTGAACATATGTGCAGCAAGGTGTGTTGTTTTATTTCTATGCCGAATCGCAGATGATCGTAGCTTGGTTTTAGAAGGAAATAAAATGACTTTCTAAGAGATCTGTAATTCTAGAAGGGCAAAAAAAAAAGTGCATGCACAATTCCAAGGTACAACATATTTAGCTAGACTTTAGATTTGGAAAACAGTCTTGTCCTTGCCTGCATGCTCACTTGTGGCCCACTGACAACTCTTCCTGCCTTGTCATAATGAAGCATCACCTTTGGGTGGATGAGCTTAAAGTATACTGAAGCTTCTAGTAGTTGCCTTTCCCACTCTTCTGTTCCATGTCCATAGCACTCTTTTTTTTTTTTTTGGTCACTTGAATAATAGCTAATGTTTATATAGCACTTTCTGTGTGTCAGGCACTGTTCCAGATTCATTCCATGTAATAACTCATTTAATCTTTATAACAACCCTATGAGATAGGTCCTCTGTGAAGTAATAGATTCCTTCCTTTCCTCTTTGACAGCCTGTGAATTCTTCGAGGGTAGGGATTTTGCGTTTCTGCTTTTGATCCAAAAATTGCCCAACAGAATTTTGTTGTTGTTTGTTTGTTGTAAATAGCATATTTCCAGAGGTGACCATTTAAAAGAACTTTCTGTTTACTCAAGAAAAAACTTTCTCACTGGTTTATTGATAGCACAGTAAAAGAAAGCAGCTAGAGAATAGAATTATATAATGCATCATGGTACTAAATAAACAGCAATTTATGAAGAAAAGGACTGGGGGGAAATAACTTTTATCCACATACTGTCAACATTTTCTCAGCTTTTATGAGATGGGAGGCTGAATACGGGAGCAAGTAAAGTATTTGCCAAAGCCAGCCAGCTAGGCTTTGTGAAGGCAGCCCTCAATCCAGGAATCAAATAAGACCCCAATGAAGAGTAACATTTATTCACTATTATCAACAGAAAACATTGAAATTAATTAATTAATCCATTAAACACTGAATTCTAACAGGGCAAATTACTGAGTCTATGGGTTATTTAGAGTTACAGCAATATAGTGGAAAAAGTAGACATTTTAGAATCAGAGAGAACTAGTTTAAATCTGATTTCACCTCTTAAAAGCTCTTTAACCTTGGATAAAACATTTAACTGCTCTTAGTCTTTCTTTTTTGTTTTTTGCAAAATGGGGCTATAATCTACATTGCAGAGTCAGAGTAATATTAAATGAACTGACATATGTAAAGGATATGCTCTATAATCGATGCTCTATAGACTGGTGCCTACAGTCATCACTGCTCCCTTTTCTCATCTCTTAAAATGCCAACATCAAGCCATTCCTTGGCTCGTATTTAAATTTCACTAGATAGTAGCCAACCAGAGAAAGAAAAGACTGCAATTTTACTTTATTCAGTAACTTGAGTTATTAAGCTTAAAAGTGGCTCCAAAAACGTATTGGTACAAATAGAGCTTTCTGTGCAACATTTGGGATTATATCATTTTTCCTTTCCATTCCTTATTTCACTCCTGACACTGGAGGTAGCCACCACTCGATTGTTCCTTACCTTATTCAGTCTTAACTGAGGCACCATCCCTAAACAGTTTCAGAAGTTGGAAAGAAGGGATAGTGAACATTTAATAGGTACCACCCTTTTGCAGCAAGGTTTCCTGACAAAGCACCACAGTTGCTGAGTAGATGTGATAAAGGTTATGTCAACACAATGCATGATGAAGGCTTTTATTATTCTTTGTACATAAAACAGAATAATTCTACTGTTTTTGCATCAAGCATATTTTTGCGAGGTATGTTTTTTACTTAAAAAGTATTTTCCATAGATTTATAACATCTTCCAATTCATTTCTTTTGAAGCTTATTTTTTAAATAATTTGGGAGTGTTATAGGCAATGTTTAGTTGGTACATGTGCAAAGAGAAACACAGAATTAAATATTTAGCACATTCTCTCATCAGAGGGTGAAAGGAAATCCCTAATTTAATGTACTTCTGAATGATCTAGGACTAGCATTCTATAAATTCTACATAAAGTTTCCCAGGTGAAGTGTGCTACATTGAGTATGGAAAACAAGTTTCTACAAACAGGATCTCTCTTTTCCTTCTATGTGGTTAAGTTTTAGACTCCAAAGGTAATATTTTCGAAATAGGACAAAAGTCAACTACTCACCAGAGAAAGACTTTAAAACTGCAGAGAAGACAAGCTATCATTTCTGCTTTTCATTTTTGTTACATACGGCAATTCAGAGAGAAGCATTTATCTCTGAGGGCACATGGGCTTCGTCTGAATTGAGTTTCAAATTGGGCCATGATATCAAGGCATACATATTAATGAATACTCTTTTAGGTCTCAATATATTAAAACATAACAACGTCATTGAAACTCTTAATTTCAAAAGGCAATCATATAGGTTGAAATAGTCATTTACCCTTAGTACAATTACTACTCTACTAGGCGACATAAATCTTACAGCCAGCTAACAACCCACCGAACTGCTGTTCTAAGCTGCGAGTTAGGACGTAAGGTATAGATTCGAGGTACTGCCTCTACCTTCATCTATTAGAGAGGTCTCGGCTTCATTCAAGTAACAGAAGTTCCTAAATCTAGTGAGTATAGTCTGCCAAAGAAAACACTAATGTCAACAGAATCCTGGTTCAACTCATTAGAGCCTATTAGACTGACATACACTTGATCCTGCCTATAGTTAACTGCCAACTCAATTCATCGGGTTTATTACAACACCTCAAAATATCTACCTTATACAGACAGAGGCTCAAAGCAGCATGTTCAGGTATGGTGACCACATATTCATAAACATCAACTTAAACAAGTTAACACTTACACTTTTCTCAACACCAAAAGAAGATAAGAGTCAAAACCTGAAGCTATCATATTTTCATGAAAGAAGCAACTTCTGAACCAAGGGCTGGTGGAACCATAGGATATGGTTGGAGAGATACGGAACAGGCAGAAGGAATTCTACTTGTTTACTTACCATGAATTCTCACTTTGTATGAGATGAAGATTTAACATTAAAGCAATCCTAGACAAAGAAATAAGTGAGATATAACTCTATTATGTCTATGAATGTTTTACAACCCCAGACTATCAACACTGAGAAAGTATAGATAGAACTCTAGAGATGACTCTACGCATATATTTTTTTCTATTGCTCTGCTTGCTCCATGAAAACAAACTATACTTTTCCATATAGAATATCTGCCCTGGAACCAAAAGGTAGCCTGGATTTAAATGCTTTCTTTGCCATAGGGGTACAGCATTTTGCCTCTCAGACGGTTGGTGTAATAATATGCAAAACAGATATAACCTCATCTAGATAATGAGTTTGTTACAAACTATAAAGAAATTATTCCATGTAAAAACACTATTAGGGCTTCCCTGGTGGCGCAGTGGTTGAGAGTCCGCCTGCCGATGCCCGGACACGGGTTCGTGCCCTAGTCCGTGAAGATCCCACATGCCGCGGAGCGGCTAGGCCCATGAGCCATGGCCGCTGAGTTTGCGCGTCCGGAGCCTGTGCTCCGCAACGGGAGAGGCCACAGCAGTGAGAGGCCCGTGTACCGCAAAAAAAACCCCAAAACCCCCCAAAAACCCCACTATTAAACAGTAGGTATTTAATAAGTTTTAACAAAATATAAAAATAAATATAATTACACAGTAAGTTCCTTGAGGGCAGGGATCATGTTTTATATTCTCCATATTAACTAAAGCAGCAGGTATGTTATCTTGCAAATAGAAGGTGAGTATTGCACAGTTTGGATTCGAATAATAAAAATAACATGAAGGGAAGGGAATTTTGATGGCAAACATCCATAAATGAAAACTATTTCATGAATAATTTAATGTTATTAACTTGCATTGACATGAAAACTCTAAAGTATAATCCTGCCCTGAAGAAGGCAAGGCAAAAATATACATGCTTACAGCTAAACTACTTTATTGAAAATGGCAAAGGTGGCCCCTGGAGAAAATGCATCAGGTCAGATTATATGGTTACAGAGTGAAGATTCAGTAAAGCATTTATGGTTAATATTTAGAGTTGGGACTTCACACATGGACAACCTGATAACATAAGAAAACACCACTGGTAATATTAACAACAGCCTCTACTCTTTCTAGGCTACTGAGCCGGTTAAAATACTTAGGGGAAAAAGAAGACGCATTATTAATTCAGTTAGCAGCAAATTGTAACGGGGGGGGGGGGGGGGGTAAGACTCGTGTACTCATGCACTGAAGAGAGCCCGCTGATACCTTGTCCTGCACTTGAAGTAATGAATCCAAAGTTAGCTGCTCACAGGGATATCAGCTCGATGCTTTGTGACCGCCTGGAGGGGTGGGATAGGGAGGGTGGGAGGGAGGGAGATGCAAGAGGGAAGAGATACGGGAACATATGTATATGTATAACTGATTCACTTTGTTATAAAGCAGAAACTAACACACCATTGTAAAGCAATTATACCCCAATAAAGATGTTAAAAAAAAAAAAGTCAGCTGCTCGGTTTATTGTGTCAAATAATATGGAATTTCCACAGCACTTCCCTACCAAATATTTTTCTTGTTTTGGCTCTGGCTCTGAAGCAACTGTGATGGGGGAGGGGGAGTCTCTGTTATTGGGGAACATTCCCCCAAATCCACTTGGATTCAGTGTAGTTCCTGATCACTCCTTTGGCCCATGAACCTAATTCTTGATATTTAAGTCCTAGAGTACATTTAAGTAGTATTTATTTTAAAGCTAGCACCACCTACCAGCAAAATATTGTGCTAAATACTATTTAGGGCCAAAGAAGATGGTTAGGGTTAAGCCACAAACCCCGCCACTCTCATTTATTGAGTTTTCACCCTTGGTAGGTGCCTTTAGTAACCATCTCATTGAACTTTCACCAAGTCCCAGCAACACCATTTTTACTGATGACAAATGCACCGCTCAGAGAGATCAGGTCACTTACCCAAACCCGTAATCTAGCACCAAGAGAGTACTGAAACAACTATTAATAATGGTGATTTTGGAATAAGAATATTAATAGTTTAAAAGCTCTGCTGTGTCACTTGCTAACCACGTGACCTTTAGCAAATTGATCTTCACACCAATTTGTGGGGTCATGTGTCTTGGTTTCCCCTGAACAGCCTTGGTTTATACCTGCTGTCCCAGAGTACGTGTCAATAGTGCTCCCTTTTTAGTTTGGAGAATAAATTATATAGATGCCCCACCTCTAAGGATCAGCTCTTCCAAGTATAGACCAGGGAAAGAAAAGCACTCTCCTCCTAAGACTTGTTGAGAGCCAATGTCATGACAGAGGTAAAGCTCTTAGCACAGGATATGGCACACTATTAAAAAAGAAAAAGTTTTGTTATTATTATCACCTCATAATACAACATGACCATGTTCTGCTGTTTTAAAAGAGGTAGAAAATTAACTCCAGCTGAGTCTGAGATGCCTCGTAACTGGAACACTAAGTGTACCTTGTCTGTGTGTAGGAGATGCAGCGTGTGTGACATAAAAACTATAAGTAGGGACTGAATTATGGAGGGTCTGGTCGGTCAGGATGAAGAGTTTGGTTTCATATTTTCAGGGGAAACTAATGAAGATTTCTAAAATGAAAATCGGTATCATTATATCTCTCTTTCAGGGTAATAACTCCTACCGTAGTATCTGTTTTTCCCTCCCCCTCCCCATTCTCCCTACGCCATCACTCCCATCCAGTCCATCACCAAGTCCTCTCTTGGCCACTTCCAAAACAATACCAAGTATATGTCCTTCCCTCCATCTCCACCACGGGTCTCCTTGGCCTGACCACCACCATCTCTCACCTAGAACATCCAGTAGCCCTGGTCCTCACTGTGCTCCCTGCTTCCACTCTTGTAGGCCAGCCTCAGGCTATTCATCACAGAGAAGCTAGAATCCTTTATTTCCTTTTTTTCAAATTTTTTGGGGATAATTTTAGATTTACAGAAAAGTTATAAATATGGTACAGAGAGTTCCAGTATAACCTTCATCCACTTTTCCAATGCTAACATCTTACATCACCATGGTATGTTTATCAAAACTGAGAAACTGGTACATTCCTATTAACTAAACAGTAAACTTTATTTAGATTTCACCAGTTTTTCCAATAATACCCTTTTTCTGTCTCAAGATTCAATCTAGGATATAATGTTGCGTTTAGCTGCTGTATTTCCATAGTCTTGTTCAATCCGTGAGAGCTTCTCAGTCCTTCCTTGATCTTTCGTGGCCTTGACAGTTTTGAGGAGCACTGCTCAGGTACTTTATATAATGTACCTCAGTTTGGGTATGTCTGATGTTTTCTCATGATTAGAGATTTGAGGGATGATTACCAGAAGTGAAATGTCTGTCCGTTTCATCATATCATGTCAGGGGTAATGTCTTAGTGCAGGCTGCTATAACAGAATACCACAGGTAGCTTATAAACAACAGAACTTTGTTTCTCATAGTTCTGGAGGCTGCAAGTCTGAGATCAGGGTGCCAGCATGACTGGGTGAGGGCCCTGTTCTGAGCTTCAGACTTCTTATCTCTTCTCGCAGCAGAAGAGACCAGAGATCTTAGGACCTCTTTGATAAAAGCACTAATCCCATTCATGAGGGCTTTTCTCTGATTTCCTGATCACCTCCCAAAGATCTCACCTCCTAATACCGTTAGGTTTTCAATTGATAAATCTTGGTGGGACACAGATTCAATCTATAACAGTACATGACATTCATTTATATGAATGTCTAATATGATGAGACTCATATCTGGTCACGTTAACCTCTATCACTTGGTTCTGGTGGTGTCTGCTGAGTCTCTTCACTCCAAAGTTACTATTTTTCCCTTTTCATACTCTGTTGATTAGAAGCAAATCATTAAATCCAGCCCACGCTCAAGAGGAGAGGAATTAAGCTCTACTTCCTGGAGGAGGAGACATCTACCTTTATTGTTCTGAATTTATCTGCAAGAAATATTTGCCCCTTCTCCCATATTCATTTATTTATTCAATCATTTATTTAATTATGGATTCATAGATATCTATTATACAACATGATTTTAAAAATATAGATAATACAGTATGTTATTACTTGTCCGCTTAAAATCCCCCTGTGGCTTTCCCTTATATTAAAAACAAAATCCAAACTCCTTATCCCTCTGACAAAACCTACAAACTATACTTAGTTTGTGACCTTGTCTCAGACCACTCCCTACCCCGCCCTTCCAGCCCACAGAGCACAGCTACATTGACCTTTGCTTGAACTCTCCATATTGTTCCCTTTCCTACCTTGCAACTTTAAACTAATTGGTCTCTGCCAGGAATACTGTTATCTCTGATCTTTGCATTCAGGTCTCAGCTTAAAACCCACCTTTGCAGAGCAGCCTCTCCTAATTACCTGCTCCAAAATAACGAATCAGTTACACTCACTCATACTCTTTTGATAGCATTCATTATAATTGGAAATTACTATAATCACTCTAAGGTATAAGTCTGCTGTTTGTTCCCTCCTATCCCTCCCACCAGAACGTAAACCGGGTGAGAAAAGGAACTTCATTTCAGCACTCAGAATATCTAGGCCATAAGAGATGATAAACGTTTGATGAAAATATACATAAACAAATGAATGAAGGGGAGGACTAAGAGATCTGAGACAGGAAGAGGGATTAGAAAAACACTATAATAATCAAGGCAGGGCTTCCCTGGTGGCGCAGTGGTTGAGAGTCCGCCTGCCGATGCAGGGGAGGCAGGTTCGTGCCCCAGTCCGGGAAGATCCCACATGCCGTGGAGCAGCTGGGCCCGTGAGCCATGGCCGCTGAGCCTGCACGTCCGGAGCCTGTGCTCCAAGGCGGGAGAGGCCACAACAGTGAGAGGCCCGCGTACCGCAAAAAAATAAATAAAAATAAAATAAACAAGGCAGAAGACAAGGAAGACTTACATGTCTAAGGCTTATAATTTGCTGTCCATGCTGTTGATCACAGGCTTATTATTCTTTCATGTCTAAAGATGCTTCCCTTCTTCCTTGATGATCATAAATCTCATACTCTGATTTAGGGAACTGCCAACAAATCTACATTTATATCAGCACAGTGACTAGTTTTCAAAGATGATTAGCTGTCCCCTAGGCTCTGCATCCCCTCCCTAGTTTGACAATTCCTTCCCTTGGCCTCCCCAAACTTCTGCCACTGCTGACAAGCTACTGCCGAAGCTTATTCAGAGTTCATCTATTCACAGGAACAGAAGCAGACACAAAGAGTTGGGGGAGGGAGGCAGAAAGGCGAGGGAATGCCTGTTTTTTGCCTTCCATCTGCTTTCCTGGTCATTTTAGGCCTGAATCGGCTCTATTTTCAGACCAAGGCACATTGCCCTGAGGGTGCTTTCATGGGAAGAACCAGTTGGAACCCTACTGCCCATCAACGTGTTCACATTGCCTGCCAAGCCCTCCTCTCTGCATACTTTAGAGAAAGCAATGTTATTAACGAAAACTGTCTTACCTTTACTTAAGGGGAAGTCAACAGAGAAAGGAAACCAAAAATTAGGTAATAAACCATTACTATTTTTTCTTTTTTTTTGCAGTACGCGGGCCTGTCATTGCTGTGGCCTCTCCCGTTGCGGAGCACAGGCCTCGGAAGCGTAGGCTCAGCGGCCATGGCTCACGCGCTCAGCCGCTCCGCGGCACGCGGGATCCTCCCGGACCGGGACACGAACCCACGTCCCCTGCATCGGCAGATGGACTCTCAACCATCGCGCCACCAGGGAAGCCCTAAAGCACTACTTTTAATTCCATCTTAAACCCATGTGATTTGTGAGCACAAATTTAATACTGATTTTCCTCAGGGATATAATAGCAGTAGAAAGATGCTTAATAATAGTGCTGGATGAAGACCTGGCATTTCCCAGGTGTTAACACAGTAGTGCAGTGGGTTATTAACAGACTCACCCGTCACTGTCAGAATATTATCTGGGAGGTGCCCTTGACTGCTTGCAATGCCCTGTTTGTATCTTGACTCTGGGCTCTGTACCTTTCTTTCCCTCTGCCTGTAATACTGTTGACCTCATCTTTAACTAGTTCGCTCCTATCCATACTTCGGGTCTCAGCATCGTGTTGTGTGGAAAGTTGTTTCTTATTTTGTTTTGTTTTTTTGTGACGCTCTTAAGAACTAATAACAATAGCACCCCGACCTCGTGTTCTGGCGGTCATCACACTTTGTGAATAGTGCTTGTTTATCTTCTAGCTTTCCTGCTAGACTCACAGTTCCTTGAAGGTGGAGAATGGGTTGATCTATTTATCCCCAGCTCTAGGATGGAAGTAGCAACTCAGAATAGGGTATGAGTCAGGACTCATTAAATCCTGGACTATTTAATCAAAAGATAATTAGAAAATATGCTTACATTTTTACTTCCAAAAAGCAAGCTCCTCAAAGACAATCACAGGACGAATGTTTCAATGTGCTGTTCACGGGTAATATCCAAGTATTTGCTGTTATTATGTCCCAAGTACGAAAACTTAAAATTCACAGGATGCTTTCAGTCTGCATTGTGTCAAGGTTTCCAAATGAATAATTGCTATAAACTGAATGGCTCTTATTGATTTGTTTGGTTTTTGAAAATAATGTTATTTTTAATTCTTTCCCAGTTTTATTAAGATATCGTTGGCATATAACATTGTATTAGGTTAAGGTGTACAACATAATGATCTGATATATGTATAAATATTGCAAAATGATTGCCACAATAGACTATTGTTTGTTTGGTATTTGATCATGTCCTCTCCTTTTAACTTACTTTCAGCCTATCCATTCCTAATGAAACATGTGTAAGAAACAGGATCTGAGCAACCAGACAGAACTCTGAACTTTTCTACTTTAGAATATTTTAAAGAAAAAAAATGCATAAATAGAAACTCGATCAATCAGCATTCTTTGCAAGGGCTGCTTTTTCCTTCTGTGAACCCTTAACCTATTGGAGCAAATAAGGAAAACAACCTGAGAAATCCTGCATTTCCATGTTGCTATTTACCTAATATTAATACTCCTATAAAAATATAAATTTACCTTTTCCACAGGTTATTTTTAAGCTTGCTGCATTATTACCTGTAAATGATATTTTATGAGAAACAACAAAAATCACAAAATAATAATCCCATTTTTATAATGGATGTCAATAGGAAAACAGAATTCAGTATACAGGCAGCTTTTCTGGAGCAAATCCATTCTGTTTACTGGGGACTATCTTATTAAATATGCTTCCCATGAAACTGGAAGAGCATCACTTGTCCTTTTAAAGAAGAAAAGCTACATAACTAGGTAAGCAAAGAAAACAGCTTGCTGAATAATGCATAGTTCTTAGTATTAACAACTCAACAGCTATATGCATACTGATTCTAAACAGTTCACATAGTGCTTGTTACCTAGGCAACCCAATGAATGATAGCAATTACATGGAAACACATGTTGTACTTGTTACAATACATCCTATTATAGGAAGGTCCGGGAAACCCGGGAGCCTCATCAATAGGCTCAGTCTGGGGATGCTGGCTTATCACAGTAAATGACCTGGAAAACGGTTTCCGAGAGACATCCTGGGCAAAATGTTTAAAAAGATTTGGGGCAGATGGTTAGGTCCTAGAATACCAAAGACCTCACAGAAGTCTTGGGGTACATGAATGTCCAGATACCCAGTCTTAGTTTTGAAAAATCTGTTTGAGAATGGTAGGGAACGCTACGTTTGACTAGAAGATGGACCCTCTTAAATATCCTCCAGGACAATTACCAGAAACCAAGGATAAAGGTTTGTAAACTAGAAGAGCTAGGTTTCTGACTGCTAAGGTAACAAAATCCTTAATTACTTGTGGGAGGCACATCCTCTCCTGCTCTCCCGGGGCAGTGGGAGATAGAAACTGACAAGAAACAAGCAGTGGTAGCAGCAGGTGGTAGAAGAAAAGAAAACAGTGAAGTGTCTCATTTCATCAAGAGAAATAGTGATCAGGGCTCATCAGGCTGCAAAACAAAGAATATAGGACAGTCACTTTGAGACATGCTTGACATTCACAAGGCAAAGCCTCAGCCTTCATGAAAAGTGAGGTTTGGGAAGAGGAGATGGAACGGTTTGGCATCCTAATAATTCCAGTAGCTGTCAGCTTCCAAGACTCAAATTGTCTAATGACAAGTTTGCAAAAGGCCTGGGAAAGGAAAGTTCACACGAGCATATATAAGAACATCTATATTTTCAGTGATTATCATTAAAGGTAATATGCATATTAGCAGGTTTTCTAAGAAAAGTTTCAAACATTTTCTCATTCTGATTGTCCATATCAGGGCTCTTTACATCATTCCCTCAGAGACAAAGTAAGGTGTATCCAGGTGAGATGATAAACACAAGGGCGATATCTCCCCTCCCTTTAGATGAAAGGAAATCAATAGGATAGAAGATCTAAAAATAGTAACAATAATAATAATAATTACTATTTTTAACACGCTTTTTCTAATGTGGTCATTGTAAATTTACATCTCTCTAGGCTATTGAAACCCTCATTCTGTGGAGCAATTACATTTTAGTATGTGTAAATGTCCTCCACATGAGTACATGCCTTCCACGAACTCAAACGGAGTGTGTCTCAAAGTGAAGTCTATCCCAGACACAGAAAACAAATTTATGGTTACCAAAGAAGAAAGGTGTGGGGAGGGATAAATTAGGAATTTGGGAATAAAAGATACATACTACTACATATAAAATAGATAACCAACAAGGACCTACTATATAATCAATATTTTGTAATAACCTATATGGGAAAAGAAACTGAAAAAGAATTTATGTATGTATAACTGAATTGCTTTGATGTACACCTGAAACTAACACAACATTGTAAATCAACTATACTTCAATAAAAATAATTTTTTTTTTCCACAGGTGAAGTCTATAGACCCCCCCCCCCCCACCACCGAGGGCTTGATTCCAGATGTTCACTCCAAATGCAGATTCCAGAGCTCTGTGTCCAGAGTTTTTGATTTAACCCTCCTGGAGGGGACCCAGGTAATCTATACTGTAGCGAGTTCCAAAAGGATTGCTGATGCATGCTAATTTGCTTGAGAATCTTTTTAAGTTTTTCAATTTATCTATGAAGCTTGACAAACAGTAGAAAACTGGACACTACCTAATGGAGTGCTTTTGTCAGGGGAGAGGATGAAGAGCACAGGGTGGATGAAGTCCAACAGTAAAAAAAAAAGATAAAAAAAGGCATACCTTGATAAAAGACACCTCTGTATTATCCTACTCTCTAGGTTTCTTACTCATAGAAAACTGCAATTATTTGTTTGTTAGATATCCTTTGAGAAATGCCTTATAAACATACCAGTATAACCTCTCATATGTGTATACATAGCCCACTGCAGGGGGAGAGGGGTAAAAAAGAATGGGGACATACAATAGCATTGGCCTGTCACTTGCTCTTTTTCACTAAAACATATCTATAGTTGATTATTCCATAAGTACACATATAGATGTCACTCATTTTTAAAACAGTTGCATGTAGTTCTATAAAAGACAGTATACTTTTATATGATATGTAGCTATAATAAATGTAATTCATCTAATTCATTGCTGAAATATATGTTGTTTCTAGCATTTGTGATTACAATGAACGATGCCTCCCAACATTTCAGAACTACTGCTCCAAGTAATAAGGGTAAGGATGGTTCAGTCTTTCTCTGACTACAGGAAGGTGTCATGATCATTATCAGTGTTATCTGCCATTCTCTGAAATGGGCGGTACATACTGCAGCACACAAAAATTTTGCTCTTAGCACCTAGCACATCCTTCTGTCTACCTTTCTATGTGATTTCTTTGCCTTCTAAGAAAGTTTTTTCTTTCAAGAGATAAGAGAGAGACCCTTTTCTCTTCTAAAACCCTACTCCTTTTTACTGCCCTCTTTTATCATCCTCCTGTCTTTGCCCTGAATGTGCTTTAGTCTTCTACACGATTGAGGGTCACTGCAAGAGGATAACTGATGCTCTCCCATGCTGTATACATGGGGTTTCTGGCCACTCTTTCTCTGTGTGAAGAAATCCGAACATCTAATTTGATAAAGCACTATGTAAGTGGAAGAAATAAAAATAACAGAGTACAAGGATCTATTAGATTTAAGTGGCTGTCTTTCAGGTTCTAAATAAAATTTGGCATTCTAAATAATGTTTGGATGTCTTTTTCTGAACAGACACTGGAAGCTATATAATAATATTGCTGCAGTGCACAAATACCAGTCTGACCCAATACTAATACGCCAAACATAATCACTTGCATTACATAAATCTGTATGTGCCTGAGGTATGCACAATGTTTGTTTAAACTTATTTATTTTTGGCTGCGTTGGGTCTTCATTGCTGCGCACGGGTTTCTCTAGTTGTGGCGAGCGGGGACTACTCTTCGTTGCGGTGTGCAGGCTTCTCATAGCAGTGGCTTCTCTTGGTCGTGGAGCACAGACTTTAGGCATGCAGGCTTCAGTAGTTGTGGCTCGCGGGCTCTAGAGCACAGGCTCAGGAGTTATGGCGCATGGGCTTAGTTGCTCTGCGGCACTTGGGATCTTCCTGGACCAGGGCTCGAACCCGTGTCCCCTGCATTGGCAGGAGGATTCTTAACCATTGCGCCACCAGGGAAGTCCCTGCATAATGTTTTAGAGTCTGCAAAACTCTTTTATATTCATCATCCTACTTTTAAAGCTAGAAAATATTCAATCCATTTTAATACCCTACTGATAAACAATGCCCTTTGAACTTCCAAACATGAAATGGACCACTTTAAGTGTTTCCATTTAGCAAAGACTCATATATATCTTACTCCATATATATTTCTTCAGAGTGACAGTTGCAATGAGAAACAGCTTAAATTAATAGCCATCTCTGTTTTACTTTTCTCCTCTGTGAGATAATTTAGTTTCTAGGCACTCTTTTCTTAAGTAAGCAGCCACAGAAGATTAGAAAAGAGTTCAGCGCAGTGAATTATCTTGGCAAAATAACATATTAGCTAAATGGTGTCTATGAAATCACCTGTGCCACTGGCAGCTGGTTTTAGCGTGATCCAATAAATGACAAAAGAAGCTTCTGCGAGGATTTTTCAATATTCTGTCATGTGGTTATAGATTTCAGAGCTTCCTCCTGTCAGTTTTATGCTGCATTTCTTTACAAAACTGACAGGCAGCTGACAGGGCAAGAAAAGTTAGAAATATCTGGCTGGTGGTGAAATTAACAGAATTTTTCCTTTGGGGGAGTAAAACATTTATTCTAAGTGGAGAAAAATAAGTTACAGCTTTCAGGAATACACTATTTCTCTTAGTCAGACTGCCTGAAATCACATCTGTCTCTTACTTGCCGTAAAACCCTGGACACGTGATCTAGCCTATCTAGAAAACTGTCTAGGGAACTAACTGTGCCTCAGTTTCCTCATCTATCAAAAAACCCTCAGAAGGTTATTACGGGGGTGGAACGAGCAGTTCTGTAAAAAGCCTTTAGTACTGTGCAGGACACTGTAATTGTAACAAAAATAGCTTGGATTCACATGGCTCTCTCTTAGGTCGTAGGGATGCATATTAAATAATCTTTTAGAGCCACATTGACAGAAATACACGTGGGGGTGTATAATGATATTCTATTCTCTCTCTATATATATATATAACTAAGGGCTGTATATTAAGCCCTTAGTTTTCCAAATAATATTGTGAGTAAGCATTAACAGTGGACAATAATTTTAATCCATGGCTGGAAATGGAAAGACTATTGAGAGAGGAAAGAAGAAAAGAATATAAACCTATTGCCACCGTGGTTTATCGTGATCTTTGCCATTCTGGATCTATTTACTAAAGTATTTACTTCTATCTTCACTCACAACTCACTCTTCTCCTAATTTAACTTTTACAGCAACCCATCTCATCTGCTTTCTCACTCAACCACCCACAGTTACTGACAGCCACCTCCCTCATGCAGGAAAATTGCTGATGTCTGCTCAGGGAAGAAGGCAAAAAATGCTACACTTTGAGCTAAGCAATCAGAACTGCTTTGGAGCCACCATGACGGAAACCAAAGGGAAGGGGATTTCATTTTGCTTCCCACGGTGCTGTTCTTTCTAGGAGCTTCGGACTCTTTTCTACCTAAACAATAGGAATCATATGTGCTTATACTCTGAGTGAAAGAAGGAGGTTGGAAAGTAATGGACAGCAGCTACAGAAACAGGAGGGAGAAAAAAAAATTTTTTTAATCCAGGAGAAAGTATGTGAATAAGGAAGGTCATCTTAGGAAGAAGCAAAGTCCTCAAATGACATAACCAGTTACTGAGCCCCACAAAAACAGGACAATGTATCGAGGCATTAACAGAGGCTTGATGCTACCGTCCCTGGTAAGTTATGATGATGCTTCACTTGTGAGCACAGACTCGTGGTCAAAGATAAACTCATGTTTGTACCATTTCCTCGAAGTACAATTAACATTTGAATTTAGTTGCAATACTTAATTTAACTAAGAAATATGTTTGGTTATATTTTATCCATGCTGTACTTAAATACTGTTCTCAAGAAATCATGCTTTGTTTTAAGGTCAGAGTTTAAGGACTAATCAGAAAATAATAAGATGCTCATTGAATGAATGGCCTGGCAATGATGTACTATCCACCAAGAAAGAGCCTTGCCCACACCCCCAGGGTCTAGACAGAGAGGAACATGAAGGGCTGTCCGTTATACTGACTTCAAGTCAAACGCAATGTGTTAAGTAATAACATATATATACACATATATACATATATGCATATACATATGTATATGTGTGTATACATATACACATGCATATAGGTATATATGTGTTTATATACATATACACACATATATAAAATATATATGGAGAGAGGGAGAGAGGACCTAGCATGGTAAAGAGAAATAACAGTCTCTTTTCTTAGTAATAAGGAAAAAAATTTCATCTTCTACCTCAGCAAGAGGGTCAATGGGTAAACAGTAGTTATATTTTCATTTTCTATATACCTCTCAGGAAATCAAATCAAAAATGCATCTGTAAACTGTCTGCTCGAATCCTGTATTCTCTATCTTGTCTGACACAACGGAAATTACTTGCAGGCACAGCTGTTCTTTTGCCACAAATTTGAATCTGAACACCATAAATCCTCAGGAAAAGTTCCAGAGAAAAGCTAATAAAACTTTCTGGTGAAAAGTTCTACTAAAGCAGGGGTCACATTTCAGTTCACATTTAAACCCCACAGTGGCAAACGCAGTGCCTACCTTCCCCAGAGCACGTGCTCCATAAATATTTACGGAATAGGTGCTGAATCAATTTTAGCTGAATAATGAATAATAGCATTCCTAAAGAGTTATCAGGCCATTGCTGATCTGAAATGAATGAGGTAAGTTTCCTTCCTGCCAGAGATGCATACATTTTCCTGCCCTCCTCCACCACTTCCATCCCGTCTGCAGACACCTGCTCTCAGGAGGATTTCTTGGAACCTGGCCTCCCTGTGGAAGTCCTGCAGGTGAGAATGAATGCCTGCAACAATTGCTCAATACTGGGACCTTTGCAGCAGACCCCAGACCACTAAACTGGCAGAGAAATTTCTTGATTCTCCCTGCAGGTATCACCTTCTCTTTCCCGGACCCCTCACAGGCCACGGGCTAACACGCACAGTTCCATTTTCAGAGCTGACAAAAGACTGAGCTCCAAAGGAATTGGTCATTGGAACTTCCCTGTTTCCCTGCAGGCACTGGCTTTGTTCCCCAGAGCCAGGAGGGAATTGGCAAACACCTGCAGGTGAGTGAGAGGACATCTCTCATTGTACCGCTGTGCCAGAAAGTGTGTGCGGCTATTTCAAGGGGAATGTCAGATGGAAGTGATGAAGATGATACATGGAAGAATTGTTACTATTCATTACTGTACCATTAAACTGCCAGGAAGAGAATTAGCAATATTTTTATATGACGGATAGAAGAGTTTGATATTTTAAAATATACGCTCTATTCATGTACAAGAAAATCATACATTATATATGCGTGAGCTTTCTGAAGATCGTGAATGAGTGGCCAAATATTTCTTTACTGTTTGATTCCAGACTGTTTTTCTATCTGTAAATCAATATTTAAAATTTCTATGAAAATTACCCATTTTTGGCACTAGCATTTTGTTTTCGCAGAGACAGAGGGAGTGACCTAGAGAAATGTTATAGGAAAACTCTCTCCAGTGGGAGGTGCGTTGTCAGGGACCTCTCCATGCTAGCAGGTAAAGGAGGTTAACTCCTGACACTGCAACAGTCTGTAGAGTCCCTCGCACTCCAGTTGATTGCTGGGCGCCCACATAGAGTTGTGAAAGAGTTTCACTATCACCCTGGATCCACTCCCTTTCCCATACTGTATTGAATCATGGATGGACATCAGAAGAGAGCTACACCTCTCTCTCCCAGGAAGCTGGAATTGATACCCAGAAAACAAATCATTCTCTCTGGGAAAATCTGTAACAAGTAAATCAAAAGACTGTAGAAGAGCCCCTTAAATGGCAGTGGACTTGGGAGAGAAATCAGAGCAATCTGGTTCTTCAAGCAGAGTTGGGGGGTGGGGGAGGAGGAAGAAATATGGGAATAGAGCACCCTGAATGCATTACAATTGCCCATTGTTTTTTTTCCTGAAGATGATGGTATTACTGCATGTTATGGTCTAAACTGTGCCCCACCACCATCACCACCACATACACAAGTTCATATGTTGAATTTGCTGTTGAAGCCCTAACCTCCAATGTGACCTCTTTATTACTTTAAAGAGGTAATTAAAGTTAAATGAAATATAAGGGTGGGGCCCTAAACCAATATGGCTGCTGTCTTTATAAGAAGTGGAAGAAACACCAGGGATTTACACTCACAAAGGAAAGGCCATGTGAGGATACAGCTAGAAAGTGGCCATCTGCAAGTCAAGGAGAGAGGTCTTTGGAGAAAGCAAACATGCCAGTATCTTGATCTCAGACTTCTAGCCTCCAGAAATGTGAGAAAATAAAATTTGATTGTTGAAGCCACCCAATCTATGGTATTTTGTTATGGCAGCCCAAGCAGACAAATACATTGCTTGTGGGTTCTGAGAGGTAACAGCGTAGCATTAAAATACCATCCCCTGCTTTTGCTTATCAATGTTGGAGTTGGTTTCTGTACTTGTACCAAGAAGCACTAGCTACCACATTCCTATAAACATTGTATTTTACATGTTTCTCCCATGTGTGACTCTGGGGGATCTAACTGTTTGATGGAAAATTTGAACTGACACTCCAAAGTAATGTTTTTCAAGGATCGTTCAAATTGATAAAAAATCCAAAATACTTTCTGTGACGCTGGTTTTTGTTGTTGTCATTTTTAACAGTCTGAGCCCCCAATCAAATATTTCAGAAAGACCTCTTTCCTGTAACTTGGTATAAATATAGGCTCGTCCTACAGGCCCGTCGAGCCTCAGAAGAGAGGTAGCAGCCTAACTTCTGAAGTGAATGGCAGTTCTGACACTTCTCTGAAGTTGGGTATTGGATTGTTCTGGTTACAGAAAAAAAGATTCACAAGTTAAAAACAAACAAACAAAAAAAGATTCACAAGTTGATCATCTTAAACAGTATGTCTTTTTCAGGGCTCTTACGTTTCCACAGTTTATGAGGACACTTCCTTCCTCTGTGCCCTTTCTGGTGACAGCCTGAAGCAGGAATAGGGAGCTCTGCTTCTTGCCCAATTAGTTCTGTTTTTCCACGTTTGAATAAATGGCCTCTGTCTGCCAGTGAATGCTCGAAAGTAGTAGTTGTGCTGGACACGACTGTAAGTTCAAATAGGTATCCCATGTGCCAGACCAAGACGCTGTTGTATAAGCCTGGATCCTCCACAGTCAAAGTTCAGGCGGGCCCTTTTAATAATAAGGAATAAGTGGAATTCCAGCCAACTAAATATTTGAAGAGTGCATTTCCTGATCTAGTATAAGAACTCAGTGAGCACCAAAAATGATCAGGAAAATTCTCATTGCACTGTCCTATGGAATTCAGCCTAAAAATTATCCATATTCAACTACAAATCTACCATAAACCAAAATGGCAATGTTATCCAAGACTGTCTGTACAATTTTTAAAAAAATATCGTCTGACGACAGACCATTAGTTCGCCCAATACAACCCCTTCAAAATAAAAATGAAGATCTAAATTTTACCTGGATGAAAAAATGAAGATATACATTTAAAAATAAATAGCATTAGACTAAAATCTGAGTCTCTTTCCACTTAGGATGCTGCTTCTACCACAACAATTAATTTTATACAACAAAGGTAGATTAACAATTACCATACAAAATAGTGATCAAAAACAGATACATAATTTATTCCATGCAAGAATCCAATACAGGTGATGTTATTGCCATTTAAGTGATGCAGAAATGGAAGCACAGTGAGTTTATGTAATTTGTCCAAGGCTACACAGTGACTTGTTGAATTAGACAGCTGACTCAAAGCCCTGATTAAAGTATGTATTCTTATCCTCTTCACTCTACTGCCTCTCAGAAGTGCTGAGAACAATCTGGAAGGGAAACTCTGGAGATCTAGATCCCATTACAAGCTAGGCCAGTAACCAGGCATCTGACCCTGGTTGAGTCCCTTGTCTTCCCTGAGCTGTATTTTCTTCACCTATTAAAAAAAAAAAAGAATGTGGTTGGACTACACAGGCCCGCCCAGGGAGAATGTTTGACTCTGTCCAGTAAAAGTGATTCATCTCACGTATAAGTAAATGAAATTTACTATTTGTTCATATTAAATACATTTTAAAATTTGGGGAAAATGTCATGGACCAATATTATTTTAGGTTTGAGAAATTTGGGCTCTTTCATTTTTATGGAAAATACATCATTACCTATCTAACTAGATGTATTTTAAAATCCTTATGTGATGTTTAACTATAGCCATGCAAGTTGAAAAAGGAAACATTTTCTCAATTGCTTCAGTTTTTATACCTTATAGTCCATCTGTTGCCACAGCACTGATTGTGATATCAAAATTGCAATTAGTTACACTCAGAGACAATCAGGAAAAAGGCCAAGGGAGACTGTGTCCAGCTCTCAATAACCTGTGATTACTGTGCAATGGGAAGTTTAAAATCAAGAGACCTGGTTTCAGGCTACAGTTTTGCCACTTATTAGCTACGTGTCCTTGGGAAACTTATTTAATGGAATAATAATTTAAGAGCTTGAGTCAAATGATGTGTGGGCAAATCCTGGCTCTGCCAGTTAACATGGGCTCACTGGTTAACTTCTCTGTGCCTCTGTTTTTTTATCTATAAATTCAGACACTATGACTGCCTATCTCAGAGGGGCTGTTGGAAGGATTAAATAAAATGTTGTATTTTATAAAACATCTATCAAAGGGTCTCCTTCCTCTTAAGGGCTCAGAGTTAGGTATTATGACTAGTATCTGTATTTCGGGTGCGTCCATTGCTAGGTAAAGTTCTAAGTAACAGTTAAGTTTCTACATCTTTAAAATAAGGATGCAGTAGTATGTACCTCACGTGATTGTTGTCAAGATCAGATGTGGGAAGCCAAAGAAAATTATTTTGTAAACTGAAAGCATTAAATTACCATTTGGTTAACATAAGTAAATTGTTATTATAAGATGACCTTGTAATTATTTAAAAAATATTTACTTAGTGCTCAGAATATAAGACACTGGACTAAGCACTATGAAGAATATAAAACAGATGTGGGTTCTATGCTTAAGTGATAACACAAGAATATCAGTACCTCTAATGACAGAAGATAATGGGTATCAAATCCATACTCTAGTCCAAGTATTAAAAAGGAGAGTCCAAGTGCAAAAGATATCCTGGAGAAGGATTGGATAAGATTGGTAGTCTTAAATCTCTGCCATTATCATTCTATGTTCATATTTCAGAAAGATGAGAAAAAGTCTAGTGACTCTTAAATCAAGTTTACATTTCTGAATCTGATCTTCAAAACCTTTTGTAATCTGATCCAGAAGACAATCTTCTATCGCACTACTCACTAACTCTCTATTGGTTTCCTCTGAGGGCATCCAAAACACCAGGTTCCAATTTCATGTCTTGGCTATTCCAACCTCTTGGCTTGTTCTCTGGATCTTCTGTTCGTACATACTAGATTATAACCCATTCCTTAAATCTCAGCTCCATCAGGAAGTCTTCCCTGATGAGCTAGATCTTATCACTCTCTTCCATCTCTACACACTTTATTTACATATCTATTTTATCAAATAATAACCTGGAGGAATTATCACTGACCTAAAATAAAATGACAAGGGTCCTGACAGCAGGTCTCCATTCTGATTTGGGGCATGCTATTTAATGCTACAGGTTTCTTCTTATGTAAAATGAACTCTAATGTCACTCCCATCATCTATTCAACATATAATAAGCACCCACCTGTGCTAATTAAGCTCTATCCTAGAGGCTGAGGACACAGTGGCAAAGAAAACAAAGTAACTATCTATCTATCTATCTGTCTGTCTATCTATGATTGTCTCCCTTTTAGCTCAGTGGTCCTCAAACATCAGGCTGCATCACAGAATCACCTGGGGAACTTGTTAAAACTATACGTGTATACACACACACACACACACACACACACACACACACACACACACACACACAAGTCCCTGATGCAGTAGGTTTGCAGTAGGGTCCCAAATTTTGCATTTCTAAGCTGAAGCTCATGCTACCGGCCCAGGGACCATACCTAGAGAGTCTATTCTAGTGGAATGTCTATCTTTTTCACTGCTACATTGCCAGTACTTAGAATAAATATTTATGTAATAAAAGAATAAATATAAGACACTGTTAATTGACAAGGGGGAGTCATACTCTTTCCTTTAAAGGTGTTATAGAAGGAAAAGTACAATTCTACTAAAAGGTAGAAGGGTTTCTATCATCAGAAATGTTAAGATAAGGAATGGCTTATATCCAAAGGAAAATGAACTTACTTCCAACCTAGAGAAAGGAGGAAGAAGATTAGGGAGAACTTTGTGGAGTAGTATATTTGATCTATTCCTTGAAGGACCCATACATTTATTTAAAAAATGCCTATCATAGCTAAAAATATTTTTAGTAATTATCTTTGGAATTTGTCTAATTAATCTATGGTGAATCCTTTTTAAATCCCTCAAAGTCAACAGAATCTTTATATTCTGATGTAAGATCTGATATTTGGAAAAAGCTAAACATCATATTTTTTGCCAAGTCTTGTCAGAAAGTCAGGTGATTTAGCTGCGTAACTCTGTTCTTGGTTATAAACAAGGTATACATTTGAGTTAAGGCACCAATTTTCTAGTATGACTTACAAATGGAGCCATGAAACAATTTCAGGGCAGTAGTTTAAAAATCATTTTGAACACTGGAAGCCTTGATGGATTAAGTTTATAGTTTCTGAAGGTGATTAGTTTGAAGAATGGCCCCCATTTGACCGTATGCCCTGATGTATTTGTTTAAAAATCACTCTTAGTATAGTTGGTATTTTGATGTAGTGAAAGAACTGATGTCTGAACATGAAAGATGCCATGTACATTTTTCTTCAGACTGCACACCGTGCTATAAATATCTAAAGTTTAAACATTATGGAAACAAAGAAAGCAATGTAAACTGGAAGTTCTTCCAAGGCAGATCTGTGAAAAGTATGTGTTGGTACCAGGAGATATACAGGTTCCTAAGAACTCTTGGTAATTCTGGGCCACCCAGTTCACTAATAAATATTAGTTTATGTGTCCTGCTCATTGAGCTATGTGCTGGGTCACACTGGACCTCTATGAAGGGGGCCTATATCAAAACATTCTTCTAGTTTGGAATACGGGAACTAAAGAGAACATACAAGGCCTCTGACAAAAAGCACACTGTTACAGTCATGGCTTTTCCCTTCTTGTTTGTCCCCAGAGCTCCTCAGCTACTCTGTTCACCCATCTTTGAGCCCAGGGTTTCTTCAGGGTAGGGTCAGCATGTCCTAGCTCTACTAGGTCAGCATTAAAAGAGTAATAGATTTTTTTAAAGAGCTCCCATATCTTATACCTTTTAACAGAGTGTACTAAGCTTAGTTTGGTCTGATACAAATGAAAAAAACCCAACACTTCAAGTCTCTTTGTTTAGACCAGTGATTCTTAAAGTGGGGTCCCCAGAGCAGCAGCAGCAGCAGCATCACCTGAGAATCTGTTAGAAATGCAAATTCTCCAGTCCCACCCCAGAAATACTGAAGCAGAACTGGGGAGGGGAGGTGGTGAGGCCCAGCTACCTGACTTAACTAGCCATGGGTCTAGGTGGTTCTGACGTATGCCGAAGTGTGAAGACCACTGGTTTAGATTTTATCAGCAGGGGCAGTAAAGAAACTCACTATCAGATAAGCTGCACGGACTTTTATGAACTTTACAACTTATTGTAATAGCCTATTATCATCCGCTTGATAACTACATTTAACATAAACACAATTACACACGTAATCGACATCTAAATTGTCCTTGACAGAATACATGTTAAAAGGTCGTGGCTTGGGGCTTCCCTGGTGGCGCAGTGGTTAAGAATCCACCTGCTAATGCAGGGGACATGGGTTTGATCCCACATTCCACGGAGCAACTAAGCCCCTGCACCACAACTACTTAGCCTGCGCTCTAGAGCCCGTGAGCCACAACTACTGAGCCTGTGTGCCACAACTACTGAAGCCCACGTGCCTAGAGCCCGTGCTCCACAACAAGAGAAGCCACCGCAATGAGAAGCCTGCACACCACAACGAAGAGTAGTCCCCGCTCTCCACAACTTGAGAAAGCCCGCAGGCAGCAATGAAGACCCAATGCAGCCAAAAAAAAAAAAAAAAAAAAAAGGTCATGGCTTTCTTAGTAAAGAGATGGTATGAGACAAATGAACCTAAGGAACTTGTTTTTAGTTTTCTGAAATGATGCCATCCTCAACTCCCCTCCACCCCTGCCCCACCTCAAATAAAAGAATCAGGGGGAAAAATATTACTATCAAGTAATACACTTTATCATTTGCAGATATAGGTTATCATACATCTTGAATGAATAGCTATGTCCAAGCCTGTTTTAAAGAACTATTAAAACACTTGAAGGTAAATGGATGCTTTGTCTGATTTGTAGCTAAACCCTCACACTCATTTCAGATCTATTCATTGAACTATGATACCCAAGATTCATAACACAATTCTTTGATGAAACGTAAAGTTTCATAATCTCCTCAAAAGGCATACATAGAATAAAATGATTCTCTGCTTAAAAGTTAAGACTCAGGCTCTGCGGCAGTACAGTTCATAGACATGTAATGCAATCTATATATGTAATTTTAATTTTTCTAAGTAACCACATAAAAAAAGTAAAATGAGTGATATTAATGTTAAATATATATTTTGTTTAATCCAATGTACTAAACATATCACTTCAACATGAAAAAAATAAATTAGTGAGATATTTTTACATTTTTATACTTAGTCCTCAAAATCTTGCATGTATTTTACAAGTATAGTACATCTCAGTTAGAATGCTAAATTTTAACTGAAAATACTTTTTATTTAGATTTAATAAATTTTATCACTGCAAAAGTAGATTCCTTACTCAAGTTGTTCCAAACATACTAAAAAGTTTTCCAAAAGCCTAAGTGAATATCAGTTTTTATATTAAAATTAATAAAAGTAATGAAATTAAAAGGTCGATTTCTCAATCACACTAGCCAACTTTCAAGTCCTCGACAGGCTACAAGTTGTTAGTAGCTACAATATGGGGCAGAGACGCTCTGGAGCTGTGAGGGACCAACCTGGGTAAGAATTCAGGCTTTGCCGGTTACCGGCTGCTTAGCAAATTACCTAGCCCTCTCCAAGCTTCAATTCTATCGCCTGTTAAATAGGGGAAAGACCCACATTCCACATGTTTCAACTTCTGCCAGCAAAAATAGCAGCAGAAGAGAAACTACAGTTTGTTTTCTCCTTCATAATACAGGTGGTGAAATCATTTCATCAATTTATAATAATCAGAACCAATCTAAATGCCTACAGTATAAGAATGGTTAAATACTTTTAACTCATCCGCTGTAGCCCTAAAATTCAATTAATTATTATTAATATCGGTTAATATAATTAAGAAAAAGGTATTATGAATAGCTCGACTGCTGAGAGCGTGCACAAAGATAAACTTATAAGGACCAGACACCTAGCGACAGCGGCTGCCTGAAGCAACAGGATGGGGGCGGGGATGGAGCTAGCACACGCCCATACAAAATTCAGTTTGTATTTCTGGGCAGTTATTGTCCAAAAATGCTTTTCTAAAAAGGAGCTATTACTTTTGTATTTTAATGAGAAAATCCCAAATCTGCTTTGAAACGACTACACTTTTCCCTCACTGTCTGCATTGTGATTTTAAATATAGCATAAATGTACTCTAATAAGGAGAAACGGCTGTACGGAAATACTTTTATCAGAACGCAGAGCACGCGCCCTTAATCTTTCAGTGAGCCGTTTCCCGCCAGGCAAACGGAAGCAAAACCGCCCTTGACGTCATGGGAGGCGGCCTCTGCTAGTTACCATGGTGAAGTCTACGCGGCCATATTTACTGTGGTCAGCCCGCACCAAGCTTTTTCCTAGCGCGGGTGGTGGCGCGCCGTGGAAATGTCTGCAGAATAAGAGATGAGAAACGAATTATAAGCCTCAGTGAAGGACCAGGGGCAGAACGCCTTAATCTAGCTAGTGGAACGTAGAGGTGCAGATGCCGCGGATTAGCGGAACGATTCAAGCAGAGTAGTGCAGTTTCTGCCCGGACTTTGAAAGCCGCTTCCGTTGCGCGGCGGAAGTGTGAGTCGCCAGAGGACGACTCTGGGAAGAATCTGCTGTCCGCTGTGTGTGCGCCACCGGAGTCATGTCGAGTTTGACGGTGAGAGACCCGGCAATGGATCGATCACTGCGTTCCGTGTTCGTGGGAAACATTCCGTATGAGGCAACGGAGGAGCAGTTGAAGGACATTTTCTCCGAGGTTGGTTCCGTTGTGAGTTTCCGGCTGGTATACGATAGAGAGACGGGAAAACCTAAGGGTTATGGTTTCTGCGAGTACCAAGACCAGGAGACCGCGCTTAGTGCCATGCGGAACCTTAACGGGCGGGAGTTCAGCGGGAGAGCGCTTCGGGTGGACAATGCTGCCAGTGAAAAGAACAAGGAGGAGTTAAAGAGCCTAGGGCCTGCAGCGCCCATCATTGACTCACCCTATGGGGACCCCATCGATCCAGAAGATGCCCCTGAGTCAATTACCAGAGCAGTCGCTAGTCTGCCCCCGGAGCAGATGTTTGAGCTGATGAAGCAGATGAAGCTCTGTGTCCAAAACAGTCACCAGGAAGCTCGAAATATGTTACTTCAAAACCCACAACTGGCTTATGCGCTGTTGCAGGCTCAAGTAGTGATGAGAATCATGGATCCAGAGATTGCTCTGAAAATTCTGCATCGCAAAATACATGTCACACCACTCATCCCAGGCAAATCTCAATCCGTTTCTGGCCCTGGCCCTGGCCTTTGCCCAGGACCTAATGTTCTGCTCAACCAGCAGAATCCTCCAGCCCCCCAGCCTCAGCATTTGGCCAGAAGACCTGTGAAAGACATCCCTCCTCTGATGCAGACCCCTATCCAGGGTGGAATTCCAGCCCCGGGCCCAATTCCAGCTGCAGTTGCTGGCCCTGGCCCTGGCCCTGGCCCCTTAACTCCTGGTGGAGCAATGCAGCCCCAAGTTGGAATGCCAGGGGTTGGTCCGGTGCCCTTAGAGCGGGGACAGGTGCAGATATCAGATCCTAGAGCTCCAATGTCTCGTGGACCCATGACTGCTGGTGGCTTACCTCCTCGAGGACTGTTAGGGGATGCTCCAAATGACCCACGTGGAGGAACTTTGCTTTCAGTCACTGGAGAAGTAGAGCCCAGAGGCTATCTTGGCCCACCACATCAGGGTCCTCCAATGCACCATGCGTCTGGTCATGACAACCGGGGCCCTTCCTCACATGACATGAGGGGAGGGCCATTAGGAGATCCCAGACTGCTCATTGGAGAACCCAGAGGACCCATGATAGATCAAAGGGGTCTACCTATGGATGGTAGAGGTAGCAGAGATTCTCGAGGGATGGAGACTCGAGCCATGGAAACTGAGGTCTTAGAGACACGAGTAATGGAGAGAAGAGGAATGGAAACTTGTGCAATGGAAGCCAGAGGGATGGAAGCGAGAGGCATGGATGCAAGAGGAATGGAGATGAGGGGCCCTGGCCCCAGTTCAAGAGGCCCTATGACTGGGGGAATTCAGGGTGCTGGTCCTATTAATATGGGGGCAGGTGGTCCTCAGGGACCCAGACAGGTCGCAAGCATTTCAGGGGTGGGAAATCCTGGAGCTGGCATGCAGGGGGCAGGTATGCAAGGAGCTGGCATGCAGGGGGCAGGTATGCAAGGAGCAGGCATGCAGGGGGCAGGTATGCAAGGAGCAGGCATGCAGGGGGCAGGTATGCAAGGAGCAGGCATGCAGGGGGCAGGTATGCAAGGAGCAGGCATGCAGGGGGCAGGTATGCAAGGAGCAGGCATGCAGGGGGCAGGTATGCAGGGAGCAGGCATGCAGGGGGCAGGTATGCAGGGAGCAGGCATGCAGGGGGCAGGTATGCAGGGAGCAGGCATGCAGGGGGCAGGTATGCAGGGAGCAGGCATGCAGGGAGCAGGTATGCAGGGAGCAGGCATGCAGGGGGCAGGCATGCAAGGAGCAGGCATGCAGGGGGCAGGCATGCAGGGAGCAGGCATGCAGGGGGCAGGTATGCAGGGAGCAGGCATGCAGGGGGCAGGCATGCAGGGGGCGAGTATACAAGGGACAGGCATGCAGGGAGCAAGCATGCAAGGGGCAGGCAAGCAAGGTGGAGGCCAGCCTAGCAGTTTTAGTCCTGGGCAGAGTCAGGTAACCCCACAGGATCAAGAAAAGGCAGCTTTGATCATGCAGGTTCTTCAACTGACTGCAGATCAGATTGCCATGCTGCCTCCTGAGCAAAGGCAGAGTATCCTGATTTTAAAGGAACAAATCCAGAAATCTACTGGAGCTTCTTAAAAGGTTTTAGAAAATACTTGGCAGTAGTCCCACAAAGGTTTTCTGTAGCATAGAGAATGGGTGGGTGCAGTAAGTTGACTTCGTATCCCCACCCTTGAATGATTAGGAGTTCCCTCCTCTCAGAACCTAATCTCATTTCTTGTAGTCTTCTTAGTTTTTGTTTTTAATTGTGGGGTAGGGGGAGGGGGGAAGTGGGTCTATTCACTTTAATTCACTGTAAATAATACAAAAATAACTCTGAACATGATTATATTATACCAAATAAGATTACAAAGGATATGCAGCATTGTTAAAAGGGTCTACAAGGTGTTAAGTACATTTTTAAAATACTGAGCAAAGCAATGTGAAAACTGCACCTAAAGACTAAAAGATGACCTGATAAAAATGGTAATGTACTAAGATAGTTTAACATGTTTGGTTGTGTAAGAAAATAAAGACGTTTACCTCAAAATTACAAGATAATAGTTTTTGGTAAGCCATTTAAAACACAGAATCCTATTTCAGGGGCAACAGAATGCTGAATTAGGTTAAGTACTGTACTGTTTTGGAATTACTTCAGAATGTTAAGAGCTAAACAGATAATTCTCAACTTGTGGTATTGGAATTGTTTTTTTCCCTGAAGCTATGCTACCTGAAAAATCAAGGGCTGCATCTGATGTGATGTTATTTCATTTATCCCATCTTTCAAGCGATATTTTGGCCTGGCCTTGTGCATGACAATTTTGCTGGGACAGTTCTAGGTCAGCGAAGTTACTTAAATCTGCTCTGATGAGACTCTCTGTCTCAGTACCTTCCCATTTCTCAGTAGTCTTTAAGCCCTAAATCTGAATCTGAATAATTCTCTCACATCCTTCCCCAAAATCTGTGTAGGGACCAGTTGATCTGCATGAATTAAACATAGCATTGGACTTTTCATAAATAATGGAAGGTTTCATGCAGTAAAGCTCTCAGCTTTCTGGTAACTAGCTTACATTACACAGATCTGTCTGGTCAACCAGAATCAGGAGTTAAAAATCTTAGTCTCAGCAACATTTAAAATGCCTCTTAATTTTCTTATTTCAAAAGCTCTTATCTGTCACCATTTTACCAGAATAATTGAAACCCAGGTAGGTAAAGATACCCTTGTAGCCTGAAACCTGCTAAATTGGTTATTACTTTCCTTTTACAAGTAATAAAGCCATTTAATCCTAATATACATGCCCATGAGACATTTAAAAATCAGTAGGAAGGTGGGGCTTACCACAATAACTTTAGAGCTACTACTTAATTTGTCTGTAAGCCTTGAGGATGTGGGGACAAACATTTGTGTGACAGAACAAGTACTAATAACAGAAGTATAAACACCTAAATAACCAGGTGATCTTACTCAGGAGAAGAAAAGCCAATACCTAATTACAGAGGAAAAAATTAATACAAGGAGAGAGCGGAGGCTTAGAAATTGAATTACTTTCCCGTTGCAAGGTTTTTACAACTTAAATGGATAATTCACTCTTTTTTATAAAGTTTACCTCCCTACGATGTTTCCTGCTACTTATTTTACTCCTGTTTTATTGTTCATACTGTTAACTTCCTCATGTTTTCTATATGTTTCCCCTTATTGGAGGGGATAACTCTCCTTTACATGTATAGTGGTTCTGGTTAATACTAATTCAGAGTTGGCTTGATTACTTTGAAACTGTAGTTGCTTTATCTCAAAGCTTTCATTGAAAGGCTCTAACTGAAAACTATTAAATGTTATGCTCTTTGTTACAGTAAAATCTCTGCATTGTTTAATGCAGACTAAATAAAAAGAATGTACAATGAAGGCTAAGTTTAGTGTCTGATGTTTATTTTATTTTATTTTTTTTTGTGGTACGCGGGCCTCTCACTGTTGTGGCCTCTCCTGTTGCAGAGCACAGGCTCCGGAAGCGCAGGCTCAGGGGCCATGGCTCACGGGCCCAGCCGCTCCGTGGCATGTGGGATCTTCCCGGACCAGGGCACGAAACCATGTCCCCTGCATTGGCAGGTGGACTCTCAACCACTGCACCACCAGGGAAGCCCCATGATGTTTATTTTTAATAAATGTGTTATTCAAAAGTTATCTATTGAGAGTTCCATGGGGCCTGAATACTTTTTCTTTCAAATGAAAAAGGCAAATCTAAAGAAATTACAGGACTGAATGGAAATACCTTTTTTAAGATTCATTATCTATAAAGTTCCACAATTGAAATACCTATATATTATATATGCCAATCATGTTTTTCTATAGTAGGTATCAGTAGCAACATCTTGGATACTCAGCTGTTAGGCTTGCTTTTGTTTGTATTCCCCACTGAGAACGCCTCTGTATCCCAGGAACACCTTACAGGTACTGTATCTTCATTACTGACAGCACTTGTTATATTGCAATGCACTATTTTACTTTTACTCTCTACCCCCCCACTCCACTTTTAATAGACTGAATATGGACTGTCTTACTCATTTCTATATTCTCCATAGCAAAAAATTGCAGGTGAGAAGGAAGGACAAAACATTTTATCAGAGTTTTAGTGGAAAAACAAAATCCTGTTAAGAGCACATGAATTTCCCTACAAAGGATTTAAATTCCACACAGAACAAATGAGCTATAACAACTATTTGCATTAGAAAATAAATTAGAAACATAATATAAGCAATCTCCTATACTCTGATAAACTGAATAAAATCGGTTCTCTCCTCATTTCCAATACACGCATGGTCTGACTGTTCCAGTACTGATGTATACAAGCAGTGCGTGTCTGCTACAATCAGAATCGTGTTTTACTACGTAATTGTTGGTTATAATCCTGGCATCCTGCATTTTCCCAAATACGGATAGACTAAAATGAAAGCAAATTGATTCATAATAACAACAGTTGAAGACAGTGGGGTGAAACACTGATTTGCAAATGCCTCTTTATGGCTTATTCCTCTTGGGCAGTGCATATTGTTTGGAAATAAACCATCAGCTTTAATCAGTGCCTGCTCATAGCCCTTTCCCTCTTACATTACTGATTAATAAAATACATTTTAATGGTGGTGGTATCCCAAGACTAATGATTTGGGACCATTTGATAAGATAGAAGCCAATGTGAATCTCAGGTGAAGGTAGGCTAATCGAAGTAAGATCGTGTATGACTTTTCAACTCCTCAGAATTCTAAAGGTAGAAAGCATTTTTTTTTTTTTTTTTAAAAAGAACCTTAATATAATCACAGCTTCCAAAGCTTCTTGCTTTTCCATGCTGTGATGGGACATTAGCTAAGCACACAGAACCTGATTTCCTATGGTGTGTCAGGCCATTCTCTTAGGGCTGATGAGGTCTAAGGATAATTACGTGCAACAACCTACTGTGGCAGATAAACTGAATTATCAGTTACATCTCACAGTCTTCTCACAAAAGAATATGTCAGCCTCTCAGTGCTTTACACTGCCGGCTAATCGCCAGACAGATTTCTGCTTGGAGCTCGCTTTTCTCATCAGTCTTTTGTCAAGAATGCTCTAGAGTCAAGATTTAATTCATTTTAAGGAAATGAATATATTCAAACTAATTAATAATTACTAATATTATTGTTAAATATTATTGATAGTGTGACTATTACATGATATTGGTATCTAATATGCTAATATATTTCATATGTATATTTCAGATCTTAACTGAACCAGATCTTTTAATATTTTCATTTGCTTCTGTCACCTTAAAACAAAAGTTTTACCCCCATGGTTGAAAATATCAGCTTCACAGATATTCATATTACAAATTACCTTTCTCATGAAATGTTAACGGACATGTTTCTTCTAGATATTTTTGTACCACAATATAAAGCTTATGCCAGTAAAGGACATGTAGTGTATCAAAAGTGACTTTCGGGTAGCACTGTCAAAAATAATAAACCTGGTGCTTATTAAATGCTGTACATAAAAATACCAAACTATTTACCTAGAAAAAGAACCGAGGGCTTCCCTGGTGGCGCAGTGGTTGAGAGTCCGCCTGACGATGCAGGGGACACGGGTTCGTGCCCCGGTCCGGGAAGATCCCACATGCCGCGGAGCGGCTGGGCCCGTGAGCCATGGCCACTGAGCCTGCGCGTCCGGAGCCTGTGCTCCGCAACGGGAGAGGCCACAGCAGTGAGAGGCCCGCGTACCGCCAAAAAAAAAAAAAAAAAAAAAAAGAACCGAGATGTTGTGATTGATGATAACTCTTTATAACTAGGAGTTGATTTAGTTCCCAAAGGTAGGTGACTAATTATCAAGGAGTTAGGATAAAATATATAACATTTTCAACTGTAATCTATTTTGTATTATTCAATATGTATAAAATCTGCAGACATTTGAAATCCATCTCATATGTGTCACAAAGCTTGGTCATTTAAAAAAATCTTATCTGCTTGGTTTCTTATTTGTTGTCTTTCACAAAGGTAGAATGGTTAATTTCTTGGGCATCAAGAAATGAAGCCAGCAGTTTCCTCCAAATTATTTTGTTTATTTAATTAGCTGTGTTAATCAAAATTCTGTCTTATTACATTACTAACATTCTTCAGTGATTCTACTGCAAAAGCTTATAGGCCACTTCAGTGTACCCGCCAGCCTTTGATTGCTTTCCTACCTGAGTGGATTTGAAGCAACTTGTACTTGTTTAGGAATCTACTTATGTATTTATCCTCGGACATTCCACAGAAAAAAATACATCTGCAATAACACACTTTCCAGTTCCATCTTAAAGGTTCACCTTAATAATATTCAAAACATGAGCCACATTAAAAATCATGTTTGAATTAATGTGATGGAAGGGCCTATATAGGGCTAGATTGGTGCCTTAATCTTCAAAAAGTCATATTCTATATCCCAAATGTCACCCTTGGTCACATGTTAAATAATACAGCAATACAAATAAGAAGGACTAAAAAAATTGCCAGACACAAACCTGGCTCTAAGAGAGTAAACACAACCACTGCCTATTAATAGAATATATTTCCTATCTTTAGGTAATCCTTTAGCCAAAATGATCTCATCATTTTACATGTATCAGTCATCAATCAGAGAAAAAGATCCTCATCTATTTTAAGAAACAGAGAAATTACAGTATTGAAATCTCTAGAATCACATATCTCCCCCCATCCCACCACCATTAATTTTGTCAAAGTTTTGTCCTGTAGAAGCTTTAAATGTCTTTGGACAAGGGACGCCAAATCTGTGGCCTGTGGGCCAATTGAGCCTGCAGATATGTTTTGTTTGACCAGCCAAGGTTCTCAAAACTTTTGAATTTGAATGCATTTAGGTACAGCATATATTCTCCTATTTGTCCACGAGCCCAGCTTTTCCCTGGATCTTATGCTAGGTTTGATTCACACAATTACTTGCCAGTCCTTGTAATACTTGGAGTTTACAACTCCTGCTTTTACTCTGTATAAAAACACAGCTATTAGATTTGATTGAAATGTTTAGTGCTTGTTTTTTAGATACCACATGTCAGTGAAATCATACAGTATTTGTCTTTCTCTGTCTGATTTATTTCATTTAGCATAATACCCTCTAGGTCCAACCATGTTGTCACAAATGGTAAGATTTCATTTGGTTTTTTATCGGTGAGTAATATTCCACTGTGTATATATGCCACATCTTCTTTATCCATTCATCTGTACAAGGACACTTAGGTTGCGTTTATATCTTGGCTACTGCAAACAGAAGAAATCTTGAAACCATAAAATCAGCGTGCTTATGTTTCAGTGAGAATAAACTGTCAATAGAATTCTGCTGCTAAATATTTTTCAAACATCATCTACATATTCCTATGTACCAAAAAGAAAGGACCAATATAACCAAAGCAGTTAAAAGTAACTGCCCAGCATTTATTCTGTTAATTTATTTTCAGTAGAGTTATTGAAAATGGCATCAAAACTGTATGCTGTAATCTGGGCCTTTAAACTTGGTCTTTGAACCTGATCATAATTAAGGGTACAAATTAACCAAATCAAAATTTGTAAATTAAACAAATAATGTTTCTTCCCCTTAAAGGAAAGTTTACATTGGGTTTATTGACTGGACTCTAAACATTTCTAGCAAACAACAATTTAAATTCAAATCAAGGCCTTTCAAGAAGTGATATCAAAGCATCACTGTGAAGCTGTGAAGATGACCTTGGAACATGTGAATCTGAATCTCTCCTTTTCACACGTGTTCAGACTACTTGTATTCTAGTAATCTGGCACTTGGTTTGCCTAGAGGGAAGACAAAATTTGCTTAACTAGAATGTTTTGTGAGTTGGAAGTGAAATGATTTATAGGATCTTTGGTTGGTGGGGATTTTGTTGTCATTGTTTTCAGATAAACAGGTTTTAGCAATTCCTCCCTAGTTAGTGCCTCTGCTGGGAAGTGCAAACTAGGCAAACTAGTTGAGCCTTGAACAACAATGACCTTGGTTTAAAATGGCCCAAAGCTGCCCCTCCTGAGGAATTAGAGCTGGATTATCCTGGGGAGAAAAGAGGCTTTTCTGCATCTCTTGTCCATTGTCCTTTTTGCCTAGGATGATTCATAAAGAGAAGGAAGATAGATGAGCTGGCCACTGACCCAGCCAGGGTCAGCCAAGGCAGGATTGTGAAAACTCATCTCCTGTGATCACTGTGATGAAGTTGAGCAAGTTATCAGGGCTGGAAAATGGTATTTCAACACAAATTCACTCTTCAAAACGAGAAGAAGGAATTGGGGGGTGGGGGAGTGGAGGTTTAACTTTTTTTTTTCACTGAAGCCCTGCCAGAAATGCAGACCTACTTGACATGAAAGATGGGGGCTGCCGCCCCCAGCAAGGAGTGCCCTCTCCAGCTCATCCAGTCCCTCAGTGTGTCTTTTGGGTCTTACCTGCCATACCACTAAAGGCTTTTTTGTTTTGTTTTAATAAGAAAAGGAAGAAAAATTCACTTAAGTTGATATAGACCTGGAATATTATTGTTTAAAATATTTTTACTCTAATACGCATTTTTATTTACACAGCGATCAAATATTTTGAAGTGATGAAATGAGCCTGTAATAGTGGAATTTCAGGCTTCAGCCACAAGACTGGGGTAGGGGAGATATTTGTTTTTGAGGGAGGAAGGTGGTAGCAAGGGCCTTTCAAAGGCTCCAGAACTAACACAGATGTCAGTCATAAGTTCCATGCCCTCTTCTGGAAGGTTGAGTCATGGTTAATACATAAAAAGCTTCTATCGGGCTTCCCTGGTGGCGCAGTGGTTGAGAGTCCGCCTGCCAGTGCAGGGGACATGGGTTCGTGCCCTGGTCTGGGAAGATCCCACATGCCGCGGAGCGGCTGGGCCCGTGAGTCATGGCCGCTGAGCCTGCGCGTCCAGAGCCTGTGCTCCGCAACGGGAGAGGCCACAACAGTGAGAGGCCCGCGTACCGCAAAAAAAAAAGCTTCTATCAAGGAGCTACCTAATGCCAGGCCCTTGACAAACATCATCTCCAAGCTGACTAAAATCTGGAGGCAGTAGGAAGAAATATGCTTAGAGAAGTTATCTAGTTTGCCCTCAGTCACATACCTTGTAGGAGGTTGAAGCACCAGTGAATCTAAGTCTGTGCAACTCTCAAGCCCTACTCTTCCCCATCACATCATTCTGCTTTAAGAAGGAGGTAGTGAGGAGACAGAACAGCTTTCACACTAGGGACTGAATGTGAAGAATGTCAGGCATCGTTTCTACTAAGTGATGAAGTTTATCACAGTCTAGAAAAAGTGATTTTTAGGCAATAGTGAAAGATGTATAAAATCAATCTTTTGTCCTTATTTTTTCTTCCTCCAAAGAATCAAGTACTAAACCTGGGCTTTGGTAGAACAGAGAGGGGAAAATGAAATACAAAACTAGAATGAAAACATATTATATGGAATTATAGTAAATCATTTACAAGAAATATATAAAAAAGATTATCTTCTGGAGAGTTCTAGTCAACATCTCATTTAAACAATACTGAGATTTATGTTTCCTGTCATCTTTTCAAAAAAATTAATAATATACAGTTTACATACCATAAAATTTACCCATTTAAAGCATTCGATGCAATGTTTTTTAGTATATTCATAGAGTTCTGCAACCATTATGACAACCTAAATATAGAACACATTCATCACCTCAAAAAGAAACCTTGAACTCATTAGCCTCACTTCTTACTCTCACTCATCTCTCCATTCAGCCCTAGGCAACCAGTGATCTGCTTTCTATCTCCAAAAAAACAGTGCTGCTATCAACATTTATTTGCAAGTTACTGTGTGCCCATTTGTTTAATTTCCCTTGGGTATATACCTAGAATTGCTCGATCATATGATAACTCTATGTTAATGCTTAGAGGAACTGTCAGACTATTTTCCAAAGTGGCCGCACTGCTTTATATCCCCACCCGCCAACAAATGAGCGTTCCAGTTTCTCCACATCTTTGTCAACACTTGTTAATTTATTTTTATTATAGCCATGAGAGTGTGTGTGAAGTGGAACCTCCCTGTAGTTTTGATTTGCATCTCCTTGATGGCTAATGATGTGCTTGTTAGCTATTTGTATATCTTCTTTGGAGAAATGCCTATTCCATGTAATCTATTTACTATAAATAAAATGTATAAATAAAATGTTTTATGATTTCAGCATTTCTATCATAGGTAACAGATCGTCAGATGACAGTTTCTAAATCAGGAAGAAAATTAGTTCTTTCGTGATTTGAGAAGTGACCTGAAATAGGAGGGGTCGAGTTACAGTAGTAGAAGGGACAGTTTTCAGTTATGTTCCTATACCCTTTTGGAGAATGTAGGTTAGAATTATCATGGCTTATATCTCTTGGTGGGGTTTAGGACACGTGAGCCCCAAATATGTCACCTTGGCATACTGAATGCTTTAAGCTGAAGGAGTATGAAAAAATGGCAGAAGCAGGAAGGTCACTTTGACCTTCCGCCTTCTCCCCATAAAACCCTCCTGTGAGAGGTGCCTCCCTATACCCCGAGGAAAGGGGCTTCCCTATCTCTGAAGACAAAGAGATGCTGAGAAGAACAAACAGGACTTGCTAAGTTTCCCCCAGTTTGCACTTGACTCATACCCTTCTGACCATCATATTTCTACAGGACTGCCCACTCTTCATCAAACTACTCAGGTCTGTTTCTTTGGGTCTTCATTTCCTTATGAAGAGTCCTGTGTTACGTAAAACGTGCATTAAATCAATTCGGTTATGTTTTTCTCCTGTTAATCTTGGTCAGTTTAATTTTCAGACCCAGCTAGGGACCCTAAGAGAGCTGAGGAAAACTTTGTCCTCTCCTCCAAGGTGAAGACATTAGTTGACTCTGAAGGGAACAGAGGGTGTTTTTCCAGGGAGGCAATGCAGTACTGTAACAGAGAGCATGGTCTCTCCCTGTGTTTAGATTCTGTCTCCAGCAGTACTACCTATGTGACCCATTTCTCTTTCTCACTTTCTGTCCACTGAGCTAACTACCTCCTAGCGTGGTTGAGAGAATTGTTTAGTAGCACACTTTGCACCATGCCTACTCTTGATATGTGCTAGATATTGGTATTATCCCTAAAAAAATAAAACTGGGGACACAGAAACCGTAAGAGAAACATGAAAACATGACCCAGCTCTGTTTATTGCTCTGTACGCCCTGAAGAAAAAAAGAGAGAGAGGAATAGAGCATGGGAGGAATTAGCTCGGCTATGAGGACCTCCACTTTAGGAGAAAAAAGAAAGAACTCCCAAGAAAAGTCTACTGCCAGAGAAGGAGACATTTTAAACCAGAGTGATCTGATATGTGATTTTGATGAAAAGCCTGTAAGATCAGGAGAGGGAAAGAAAAATATCACCTCTCTCCTTACCACATTCTTTGTATTTCCTTATATAGTAAAGCCATATTTTGTACAAGAAGAAATCTAATACAACTTTACAAAGGTGAAGGCAATCTTATGTTGAAAAACCTTCTAACAGCTGACTCTGTTTGACCCAAGAGGTTTCAAGCTCCCGAAATCTTGTTTTAGACAAACCAATAGAAATGGAATCACGGTTTTATCTCGTGTGAGCTTTTATGGCTTATATATTTCTATTTCCTATAATTTTATCCAGTACAATACAGGAAAGATTTTAGAAAATGTGTTTCTCTTAATCTAAAGCAAACTTTAACAATGCAATAAAAAAAGTTTGAGAAAATATTTGCACTATAGTGTTTTATTTAGGGTACATGTATCTTAACTGTTTGTTTTGTAAAGCTCAGCCCTTTCTTCATGCTTTCAAAGATGATACACATTATGCTATACTCTCATTTAAAGCTTTCAGCATAAATGCACCAAAATATTATGATTTAATCAATCCCCATTTAGTATTCTGTGCTTTATACATATCAAGTGTTCCTCAGCCTGACTTAAGAAAATGATCCTACAGAATTATAGACAGGTATTGGAAAAAGCTTTTACAAAATACGGCCAGCTTAAGTAAAGAGTGTTAACGTATACAATTCCTATAAATATGCTTATTTTGCCAAAAATTGGAAACTACCACAATACTGAACTACATTGAAGTTCAAAGTTACAGATCTTTTTTTAGTGGCATGCGACTTGTATTTAGGAACTCTTAGTGAGTATCCTCTTCTTTAACGTTCACTTGGCATTCATTTAGCAAATACATTTTGGTTTCAATAAGCAAATTTATGTCAAAGTATTCACCATGTTTTGAAGCGTATTTACTTATGACTACCATATTTCTTCTCAAAATTTTACTTAAAAAGAGCAAAAGCAAAATCGGTAAATTTCCAGTTTATGAACTTGTTACTATATCATTAAATCTAATATTCTATATCAATGCTTGCAATACGGCAGCCACTAGCTACATGTGGCTACTGAAAACTTAAATTGTGTTTAATGAGACTGAGAAAGCAAATTTGAAATTATTCAAATTTAAAATTAATTGATTAGTTTCCACATGTGGCTATCAGCTAGCATATTGGGTAGCACAAACTTAGAGGACGTGAGTTACTTTATGGCTAGATATCATCCTGGGTAATAGTTCAAAAATCACAGATAGATCACCTGACTGGGTATTTCCACTACGAATCTTAAGTGTTAACAGCATCATTAAAACTGCTAGTCAATAATTAGTGCCCATGCACTTAGATCAATAAATACACCACCTCTTGTGCCATAGATTCTCACACAACATGTAGTATTCAGAAGACAAGAAGTAAAAGTATACATAGTTCATTGTATTCACTTATTCTTTCAGGGAGTATTTATCTAACGCTCCCCATGTGTCAGGCAATGAGGAATCAACACGGTAGAAAAGAACACTGATGCCACTGATCTTACATTTATTCAGCATCTATTTCGTCCCAGGTACTCTGAGCATATGCTTTGCCCTGAGGGAGTTTAGCCTAGAGGGGAGAGCCCCCAAAATAGAGGGCAGTACAGGGCACTATAGCACTGCAATACGATAGCAGCACAATTACAAGAATCCGAAAGCAGTCAGGGAAGTTTTCTTGCAGCAGAACTGAGTTTTGAAGACTGACAGGGGTTAGTGAGGAACCATTCTGGGCAGAGGACTTGTCTGAGCCAAGGTGCTGCAATGAACTAGGCTGGTGCTATCAGAAGACTATACAGCTTGTTTCAGTGAGGAGGAAAATGTGAGGAGTAGCATGAGATAAGGCAGGGTCTAGATCCCCAGTGAATCAGAGATAAGCTAAAGAGTTTGATCTTTGTGCTGAAAGGTATAGGGTGAAACTCAAGGATTTTAGGAAGGAAAATGAAAAGTTCAGACTGACATTTGAGAAAGGTCTCTCTGAAAGAGATCAATCATGAAACAAATCAAAGGAATCCAGGTGGAAAATACTTTGGTGGCTGGAAGTAACCTGCCAGCAAGCTCTTTATGGGATTTTTTTTTTAAAATGGCTTTGTTTTTACGAGAGTGAGACATTTAGCAACGTTAGCCATCAAGAACCCAGTCCAAAGCCATTAAGAAAAAGAGAGTAAATGAATAGGTTGCTTCTTAGGCACTATGCTTGAAAAACAAGTCCTTTTGCAGAGACTACTGGCTTGGAACTGCATGTAAAGTGTAGTAATTGACTTAACAATATAGATTTTATATAATATTTCAGCAGATATATAGCAATAAGAGAAGAAAGACACTTGCAGGAATAAAAAACAAATAAGATCTAAATGTCAGAAACCTCATCTTCACCACTGGATTCTCAGTATCTAGAGTAATACCTGGCATGGTACCATGTGTTCAATAAATATTTATTAATATTCATAAATATCAATAAATGAGTGCATCATGAAATTCATGCAGAAGAATTAGGAGATCAGTAAATCACCACAGTAGCCCCATGAGTTTATATGAGTACATTACATCCCAAAGGCAATGACTGACGCTCATGCTGTGGCCCCTGTTGCTACTTGTGCAAAGTCCCCTCTTTTCTTATGCAAAGTCACCTCTTCCTATAAAACAATGCAATCTGAATAACTAACCCCTTATCACTTGAGGTGAAGATAAGCCGTGCACAATCAGGCTCTATCTAGAGGAGTGATTCTCACACCAGACGCACATCAGAATCTCCTGGAAGTTTCTGAAAGACACAATTCCTGGTTCCCATTCCTAAAGATTCAGATTCAAGTAGATCTAGGGTGGTGTTTGTATGGGCAGGCCACTCAAGACGGCTGTTCTCTTGCTCTCTGTATACCTCCTGCCTCACCAGTGCCTGCTTCACCTACACCCTAAGCAAAGGACTGCCCTTCCTATGTACTTGCCCCAGGTCCCAGCTGGTGATTGTTCTTAACAAAGGGGCGTTGAGGGGTGTGCCCCTCTGCTGGTTTCCCTGGTAACTAATGAGCCCATCTGCCGCCAATTCCCCTATAACTGGTAACCTCCTCTTCTCCCAGGGAGTGAAGACTGCCACCATGTCCTGTCCGCTAACAGCTGCACACAGCGGGGTGTTGCTCCAGGACCTTGCTTCAGACGTGTAAGCTCCCCGCTCTGTTAAACTACTGATGTCTCTGTCGCTGACTCCAGGCTCTTTCTTTCGTCTTGAAGCTAGGCAAGCACAGGCCTCGTAGGCCTGCGGGGTGCAAGCCCAACAGTGGTGATGGTGGTGGTAGTGATCTGTGCTAAAGATTTTTATTTAAAAAAATCCTAATCCCAGCCATGTTTGGACATTACAAATATGTGAATGTCCAAATGTATTCTTTTTTAAAATTTTTTGAAATTTTATTTTATTTGTATACAGCAGGTTCTTCTTAGTTATCTGTTTTATACATATTAGTGTATATATGTCAATCCCAATCTCCCAATTCATCCTGTCCAAGTGTATTCTGTTCCCTCACACAGAAGGTAAAATTTGCACATAAACTACTTCCTTTGGTCAGAAGCTTCCCAGACCCTCCCTATCAATGGCTTCCCTTGCTGGATGCTTGCAGGGAGCCTCAGAATGTAGAGATAGCTTTGTGAAGCTAGCTGCATAGGTTTTGCCCTTTACATTTGTTAATGAATGTTTTTAAGCTAAGCTTTGAGATCATGCTGAGAAAGCAAGACCTCTTTCTCCCTGAATCCACTCAGCTCTTCATTTTCTAATTAATGTCTTATCAAACTGTTATGACTAAACGTGCTAACAGTGAGAACACAAGACCTCTCCCTGATCTTTAATCCTCTCCTCTTTCTCCTTTACTCATCTCACGGGGAAGAACAAAACCTACGTAGTCCAGGTCCCAGGTCCGATGCTTCAAGATTTGAAAAAAAAAACGAAAAAAAAATCTTATCAGAGCGGTTGACCATGAAACAGAAATATGGGATCTTCTGTGTCCCTTTCTCACCTAGGATTTTGCCCAATTTCCTCTCCTTCCATTTGGCAACTCAGGGCTTTAATAAAGATGCATTGAACAGGCACACGGATATTGAGGTTATCTTTCCAGGCTATCCTCCAAAACTAGTGCCTCTCTGAGCACAAATAGATGACGAGATCCTGGGATCTGCCCCAGTGACTGGCATTATCTTTGGACATTGTGGCAACTGAGTCTAACGAAAGCCAGGGTGTGGACTACTGGCAGCAGAGAGAAGTACAGTTACTGCCGTAAGAGTCTATGCTGCTTCCTCAGCATCACTGGTGAAAGTACTTATTAAGGGGCAAAATTCTCACAGTTCTGTTGTGGCAGACTTGCTCCAGTCCAGACCAGATGTTCCTAAAAACCCACTATACCCTTCTTAAAAAAAAAAAAAAAAATCCAAACCTTTACACACTGCATTTATAAAGAAGGGACAGCAGAATCGTATATTCTGTCCCAGAGCTGTTCCATTTTAAAATCCAAAAAATGCACTGAGGGTTTTAACCAACAGGAATACTGGCAAATGTGCATCAAATAAATGTACAAGAAGTTCGTAACAATCCAGCAACCCAGATACGTATGACAGTAAGGTGGATACGTGTGTAACAGGGAAGAGCTAAATCGGACTCCACGTTGGACCTGTTGCTTTGACTTTAACCTTTGCTTTTTGTTGCTTTTGTTATTATAGTCATATATAATGGCCTGCCTCAGGGAACCCTGCCCACCTGTGAATGGCTGCAAGGGAAAAGAAACTACACATCCCCTCGCGGAGACTGGTCATTCCAGACATTTTGCAAGACTGATGGCCCTTTTACTTACTTCCTCACCACCGCTCCCTCTCTATACTGCCTTTTTTTTTTTTTTTTTTTGCGGTACGCGGGCCTCTCACTGTTGTGGCCTCTCCCGTTGCGGAGCACAGGCTCCGGACGCGCAGGCTCAGCGGCCGTGGCTCACGGGCCCAGCCGCTCCGTGGCATGTAGGATCTTCCCGGACCGGGGCACGAACCCGTGTCCCCTGCATCGGCAGGCGGACTCTCAACCACTGCGCCACCAGGGAAGCCCTATTCTACCTTTTTACTTTACTTCCTCACCACCTCTCCCTCTCTGATGCTACAAAAGAAACTGGCATCCAGACCCAGCTAAGATGGTTTCTCAGAGACACTAGTTTGCCATCTTCTTGGTCTGCCGGCTTTCCGAATAAAGTCCTATTCCTTGCCTCAGCACCTCGTCTCCGATTCATTGCCCTGTCATGTGGCGAGCAGAGCGAGCTTGGACTCGGTAACACATGGTGGTGTATTCATTCAATGCAATACTAGACAGCAACAGAAATGAGAAATACAACCACATGCAACAATATGCATGCCAGGAACATGACCTTGATCCAAAGAAGCCAGGCATAGAAAACTCAGATTGTATAATTCCATTCCAAAAATAGGACAAAGTGGTAAACAACGAGGTCCTACTATATAGCACAGGGAGCTATTAATATATTCAATATCCTCTGATAAACCATAATGGGAAAGAATATGAAAAAGAATGTATATATAATATCTATCTATCTATAACTGAATCACTTTGCTGTATGGCAGAAACTAACACAACATTGTAAACCAACTGTACTTCAATAAAAAAATCAAACCAAAACAAAACAGGACAAAGCAATCCCTGGAATAAGTCAGGATAATGGCCACTTCTGAGAAGAAAGGAAGAGATAATTATTGGGAGAGGGCACATAGAGGGGCTTTGGGGGTTTAAAATGGTGGGAGTTACACAGGTATATTCACTTGGTGATATTTAACTGAGCTGCACACAGGATTTGTGTGCTTTTCTTCATGCTATATTTTAATAAAAACTTTAAAATTCCTCTGAGGCTCATCTATTTCGGGATGATCATTTAACTACATTAGCTTTGAATCAAAGCCAAGAGATAAGAAAAAGAAAATGGACAACTTAGATCAATGAGACACCTGCTATTACTTTAAAATGGATGTTGTCACATAGATCTCCTCAGCCAGTGGTTTCTGACTCCTTTGTGACCATAGGAAACAGCACAACAGTGTCAGTTAGGCAGGGGAAAAAAAAAAAAAATTGGGTACTTAAAATTATAAGTTCATCAAATTCTGTTTTGGCAGATGACACCTTTATAAAGGGAAATGGCATTAGAATCCTCTTCAGAATGAAAGAGTCCCGTTGAGAGTTTCCTCACCTTCTTTGCTTCTCTTGCCTGCTTTTTGACCATTCTCTGCTTAGGTAAACAGTAGAGGGAAAATGTTGAATTGAAGTAGATTTTTCTTTCTTTTAGATCGTTAATAACTTTTTGCGACTTTGAGTAACATGTAATGGCTTAAATGAGGCTCTACAGTGCTCTTAAATTTTAGATGCAGGGTTGTTTGGTTTCTTTGGTCTGAACCAGTGCTTTCCAACAGAACTTTCTGCAACGATGGAAATGTTCCTCTAGGATGATTATGGTATCCACCAGCCACTAGGCTACTTAGCACCTGAAACGTGGCTAGTGCGACTGGAAACGTGGCTAGTGCGACCGTGGAAATTAAGTTTTTCTTTAACACAATTTTAATTAATTTAAATATAAATTCAAATAGCCATGTGTGCCCAGTTGCTACTCGATTGGTCCATGCATGCCTTGACCATCTGATCCCACATTCTCTCATATCATAAGGTCCATGATGCTTTCTGAAATGATGAAGTGATGCTGAAATGACTGGAGCCAAACAAGGATTAACTGGAAAGATTTCAGAGAAGGCAAAAAAGGTAACTGCAGTTTACTGGCTTGCACAGTTACCAGAAGGAAATGGATTTCTCTGGAAAATCCATTACAGATTTTACAGAGAAAATCCATTTCTCTGGAAAACCGGTCAAAGAACTATAGAATCTCAAAATTATTAGGAGTTAATGGGTCATCAGGAAAAGCAACTTTAAAAATTTTAAATGTATCCTGTTAAAAACAACAGGCCCAAAGTGCATTCATTTATGTTAAACCACGTCACCAAACTGAGACATAAGAGTTTCAGCTCTCCCAGCAATGGAAACCAGCCAAGCAGGAATCAAGTAAGGTAATTCCTGCTTGATTCCAAGCAGGAATCAAGTAAGGTAATCTGCCATCCTTACCTGCCGTCCCCTAAAGGAGAGCAACCTTGCAATAACCAACTTTTTTTTTTGCTTTTTTTTTATTCGTATAACTTCCCTTCTGACTATAAAAGTCTTTTATTTTATACAGCTCTGTTCAATGGGATGCTTCCCTATCTGAGTTGACTTTTGCTCAAGTAAACTTTAAAAAATTTTCATATGCCTCAGTTTCTCTTCTGACAATCCAAATTAGCAAACTTTAAACATATGTATAGAGGAAACAGAAGGTAAGGGCTAAAGCAATAGAGTAGCAGACCAGAAAAACTCTGACTTCTTTTGGAACTGAGTTGAACCCTGTGTGCACCCGTCCCCCATCCCCCACCCCAAGTACAAAGGCCCCTCCATGCTCCCTGCCTCTAGTTGATAGAAAAGCTGATCTCCCAGGCCCCCCAGGCCTCCCTGAGTCCCAAAAGAGCAGGCTCAAGCAGCTAATGATTAGGACAATAGACTCACAGACCCAGCATCTGATGCACAGTCCTGAGTTGTTTTATAGCTATTGTAACTGTCACCAGAAGGAAAAAGCTAACTGCATGATGACCAGACTGCCCCCATGACATAAACCGCTCCATCTTGAGCAATACTGAATCTATGGCTAGGCCTTAAGAGAATGGAATTAACGCTACTGCTCATAATAATCTATATCTTTGTGGGCATGAAAATAATTGTAGCTTGTTCTGCCCATATATGTAAACGGGCAAGTACAGCTGTCAGCAGAGAGATGCTACAGACTCATGTAGACATCTTCCACGCTAAGAATACGGCGCCCTACGTCAGCATGAAGTTACAGAAGACGGACCTTTGCCCACGATCCGATGGAAATGGAATGATGTTCTTACATGTGGGAATTTGTAAGAAGCTTCTGGCAGGAAAAAGCTCTTTGCAGGAAAGAGCTCTCTGCATGAGGCCCGTTTTGTCTTGTCACTAACCTTAAACCAGACACCTTCATGCTCTATTCATCTCCGGCCCTAGCACAACTTTCACATCTTTTGATCACACAATACTTTGCCTAACACGTTGGTTCTTTCTGTAGATCAAAGAAGTAGAAATAAAGAAGTCATTAACAGATGACCAGATCTCTTCCTTAGCTACCTCTTCAATAATCTCGCGAATAAACTGTGAGAACAAGATAGCATCTAAAGAAAAATCACAAGAAGTCGACAAGCCTGCACACAGGTCCGCACACAGTGGGGGACGACTCTGACCCCCTACCTCAATGATTAACTGAGATTACCTCCCTGTTTCTCTTTAAAAACTTCCATAGCCAAGCAGAATCTTCAGAGGTGGTTTTTGGGGTACGCTGAGTCCACTAACTCCCCAGATTGCTGGCATTCTGATTAAAGCCACCTTTCCTTTCTACCAACATTTGTGAGTATTGATTTTGCAAGCAGCGAGCAGGGGGACCCGATTCCCTAACAGGATTTGGTAAATAACTGGCATCAGCATGCTGGTTACCCTTTGATCTCAACTTAATATATACTTCTGAGTAAGTTGTTGTAATGTCCTCGCCTGGAGGCTGTGGCACACAGACACTGGAAGATAACTTTTTCTTATTTTTTGGACCTGACAGTGTTTGAATCTTTCCCTTGATGGATTACATCTTGACCTGAGCAAAACTTCAATTTTACTTTATTTTATTTGTTATTTGTAGGAATTAGTCTTTCTCAACAAGGTCAGCAAGACATGACTCCATAACTCATTTTACTTATTCCTGCTCTGCCCGTATACATACCGTAGTGTACCAACTCATAAGTGTCTTTTGGTCATCTCCCAAATAGTTTAGAACACAGTGGACTTAATAGAACAGTGACCTTTTAAACCCCTTTTATGATTACTGGGGCAGTGGTATGACTCACAGGCTATCTAATAGTAAGATTGATGTCTCAACTATGTCTGAAAGCTTACAGCTATAAAGTGACCTGAAGAATTTCTTGTAAAAACTTTTCCTCACTGAAAACTACTCTGTCTTCCTCTCATAAAGCAGAAATATACTAGTGTCTTCATTTTAAGACACTGAAACATTTGCTTCACTCATATAAACCTGAAATAAACTAGTGTCAACTCTGGATTAAATATCCTGCTTCTTCAAGTCTAAGATCTCCCTGCCACCTTTTAAATTCACATATTACCATTTATATCCTAGGATATATCTTAGGATCAATATGCAAAAGAAACTTGCTAGCCTCCAAGTAGAGAAGCCAGTTTTGACAGAATTACAATTGCCCAACCGGTTAATCAGATTTTAGCTAAGCTAGAATGTAACTGGTTCATCCACACTGTCTCTTCAATTTAATTACTTATATTGGTAGTAGTACATTTAGTTAAATTTCAACACACATTTGGATCCTAATCATCTTTTAAAATGTCTTCAAGAAGATGACACAGCTTAGAAGTGTTGAGATGTAAACTTATTCCTTATTCAAAAGACTGCTTGTCATTCACCAGGCAGTGGAATTAAAGGCAGGAGAAACTGCCGCATTTCTCAGAAGGTATCATCAAATCTTCAAATTTAAGAGAGGTAGATATACTGACTTATACATCCTGATGGACCCTCAATCAGATGCCAAACGTCTGTCAAAAACTTCCAGCTCACTTTTAAGAAAGGTTATTTAAATTCTAGTATTGCATTACTTAAGGGAACAAATAACATGACAAATTGAATTTAAAAAGAAAAGAACATAATCTCCTGGTATTCTCTGATGTATGTCTATATTCTAGTCAACACTTAGAGCAACAAAAGGTCAACAGCATAGTCCAAGTCATAAAAATCAGCATACTATAGGGATGCTATAACTAGTTGCTTATGGCCCAAAACATATTAAAATCAATTGGTAGTGTTAAAAACATCTATTTTCAAATTTTGATCATGATAATACAGATGAAAGTGATTTGCGATTGGATAAATAATGCAGATTTCTACTGCTAATGGACCATATATACTGGAAAACCCTACATTCACACATGCATTTTTTTCTTTTAAATCCTTCAAAAACAGAGTGAGATCACAAGATGAGAAAAGAAATCAAAAGAGGTCAAAAACAGAACTGTAAGTCATATCACATTATTCCTTAGATTTAAACACACCAGTAGCTTCCAATATCATTCAGTGTAAAATAAAAAGAATAGTGGTCATCCTTCCCAATCTTGCCCTTCCTGAAACACCTCAGCACCACAACCACCATACCCATCTTTCTGACTTTATCGCCAACCAATTTCCTCTTTGTCCTTTAAATAGCTCCCATCTCAGGAATTAGCACTAGTATCCATTCACCCAGATATCCACCTAAGAATTCCCTCATTTTCACTGACTGATGACCAAAGGTCATCTTATGATACTGGCCTTTTCTGACCACTCTTTATAAAAATTATTATTATCTTCTTCACTTTATTTATTTATTTTAATAGCACATTTTACCACCTTATATGTTTAGTTTTTAATTTGCTGATATTCCAACAAGATGTGAGCTGGGTGGAGTACAGAGTCCTGTTTAGGGCCTGGCATCAGGCAAGTTCTCAACACATGTTTATTAAACAAAGGAATGAATACAGAGTGGTAAACGTGAAATGGTCTTGGGTTGCTCTGGGTGTTTTCTGTAATACAAGAACCAATACAAGTCTTGGGTTGCAATGGCACCATGGTGATGAGAGACAAAGCCTTGGGTCTGTGCTATGTGGAAGGTGCAAATGAGATTCTTGCATAAATCCTGTACCTACTAAAAAGGTTATACTTCAGTGTAAAGATGAGGTAGAATAATCCACCAGCCTGTGAAGGGGGTCAACAAAGTAACTGACTGATTAGGTCTTGACTCAGGATATGGAATAAAGAAAGATGAGAGGGCTTCCCTGGTGACGCAGTGGTTGAGAATCCGCCTGCCAACGCAGGGGACACGGGTTTGAGCCCTGGGCCAGGAAGATCCCACATGCCGTGGAGCAGCTAAGCCCGTGTGCCACAACTACTGAGCCTGCACTCTAGAGCCCATGAGCCACAACTACTGAGCCCACATGCCACAACTACTGAAGCCCAAGCACTCTAGAGCCCGCGAGCCGCAAATACTGAGCCCATGTGCTGCAACTACTGAAGCCCGCGCGCTGGGAGCATGGCCCATGCTCCACAACGAGAAGCCACAGCAATGAGAAGCCTGTGCGCTGCAGTGAAGAGTAGCCCCAACTCGCTGCAACTAGAGAAAGCACGCTTGCAAGCAATGAAGACCCAATGCAGCCAAAAATAAAAAAATAAAATACATAAATTTAAGAAAGAAGAGAAAACCTTCTTAAGAAACTGTAACTAAGCACTGTCCTCTAATTGGTCAGCTGTTTTAATGTTTACTACCTGTGTGATGCAGAAAACCTTGAGGCAAGATATCTCAGGTAAGTAGTGGACTGGGTTATACAAACAAACTCTCTCTTCAGAAAGGCATGTAAAATCTAGGTCAATTGTGATTTCACAGATTAAGTTCAGCCAAATGTGATCTCTCATGAAGGAGAGTCAGAAAATCAAATAATAATTAGGTACCAAGGACTTCAGCTATTGAACTTATAAGACACGGATCTTAAAATAACAATGTTTATAATGTTTACAGAAATAAAAGAAGTAAATCAAAGCCTGGTGAAAATATACAATATAAAAAATATAAAATATAAAAAACTGCCAAAGAGATTTGAAGAAATATCAAAAAATTCTAGAAATAAAAAGTACAATAATTAAAATTATAAACTGAATGGATGGTTTAAAAAGCAGTTTAAATATGAGAGAGAACGTAGGAGACATGTAAGATTAGAGTGAGAAGGTCTAAAATACATTCAACTAGTGTTCCAAGAAGACAGCACTGAGAGACTAAAGAGAGAACTTACTCTAATTGCTAAAGGCTCAGAACTGGTAAGACAGGAATAACAAAAATTTTTCAAATGCGATCAATATAAGGAAATCCACACATAAAAATATATATCTTAGTGAGAATCCAAGAAAACAGACAGTTTTAAAGTTGCCACAAGGAAAAAGTTACAACAGTATACTAGGTTAAATATTACCACCCCCGCCAATATTCATGTCCTTCCTGGAACGTCAGAATGTGACCTTTTCTTGGAAATAGGATCTTTGCAGCCACAATTAGTTAAGATGATATCATACTAGAGTAGAGTAGGCCCTAAATTCAATTTTACTGATGTCCTTATAAATGAGAAGAGAAAGAAACAGAAATATAAAAAGGGCAGATGGCCATGAGACTGTGGAGGCAAAGACTGGAGTGATGGGTTTACAAGTCAAGGAATGCCAAGGATTGCTGGCAACTACCAGAAACTAGGAGAGAGGCATGGAATAGGTCCTCTCCTAGAGACTTCAGAGGGAACATGGCCCTGCCAATACCTCGACCTTGGACTTCTAGACTCCAGAACTGTGAGAGAATATATTTCTGTTATTTTAAGCCACCCAATTTGTGATAATTTGCTCTGGCAGCTCTATGAATCTAATACAGCCACCTACAAAATAACTGCAATTAGACTGCCATCCTAACAGTAACTATAGAGCTGGATGCCAGCGTCATCTCCATGTGCTAAATGAAATGGGCAATTGACCTAGAATTGTGTACCTGGCTTCTTTATTTAAGAATAAAAACAAAATAAATACATTTGTAGATTACAAAGCACAATATAGCATGAGCAGACTCCCACAAATTCAACTTCTAAAAATCCGCTTCAGGAAGAAGGTAAATTATCCTATAAAAAATCTCTGAGGTACAAGATAGAATGGTGAACAAATAAACAGGTTAATATGTAGGGAATCTAATGGTGTAGAACAACAGAAATAGCACTAACTTGAGGGTAAAAAAATAAGATAGAACAAAAATTCATGGACATTATCAGAGTTTAAACTGTTTAGTTTTATTCAGGAGTAGGGTAGAAATATTGATTGCTGGACTTCTGTTGATTTTAAAATGCATGTTACATTTTTAATATTAATTATTTAAAAAATAGTAATAGAGTTATAAGGGATGAAACAGTTGAAAGAAATAATGGAATATTAACAATAAAAATAGGTATGAAATGAACATAACTAGAGAAAAAGCAGGGCCAATATAAAGTTGAAAATAATACTGTAGAAATACTTCTAAATACACTGGTAATCACAGTAAGTATAAATGGATCAAACATACCAGTTAGAAGACAGATGGTCATAGTGAATTTAATAATATACCATACGATATTTCAACTGATATACCTACAGTTCAAAGATGCATTAGCATTGAAAATAAGTAAGGTAAAATATATGCCAAGCAAATAATAATCATATACATAGATTTGTCAATATCAAAACATGGACTTGAAAAGAAAAAAGGAATAAAAGGGATGAACAGTGACTTCATAATGATAAAAGGGACAATTAATAAGATACAGTAATACTAAATTTGTTCGTATCAAATAATACAGCCTAAAAATAAGTAAAGCAAAAATCAAAACAATGATGCACAGAACTACCTCTAAACAATAGATTTTAGAATTATTCTTCAAAAACTGAAAGACTCAAGAAACAAAAATATTTATAAGGATATAAAACTTTAAATAAGGTGATTAATAAACTTTAATATCATAGAACACTGCTCAGAAATTAGAGAATACTTACGTTCTTTTAAAGCATGCATGCAAAATTTATGAAAACTGACAAATTCTAGGCTACAAATCAAGTCTCAATGAATTATGAAAAAATGATATCAGCCATATTTTCTGACCACTATTTAATTGAAGATAAGTAACAAAAATTAACTGAAAAAAAAGAAACATATATTTGGAAAATAAGTTATATAACCCCTGGATCAATGAACTGAGTTTCCAAATTGATAAGTTAAAAATAGACAAATTAGATGCTGCTGTTAGATAGCAATTTCAAAATGAACATTAATGGTGCTAATTAACTGTTTCTAATTAACTGTTTCCCCCTAAAATTCGTTATTAAATCCATATGAGGAATTAATATTTACGTTTTTAATTTCAGTGGGAAAAAAAAGAGTACATAGAACACAATTTAAGTTTTATTTGAAAAAAACTGGGGTAGTGAATTACTGTATCAATATATAGTTGAGATTAAGTAAATATATATTTTTAGGTAAACCATGAAAAATGACACCTCCCAATAAACAATATAATTTTGAAGATAAATGACATGATGCATATGTAAGCACTTCCTACTAAAGCTACCTTCAATTGTTTTTGGAACAAAACAAGATAAATATAAAATAGATACCACAACTAACAGATCTACACAGATATCTTTATTTAAACATAATTTTGCCCAGTAATTTTAGTATCTATTGCGGATTCTAATCGGCAACAATTACTGTGGTTTGCCAAACTGTAATTTTTTTACTTCCACCCTTACTTTTATATTTATTAATTGGAGAAATGGTTGATTCAGTGCTGGTGCAGAGAGAGTACAAGATGAGCCTGAGATCTCTCCTACCACTAGGCCAGGGAAGTCCAACTCACAGGTCATTTGTATGGAGCCAGAATAATACTTTCTATGCTTACGAAAATATATATACCTAGGGGCTTCCCTGGTGGCGCAGTGGTTAAGAATCCGCCTGCCAATGCAGGGGACACGGGTTCGAGCCCTGGCCCAGGAAGATCCCACATGCCGTGGAGCAACTAGGCCCATGTGCCACAACTACTGAGCCTGAGCTCTAGAGCTCACAAGCCACAACTACTGAGCCCACGTGCCACAACTAATGAAGCCCATGTGCCTAGAGCCCGTGCTCCACAACAAGAGAAGCCACGACAGTGAGAAGCCCGTGCACCGTGATGAAGAGGAGACCCCGCTCACCGCAACTAGAGAAAACCCACGCACAGCAATGAAAACCCAACACAGCCATAAATAAATAAATAAATTTATTTATTTAAAAAAAAATATATATATACGCCTAAACTCTAAAAAGTGGTACAAAATTTAGCAAAGAGACTTGTCCTTATTACTGTATGTAGTTCCTAATCCAGCCCTGAGTCAGAAGACAGAATGCCAATTTAGACTCATTAAGCTTCCTGACATACTTCAGCAGAGCATAACTAAGTTTGACTCTGAGTTGAAGCTTCCTGCGCCAGATTCTTGGCTCCAGCTCACTAACTGTAGGTCAAATGCTCTTCTCTTCCAATAGCTACAAGCAGGAAAATGGCAGCAGATTTGAAATTTAAATGACCTCAGGCAATGCATTGCCCTAAATTTTCTGTCGGGGTGATTTAAGAGGCATTCAATGGCTCCAGGCAGGAACAAAAAGATAGCTGGAAAATTCTCCTCATGAATAATCTCAAGCAACTTCAAGACCAGATTTGGTCTTCAGGTCTCTGCACATAACTCAGTAATGTTTTCATCTTGGGGAAATCAACAGGACCTCAGCACTGTGAACACAATCCTGAGCTCAAAATAGTCGGTGCTTCGGAAAAGACAGATGATGCCATAGCCTGGAGTCTGAAAGATTTAGTAAACAGAAAATAGTACTTTGGAGATACATAGAAAAAGATAAGAAAATCTTAATAAATTTGAGAACCCCAGAAATATAAATAACACATGGACAGGAAGCCTAGATGAATAAGATCAATACTCAGAGGGATGCTAGGAGGCTCAGTAAAAGTGTTTATGGTCTTGGAACTCTTAAAAATAAAAGGAAATCTGAGTACCAGAAACACGGTTTGTATAATGTTGAAATGCTACCCTCCTTTTTTTTTCTCAGTGAAGAATTTTGTCTATATCTACATCAGCCATACAACCCTGAGTAATCATTATTTTATACTATTACAACACTCAAGTTAAAAATTCCAAGTTAGCATGCATAAAGCACTCTTAATTCTCAATAACAGAATAAAGGCTGTACATATCTCTTAAAAATAGTGTCTTCATGTTATTTAGTGCCATTTTTTTAAAAGTAACCATACAGTAGATAATATATTTGAAAGCTTTTCATAGACATTCACAAGGAAAGTGTGTTTTACATCCTGTAGCAAAACAACTGGGTTTTTTTCATTCTTGGAAAATAAAATGCATCAATATGGTATATTGTAAATATTATATTGCTCTTAACAGTACATTGGTATATAATTAATTATACTTCGTGGTGTTTAGTTATTAGATATTATTTTTGCTGATAATAGAAATGAGTTTTCACAAGATCTCTACTGAACTGCACTTACCAATAGCTTTTAAAGACCCAGCCAAGGAACCATAAACTCTGCCTGATGAATTAACTAAGCAATAACCATATCTATCATGTGGGTGGATTTATGATATGAAATATTGTCCCAGCAAAGCACTGAACTAACAGATATTTTACTTTGAGGGTAAGTATCATTTATAGTACATTTTTCCACTGAATGTTTCTTTGAGGAAAAATAAAATGTGATTTGTCCATGAAACAGCTATTGAGGAAGTTAAGCATAATGGAACAGGCGACTCATTTACATCAAACTTGTCTTGCAAGAATTCACTCACTATTGCTTTTCAAACCAACAGAGAATCTTAAAAAGGAGTCATTTCAAGTTAATTCCTAGCTAGTGTCATCTATTCTTTATGTAAGTTTTATTTTATTCTTTCATATCTGTCAAAAGCTATCAAGTGGTCACTCAACAGGGCTGAGCTTGTGGTAGAAGGGGTCAAAGATTGATCTCATTTCTACTGATACCTACATCTAAGTAGCAGAGACGGTGCCCTGCCAATGCTCATCAGAATAAAGAGGAGCTAGGGCTTGACGGACAGGACACAAGAAATGGATGTCACCATACTTCCGCCATAAGAAAATCTTACTATTATATGGTAAATAAAAGCATAAGAGCTTCATTAGTCAATTCCTTAATTTCCATCCAATTTTCAGTCTTCTAAAATTATTGATCATTTAACCTCACTTAAAGATTATTTACTCTTATTTTTTAATAATAAATATCTGTTATAATCACCGTTGCTCAGGACACTGCTGTCCCTTGTACCATAGACACACACACACACACACACACACACAGTCACACTCACTTGTAAATATCTCTAGCTTTCTCTACCTCTATTTATCTATCAATTGATAATTTTTTCCTCTTCTACCAAAACAGAAACTCCTTGAGGTCAAGGACAATACATCTTATCGTCTTTAATATTCTCCTTAGACTAGAAATTAATACAATTGTCTTTTACAGAGCAGGCATTGAAACACTGTATGTATATATATATATATATATATATATTTTTTTTTTTTTTTTTTAAGAAAGGAAGGAAGGGAGAGAGGAAGAAACAGAGGAAGGGAAGAGTAGAAAGAAAGAAAAACTGTTGAAATGATATTCCAAGAAATACAAAATTCACTTGCTAATCTCATTTCTCTTCATAACATGGGCATAAAATTTTTGACTAAAAATGTATGGTTAGGTACAGAAGATAATCTTAGCCTACAAAAGAGAAAAAAAAAAATTAACACAAGATGGGTGCGTTAAATATTCTTTCATTGTTGGATAATGGTTCTTTGATCATAAGGTCTTTAAATATTCAGATGATTAGGCAAGAAAATAAGATCAGATATGATCAGTAAAATGGCAATTCAGCAAAATATAGATCTTTAAAATTTTTAATAACAATTATATTGGGTAAGGCAGTGTAAAATAACTTCAGGGCCAAATAATCAAATCATTTCATGCTGCAAATAAAATATCTTGTTACTTTAATTTTTATCTGTTAAAAAATTAACTTTTTAAAATTTATAAAACTTGCTTTAGATTTTCCTGTCATTTAGATTTTTAGTTGCTCAACCCATCTATATCTTCACATGACACAAATTAATTGTAACCCAAATAATGATTCAAGTTGTAACAGGTGTGAATTTCATAGGATCTTCTTTTTTAGCTAATAATGAAAAGGGGAGAATTCACAGTCAGAAGTGGGTTTGCGTAGTAGAACATTTGTGGATACAATCTCGCACACTGTGAGATCTGCATCACAACAATTTTCTGATCCCAACTATGGGCAGGTTTAAAAAGTCTACAGATCAGGGACTTCCCTGGTGGCGCAGTGGTTAAGAATCCGCCTGCCAATGCAGGGGACAGGGGTTTGAGCCCTTGTCTGGGAAGATCCCACATGCCGCGGAGCAACTACACCAGTGCGCTACAACTACTGAGCATGCGCTCTAGAGCCCACGAGCCACAACTACCGACCCATGTGCCACAACTACTGAAGCCCGCATGCCTGGAGCTCATGCACCGCAATCAAGAGTAGCCCCTGCTCGCCACAAGTAGAGAAAGCCTGCATGCAGCAACGAAGACCCAACGCAGCAGAATAAATAAATAAAATTTTAAAAATCTGTGGATAGGAATAAATATATTCTTTAAAAAAAAAAGAAGTCTACAGGTCAGAAGGCAGGGTTGATATACTCTTATAAAGCAAAAGAATCCATACTCAGCACTTGTCTTATTAAATGTCTGCTCAAATCATTGCAAAAGAAGATAATATTTTACTTAACCTTCTTAATTATCTCTTTAAAATAGGCATTACTTTCTTCACTTTTAAAAATCAAAGAATTGATGATCAGAAAGTTTAAGTACATACAAAGTTAGGATTTAAGTCAGTCTGCTTGGTTCCAATGCTCCTCCTAATTTTGAACCAAGAACCATTTTCAAAGAAGGTACTGCGCTGACTCTCAGTTTCTAGATCTGTAAAATGGGAATGATAATACAAACTTCCAGGGTTGGACTAGCAGTTCAATAGAATAGCCATGAAAATGCTTTCAGCTCAGTGATTGATGATGGAGTAGGTGAACAATGAGAGTGTCTCCCTTTCTTCCCTTCCCCCCTCCCTTCCTTTCTTCTTTTTTTACATTTACCAGTTTATTAAAGGATATGATAAAGGGTACAGATGAGCATCCAGATGGAAGAGCTGCATAGGGCAAGGTATGTAGGAAGGGGCCCAGAGCTTCCATGCCCTTTCTGGGCACACAACTCTCCCCAAGTCTCTACACGTTCACCAACCCAGGAGATCCGAAAAAGTATTTACTTCTAAAAGGCTAATCATTTTTTGAAGTTCTTGAGTATTTCAACTGGGCAGTAAGCAATCTAATGCCAATGTTAGGACAGTATCTTAAGGAAAAAGATTCCTCTGAAAGAACACAAATACTTATTTTCTAAAGAAAAATATTTCTATTTTGAAAATTTGGCTCTACAAACTATTCACGAATTGATAAGTCATACAACAGAAAGAAACAATAGTTAATTTGACTTATTCTCCTAGACAACGTTATTGTTTCAGGTTTTCCCACAGTATTGATGATACCTTGTTGAACTGTGTATTTTGTCAAATTGAATTAAATATATTCTTTAGCAATCTTGAAATTATTCTGCTTTAATTTCATAATGTACTTCACTTAAAGAGAAAGAAAATATAAATTATGTGCCGGCAAAATAAATCCACCAGGTTGCTTATCTCAAAAATATTAACAATAGGGTTTCCCTGGTGGCGCAGTGGTTGAGAGTCCGCCTGCCGATGCAGGGCACACGGGTTCGTGCCCCGGTCCGGGAAGATCCCACATGCCGCGGAGCGGCTGGGCCCGTGAGCCATGGCCGCTGAGCATGCGGGTCCAGAGCCTGTGCTCCGCAACGGGAGAGGCCACAACAGTGAGAGGCCTGCGTCCCGCAAAAAAAAAAAAAAAAAAAAATATATATATATATATATATAAACAATAATATTTCTCGGTATTTAAATTCACGAAAAATTTAGGGAGGCAAAACTAAAGAAAAACAAAGGACCAAAACAAAGAATTAATTTTCAACTAAATATATTTTCAACCTTTTTTAAAAAACTGTACAAGAAGTGATAACTTATTAGAGATCTAATAACCTTCCCTAACACTTCTACAGTTTACACTAGTGCTTTACCTAGAGAGGGAGAAGCATACCAGAAAGGTTTTCTTTTCCTTTTTTAAAAATTAATTAATTAATTTTTAATTTTTGGCTGCATTGGGTCTTCGTTGCTGCGGCAAGCTCTCTCTAGTTGCGACAAGCGGGCGCCACTCTTCGCCGCGGTACCCGGGCTTCCCACTGTGGCGGCCTCTCCTGCTGTGGAGCATGGGCTCTAGGTGCACGGGCCTCAGTAGTTGTGGCACATGGGCTCAGTAGCTGTGGCCCGCGGGCTCAGAGTGCAGGCTCAGTAGTTGTGGAGCATGGGCTTAGTTGCTCCGCAGCATGTGGGATCTTCCTGGACCAGGGATTGAGCCCATGTCCCCTGCACTGGCAGGCAGATTCCTAAGAACTGCACCACCAGGGAAGTCCCCAAAAAGGTTTCTAAACAGCTTTAGGGTAGGCATGAAATTGAATAAAAGCAATATATATATATATATTTGTTTATTTCCTCTGAAGCTGCCATCTTCATCATAAAGCTAGAGATAGAAGTAAGTTCCGACATGAAAGCCTTATGTGAAATGTGCAGAACAGGAAACTGGCCTTTGGTGGGTTCCTTCACAGGTTCTTGACCCAGCCATGGCATCCATGCTATTCTACAAGCTGAAAACATCTGTACTGTCTTTGATTCTTCCTGCTCTTCTGGTTCAGCTTTCATCATTGCATACCTCTCCTGTTGCCATAAGTTCAACCTGTTAAAATCCATTATCTATAAACCAAATCTAACCATGCCACTTTGTCACTTCACAAACATCTGATAGTTGCTTGTGTTCCATAGATTAAAAACCAAACTTCCTAGTAGACCCTACAAAGTCTTCCACAAGCCAGACCCAACTTACTCTTCTACTGCACCCCACACTCCACCCAACAGACTCCATTCTTACTGCCCCTGGATATTACCAACCCCAAAAGAACCTTGTGTCTACCTTTGAACTTGCTGGAATGCTCTTTCTCCATGTTCATCTTCTTTCTAGGCTCAATTAAAATATTCCTATTTCTGAAGTTTTCCTTGATAGCCCAGTAAGAGCTTATGGCCTCCTCTATTTGCTTGTTTTTTACTCATTCACTGATTGTACTTTATATAATCTGACCATATAATATAACATAATGCTTGTACACAAGTAAAGTGAGTTGAGGAACTGTCTTCCCCAACTATTATATATGTCCCCAAGGCCTAGCGTAGTAACTGGCACACAGTATATATTCCACATGTGTTTAATGATTAGCATCTTAAACCACCATAAGATTGAGTCTTACACCACATTTGTGTTTCAGATTATGTAGCACATAATTTTCTGCCTGTGTGTTCACTGTTCATAAAGAAGAAACGGAATATACTATGAAATCGTTTGAAGGGTTATTTAAAAATTGTTATTGTTATCCTTAAGAATAAAGACATAGAAGAACACTTCCACATAACTCATAATGACCAGTTCCTGTCTTTTTATGCTGTTATCTACACAAATAAACACTTGTCTAGATCAACCAGTATTAAAAGGTCAACTTCAACTTTTAAGTACACAAGTAAAATGGGGGGTTTCACTGGATTAACTGGTTAATTTAATCAAGATAATGAAACATCCTGAAAACATTGGTTTTGGATCAGCTATATAAGTAGGGGAAATAACTGCTGCATTGCCATCCATCCACTCAACTTGCCATCCACCTTGTGTTATTTACTGAGTGCCAATTATGTTCCAGACATTAACCCGATTATAGAAATACAAAGTTGAATATGTGGTCCCATATATCTGGGCTTTTCTTTATACATGGGAGCACTCAGTTTGCTAAATCAACCAAACACTTTTTGGAAAAAAACATTCTAACAGCAACAACAATAACAACATCTTTGCTCACAGAATGAAACGAACTCATTTGAATCCTAATATGCTGTTGATATTCCAATTAAAAACATTTATGTTTTCTTGAATCCAAATAAAAAAGGACTATATCAACAGCAAAAGTGAGTAAATAACATTTGCAACGGCAATGAGAGATGTCCTAATAATTAAACAAATACTTTGCAATCACAGAAGTTATGAAGCATTGCAAGAATGGCATGCCTCTCTTTTCAGCCACTGTCAGCCATAGCATGCATCACTAACCGGGCCGTAGGCATAAAGGTGTTCAGTTAAGCAGCTTAAGAAGGATCATTTTTCATTTCCAGCTGTGAATCCACATAACAAAGTTTTTCAATAATAAAGCTTCAGACTTGTTCTAAATGTATTCTGAAGTTGCTGTATGATTAGAGTTAGCATCATTCAAAATGGGGTATCAAGGACAGAATAATGATGAGGGGGATACATTTAGTATAAGTGATTCATAATTAGCCTGAAAAACTCCTACAACTACTGCTTGGATAATGTTCAATGTTTTAAATACACCATGATAACCTTCATGTCTGTGCTGCCTTTTCACTGTCCAAAAGTAATCTAAACTCACTTCATGGTGCATTTTTTTAATTTAATTTTTATTTTATATTGGAGTATAGTTGATTTACAATATTGTGTTTCAGGTGTACAGCAGAGTGATTCAGTTATACATACACATATATCCATTCTTTTTCAGGTTCTTTTTCCATATAGGTTATTACAGGATATTGAGTAGAGTTCCCTGTGCTATACAGTAGGTCCTTGTTGATTACCTATTTTACATATAGTAGTAGATATATGCTAATCCCAAACTCCTAATTTATCTCTCCCTTCACCTTTCCCCTTTGGTAACCATGTTTGTTTTCTATGTCTGTCAGTCTGTTTCTGTTTTGTAAATAAGTTCATTTGTATCTTTTCCTTTTTAAGATTCCACATATAAGTGATATCATATGATATTTGTCTTTCTCTGACTTACTTCATTCAGTATGACAATCTCTAGGTCCATCCATGTTGCTGCAAATGGCATTATTTTATTCTTTTTTATGGCTGAGTAATATTCCATTGTATATATGGACCACATCTTCTTTATCCCCTCATCTGTCGATGCATTATTAACACTTCCATGTTCATTTTTTTTTTTTACACCTCTCTCCTGAAATCACTCAGTTTACCAATGGGCTACAAAGAATGATTATGACGACGATGGTAATGATGATGATGGACATGGTGGTGAAGGTGATGATGATGATAGTTGTTATTCTTCAGTTATAATTCTGACAATGACGAGTCTTTTTTTTTAATTTTTGGCTGCGTTGGGTCTTTGTTGCTGCACGTGTGTGGGCTTTCTCTAGTTGCAGAGAGCTGGGGCTACTCTTCGTTGTGGTGCACAAGCTTCTCATTGAGGTGGCTTCTCTTGTTGCGGAGCTGGGCTCTAGGCACACGGGCTCAGTAGTTGTGGCTCATGGGCTCTAGAGCACAGGCTCAGTAATTGTGGAGCATGGGCTTAGCCATTCATGGTATATGGGATCTTCCCCGACCAGGGCTCGAACCCATGTCCCCTGCATTGGCAGGCGGATTCTTAACCACTGCGCCACCAGGGAAGCCCCATGAATCTTAATTCTAACCCTTCTCTTCAACTTTGCTGTGTCATTTCTTACTGCTGTCTTCTTGATCCAAGAAACCTTCTCCATTGATTATTTTTTCAACATTGCCTCTTTGGGGATTTCTTTGAGAAGTTCTATGTCTCTTCTTTCTGCAGCTGTTTTTCAGAGACTCTATTATTAGTTCTCCAGAGCAGTACATTTCAAGCTTTAATGTACACATGAATCGTCTGGGGACCTTACTGAAATTGCATATTCTGAACCAGTAGGTCTGGAGTGAGGTCTGGGATGCTGCCTTCTAACTAGCTCTCAGACGATGATGATGCCGACGCTGATGCACAGATCTCACAGTGGACAGCAAGACTCTATTATGTGCTCTTTAATAGGATAGCTACTAGACACTCGAGGCTATTGAACACTTGAAATGTGGCTAGTCCTAACTGATACATGATCTCTGTATAAAATACTCACCAGAATTCAAAGATCCTGTTATGAAGAAAAAGAATGTAAAATATCTCGTTAATATTTTTATATTGATTACATGTTGAAATGATAATAGTTCAGATATGTTGGATTAAATAAAGTACATTATAAAAATTTCACGTTTATTTTTACCTTTTTCAATGTTCATGATAAAAAATTTTAAATTGCACAAGTGGTTCACATTATATTTCTGTTGGTCAGTGCTGCTCTAGTCAAAGGCCAATATTCCAGGGACTTCCCTGGTAAAGCAGTGGTTAAGAATCTGCCTGCCAGTGCAGGGGACGCGGGTTCGAGCCCTGATCCGGGAATATCCCACATGCCCCAGTGCAATTAAGCCCGTGAGCCACAACTACTGAGCCTGTGCTCTAGAGCTCGCGAGCCACAGCTACTGAGCCCATGTGCCACAGTTACTGAAGCCTGCATGCCCAGAGCCAGTGCTCCGCAACAAGAGAAGCCACCACAATGAGAAGCCCACGCACCGCAACGAAGAGTAGACCCCACTCGCCACAACTAGTGAAAGCCCGCGCACACCAAAGAAGACCCAACACAGCCAAAAATAAATAAATAAATTTATAAAGAAACAAAAAAGGCCAATATTCCAAAAGTCAATGAAGCTTAGAATTCAGGGTCTCTCACTTAACTGGCTCCTTTCAAGGCCTGTGAAGGGCTTTAGCAGGTTTGCATTTGTAATTGTATATTCTTTTCCTTAAACAGTATACTTCAAATTGCATAGGCTTCAAGCTTCATAAACCTGAATCAGCTTTGTTGACTGCACGTGAAATAATTTACTGCTAGGGTTTCAACTCCTGATACCGTGCAGAGAGAGCTAGCTATACCCATATCCCTAAATTTTCCCTGCCCTTCAGCCTTGTATTCCCAACTGCCTGAGTCATCCCATTTTAGTTATCACATCATCATAACCCTTTATTCTGCATGACAATTATTCTTATTTGTGGTAAATTATTAATCTCCTTGGGTATTTGTTCATGCTGTTCTCCCAGCCAGATGGCTCAAGTCCTCCAAGCCTAGAGAAACCACACTTGTACTCTGAAGGCAACTTCAAGACTCATCTCTAAAATGCATCTATTTCAGATCACAATGATCCCTCCTGCAGTACATCTGTGGAAACTGTCATTCTTTTGTGGGTTTTCTTAATGGGAATATTGTCATTTTAGGGTTTCTCTATGCTTATTCTTCACTGCATTCCACCTCCAGCCTTGAAATGTGACTATTTTCCAGTACTTTGAAGAATATTTAAATTATGCAATAAGCACACTTATAAAACAAGCACTTTTACCCCATGCTTTACTGAGAACTTTAACAGAAAACAACATAAAATGGCCAAATCGAATGCAAAGTGGACAGACTACATAATACATGTGGAGGATCCCCTGATGGTCTCATTGTGAAAAACCTATTGCCCACCATTGCTTGACGCATTTGTCCAATAGTGCATGGAAGATAGAGGACACCTGCTTCCGGTACTGAACTCTTGGTTCCCTATGGCTGGATGGAGTCTCCACTCTGCCCAGTCCCATCATCTGCTCTCCATGTGCCAGCAGGTACTCTCTGCCAACACTGGCTCTGTCTCTGGTTCCTCGGGCTGTGCTATCTTCCCTTCCTATGTTCTGGGAAGCCATGGACCTTGCAGTAGTTATTGCTCACATAGTCTGCTCACCACCAGTAGCACAAAGGAACAAACACAGATCGTGCCCACTGGAACACGACTTCTGAGATTGTTTTGTTCTCCAGGATATTCTCAGCATCATCTTAAATGAATATTGAAAGGGAAACCATAATACTTTAGCTGGTAGCCTTGAGCTCTTCATTTTTTCTGCATCAGAGAATCACTTTTTGTGTCATTGTACCTTCCAAGGATCCTATTACCCATTTATTTTTTCATGCCCTGCTGCCTATTATATTTAATTGACTTTCCAAACCTTAATTTTTAAAGCAGTTTTTTCTTATATTAGTGTTCTTTCTCAACAGATATAGGCTTAAGAAAGATAGAGTCATAGTTTGCATACATTTGAATCTAAAGAGGTGAATTCTGTAAAGAACTTTACTACCTTAGTATCTGATGATCTACATTCAAATGTTGACTCTGCCACCTGCAAACTATTTGACCTAGGATAAACGCTCAATCACTTTTATATCCATTTTCCCATCTGTAAACTGAGCACAAATATAAAACTACCTCACAGGGTTTTCGTGAGGAGTAAATAAATCAGTGCATAGAAAGTATCCAGCACAATGCCTGGTATTTAATAAGTATTTGATAAATATTTGTTTCAGTTATATTTAGTAATAATGAAAGCACCTAGCAGAGGCCTGGAATATAAAAGGAATTCAGTAAGTTATTGATTGACCAGACTGTATTTTCCACATCTGAGTACATTGGTACACTGGTTTCCATCATCAACTCAAGTTCTTACTACATCCAAATTTTGCACTATACACAAGTGGCACGATATACACAAATTCCGTATCTACTCAATCACCAACTTAGTCATTCTCCACAGGAACATCCCCCAGGCAAGAATATATAACTCTAATACGTATCTTCAAAACTGATTCTCTGGACTATTCTTAATCTTTCATAATTTTTCTAAAATTTAAAATATAAAATATATTTAATATATTATATATATATTTATATAAAATATATTTAATATATATAATATATTTAATATATAAAATATAAAAATAAGCAATTAAAGCAAGAATATAATTTTCTAAACCAATTTAGAAAATTTGGTTTACTACAAATTGCCCTTGGAGTACGAGACATATGGAGAAGGACAAGCTCTTGTTGAGTAGATCAGATCTTTCTCTACAGCAAGAGATAAGTGCATTTCAGCCAGCTGTGCCCTAGAATAAGAAGCCATCAACATGATTTAAACTTGCGTTTTGGGGTAAGACTTCAAAAGAACCTGAGTATATTCACATATGTAAAGGACAAGGAGATATCAAGGAAAAGGGGCTTGCAAATATCCTGTCATGTAATCACTGCTCTATTATCTAAGATGAAAGACCACAACAAAGATAAAAAGCAACATACACACACCTCTCAACTATCAAGGACGGTAGATGAGAAGGCCTTTGTAGGAAACACATATTACAGTTTTACTACTAAAGTCAAACTCAAAGGTAACAGAGAGCTCGCATGAAGCAAATACAAAACACCTGCCAGAAGATCAAAATAAGATTTAACCTGAGGAATTCAAAAGCTTCTGTCTGTGGGTATTGAGAAAGTCATGTGTGCCAACAGTTTATCTCTGATAGATTTGAATGCTTATGTGTATAGAAGAAAACATGACGAATGGGTTCCCCAGGCACTAATCCCTTTTGATGTACTTCAGTCCCATTTGTCTAGAAGCCTGAGATGTTTTCTAATTGAGGGAAGTCAATCTTGCTTCTAGCAAAGGAGGCACCTGGGCAACCTGGCAATTAGTGGAAAAGGAGTACATGTTTCCAGTTGTACCTTAAAATAGATTATTCTCACCTTTTTTGAAGTTATGCAATCTATTTCCTGGATGTAGAGCAGGGAAAGATACAAAGGGTTCTTCTGTTCATTTACAGCACCATGGATGGTCATTATGAAATTTCAGGACTCAGGATGGTGAGAATAGACAGGGGTCATCAAGACCAGGGAGAATTTCTGATTCTACTCCCTTAACCTGCTCTGATTAGTTGCTTCTCTTATTTTAGTCCTCTCAGTTGAAAGAGCAAGGAAATATACATGTGTATACTAACCTTTGTATATACACATATCTGTAAATATTTCTATATGTAACCACCTGTATATTTAAGCTAAACAGGAGTTCATACTGATGCCTCCAACTCATCTACTACCACATAGATAATTGTAGCCTCTTCCCCTTGTTTATCTGTAAGCTCCCACTCTTAACTGTGAGAATATGGCTCTCACCACCTGCCATCCATTTACTTAACAGCTCAATTCTAAACTACATGTACAGAAGCATCAGAATTGTTAACCCATATCTTCAAGTTTTTCCCCTTTTTTTATGCCACTGACTGGTTGAAGAAACCAAGATATATTTTTTCAGCCTTTACCCTAATAATGCAGTGTGTGAAATTCCACTGAAAGATTAAATTAGTCTGATTCTTGTTCATCAAGGTCACCGACTTACACATACACCATCTAATCTCTCCATGCTTTACACTGGAAAATTTACTCTGACTTTTTCCCTAACCTTAAACAGTTTTACCCATCTAGACGTAACAAAAAGGCAAAAGAGAATTTTCTTTAAAATTATTAAATAAATCAGAGAATCAAGGTGGCGATTTTCAGAATAATGACACTCTGTGCCACTAAGTTACATCATAATTTTAAAAAAATAGGTCAAAGGTGGGGGAGCAGTCATAACTTGCCTGTTTTCCTCTCTAGGGTTGAGTCAAGCCAGCTCCCTCTTTAATTTTCTCATGATTATGCTGAAGTGGTTGGAGAGATGAGCTAGTATTTCATTTCTCACTACCTTTCTTATTGTTTTCCTTTTGTATCAAAGGAAGGGTGGCGGTGCTAGGACACTATCAAACAGATCTGGTCTCAATATACTGAGCTTTAGAGAATTTAATAAACATATAAGTCATTGGAATTATCCCTATGATTTTATCCTGAAAAAGTTTTTTATTTTTTTTAAATCACTGTAGTTTTATGTTAAAAATAAACGATAAGGTTAAAGAGTTATAGAAGGAATGGTCTACAGTTAAGCATTATCTTTATTTTAAAGGATCATAGACACTGCATTTTTTGGTAGGTTTAGAAATCACATGCCTACAATGAGTATGTTTCACATGCCAACCCTCATGCATTCTCATATTTGTGGAAGAAAAAGATTGTGTGAATTTCCTGAGCCAGGGTTCTAGCCTTCACTCAGGACATTTCCCTTCCCACTTCTCTCCATCTATCAAATCTCACCCATTCTTCAGAATCCAGTTCAGTCCACCCTCCTCCAGGAAGCTTTTCTAATTATCTCTGACTACTGACCATTCCCTTCTGGATATCCCATAGCTGTAATTGTCTGTTGTATTAAACACTTGGTGTTTAATTAATTTAATAGAACTATGATTTTGAATAGTTCTATTTCATGATAAAAAAAGTCAAGTCTTAGGGTATGATTTAAATCCCTAAGGAAGGGAATGGTGTTATATTTTCTTTACTTCTCCATAGCACCGGATATCTTGCTAATCCCACAGGAAGCATTGATACCAACAGATCAATATCTGAAATAGTTCAGTTGGGTTTGATGGAATGGAATTCAGACAAAACAATGCTTTAAGAAGTTTGGGAACTTCAAAGAGCCTGTGGCAAGCCAGAGAGTCCTTCCTGGGAGATGGCTAATAAAAGACCAAGATTTTGTTTGCTAATGGTCCTATTAGCTATGGGTGAGCTAAATGCCCTTCTGTCAATTCTACTCCTAACCCACTCTCACAATTTTATTTCAATTATTCCTGTTTACTTCCTTCTGACAATCGATTCTTAAATGGTACTTTGTCTGGCAACATGGGAGTAGAAGAGATGGAATTTATACACTTTTTCAAAGGAGAATAGATTTGGACAAAAAAAATTAAAGTTATATCTAGACAGGTAGGAAAATAAATGTTTCCAGAGAGAGAGAAAACTGAGATTCTTTTTTTTCCTGCTAGTATTTCAAGGAGATCCTACTCTTTGGAAACTATAAAAGAAAAAAAAAATCCCAAGTTAAAACTGCCAGTAATTAAAAGAACCACTCTGTAAAAAAATCAATGGAGAGAAACTGTAGCTGAGTTTTGGGTCAATTTAACTTTGCACTCTGCTTCTTAGTTAGAATGCATTTCTGTTTATTGGTTATGCTTATAGATAAAGATAAATTAAGATACACTTTTTAAATAGCATGATCTTTTCTGTAAATTTTAGCTTTGACCAAGGATCAGGTTTGATCCTAAGACAAAATCTGAGGGGCTTAGGACATACTGGTTGGGCTAATTTTCAAGTCCCCTGTCCTCCACGATCTGGAGTGGACATTTGTCATCTTATGCCTGTCCTACATCCATTCTCTCTTCCTTATACCAACTGTGATCACCCTTGGGGGGGTTACTCCTGCCCTATTGTTACTATCCTGTGGGAGAGAGGAGTATAGTGATCTAGGTGACTGCCTTCTGCTTTGGGTGGCAGAAGAGCCAGATTGTCTTTCTCCCTTTGTCAACAGAAACGGGGAATCAGCACATAAATTAGACTTGGTACAAAGAGCTGCTCTCTTCCATGAGATGAAATTTTGATCCAGTAGTGCAAGAAAGAAAGAAACACTTGGCTATAAATCATCGCACTGCAAGTCAATGGGATAGTTTCTATTACAAGACAAATTCATACTTCCAGCTTCTAAGGATCTCATGTTTCTTTTGATTCTAATTCATTACCAAGCCTGGTCTCCTAACCTGCTGTTGATTCTGTCAACGTTTCCAATACATTCCTTTTTGCTTATTAACTCAGTTGATTTCTGTTTCTGCAATCAAGAAACTTGTTTAGGACCCTTTATACATCTTCCCTCTTGACAAATATCTTGCTTTTCACTGGAGCCCAGTACACTGGAGTCCCCAGGTAATGAGAGGTAATGTATAATTCCCTGCAAAGGAGGCCAGTCCCTTCTGCTAAATCTCACCAGGGAGTCTCTGTTTCCTTCTCACACTGGAAGCCTGTTTAAAAATGGGTTCCAATATTACTTGACACTCATGCTTAAAAATTCATTCTCAAACCATCTCTCAATGAATCAAAAACGTTCCACTTCATTAACTGCTCACCAGAAAGCTAGGTGTTTGAGGAATGGGCCATAATTCTCAAGGTTAAAAAAAGGGACATTTAAATGTCTCTTTGACCACAAAATAAAGAATGCTGATGGCACTTTACTGCAAGGCCTTCTCCACAACTCCGTAATCCTGGAGCACAAGGTCAACTTGATTCTTTTGATTATTAAGACTGGTGCTCAGAGGTGGAAACTTGACCTTTTAATGTGACAATCTTCCATTCACCATTGCCGTGTATATCATGAACAATGTTATTGGAATAATTCCATAAACCACACATTTCTGTATCTCTGCTTATATTTCATCTGAAAACAAAGTGATTTTTGTCATGAGGTTAATTTCCATGTTATTGTGGCGGAAGCAATTCAGCGTAGTGGTTAAGTGTACAGACTGCAGCCGGATCAACAGAAAAACCATTTAAACTGGAGTTTGAAAGACAGGTAGAATCTGGACAGGGACATAAAACAATGGGAGTAAGGGGGTGAAGTGGGCTTTCCAAGCAGAGGAAACAGCATCAGCAAAGCATAAAAGAAAAAAAAAATAACGTCGGGTATCACCAAGTACTTAATACGTCCCCAGCTCTGTGCTAAATGCTTTATACACATTCATTCATGTTTTTTATCCCAACAGCGCTATGCCGTAGTAGCCATTATTAGCACCCTTTTACAGATGAGGAAACTGAAGCAAAGAGCGTTCAAGTAATTTGCCCACAGCCACACAGGGAGGAGCTGCAAAAACCAGGATTCGTAGCCAGTCAGCCAGGCTTCACAGTCTGTACTCTTGAACTGACTCTATGCAGTACTGCCAATTGTAATGTCGCTAGAGTATAGGGTATGTTAAGGGGGATGATAAGGAATCAGGTTGGAAAGGTCTTGTTGGTCCAGACTGCAGAAGACCGTGCATATCCTGGTAAGGAGTATGAACAATATTCTGAGCTCATTAGCAGGTCATTAAGGTTTTTGAGCAGTGGATGACATGATCATAGAGTTATACTTTAGGAAGGATCTGGCAGTGGTAAAGAGGATGAATTGAAGGGCGACTAAGCATATGACTATGAGTTAGGTGGCTATTCTCATAGCTAAGGCAAGGGCTGAGTTTCAATTACACAAATTTTTCAAAGTAAGAATCAGTTTAGGGTAACAAACACTGAGGCCTTCCAACGTTCCAGGCATGGGAATCACAAAGGTGAATTTTGCCTATGTAGCTTAGTTAACCCCCATAAAACCCTGTACATGTTAGGTCCACAATACAAGGTTTGTTAAATGAATGGCTGTACACATATTAGGGGCAACTCTGAAGAGCATGACTAAGTGTGGTCAAAAGCTAGAGGCAATGATAAGGACGAATTTATAGATAATATTCACTCCTGAAACCACTTGGGTCATTGCCTGCTGTATTTATTGGGTTAAGAGTGCACTGTACAGCCATATATTTCTGATGGGAAAAAAGTCACTTAATGAGCATGTTTAATTAAATCTTATGAGAATCCTAGAGTCCAGGGTAAAATCTGTGGGCAAAGAACTTTTATAATGTATTATGGTGGCAAAACAGTTGAATTTGAAATAGATATGGCAGCTGGTCTCATTTTATACATGTAAAACCTCAGTGCCACAAATTTGCCTATATTCTATAATATTCAAGGCTCCATACCCTAATAATTGTATATACACACATATAATTTTAAGAAAAGGAATCATGCCTCTCAGTCTCCAAATGCTGTAGCACTTGAAACTTTAAACAATTACAAATAGAATTAAGCAGTATTTACAGGGCCCTACTCAATATCTGTCTATTATCCCACATATTTTATGACAGAAATTTGTTTTTTTAAAAATCTCACCATACTATCTCCATGCTTATTCTCTTGTAGTGAGGTTACTGCTATTACCAGTGAATGCTCTGAAATAATAAAAACAATACATTGTACAGTACATACTATAAAGGAACTGAATGTTCTGTATTTGTTATTTAATACAGTTTCCCTTTCTAATGTCAGAATAAGATAGAATGAAAACAAGTAATACTTAATAGACTTTCCTCCTCTTACAATTCAGAGTCATAGAGAGGTTAACAGGGTAATTATCTAGAAAATGAAAGTAAGAATAGGATTTTATCATATATAGAATCACGAAGGGCCATGATCTGTCATGGCCTGCTGTGATCGTTTGAAATAAAGGTTCTAAATGTACCAAATTATTTCCTGATATTTCTATATTCTAATTCAGCATCACAAATATTTTTTCAATATCTTAAATATGAAAAAAGAAGTGTAACCCGAAAAATACCTTCCTATACAACATTTGCCAAACATCCACTATATGCTGGACATAGATTTACTTCTTGAACTAACCTTTCCTTGGTTAGTTCCATCGGCTACAAAATCTTCTCTATAATCAATATACATTCAGTCTCCCACTTTCTGTAGCCCCTAAACACAGATTTCTATGAAACATGAATCCAGTGGAACTAGGAACTTGAGACTGAACAAAGTAAAGTTCCTCTGCTTACTGCCTAATTCCAATTAAGCCCTCCTTGATTTAGCTTAGATTCTGGGCATGTGACCCAGGACTTAGTTTCACGGTTATACTAAATCATGGGCACCATCAGCAGTGTCCCCTTCAATTCAGATTTACACACTTGCACAGAGTCTAGCAAGTAACCCAACAAGGAAGGAAAAATGCAGAACTTCTAAACTGCGCTGAAATAATTTCCTTACTAATGATTGAAAAGCTTACTCAAATCCCTTGATTGTTTCATTTTTACTAAGTAAACGTGCACCCAATAAGAGAGCATTTATGCACACGATTGGCTTTCTCAGGCTTAAAATGTGTGGAGAAATTTAGGACAGTAAACAGAGATGAGAATACAGTATGATGAAAAGTTTAAAAATCAAAGAATTTGAGATTATCCACATCTTAGTAAAAGGAATAAGGAGGTGACTTATTCACTTTTAAATATGTGAAAAGTGTGAAGAGCATGTCTGCCAACTTTCCATTTTACCAGATATAACCAAAATAGGTTTAAATTCGGAGAGGTGACACAAGGAAACTTTTTGATTTTAAAGTAGTAGCAGCTTCAGTTTTTCAGCAGATTTTTAAGCTGAAGTGAGCTGTGTTTTTTCTTTCCTTAAAGAAAGTTAAGAATAAGATAAAATAGAAGTTTTCATCTTGCACAGAGATGGCTTGACTCTTAAATATTATAACTTCAAAGAAGTATTTTCAATTTGTGGAACATAAAAAATTTAGTAGGTATTACATATTCCTGTTAAACTTGTGTCCATTTCCAAAAGATGATCAAACACGACAAAACATTTGCAATCCAGATAGCTAAACTGTATTTTTGTGAATTTCAGGTGACTTAGAACTTTGTTATTTAAAGGCTTACAGGGCATGAGCAGCATCAGCAAGCCCAGAAGCTTGTTAGAAATACAAATTATGAGTCTCCATCCTTGACCTACAGCATCAGAGTATTTACTGCAACAAGAAACTTTGTTGATTCTTATGTACACTCAAGCTTGGGAAGCATTGACTTAGAAGGTCCAACTGAGTGGGTCAGCTGAATCTTTCATATTCAATTCTGTTGGAATCTGTCACTACTGTACTTTGAAAATATTCAAGATCCAATTGTTCATTTGTACTCAGTTTATAAGGAATTGATGTTGATAATATCTTGGTGGCTTTCAAAGCATAGGTTCCTCAAACCAAAAAAGGGTTTAGCTGTCATTCATTACTACTTATTTTCCTATGAAACAGCTTATGGAATTAATTTGAGATACTTTAGAATGTGATACTATTAGAACAATTACAACAACTATACCAAAATACACTGACCTTTACAGACTATTCTAGGCTCAGTCAGCAATAGGTAGTTACAAAAGTCTAAATGGAACCGGTTTGCAGGGCAGAAGTTGAGATACAATGTAGAGAACAAATATATGGACACCAAGGGGGGAAAGTGGCGGGGGGCTGGTGGTGGTGGTGGGATGAATTGGGCGATTGGGATTGACATGTATTCACTGATGTGTATAAAATGGATAACTAATAAGAACCTGCTGTATAAAAAAATAAAATAAAATTCAAAAATTAAAGAAAAAGAGTCTAAATGGAACCTTTGTAAGAGAGCTAACAGGTCTTTGTGATTAGATTTTGTAACACACACTTTCAGTAATCAATTGTTGCATTCACCAGTACTCATTAAAAAATTTGTTTTTACTTTTTTCAACTTTGAGCAATAATTAAAGTATACTAAAATGCATATAAAGTGTATAATTCAATTTGTCTTGACACATATATACACCTGTTACTATCCATTTTAAATTAAATATTTTATTTAATATAAGCAAATATAATAGTAACTCTGTGATATACACATTACTAAGAGTTCCATTCAAGTTTCATCAATGTGCCAAGGCTAAAATCATGTAATATTTATGATCAGACTTTTGCTTAAGCAAAGATTACTATATAATCTTGGTTTAAATATGAAGGGAAAAATCTATGGCCAGGCTTTAGCTTAAGCATTAATACTTAAATGGCCTCCATATGGGTTCATCTAGGTGAGAGCCATTTGGACTAAAACACTGATACTATATTGTCTATATTAGTGTCATTTAAATTGTGAATTTAATCGTGTAGTAGCTTTAGAATTTCTAATTTTATGCAGTTCTTGTGTAATATTGTGATTATAAGATACTATGGACATTAAAATTATTTTTTACATTAATTATAGTGGAGTAGTATACTGAAATTACCAAGGCAGAAATATATATCTTATTTATCAGAGATAATTTGGATTAAATCACTATATAACTCTAATTAATTAGTTTTACACATGAAAAATTGGGTCTGAATTTTGGTAGGCAATTCTGATTTAAAATTAATTAAAATTTAAAAAGATAACCATCGGGCCTGTTAATCAATAGTAGAATCAACAGTTTTTATCCTGTAATGAATATTCTTTGCTCACCCAGCCTTGATTTCTCTTGTCCTCCTCCCTAACAGACTCTGATTTTGTTTAGGTGTCTGTTCCTCGTCCTACTACCCGGATGCTCCAGAGGAAGCTGGCCCCTCAACAGGATTAGTCTGTGAGCTATTCCATTTCGCTTGCCAATGACTGGTTCAAAAATGGGGCCAGTGAGATGAAAAGTGCTTCACTAGGAACTTGTGGGAAAGTTCTTCCTAACTATTTCCCAGAGCATCTGGTAAGGACTCTCCCTCTTCCTCTGGATTCTGTTGCCCACAGATGTGAAACTTGTTTATTCAGCTATCAATTTGAGGATGGAAGAGGGCAGAGCCAACAGGATCCAACGGGAACAAAGCTGGAGCCACTGATGGTCAGCCTGAGGCTGCTCTACCTCTGAATTTTCAATTATGAGACAATTTCCTCACTTTTTTAAAAGTACGTTTGAATCAGATTTTGCTTCATTTGCATCAAAAATCACTTAACCAGCAAAAATAATTTCCTTAACCAAAAAGTATAACATCATTTTATTTATTTATTTTTATAAATTCATTTATTTTATTTATTTATTTTTGGCTGCATTGGGTCTTTGTTGCTGTGCACGGGCTTTCTCTAGTTGTGGCGAGGAGGGGCTACTCTTCCTTTTGGTGCTCAGGCCTCTCATTACAGTGGCTTCTCTTATTGCAGAGCACAGGCTCTAGGTGTGCGGGCTTCAGTAGTTGTGGCACGTGGCCTCAGTAGTTGTGGCTTGTGGGCTCTAGAGCGCAGGCTCAGTAGTTGTGGCACACAACAGGCATGTGAGGTCTTCCCGGACCAGGGCTCGAACCCGAGTGCCCTGCGTTGTCAGGTGGATTCTTAACCACTGCGCCACCAGGGAAGCCCACAAACATCATTTAATTGGCACTATTTAAAATCAGAATACTTGTGTTAAATAGCAAAAGAACAGTAATAGTGTACTGTCTACTATAGTTCAGTTTGTTAAGGTTTTTTTTTTTCTCCTATTAAGCCTAAAGATTTTCTTCCTAAAAGAAGATAGCTCTTAAAATCACATCATTACTAACAGCAGGGACTCAATCCTTGTTAAATATAGATGAATTTAAAACCAATTATAATGTCTGATCTAGAAATCGCTCCTCAAAACTAAAGAATTTAATTCAAGGATTTATTGACCACATTGATTAAAAGTTTTACAGGACATGAAGTTGTTAGTGGTGTCACTATGTTCTCTACCCTTCAAAATTTTACTATTTATTAGAAGTAAAACCTGTAAAAATGTTGTACCACATAGGAAAGGTATAAGAGTTCCAAGGGGGTCCAGGAAAGAGAGAAATCACTCCCATTTTGAAGAGTAATAACATCAAGGAAGACTTCCCAGAGGAGGTGACGTATGAGCTAGGATAGAAAGAGTGTTCCTATAGGTAACAAAGAGAGAGAAGGGCGTTCTAGGACAGGCAAAGTCAGTATGTAGGACAAAGAGGTAAGGGAGCACAAGGTGTGCTGGGGAGGACCGAGTCCCCTGGTTTTGCTGGAGCAGAGTGTGTACGGAAAGGAAGAGTGGAAGATGGCCTAAAAAGGGAGGCTACTGTCAGAATATGAAGGACTTTGAATGCCATGCTTGAGGGTATGAAATTCTTCGGGTATGAAATTCTTCAGGTATGAAATGAGATGGAAAACCAAGGAAGGTTTCCAAGGAGTCAGTAGTGTGACTAATACACACTATTGACATTTTGGGCTGCATTGTTCTCTGTTTTGGGGGCCGTCCTATGCATTGCAGGATGTTTAGCTGCATCCCTGGCTTCTACTCATTAGATTCCAGTAACACCTCCTGTTCCTGCCTGAGCTGTGACAACCAAAAATGTCTCCAGACATTGTCAAATGTCCTGGGGGGCAAAACTGCTCCACTGTGAGATTAAGGAGAGATTCCCGTGGCAAGGTCACAGGCACCAGTGGCTATATAGTAGGCACTGGGTAAGCTCAGCTGAACTATAACTAATTAATGGAAACTGGGACAATTAGAGGTAGGGTGGGGGCAATATCTCAGATAATAATGAGAGCAGTAGCAATGGAAATAGAAAGACCCAATACGGATCTATATAGTGTTAGCTATACTACTATTTTCCAAAGTACTCCTAAAATTATTTGATCACGGAAGTCTACATAATACTCATCAATATCCCACTGAACACATTTTAGGAAATTCTGTGTATAAGACTGAGTTTAAATATAAAATGAGGGCTTCCCTGGTGGCGCAGTGGTTGAGAGTCCGCCTGCCGATGCAGGGGACGCGGGTTCGTGCCCCGGTCTGGGAGGATCCCACATGCCGCGGAGCGGCTGGGCCCGTGAGCCATGGCCGCTGAGCCTGCGCGTCCGGAGCCTGTCCTCCGCAACGGGAGAGGCCACAGCAGTGAGAGGCCCACGTAACGCATTAAAAAAAAAAAAAAAAAAAAAAAAAAAAATATATATATATATAAAATGAATCATTTTCTACATGTACTCCTATGTTCATAGCAGCACTACTTACAACAGCCAGGACATGGAAACCTAAATGTTCATTGACAGATGAATGGATAAAGAAGATGTGGTGTATATACATATATATACATGTCTCTCTCTATACACACACACACACACACACACAGACACAACGGAATATTACTCTGCCATAAAAAATAATGAAATAAATTTTTAAAAAAAGAATGAAATAATGCCACTTGTAGCAGCATGGATGGGCCTAGAGATTATCATACTAGGTGAAGTAAGTCAAAAAGAGAAAGACAAATACCATATGATATCACTTATATGTGGAATCTAAACTATGACACAAATGAACTTATCTACAGAACAGAAACAAACTCACAGATATAGAGTTTTGTGGTTGCCAAGGGGGAAGGGCATGGGGGAGAGGAGGATTGAGAGTTTGGGATTAGCAGATGCAAACTATTACATGCAAGATGGATAAACAACAAGGTCCTACTGTATAGCACAGGGAACTATATTCAGTATCCTGTGATAAACCATAATGGAAAAGAATATGAAAAAGAATATATATATATATATATATATATAACTGAATCATTTTGCTGTACAGCAGAAATGAACACAACACTGTAAATCAACTATACTTCAATAAAATTTAAAAAACCTCTCATAAAATTAATCACTTTCAACTGCAATCCATTAAAAAACAATGAGGCGAAAGTAATGGTTTGATAGTCAGCAGCACATTCTTTAATACCCTTAGATCTGAGTGTAACGTGTATTCATTGATTTTATCATTGGTAATTACATCTATCAGTGGGAAGACAATTTCTTTTTTTGTTTTTTGGTTCCAGCTTACATGGAACTATACTATTCTTGGTATATGTGGGACAGAATAATACTACGACATGGACTCTCGTCATAGAGCTCACAACAGGGATGCTACTTGCTGGTGGGTAAAATTCCCCACTTCTAGGAGCTGTTGGTCCATTCCAGCTTCACAGAAGAAACAGGCTTTGAACCAGATCCTGAGAGATGAACAGTGTTAGACCTGGAGGAGAGGGGCTGTTAGATCCTGACTCCAAGGTCAACTGAAGGTACATGAGACCCATGCAGACTCACAGACCCCACACTCAGAAGTGTCGTGTGCTTAGTTTAATGTTCTGCTATTGTTGTCTTTAAGGTCTTAACCGGGGAAAAAGGGACCCATGGTTTCACTTTGCACTGGGCCCCGCAAGTCACAGAGCCAGTTCTGCCTCATCACCTCTTCTGCTGGTTGTGAGCAGACACTTCTTACACACGGTTTACCTCCCTCAACACCAGAATTCTTCAGCCCACTGTGTTATGCTCTCCTTTGAAGGTGTACTAGTTTACTGTTAATTTACTTACAGAATTCTAGGGCAGGAAGGAATATTTTACTCATCTGTGGGGAAACAAATTAAGCAAGCATGTTTCTTAGCAACTAAAAAATTCACCTTATACTGAGAATGATTATAAATATACTTTGGGGATCACCCTTAAGGGGAAAAAGAGTTGAAAACCATTATGCTTAATTTAAATAAGGTCAGTTGTAGAAAGAAGGAATTCAAAGTGTTTAACACACTAACAATAAATGTACTATCTAGTGATTATTTCTTCTCTTTGAAATAGGAATGAATCGTTACAGCTTCCTTTTACTCCACACACAATGCAAATGAATTACTGGTTTGAAAAAAGAAAGTAGCAGCTCCCATTTTCTACGGCTGTTGTCTCAGAAACTTGAAATCTGCATTTTGAATTCTGGCCCATAAGGACAAAAATTTAGGGAGCTGGTAATTATCATCAATTGATATATTGATGAATTAGGCCTTCTATACTGTAGGCATTCTTTTAATTTTTTTTTAACATCTTTATTGGGGTATAATTGCTTTACAATGGTGTGGTAGTTTCTGCTGTATAACAAAGTGAATCAGCTATACATTTACATATAACCCCGCATCTCCTCCCTCTTGCATCTCCCTCCCACCTACCCCTCTAGGTGGTCACAAAGCACTGAGCTTATCTCCCTGTGCTGTGCAGATGTGGATGTTAACCTTATGGGGATTCCCTTGTATGTTATTTGTTGCTTTTCCCTTGCTGCTTTTAATATTTTTTTTTTGTCTTTAATTTTTGATAGTTTGATTACTACGTGCCTCAGCGTGTTTCTCCTTAAGTTTTGCCTGTATGGGACTCGCTGCGCTTCCTGGACTTGGGTGGCTATTTCCTTTCCCATGTTAGGGAAGTTTTCAACTATAATCTCTTCAAATATTTTCTCTGGTCCTTTCTCTCTCTCTTCTCCTTCTGGGACCCCTATAATGCGAATTTTGTTGTGTTTAATGTTGTTCCAGAGGTCTCTTAGGCTGTTCTTCATTTCTTTTCATTCTTTTTTCTTTATTCTGTTCTGCAGCAGTGAATTCCACCATTCTGCCTTCCAGGTCACTTATCCGTTCTTCTGCCTCAGTTATTCTGCTATTGATTCATTCTAGTTTAGTTTTCAGTTCAGTTATTGTATCGTTCATCTCTGTTTGTTTGTTCTTTAATTCTTCTAGGTCTTTGTTAAACATTTCTTGCATCTTCTCGATGTTTGCCTCCATTCTTTTTCCAAGGTCCTGGATCATCTTCACTATCATTATTCTGAATTCTTTTGCTGGAAGGTTGCCTATCTCCACTTCATTTAGTTGTTTTTCTGGAGTTTTATCTCGTTCCTTCATCTGGTACATAGCCCTCTGTCTTTTCATCTTGTCTATCTTTCTGTGAATGTGGTTTTTGTTTCACAGGCTGCAGGATTGTAGTTCTTCTTGCTTCTGCTGTCTGCCCTCTGGTGGATGAGGCTGTCTCTGTTTGCAAGTATTTTGTTGAGGATTTTTGCATCTATGTTCAGTGATATTGGCCTGTAGTTTTCTTTCTGTGTGACATCTGTGTCTTGTTTTGGTATCAGGGTGATGTTGGCCTCATAGAATGAGTTTGGGAGTGTTCCTCTCTCTGCTTTTTTTTTTTTTTGCAGTACGCGGGCCTCTCACTGTTGTGGCCTCCCCCGTTGTGGAGCACAGGCTCCAAACGCGCAGGCTCAGCAGCCATGGCTCACGGGCCCAGCCGCTCCGTGGCATGTGGGATCTTTTCAGACCGGGGCACAAACCCATGTCCCCTGCATCGGCAGGCAGACTCAACCACTGCGCCACCAGGGAAGCCCCTTCTGCTATATTTTGGAAGAGTTTGAGCAGGATAGGTGTTATCGCTTCTCTAAACATTTGATAGAATTCGCCTGTGATGCCATCTGGTCCTGGGCTTTTGTTTGTTGGAAGATTTTTTTTTTTTTTTTTTTTTTTTTTTTTAATTAATTTATTTATTTTTGGCTGTGTTGGGTCTTCGTTTCTGTGCGAGGGCTTTCTCTAGTTGTGGCAAGCGGGGACCACTCTTCATCGCGGTGCGCGGGCCTCTCACTATCGCAGCCTCTCTTGTTGCGGAGCACAGGCTCCAGACGCACAGGCTCAGTAGTTGTGGCTCACAGGCTTAGTTGCTCCGCGGCATGTGGGATCTTCCCAGACCAGGGTTCGAACCTGTGTCCCCTGCATTGGCAGGCGGATTCTTAACCACAGCGCCACCAGGGAAGCCCTGTTGGAAGATTTTTAATCACAGTCTCAATTTCAGTGCTTGTGATTGGTCTGTTTATATTTTCTATTTCTTCCAGGTTCAGTCTTGGAAGGTTGTATTTTTCTAAGAATTTGTCCATTTCTTCCAGGTCCCCCATTTTATTGGCATAGAGTTACTTGTAGTAATCTCTCCTGATCCTTTGTATTTCCGCAGTGCCAGTTGTTACTTCTCCTTTTTCAGTTCTAATTCTATTGATTTGAGTCTTCTCCCTTTTTTTCTTGATGAGTCTGGCTAATGGTTTATCAATTTTGTTTATCTCCTCAGAGAACGAGCTTTTAGTTTTATTGATCTTTGCTATCATTTCCTTCTCTTTTATTTCTGATCTGATCTCTATGAATTCTTTTCTTCTGCTAACTTTGGGGTATTTTTGTTCTTCTTTCTCTGATTGCTTTAGGTGTAAGGTTAGGTCGCTTATTTGAGATGTTTCTTGTTTCTTGAGGTAGGACTGTATTGCTATAAACTTCTCTCTTAGAACTCCTTTTGCTGCATTGCATAGGTTTTGGGTCATCGTGTTTTCACTGTCATTTGTTTCTAGGTATTTTTTGATTTCCTCTTTGATTTCTTCAGTGATCTCTTGGTTATTTAATAGTGCATTGTTTTGCCTCCATGTGTTTGTATTTTTTACAGATTTTTTTCCTGTAATGGATATCTAGTCTCATAGCATTGTGGTCGGAAAAGATACTTGATACATTTCAATTTTTTAAAATTTACCAAAGCTTGATTTGTGACCCAAGATATGATCTATCCTGGAGAATGTTCCATGAGCATTTGAGAAGAAAGCGTATTCTGTTGCTCTTGGATGGAATGTCCTATAAATATCAATTAAGTCTATCTTATTTAATGTATCATTTAAAGCTTCTGTTTCCTTATTTATTTTCATTTTGGATGATCTGTCCATTGGTGAAAGTAGGGTGTGAAAGTCTCCTACTATTATTGTGTTACTGTTGATTTCCACTTTTACAGCTGTTAGCATTTGCCTTATGTATTGAGGTGCTCCTATGTTGGGTGCATAAATATTTACAATTGTTATATCTTCTTCTTGGATTGATCCCTTGATCATTATGTAGTGTCCTTCTTTGTCTCTTGTAATAGTCTTTTTTTTTTTTTTGCAGTATGCGGGACTCTCACTGTTGTGGCCTCTCCCGTCACGGAGCACAGGCTCTGGAAACGCAGGCTCAGGAGCCATGGCTCACGGGCCCAGCCGCTCTGCGACATGTGGGATCTTCCTGGACCAGGGTACAAACCCATGTCCCCTGCATCAGCAGGCAGACTCTCAACCACTGTGCCACCAGGGAAGCCCAATAGTCTTTATTTTAAAGTCTATTTTGTCTGATATGAGAATTGCTACTCCAGCTTTCTTTTGACTTACATTTGCATGCAATATCTTTTTCCATCCCCTCACTTTCAGTCTGTATGTGTCCCTAGGTCTGAAGTGGTCTCTGGTAGACAGCATATATACGGGTCTTGTTTTTTATCCATTCAGCCAGTCTATGTCTTTTGGTGGGAGCATTTAATCCATTTACATTTAAGGTAGTTATCAATATGTATGTTCCCATTACCATTTTCTTAATTGTTTTGGGTTTGTTATTGTAGGTCTTTTCCTTCTCTTGTGTTTCCTGCCTAGAGAAGCTCCTTTAGCGTTTGTTGTAAAGCTGGTCTAGTGGTGCTGAATTCTCTTAGCTTTTGCTTGTCTTCAAAGCTTTTAATTTCTCCATCGAATCTGAGTGAGATCCTTGCTGGGTACAGTAATCTTGCTGTAGGTTCTTCCCTTTCATCACTTTAAATATGTCCTGCCACTCCCTTCTAGCTTGCAGAGTTTCTGCTGAAAAATCAGCTGTTAATCTTATGGGGATCCCTTGTATGTTATTTGTTGTTTTTCCCTTGCTGCTTTTAATATGTTTTCTTTGTATTTAATTTTTCATAGTTTGATTAATATGTGTCTTGGCATGTTTCTCCTTGGATTTATCCTGTATGGGACTCTCCGGGCTTCCTGGAGTTGACTATTTTCTTTCCCATATTAGGGAATTTTTTGACTCTAATCTCTTGAAATATTTTCTCAGTCCCTTTCTTTTTCTCTTCTTCTTCTGGGACCCCTATAAGTCGAATGTTGGTGTGTTTAATGCTGTCCCAGAGGTCTCTGAGACTGTCCTCAATTCTTTTCATTCTTTTTTCTTTATTCTGCTCTGCAGTAGTTATTTCCACTATTTTATCTTTCAGGTCACTTATCCGTCCTTCTGCCTCAGTTATTCTGCTATTGATTCCTTCTAGAGGATTTAAAATTTCATTTATTGTGTTTTTCATCATTGTTTGTTTGCTCTTGAGCTCTTCTAGGTCCTTGTTAAACCTTTCTTGTATTACTTCTCCATTCCATTTCCAAGATTTTGGATCATCTTTACTATCATTATTCTGAATTCTTTTCAGGTAGACTGCCTATTTCCTCTTCATTTGTTTGGTCTAATAGGGTTTTACCTTGCTCCTTCATCTGCTGTGTGTTTCTCTGTCTTCTCAGTTTGCTTAACTTACTGTGTTCAGGATCTCCTTTACGCAGGCTGCAGGTTCGTAGTTCCCGTTATTTTTGGTGTCTGCCCCCAGTGGCTAAGGTTGGTTCAGTGGGTTGTGTAGGCTTCCTGGTGGAGGAGACTGGTGGATAAGGGTGGATCTTGTGTTTCTGGTGTGCAGGACCACATCCTGTGGAGTGTTTATGGGTGTCTGTGACATTATGATTTTAGGCAGCCTCTCTGCTAAGGGGTGGGGTTGCATTCCTGTCTTGATAGTTGTTTGGCATAGGGTGTTCAGCACTGTACCTTGCTGGTCATTGAGTGGAGCTGGGTCTTAGTGTTGAGATGGAGATCTCTGGGAGAGCTTTCGCTCTTTGATATTATGTGGAGCTGGGAGGTCTCTGGTGGACCAATATCCTGAACTCGGCTCTCCCACCTCAAAGGCACAGCCCTGACACCTGGCTGGTGCACCAAGACCCTGTCAGCCATACGGCTCAGAAGAAAAGGGAGAAAGGAAGGAAGGAAGGAAGGGAGGGAGGGAGGGAGGGAGGGAGGGAGGGAGGGAGGGAGGAAGGAAGGAAGGAAGGGAAGGAAGGAAGGAAGAAAGGAAGGAAAGAAAGAAAGAATAAAATAAAATAAAGCTATTAAAAATTATTAAAAATAAAAATAAGAAAAAATTAAAATAAAAAAAAAGAAGGAAAGAAGAGAGCCACCAAACCAAAAAACAAATCCATCAATGATAGCAAGCCCTAAAAAGTATACAAAAAACAAACAAAAAAACAAAAAAGAAAACAGACAGACAGAGCCCTAGGACTGTAGGCATTCTTGCTGGTGGATATAATTTAATGAAAATATAGTAAGAAAATATGTCTATTGGAATAGTACTTCCTGCATGTAACATTGTTAATGCCCAGAAATGCTCTATTTTTCTTCTTTGCTCAACAACTTTTATTAATTAATTAATTAATTTTAGGAGGTATGGGCTAGAAATCAAAGTGACATACTTTTCTATAATTGAATAGTCAATCTCAATGAAAGAAACTCTTATTTGATAAAGTACATGTCACTTGGCAGTTCAAGGAATACACTCAAGAAAAAGTATTTATAGGGTAAATTGACATTTTCAGCCACTTAAGTCCAGCAGGATAGAATTATTATCAAAAAAAACCCCCCAAAAACCAACCTAGTACCAACTGCTTTCTTTCTATTCACAGAGAAGCTGTGAAAATAAATGAGTGCTCTTTCAAGGAAAAAAATGGGAAAATAAAAATTAATATATTATTACCATTGTATTAAATGAAGGACATACTCTTTAGATAAATTCGTATCACTTGATTATGATTTTCAACCGGTCTAGGCAATATAGAGTGCCACCTGATCCAGCACCATAGCTTACATTCAGAGTTAATAGTCTGTTGAAAGTAGATTCTGTTTCATTAAAAATTTATAATTTTCTTTGAAGTCTACTTGAGCAGGGATTGGAGATAGAGATGTGCACATCTCATTTCATTGCCAAGACTGTAAACTTTCTGAGTGCTAGGTTTATGTATGATTCATCCTGTACCCCCAGCGTTCTTAGAATTGGGCCTTGTTCAGAGGAGACACTAGATAAATATTTACTGAATAATAAATGATAGACATTAGTAAGAGATTACATAGTTCTAAAATGATCTTGGTAGATTTTAAAACATTCTATATAAACATGTAACCAGAAAATGTGATTTCCCAAAATATAGCCTAAAAGGAAAATGATTTTTATTACTGAGAAGGATAATTTCATAACAAAGTGAAAAGTGGTTGAAAATAAAACATGGACTTTCAAATCTGGAATACGTACATCATACGCAAACATACCACACAATAGATCACTATGGCAAGTAATTATAAACGATCAAATTGGTTAGCTAAACACTGGGGTGGTTTCACATAATGTTGGAAAATATTAAGCAATTAAATATGTAAGTTGCAGCAGAACTTAAATACATCCTTTAAAATGGATTGGATTTTTTTTTTTTTACTATCAAGAGTTCTTTTTTTCTGGAGACCAAATGACTTAAAAATCAACAATGATAAAATGTTAGAATTACAGTGAGCTCCTTTGGAAGTTGGCAACGTTTTCAGTTTATATTAGAGTATAACATTATCAAACAATTTGATAGTCACTGAAAAATTGATTTGGAGACATGTTACTAGTCATTAATAGCCCCAACCTCCTTTCCACATGACTAGCTGGCGACACAGAAGTAATAAGCGGTCAAGTCAAGTCCACTTGGCTCTTCAGTGGCTGAGCCAGGAATAGCCTTGCTCTCCTCCTATATACTTAACAGTCACCTCTTGCCTTCTCTAGTTCCTGAAAATACTCATCTCTTTCCTTTATGTCTTCAGTGGCTTCTTTTCTGTTGAGTCATCCCCATTAGAACACAAACGTGTTCCAGGCTCTCCTGTCATACATAATTCTCCCTTGACCCTACATTCCATTTTAACCATGACCCCATTTTTATATTCTACAGTGAAACTCAAAGAGTTTTCTGTTTAACCACTGTCTGCACTTTCTTTCTCCCTCCTTCTGTGCCTCAATTTCCTCATCTGTAAAAATGAACATATTAATACTTACTGTATGGGTTATCTTAAAGATTAGGTATATCAATATATGCAAAGGGCTTAGAAATGTGCCTAAAACATAATAAAGGCTCAATAAATATTAGCTAGTATTATTACTATTACCAACATCATCATCTTTGTATTTCTACTCTAAGAACCTTGCTAAATTAAGTACATTTGCTAACAGAATCTTTAGCATGCAAGAAACATTATAGTGGGATAATAATAATCAAAACATAATGGAATAATAAAAGTAATTTTTGAGTACTCTATATTTGGTAGACTTTTGTGCTAAGAGCAAAGCTGTCCCCATTTTTTCTTCCCAGCTGGTTGCCTGTGGGTATTGCTAACTTCATTTTATAGATGAGGAAACAAAGACACATAGGGGTTACAACCCTTACCATTTGAGCAAGGGTAATTTCATAGGCGGGGGAAATGATTTCTTAGCAACACAAAGACTTGGAAGCTTGATGTTAGTATTTCTGTGAATCAGGTGAAATGTTTCTTCTGTCCAGATATCTCGTCATTTTATGAAGTCATCTGACATCCCAGAATTCTTCCAATTCATTCATGCCTTTAGGATTTATACAGGCAGTTCCAAAATGGATACACAGGGGGCTCAGGAATGGGTACCTAGAGAGCTTGGGAACTTGTCTTAAAGCTGGGTTTTCATAAAGGTTTATGAAATGGATACAATGTCAGATCTCTAACCAAGATTGGGGTAAGGTGTAGAGGAGACCTGAGTGCACCCAGTCACTGCTTAGAGTAGGTAGCTATTGGACACTACAGTTAAAAGGAAGCTTAGTGGTCAACCAATCTGAAATGTACTTTGCAGATATTGAAACAAAACAAAACAAAAAACAGAGAAAGTACATTCCCCAAGGGCACAGAGCTGATAATTAGTATATGCACGAACAGGTTCGGCCTCCTCATTCTACCCAAAGGCGGAAAGGAAAAATATGGGCTTATTAAAACAGCAATGAATACTATATTGGAGGCTGACAGAGGTGAGTTCAAGTATGGTATTTGATCCTTACAAACCTCCCAGGGATGTGGGTATTTTTGTCTCCATTTTATTGATGAAGAATGGTGTCAGAAAATGTTAACTGTAACTTATACAGAACAATACATTATTTCATTTGGCAGAGCTCAGAGTTTTATTCAAGAGTCTTGGACCTGAAAGTCTTCTTTCTGTAAACACCCTTCAATTCCATTTCACCAGGCTTCACATTCATTTTTTTTCTTATTCTGATCCCACAATAACTCACTAGCTTGCCACCCAACCGAATATCCATCTTATCAGTGTTCAGATAGCAGATGGATACTGTGGGCTGCCAAAACCACCTAGAAAAAGAAATTTACAAATTGCTAATAACTAAAGGTTCTCCTAAATTAACCTTTCCAAAAGTTTTTCCTGTAAATAGGGGCACTTCTTAACAGCAGTCTGAGTCTCTTGTGGCAGAATTTCATTGAATCGTGTGGGATGGTAGCAAAGATAATTTAGGGAAGTGGACACACACACATACTTTGAAAAATTTCACACAGGCATCTATTTTGTCCATCTCTTCTAAGGCTGGTCTTGTAGCCATGATCAACCTGCACTTAATTTATTAAACTTATTAAATTATTTGTTTTTCAATTTAAACTGTTTTTATTTTTTAAGAAGTACTCGGACATACAAAGTTCAAGCCTAAAATGAGAGAAAGTAAAAAAAAAAAAAAAAAAAGAGAAAGTAATTATATGTATAAAGTGCTCGCCTCATCCTTTTCCCCCTCTAACAGATCTGCTCTTCAGAGGTAAACATTTCTGAACGGTTTATTATGTATCTTTCCATAAATGTTTATGTATATAAGTATAAAAGTTTATGTATACAAGTATATATTCATATGCTTTTATTGATATCAATGGTATCCTGCCCTAGAAACAACTATATAAAGCTTTTTTTTTTTTCACTCAGCAAGATAATGATGATGATGAAGATATCAAAAATATAAAGGAAAAGGAGAAAGAAGAGAATGAAAAGGATGAGCAAGAAGCAGAGGAGGATGGAAAGAGCTAGCCTATGAATGTTTACCATGCACCAGGCATAATTTTTGGTTAATCCTCACAACCATCAGGGGTGTATGTTAGTATAACACTTATTTTACAGATTAAGAAACATAAAAAAAGATTAAGTACCTTGCTCAAATTTGTACTAATAGTGCCAGGATTAAAGTCTGGCGGTCTGGCTCCACAGCCCAGGTTTTTAACCAACGAACTGTATACTAAACTTCAGAGATTTCCATAGCAGCACATCCAGATCTGCCTCATTCTTTCCAGTGGCTGAATAGGATGCATTCTACTGCTACACGTTATTATTTTACCAGGCTCCTAGTGATGGACATTCATTCCCCCAGCCCCACACTCACCCTCACAAGGCTTTTAGAAAATCATAATATTTGAAAGTTCAGGCATAATAATTGATTTTACCCATATTACACAAATTTAGATGAAGAATTTGCTAAATGTGTTTTAATTTTTCTAAATAAACTGAATAAATTGCTTCAATTGCCTAACTTCTTAGTTATAGATATCCTGATCCAACTTTTCTTAAGTATCTTTAATGGTAGAAAGCCTAATAGACAATACTCAGTAATACTAATCTTGATATTGATTTATGTGAAAGTCCATGTTCATAGCTTATCAGGTGTTCAGGAAACTCTGAAGGGAAAATAATCAGTTCTCGTTTTGCTTTTGTTTTTGTTTTGTCTATTATCTGGTGCTTTTTATATTGCAATGCCCATCAAAACAGGTTTTTGCAAGAACACCATGACATGGCTATTATCAGTTAATCAGACTCCAAAAAATTAAGATTTCACACTCTAATTAGAAAAATGGTGACTAATTTGTCAGTAGATTCTGGTTCACTAATATTTTCACATCATTATTAAGCTACTGTGTATTCTTCAGTAAATAAAGCTATTTTCTAGAAATGATTTTCAGAAGAAATTGAATTTGAAAGATTGCACATTTCACACAGTTCAAATGAGATATATACAATTTTAAAGTATAAAATGCAATTGCAAAAATGTTTTACTATGGCCAGAAACACTGTACCCTAACTACCAAACGTTTCATGGTTGCTAGTGAATACCCTTGCAAAAGGTAAGCTACTCAAAATCTCTCCTGGATCCAGCAAGTCTTATAAGCAGAACATATACATGTGAACAATGAGCTGATTTTTAACTTAAAAGTATGAACATTTTATAACTCTATGTGCTAAAAAGGCTTAGAAATAATGTCCAATCTAGTAGCAAAGAGCAACTCTAGGTCCCAGATTGTGGGTCCCTAAGTAGAAGAAATGGCTAATTCTGTGGCCTGGGTCATGGAACACACAAGATGAGCCTAGGACATTTTATCCTACCTGATAATAAGGAAACTGTTAAAGACTACTAGATCCATGTCAAAAGAACTCAGAATCAAACTTGAAGAGGTTCTCACTGGCTTAAGTTGGGACAATTTGAATTAATAAGAATAAGAACTACAGTGAATTAAACATAGAAAACATAGAAAATATTTAAATTCACAAGTTTTCTTGGTAGAAGTATTCTACGTAATAAAGAAAGAAGGATAGAATTAGAACATCTGAACTAATAATGAATGAGTCCATCTAGACCCTGAACATCAACTGCTGTTAACATCACACAAATACATACAAAAAGACAGACATCATATGCCTCCTGAAAGGAAGAATGAATACAGCTAACACATACAAACAATATAGTCTCTCACACACAAAACCAAGCCAGAATCTTGAGCCAGGGTCTAGATCCAACTTCCAACTTACAGAAAACACAGAGGTTGATCAGAGGACCGTGTTAAACAATGTTGTGATTTTTGAGATACTTGGACATTTGAACCAAGACTGACAATTTGATGATTTTAAGAGTTTATTATTTTTTTAGGTGTGATATTGGTATTGTAATTATGGTAGGGACAAAAGAGAACTCACGTTTAAGAGACATATATAAAAAAAATACTAATGAAATGATACAATATCTGGGATTTGTTTCAAGGCAATATGAGACGTGGAGGTATGATTGGGGATGTAGACGGGATAGGATTGGCTCTTATTCGTTAAAGGTTTTTCATGCTGGGGGATGGGACATGAGGTTTCATTAGATTATTTTCATATTTTTGTGTATGTTTAGAAGTCTCTATAATTAAAAGGTTGTTTATGTTTGTTTGTTTATTGGGTTTTTTGTTTTGGTCAGCAGCATTGAGAAGTGCTAGAGAATTCCTTCAACACCAAAATCTTTGGAAATTTAAAAAGAAAACAAAACAAGACAAAAACAGTTGCATTTAAAGGCACCAGAGAATTACTTGAACACCAAAGAAAGCTTTTATTCACCAAACCATTCAGCAAGAGACCCTTCACAGACCAGGGCAATTAGCCTTCTCTTCACTAGTCAGTTGGATCCAGATACGTCAAGGTTGTCATTTTCCAAATAAAAATATTACTTGCTTTAAAAGTCAAGTTTTAAAAAAAGCTAATATATTAGAGCTTTATTCGGCATGATTATGAATGATTTTCTTTTAATATTTATCAAAGCTTAACATTTAAAAATATCTGATCAAAACTTCCTAGAGCTATGTATGTAATTAACATGGGAATTCAGAAAAGAGAAAGTCATAGGTTTTAGGATGCTTAAGTCTTCTACGATGGGGCTAAATCTTTTTGGCACTAAATCCATTTTTAATTAGAGTAAAAATAATTTATTTTTATTGAGTGAAATAGCACTGAGATAAAACATTTTAAGGGGTAATAACACTGTTGGGATGTATACTTAAACATGACACCTGTGACTGGAAGACAAAGCATCTAAAACTAATCAGCATTCCATTGATTAATTTTCTTTTAAAACTCAAGCATGAACATTTAATAAAAAAAATAAAAAATCAGTTTCCCTCATTACATCTCAGTAGTTCTGAAATCCCTGACCTTTTCTTACCAGAATGAATCAATGAATGACTTAGAAAAAAGAGAAAGAGAGAAAAACAAAAACAAAAATAAAAACAAACCCCAAAACCCTAGCAACATTAGAAAACAGAGATTTAAGATAAAAACATGGATTACTTTAGTTTCAGAAACAGTAGTTTTTCTCGTGATTTCAGGGAGTTCAAAATTCAATTTGGATTGAAGGTAACTAATTCTTTCAGGGTCAGACAGTAATCCAATGTTCCCAGACAGCCCTCAATTTGTTCAATCAATAAGTTCTGGCTGGTCCCATCGCGATAACCATCTAATTTGTTTTATGTCCCACACAGCCCTTTGTCAAAATATAGTCCATTGTTAATTATTCTCAGGTGAATCCCTGAGAATAATCCCCTCCATGTTCTCTAAGAATTAACATGACCAAAGTATTGCTAATATGTACAGCCTATATAGATCCAAACTTCTAAGAGAAGTCTTGGAATTACTCTAAGACAGAGCTATATATAAAATTTGACTACTCTGTGTTCTATCAGTGGGTCTTAAAAACTTATTGGGATGTCTAGCAGAAACGCAGATTAATTCTTATGCCCTTGTCCAAAGAATGGAAAGCTGTTTTCTTAAATGGCAGTTGTCAATAGAGGGATTAATGGGGCAGAGAAAGTGAGGAGAATAAATTGGCGACTAAATGAACGAATGAATGAATGAAATAAAGGGGATCACATATGAACTGAAGATAACAAGATACCTTGACCCAAGGATTATGATCAATCCAACTATGCATCATCACTGCAATGACATGAGCTACTGCTTAAATATTTACTTAAATTTGTAGTTCAAGCCTTCCCAGTAGATTGGGGACTCTGAAAGCAGAACCTTCTCTTATCATTCTTCATATGCATGATAATCTGTCACATAAATGTTTACAAAAGTTAACTTATTCTCAATTGTGATCTTATCTAATCAACAAACCTCTCACTAGAGGTTACATTTCCATGGTAACCATTACCCTGTATCAAAATACGAACATTCCTATTGTTTGGCTATGGAAATACAATTGTTTTGCTTGCTTTTTCCTTTTTTGTTGCTGTTGATAAGCAAAATCCAATGTAGAGAAGTGGTGAGTGTGGGCTTAAAAATCAGTATTTCTGGATTCAAATCCTGATTCTTTTACACAATGACAACCATATATCTCAATTTATCTAAAAAATGGGAATATAGAACCTATAGAGATTTTTGAGGTGTAAATAGGTATATTATATAAAATATAGAACAGAGTAACAGAGTAACTGCTCAATAAATGCTATTATTATCACTGATTTACTGAAAGGTTGAATTGGAAACATTTCCCCTCTTACCCACTTCCAATTTGAAGATTACACCCCTCACACTCATGGAAAACAGAACTGCTATTTCTGGTTGATTTTAGCTCGGGTTTTAATGAGAAATATAGTTCAATTTTTAAGAAAGAAGAGAAGAGGATTCTTGAGGAGGCAAGAAAGAGGAAGTAAACATCTCTGGTGAAAAGGTAAGATATGATTTCTTTACATTTAAAAGTAGAGCAGAGATGAATACAAAAGATATGGGAGGTTACCAGAGTGGACCAATATAGCTAGGAGGTTGTCTAAGAAGAGAGAATTCCCATTGTCATCAAATAATCAGATGACTGGACATCTGCCAGGATGAGAACAATTTGGGTGTCCAAGAAAAATATGGAAGCCATGTCATCACCCAAGGAGTATCCAGTTCAGACTCCAGAAGGAATGCGCTCTCTCATTATTACTTTATCATCCACTACCTTACCTATAGACTGAAAGATCCATCACCCAAGTGTTGATTCAAATCCTACCAAATTACTTGGTGTGGACCACTCGCCAGGTAATTCTACGACCGAGGACATTTGCAAACCCAAGAAAGGGGGACTCAGGACAATTAATGTGATGGTGGTGGTGATGTTCTCCACTCATATGTACTCTTGAGATCAGAATCAGCTGCAAACCCCCTGAGCATAGCCCATTATTTAGTGCCTTCCCCTCCCCGGTTGCCTTGGGGATGTTAAACTAAGACATTTTTTTTTAACTTTTTAGCAGTCATTTGTGACTCTTTAATTTACCCATATAGCAATATTGTAGAGGTTGTCCTCCCCTCACCCCTTGTCTGATTCTTTTATCATATTTGTTTCTGTACCCATACCCCTCATTTATACGTTGACCACATACGGCATGCATTTGCCAAATGTGACAATCTATTATAGTAATGGAACTGCACAAATTCAGCATACATCCAAAAAGGATCAACAGATGGAGAAACACAAAAGGAAAACTTGTATTTTAGAGAGGAGACAACATTTTATTCCATATTTACTTCTTTTATTCTGACCAAACATAAAAAGGGACGCAAACGTCTATCACTGAGTTGCTAAGAGCAACGTCAGAGTACTTCGCAAGTTTAAGAGCTACATGGAGAATTTGAACTATTCGTTTGACAGCACCCTAAAGCCTAATTTCCTAAACTTGAAGGACTCAGTAACTTTAAAAAAATGAAAGCTCAGCCCTAAATCTCCAGGGACACCCTAAAAAAGTAGTCAGATGCTTTTGATATTTTTCTGCAAGCATCTTTTCCTCTTCAAGGAAAAACACAATTCACAGCTGCAGCAGAACAAGTGAGAAAGATAACTAGAGTAGTTACTGCTAGTCAATCCTTGATATTTATTTTGTGATTTGCTTTCTTTTTGTTCCTCTTCCAGGCAGCTCACATTATCGTTGCATATACAAACTCCAGCGAGTCAGAGAAGAAAGGAAAAAAACAGAAATTAAAAAAAAATCAGGTCTTAAGAGAAGTAGAAAGCAGCTTTCCTCTAGTAGCTTCAGATTCTTGACACCATAAAACCTATGGTATTTGTTTTCAGGCTTATCTGATGGTTTAATAACTTATGTTCTAGATACTCTTGAATACATGTAGTGATATTCTAAGCAGGGTGGCTGCCTGCAGTGAAATCACACTCCATTTCCTGAGTCTCACTACTATTCAATGTTGGGAGACACACTGCAGGTCTTGGAAGCGGTGTGGTAGAAATGATGATGTTGAGGATGATGACAATGACTGTAACAACTCAGCTTTACTGAGCAATTACTCTGTGTCAGGGATTTTGCTCTTGATGTGTTACTTCATTTAATCGTCACAACAATTTCTTCTTTTCTTTCTTTCTTTTTTTTTTTTTTTTTGTGGTACACGGGCCTCTTAGTGTTGTACCCTCTCCCGTTGCGGAGCACAGGCTCCAGACGCGCAGGCTCAGTGGCCATAGCTCACGGGCCCAGCCGCTCCGCGGCATGTGGGATCTTCCCGGACCGGGGCACGATCCCGCGTCCCCTGCATCGGCAGGCGGACTCTAAACCACTGCGCCACCAGGGAAGCCCACAATTTCTTGAGGAGAGCAATAGCATAGTGATTTTGTTGATCCAGAGACTAAGGCTAAGAAGTCACTGACCCAAGGTCACAGAGCTAAGAAGAGTTCAGAAGCAAAGGACATTTATACTCTTGAACAGAAAAATTATTCATGTAGATGCTTCCAAAGACTCAAATGTGTTATCAAATACATCAAATGCTTTATTTTGGACCCACCATTTCATAATTAATTCTTAATAAAATGATTTAAATAAGAATCCTTATATTAACTTTGATGTGGTACTCTGTGGCATGAAAAAGTTTACTTCTGTTAAGTAATTTATTTACTCCTTTAACTGAAAAATGAACTTTTTTTATGTTTTTAAAACTGGCTTCCAGGAAGTTCAGAACTAACTTAGCTTTTAAAAAGTGCTATCTCACTCCAGTCTTTACTGTTGTTGTTGTTAATTTCCCATGCCTTCTTATATAGATGGCTTACATAAAGCCTCAGTCCTTACCTCTACTATTCTAAAATATGTTAAAATTGTTTTTAAAGTACAACTGCTAAAAAGTCCAAAGCAATTCCTTAAAAAAGATTATACCATTTAGGCCCAAGCTGCAGTTCATCTTCTTAGTTCTGTCCTATGTAAAGATGGCTGCTATTTCTTTGAAGAACTTGCAGTTTTCTTTGAAGAGGCATGGTCTTTGTCCCCATAAGCCATTTAAGGTACTTCTTTGGTTCAGTAAGTCTGGGCATATCGTTCTTATTCTTAACCTTAATTAGCTGGTTGACTCTTTTCTTTCCATTCTTACTTAATTAGGAAATAGTGCTTTCAATGTGTCATTATTTCCAGTTAATTAACTGAACTGAAAAATGATTACATCCTGCTTCCTTCTTGTCCCAGGATTCTTTCCTAATCAGAGGCAGGCTCTCCTGCCCATATCATTCACATCTTAACTCTTCTGGTTGTATTATAACACAGAGCTGCTTGGCTATCTGTTATACCCTTCAAAGATGGCAGGCAAATAAAGCACATGGAAACCAGAGACTTTGCAGTGTCTAAGCACTGCTAATGAATTGATGAATGAATGATAATAAAATTCAATCACGTATCAAATATTGAAATCTTAACAATAGATCTTTCCTCATGACTGCTGAATGCACTTGTTAAGATACCTTTCTGCTCACCACCAAGCTCTGAACACCACATGTTCACTCATTTTAGAGAATTTTTAGCACTGCAGGGATTGCTTGGACTATGTATTTATGTCTGGGATTTCAAGAAAAGACTTCCATTGCTTTTCTAAGAAAAGAGACTGCAAAACGGAGTATACACATCTAAAATAATAAAACAGTGCTTGTCAATTTTTCAAAAACTTCACAGAAAATAAGACTCAGAGAGGCCATGCTATTTCTGCCATGAAATTTTCAACTTTGTAAAAAGTTCATTAGTACTAGCTGACAGAATTATCAATCATAACTCTAAATTGCTATGACCATTTAATTGATGAAAAACACATAATCCTTATCTCGAGATACATAAGTGATTACTCATATTTTTTTTCCCTTCTCGCTCACCCACACTTAGCTACTTTCATTATTTCATATTTTCAAGGGGCTAGGCTGACAATCACTTTTCAATGAAAAGGCTTTCAGCAGTAAAAGCTGAAATATGGACCACCATAGTGAATCATCACAAGACGCCCAACCACTAACTAGACACAATATATAGCCAGTCCAACGTGTTGCCACCTTAGGATTTAGCAAAGGGTGCCTTTTTCTGTATATTAAAGCCCTTCCTTGAAAAGAATAGAACTCAAAGAAAAGCATTAAGTAAATCACACTGTTCTCCCCATTTGCTACCTATCACATGAAAGGCTTTGATATAGGTGCAAGTAGCCTAGAAGAAAAACAAAAGGCAAATGTGGTAAGTACAAAGTCACAAAGGGCAGCAGAATGAGCCAGGAATGGGACAAATAGATCCTTGAGTTCTGGGTGGACAGGTGGGTTAAATGAGAAGCCCCTCCCATTTGCCTGGGCGCAGTGTTCCCAGATCTTTTCCTAGTGCCCAGTGCTTATCACCCCACTTTCATATTCAAACCACTCTCAGTTCTTAGGATATCCTAAAACCATTAGTTAATTAAATATTTACTGAGCATTATTCTATGCCAGACATCATAAGGTTCTCATGGAAACGTGTACCACCAGCCAGCTTATTCTTGCACTCTCAATTCTAATAACTGAGTGCTGTAAATAAGCCATAAAATGAATAACTAATCATATGACAAACAGGACCCAAATATTGTTTCAGCCAACCCTGTTAATTTACAGAATTGATTATGGCGAATCAATGGCTTTGCTTTAGAATACAGCTGAGTACTGTTGAAGCTAAAAATAAAAGCCAAGGTCACCAAAGTCCCAGAGCAGTTTTGATTTCCCTCTTCTAAAATCAACTGTAAAATATATTTATAAGCCAATAAGAAGGGTGTGATTTAAAAAAAAAAAAACAAGAAATATGTAAACTCATGCATTTAAACCCCTTTTCCTTCTATAAAGAACTTTTGACAGCTTACAGTTTCAAAACAAAATGAAAATAAGACTAAGCCACCAAATAGAAGTTTCCCGTCCATTCATGACAATGAATTTATCATAAGCGTTGAGTGTTACCATCATAGGTTCCCTTGATTTATTTACTTCAATCAAAGTATCTCTTTGCTTAACTACAAACTTGTTTAAATAGCCTTATAGGAATTTATTTTTGCACTGCTCTATTAGCTATGCAAAATATTAGAAGCTGAAGATTCATCATTTTTTATTATCTTTATTTTGTGACCTTGTATTATTTATTTAATATTGTTTAGCTAAATTGTTCCTTGTCTCTAAAGTACCTAGAGAGGGCCGATTGAACAACTGGTGTGTGATAAACCAAGTGATTAATTTAGACCCATAATTACTCTTGAATTGGTGAACAGGAGTCACATGCATTCTACATTGAGTTTCTTGGAAGAGAAAAATAATGCGTTAAAGCAATTCACATTAATTCATACACTGTTTCTACCAATTGTACCAAAATGGCCATCTGTCTAGGACATGTTTTTAATCTGATTATAATTTGGCACATTGATTGGTTTTTCCTGACCAACACCCAAGTACTGGTCAACAGGTGTCCCTCATGGCATGTTACCCATAAGTGAAATCTGACCATTGGCATTTCAGGAGGGAAAAAGAAATCTGTCCCTAAATCCTGATTTTATCTTGTATTTTATTGATAATCTGAGATAATTTTCTCATAATTGTAGAGTGTTCTCCAGTTATATTGAATAAATATTTTACCATTAAAAATGACATTGGCTTATGTTTGCATATTATGTTTTCATTCCACTTTCATATTATTGGCAACTGCATACAATAAAACCTCTTTTTTTTGGTTAAAATAATTAAGGTCCCCATTGCATTTGCTTTCCAATCAATTTCAATCTAATTCCACCTAATTTATGTTTTCATGACTTCTATTAGTTGCTTCTAATAGAGGTATTCTATTCTCTGCACAGAACACAAATGCAGGACAGGTGACTATGTTCTGCATACTAGTAAAATCACCAGGTGTTCTGATTGAATCCTGAACATTGCTTTATAGATTCACCTGGAAATCACAAGGATGTAATTTATTGTGACCAGTACAAAGTTGATTCTTAAGAATTTCCAGCACCAGAAATCACACAGCTTCTTAGTCAATGTCTAGGAAGGATGCCTATTTTAACTAATCCCTCAGAGAAGGCTTCCCACCACTCTAAGGGGACACAGTCCAGGATTTGGGATAAGAATACATAGAAGAGATCAGCTCAGATTATCTCTCTCCCCTGTTCTAAACCCTGGAATGACTCCTTAATTACATCGTTAAGTCTCAGATCTGTGAACTGATATTCAAAGTCCCCCTTGGTCTGGTCCCAGTTCTATTTCCTCATACACTCTGCCCTCCAATCATACCCACATATCAAAGCCCACAATGTAACTTTAGGGTGGCTTATACTTTTCCTCCCCTTGACAAACTTCCCCTTTTCTTTTTCTATCAAAATTTGATTCATACTATGTAGTCTCATTCATTACCACTTTCTCTGGGAAGCTTTTCTATTACCTAGAATTCATCCTCTCACGGAGCTTTTTAAAAACCCCTGTTAAAGCATGTATATCATTCTGCTCTAGCTGTATTCTCACGTACTCTCTTCTCCAATCTAACTGATATGTGACCAACCACAGAAATCTTTGCATTCTCTGAAACACCACAAACTGGTAACCAATACGTGTTCTATTAAATCAAGACCGGAGGATGCCACTTTCTTAAAAGGGGGGCTCCAGAGCACTTCACAATTACTAAACTCGTTAGCAATGAAAAAGTTCCATCTGTTCTTGTTGGAAAATCTACAGCGGAGGGGTCATCAACTGGCAACCAATAGGCCAAGTAAAGCTAACAGATAAATTTTGTTTGGCCTGCATAGTATCCAAAAAAAAAAATAGAAAGAAAAAAGAAAAAGAAAAAACAGCCTGAGCCAACATTTTTAAGCCAGGAGATCTCTCGTTAAAAATTTGGATTTGGCTTCTCCTGAAAAAAATCTAAAACCACTGGGCTTGACTTCCCAAATGACAACCATCTGCTGGAGCTAGATGGGGAGGTCTGGTTAGGCAGAGCCCATGTTCTCCACTTTGCTATGGACAACACCAATCTCCTCTATCCACATAATAAAGGGGCCAGGGCTTCCCTGGTGGCACAGTGGTTGAGGGTCCGCCTGCCGATGCAGGGGACACGGGTTCGTGCCCCGGTCTGGGAAGATCCCACATGCGGCGGAGCGGCTGGGCCCGTGAGCCATGGCTGCTGAGCCTGCGCGTCCGGGGCCTGTGCTCTGCAACGGGAGAGGCCACAACAGTGAGAGGCCCGCGTACCGCTAAATAAATAAATAAATAAATAAATAAATAAATAAATAAAATAAAGGGGCCAGGGCCAGTTGCCATTTGTTATCATGTTTACACCTTACTTTCTAGTAGTGACCAGAGATTTTTTTTTTTGGTAACCAGAGATTCTCTGTTAAAAGTAAGAAAACAAAAACTTGACCAGGAGTGTCATGTATTTTTTCCTTGACTCATTATTTTAAGTTATATGTCTTGATTTACATGTGCTTTTTTTTTTTTTTTTTTTTTTTTTTTTTTTTACAGCCGGGAAATGTTCTCTCTGATTTCTTTTTAAAATTAATTAATTAATTTATTTTGGGCTGTGTTGGGTCTTCATTTCTATGCGAGGGCTTTCTCTAGTTGTGGCAAGCGGGGGCCACTCTTCATTGCAGTGCGCGGGCCTCTCACTATCATGGCCTCTCTTGTTGCGGAGCACAGGCTCCAGACGCGCAGGCTCAGTAGTTGTGGCTCACGGGCTTAGCTGCTCCGTGGCATGTGGGATCCTCCCAGACCAGGGCTCGAACCCGTGTCCCTGCATTAGCAGGCAGATTCTCAACCACTGCGCAACCACGGAAGCCCCCTACATGTGCTTTTGAGTTTGCAACAATTGATATATACTTCCCCTTGCTTCAGAACGTTCAGCTAAATTGTTCAAAACGTAAGAATTTGTTCAAATAAAGAGTAAGTCTAGTATCATTATCAGGTTGGCAAAAATACCATGGTACTGATCTATTGTTTTCTCTTAAGGTAGAAAATAAATAGAAAGTCAACAAAACAGACATGGAAGGATTCAAGAGTTATTTTTCTAAATATATGAGCGGTTGCTTCTAGACCTTCACTCAGGCCACTGAGAATTAAATCAACTCTTTCTATACCTCTGACTGGCAACAACTGGAACGTCAGAACCTCTGATCAAATCTAAAGGTCTACTCCCAGCCAGAATCATCTACAGAGCATAGCTAAGCAAAAGTGGTTCAAAACATCTGGTGATAAAAAACGAAATGTAAAGATTACATGGGCTTAAAAACAAGATCCATTGACTTGGGTGTAATCTCTTAAAGAAGGAATTTTACAAGGCTGGCAATAGTTGGAAATTACTCAGGCTCCAAGTATTACCCCTATAGCGGAACCAAGAAAACTAGTGTTTAAAAAAGGAAACACTCGGGCTTCCCTGGTGGCGCAGTGGTTGAGAGTCCACCTGCCGATGCAGGGGACGTGGGTTCGTGCCCCGGTCCGGGAGGATCCCACGTGCCGCGGAGTGGCTGAGCCCGTGAGCCATGGCCGCTGGGCCTGCGCGTCCGGAGCCTGTGCTCCGCAACGGGAGAGGCCACAGCAGTGAGAGGCCCACGTACTGCAAAAAAAAAAAAAAAAAAAAGGAAACACTCCTTCTGTCATTAAGGGCTCACCATGTCCTGAATTACTTTTACCAACCAAAAGAGACACGGATCAGAGACTGTCCCATAGAGCAACCAGCCCCAATACAACCATTAAAGAGAGTACATTTTTAGCTACAAGCATAACTTTGCACTCAGTTTTACTTTCAATCTAAAACACTTTAGTCACAAAGTAATTAGAAAACACTTTACAGTGGAGGAAAATATCCACTCAGTAGGGGAGTACAGATAGAAAGGATTAACCTGGCTGCCCCACATAGGCAACAATTTGAATAGATAATGTAAGAAAAAAGAGAGAAAGCAAAGTTTGTTTCCTGAGCTTCATCCTCCTCAAGCTGTCTGTACTTATTGTGGTGGGTGTACACGTGCACACGCTCACAAAAGCAATGGAAAAAAATTCACCTTATCGTTCAAAATTCTTTTTATATAACTCAAAGACCAAGCAGTTTCCAAGTTTCCAGCAGATTATCTGAGTGACAGTATTTTTCCTACTGCATCCTAAAAACAACCTGCCTGTCCTTTAAAATCATGTGCAGTAATTCTTTTTAACAAATAAGCTTTCCCTTTTCTAATCTGCTAGATTTTATCTAAATAGTACAGCAATCTGGGATCCTGATGCAAATAAAAAAGAAACTTCTAGTAGCTGCTCTCCTGTCCTTTAGAACAATTACTTTCAAACTTTTTTGACCAAGATTCATGGCAAGAAATATATTTTACACGACTTAATACACACACACCTGAAGCAAAACATAAAAAACAATGCTTACTGACCCCTGTACACGCCTTATTTTCAATTATGTTCCACTGTCTTTCATAAAAACAAGAGTGCCAGTTGTACCCTCACTAAATTGATTCTGGGGCTCACTAACACGTCATAAATCGCAGTTTGAAAAACTTTAAAGCTTTTGCTTTCAGAGGCATTTACCAGCATGGTCTAGTCAATTTAATAACTGGATGCGGAAAACAAGTAGGAGAAGTATAAAGATGGTGAATAAAAACAGGAATGGTAAAAATATACATCAGAGCTATGTTGAGAGAAAACATATACTAATTTACCACCGGAAACACGACCACAGAAAGACTGTGACTTTTAGCTACCACTTCAGTAGTCTTTCGAGGTGTTTGGTCTCTGCTAACCGTATCCCACATCTTCCCAGTCTCAGGAAAACACTAAGGTGTGTACTATAATTATTCCCGTTTTGCAGATTAGAACATGGAAATTTGCAAGTATGACTTATGTCTTCTTGCCTGTTCACACAGTGCCAGCCCCTGTATGCCAGCTGTTGTATTGTACTATTGTACTTTTCAAGGTACTGTACTGTGAGATTAAAAATGTTTTCTTTAGTTTTTGTTTGTTTTTTATGTATTATTTGTGTGAAAAGTATTATAAACCTATTACAGTACAGTACTATATAGTCGATTGTGCTAGTTGGGTACCTAGGCTAACTTTGCTGGACTTATGAACAAACTGGACTTATGAACACACTCTCAGAATGGAACTCATTCATATGTAGGGGACTTACTGTGTTTTATAATGACTACAAATGGAGTATAACCTTTAAAAATTGTGAACCACTATGTAGTACACTTGAAACTTATATAATATTGTAAATCAACTCTACCTCAATTTTATAAATAAATAAAAGCTTTATTGAAGCATAATTTACATACCATAAAATCCATCAATTATAAATGCAAAATTCAATGATTTTTAGTAAATTTATAGAGTTGTGCAACCACCACAAAATCCAATTTTAGGTCACCTTATGGAGGTCTCTCTTGCCCATTTGCAATCAATCCCCATTTCAGCCACTAGGTAATCATTCATCTGCTTTCTGACTCTATGGATTTATCTTTTCTGGACATTTTTATGCAAATGGAATTATGCAATTTGTAAGCTTTTCCATCTGGCTACCTTCCCTTAGCATAGTATTTTTGAGATTCATCTGTTTTGCTACATGTATCAGGAAATCATTACTTCTTACTGCCAAATAATATTCCAGTGTGGGTATACCACACTGTTTATTCATTGACCAATTAATAAGCATTTGGATTATTTCCATTTTTTGACTACTGTGAAGATCACTCCTCTGAATATTCTTGTACAAGTGTGAATTTATGTTTTTATTTCTCTCTCTTTTTTTTTGGCCATGCGTGCAGCTTGCGGGATCTTAGTTCCCTGACCAGGGACTGAACCTGTACCTTTGGCAGTGAAAGTGCACAGTCCTAACCATTGGACTGCCAGGGAATTTTCTCTTTTTATTTCTCTTAGACAGACACCTATAAGTAAAACTGCTGGGTGATATGGTAAATTTATATTCATTTTTTTTTTAAGAAACTGCTAAACTTTTCTCCAAAGTGGTTGTACCATTTTATAATCCCATCAGTAACGTATGAGAGTTCTCTCTTCTCTAAATCTTCCCCAACACATGTTAGTTTCTGTCTTTTTTTAGTATAATCATTTGAATCCACATATGCTTAAAGGAATTCCCTTGTAAGTATTTTCCTATACTCTAAATTTGGCAGTATATATTATACCCTACTTCTCTAAGATCCAGCTAAGCAAACCCCTCCCCTCAATTAAATTTATTTAAGAAATGAAGTATGATAAGAACAAGAGGCTTCAAAGCAAAAATGAAAAGGTCTTATTCCCAATGCATCCTCCTTTTATGGATAATCCAAAATATGAAATGCCTTACTTAAGCTTTGGGTTCATTAAAAGAAGCAATGCACAGATAAAAGAAGGTTATGATCCTATTGTATTCTGTGTGTACCATTTCTCACCTGGAATATGATGTAGAGTTCTATGGATGAAAACAAAAAAAGAACACATATTTGTTATAGAAGAACAGAAAACAATGAAGAAGAACAAAAAATCTACCATCATCCCACATCATTTTCATATTGATAAATTTCACTCTTTTTTTTTCTACATGTGTATATATGCATATGTTTTATCACGACTAAGATTATGCTTCCATGCAATTGAGGATGCTGAATTTTAATGTAATTTGCACATTTTCATGGTCAGAAATTTTCTTCGAAAACAAAAAGACTACATAACAGTCTGTCACAAGGATGTTCCATAATTTAACCATTTATTTTGTTCCATATGTTCTAATTATTCACCAATGTGTGTGATGCCCTGAGGAGCATCTGTCCCAAATCCCAGTTGAAGAGAGACACTGGTAAGTTAGAGCTCTTCCAGGAAAGGACAGTAACAACTGGAGACCCTATGAATGTTCAGTTGAAAAAGACTTGAAAGATTATGGCAAATAGAAAGATTTGCAGTGGTGACACGAAAGAGGAATTAGATCCTAAGAAGCTTCAAAGATAAGAAGTAAAAAGAACAGTATTCTTTATTACAAGGCAGATTTCTGTTCATTATAGAGACTAAATGTCACAACAAAAACAAATGGAAGCATCTACAGAACATGAGCTTAATTGAGCAGCTGCTTCCTCCTCAGCTTTAGTGGCATTTGGTAGAAAATAGGGTCTATTCTCATACCATAAATCCTGAAAGAACACTTTTATCCACATCACTTCACAAGAGGGATTGGTCCAGGAAGCAGGTGTTCCTCAATCATTACTACTAGTTTTTGGGTGCATTTAACTCCATCCTTATGGTTGTAATTCTCTCATGACAGAACGGAGCCCCAAATACGAGTTTAAAAAAATTAGATACTCCAACATATGAATCAAAGCCCAGGCATGATACAGCAAGGGTCACCTTTCTGTCATTTTATTCTGGATCAGGTGAAAAATTAAGAGTTGTTTTATCGATAACCATGCAACTGTTAAAAAGTTTCTGGATCACTAATCATCCATGGAGGCCACGGTTTGTGGAATGATGTCCAAGGTATATTTTTAAGAGGAAAAAAAGTAAGCATAAGAATAATAGAGATGGTAATTCTTGCATTGTTTTTCCAGGGAAATAGAAATGAAACACAACAAAACGAAACAATAGCATCATCTGTCAGAGTGGCCACCAGCTTCAGGGATGTACAGATAAGAGTAGACCCTGTAGTGGGAAAGATGTGGGAGAGGAGCAGAAGAGGCTTAGGGAATGTCCTCATGAGAATCAACTTAAATATGAGCAACTCTTGATGACATGTTTCTTGTCTTCCTGTTTCTTGACTTGTCGTATTTGTTGTCATGTTTGTCATGCTTGTTGTCATGACTTGTCAAGTCATGTTTCTTGACTTGTCTTCTCTTTTGGCTTTTCTCTAGCAACGGGATGCTTTGCATATGTCACTGTTCCACAAGCAATTCCACAGAGTTTCTTCCTTCTTAAGAACTGGGATTCTATCATAAACAATGAAAAATGTCATGAACTATAGGGAGCTAAGGTGCCATTTAGGCACCTGGTTACTAAAAGCTTGCTTCCAGGGCTGAAATTGCTGTAGCTATACCATATTGAAAGCAAACTTTTCTCTGTCTCTCCTTTGCTTTTTTTTTTTTTTTTTTTTTTTTTGCGGTATGCAGGCCTCTCACTGTTGTGGCCTCTCCCGTTGCGAAGCACAGGCTCCGGAAGCGCAGGCTCAGCGGCCATGGCTCATGGACCCAGCCGCTCCACGGCATGTGGGATCTTCCCGGACCGGGGCACGAACCTGTGTCCCCTGCATCGGCAGGTGGACTCTCAACCACTGTGCCACCAGGGAAGCCCTCTCTTTTGCTTTTTGAGAAACCTATAACATTCAGGCAGATTTTGATGTGATCTGTCAGACATCTACAAGTATGGAGACACTTGTAAATGTTCTCATATAAGGCAGATGACAAAATGTTTCTATTGATTATAATGTGTTGTTTTGGTATTTTTAACTAAGAGAAAATTGAGTAACTGTCCTTGTCATATATAGAATCAATCATGTGACTCAATCTGTCTCATATAGCAGTTTTACTTTGAAAGAAACATATTTCATGTTCTAATAATGAACAAAAAGAATCTCACCATGTGGGTGAAATGGGGTAATAAAATTACATTGAAAAACTAAGAATGTATGTGTTCAATATCTTGTAGTTTGGGGAAGGGAAGCCCAAAGTACATAATTTCCTCAAAAAAGATTTGATTGGCTTTCTGATACAAGTCAAATAGCCAGCAAACACCATCTTGACCACAGCCTTTGACAATTACAGTCAGGTTTTACATTTATAAGTCTCTGAAGGAGGAAAATACTGTATATTCTTAATGAAAAGCCCTTACGTTAAACTCTGGCACTTACTAGTATCTCATCTTATTTATAAGTTAGAGCTTACTGAATTATCTCAGATATAAACAAAATATTTCAAGCCCATGCCCATTTTAAATTAATGACCATGTCTGTAACAGGCAAGTAATTCCAGTATAGATTCCCTGGGGCTGTTGTTGATAAGTGCAAATTTTGATGAGTGTTCATGTTCAAATAGTTGCCACAGAGTTTCCATGGTCTTTCAAGATGGGAGAAGTTTGGGATCTGCTGTGAATATAAAGGCACTTCCTTTGTATCTGGTCTAATCTGTTGCTATCTGAAGATTGTGGGTAGGATACTTCTTAAGGAAAGGAAGAAACCTAAAGGTGAAGAATTCCTGAAGACACAGAATCCAGGCTTCTAGTTTCTTCCTTGTCACTGATTCAAGCTCTGCAAGGTGGCCTGAATCTTGGGAACAGGGCTCATCCTCATCTTCAAACTGATAGGATGTAATACATCACTAAGAGGGCCATGGCATGTATGCCTGTGAAGAGGTTTTGCATATTTTCTGTAGGGATGCACATTATCTGAAGTATTGCCTTACACTTTGAGACTGCCAAATGGCTTCAGATTTGGCACATGACAAGCTGTTGCAAAATAAGCAAATCCAAGCAACAGAGTGTGAAGACAAATAGGAAAAAGTATTCAGGGCTGATGGCAAGGGAAGTCACGTTTCTGTCTTTGATTCTGTTTCCTAAGCAATTAACTAAATCAAGGGGCCAGGTTCGACTTAGAAAGTTGTGATTAATAATGAATTCCATTTAAAACACTATTCTCGGGGCTTCCCTGGTGGTGCAGTGGTTGAGAATCTGCCTGCCAATGCAGGGGACACGGGTTCGAGCCCTGGTCTGGGAAGATCCCACATGCCGCGGAGCGACTGGGCCCATGAGCCACAACTACTGAGCCTGCACGTCTGGAGCCTGTGCTCCGCAACAAGAGAGGCTGCGATAGTGAGAGGCCTGCGCACCGCGATGAAGAGTGGCCTCCGCTCGCCGCAACTAGAGAAAGCCCTCGCACAGAAACGAAGACTCAACACAGCCAAAAATAAATATAAAAATAAATAAATTAATTAATTAAAACAAAAAAACACTATTCTATCTTTCCAACAGACTGCAGAATGAGAAACAGGTTTACTAGATCTTAAGAAGTAGAATGATACCAAAGATGAGAATTACTCATTAGCATAGCTTATCTGTACAGAAATCAAATCAAAGGAAAGAGATATAGAGAATATTCAAAGCAGCAGATCAAATTGACAGAATCCTAGAACAAAATAAGAGTAATATTCTTAGATTCTGAGTTAGTTGATTGAAAAAGAGGGAGAAAGAGAGAGAGAGGTTTGGATTTTCCCTCATTTCGAACAGCTGTCTGGGTCTCTGAAGAGAGGAAAGCCTTGGCAAGATACTTGCACTGACACAGAGCAATAGAAGCAACTGGGCTCTACAGACTTGGGTGGCCACTATTGTACCCTGGCTAATTAACTTAATTATACTTCAAATTCTCAAATGCCTTCTTAAGATGATGCCTCAGAGGAGAGTACGGCAATTACATATTTAAGATAAAATATGTACGATAAAGACACAGACATAAAGGAAGATGTTCTACAAAGTGAAACCTGTAACACCGAAAGGTTGCTGAGGTCCTCAAAAACTTTTTTAAAGTGTAAAGGGGTCCTAAGACCTAGAAGTTTGTGAACTGCTGATCTGTGGCTTCAAAACTCCCTGATCTCTCATCTCACTTACCTCACAGAGATAAAGTAATTCAACTTAAGGAACATTCAGTCTGATAATAGCTGAAATGCCCTTGAGAAACAACTAATGAAGAATCAAAGGGTGTCAAGCTAATGCCACACATAACTCACAGTATAATTTCAGCCAGCATCAAAGAAAAGTAAGAGTTAGTTTAGCATAACGGTTTGAGCACAGTCTCTGGAGTTGGAGAGGATTCTAATCTCCAATCCCTAACGTCATAGATAAAGACATCCAGGTCATTTTCCCTACCTTACTTAGGACGATCACCCTGATCCAATCCTTGATGCACTTGCTTGCAGTGTGGCCCTGACTAAGTTGTATAACTTCTCTGTGCTTCACTTTCTCATAGGTAAATTGGGATAATAATCCTACTCATGGAGTCATTGTGAGGATTACCTGAGTTATTTTATGAAAATCTTCAGAGGAGTGCCTGGCACATAGTAAGTATATGCACCAGGAAGATGAAAATTAAAGTCACAAAGAAATGACTGGGTGTAACTCTGGTCCTAGAACTTACCGCCTGAGAAACACAGGCCTTTAAGCCTGAAGTGGCTTAGGGTAGGAGAGACAATGGCTGCATCATCATTGTATTTTTTCTTTCATCTAAGGCTGCACCAGAAATGGGACAGGAAGAATTCTTCTTCATGTCTCTAAGATGGCCATGAGACCATGGTCTGGGACCTTGTGCCTTTAGTATATTCGAGCGAACTGAGATCTAACGGCCACAGACTTTCAAGTTTTTGTTTGTTTGTTTTATTTACTTTTATGTTCAAAGACATTTTAGGTATTATTGTCCAATGGTTAACCCTTGGAAAATCCTTGAGTTACTTTTCAAGACTTTCTACAATCTTAGGTTTCGTATTACAAACATTTATAGAACATCTATTGTGCCAGACATGCTAAAATTTGGGATACAAATTTCTCTATACAGTAGTCCAAATTATCTTCAAGTGGTGATCTACATGAATCGAATTAAGTGGGTTAGTGTTTGTTGAGACGTAAAAGGGAAAGTAACATCTAAACGCATCGTTCAGATAAATACTCTGCTAGTTTGCCAACCTACACGCGTCATTAAGAGATTTCAATTAGTCACCGGTGTGTTTGAATTCGAAGTCCAGCTTAAAAGAAACTTCCAAAGTTAAAGAAACAACTGTGGATGGGACTCCTAGACAGGAAGCAAATTCAACTGATGCTTCTCTAGTAATATCTTACTAGATGACAATGGGTTTCTCCTCTTTTCTCTCCTTGGAAACATCATAAACCAGGGACTAGAAAGGACCCACTTGCACATCTATGAATGTACTTTAGGACAGTCTTGATGGCAAGTGGCACATTACCTATTACCTCTAAAATCCTTTCAAGCTTGATTGGAGAGAATATGTAAATGGTTTCTTTCTCCCTGCTCAGAGGAGTCTAGCTGTCCTGTCTGTGATGATAATGCAATCATCTGTAGAAAACACAGATTCCCTAATTAACATTAGAGCCCTGGGGAACTTCCCCTTTGAAAAGCAAAGCCAGGCAGATCCCTACATAGCTATCAAAACAAGACGGTTTGGTATGATTGATTTGACTGGATCTTATTTAAGTGTCTTATTTCCTCCTTCTTACTTCTTACTGGCAAGTGACTTCAAGGCAAAGTTTCCTGACGGTCTTTCAGGGAGTCTTCCCCAGCCTGTCTCTAATCAGACAGAATGTAGAAATATCCAATCAAGTTCGAACCTCCTTCACAGGCCACGAGGGCCCACGAATGTCAGGGTATTAGTCAGGGATTCCTAAGACTGAGCATTATTATGTGTCCACATTCTGTCCTCTATATCTACTTAATTTACTTGGGACATTGACTCCTTCCTTTTTCCCAAACCCAATTACCCAATCCTGTTCATTTAAGCAAATTATTTATCAAACCAATCCCTTTCTCTTCTCTTTCCTCTCATCACTTCCTCTGAAGTTTTAATCACATCTATCCTGCATTTTGCATTTCCTTCCTTTAGTCTCTCACTGACATTTGAAATGCAAGGCAGACAATGCCACGCCCTTGCTTAAAATATCCAATGGCTCTCTCCCATAAATCCAAAGCCAAAAGAAAGAGTATCACCCGTAAGTCCAAACTCTCTTATGCTGCAGGTCCTTTATCTGTGAGGTAAGAACAACAGCAGTACTTAGTCACAGGGTTGCTGTTAGTACTACAGTGAGTTAATATATGTAAAATGCTTAGAATAGTGGTTAGTATACATTAAGTAAAAAGTTTGTCTGCTATGATGATGATGATAAACATGACAACAACAGTGACCACTTTTCTTGGAGGCTTATCTATAGGCTCTTGAGACGGCTCTCCCTACCCATACTCCAGCTCCTTTTTTTTTTTTTTTTTTAAAGCCATTGTATTTTGTTGCAAAGTACTTGAAATAGCCAGGGTTGGCTTATATGACCTAAAAATATCAGTTCCTGGACCATGGCCATTCTCAGGGTTATTACAGAGCTCAGAAAATAAAGACCCATAGTCCTAGGGAAGTCCTGGACATCAGTGGCATAAACCCCAAGTAGATAAACAAGCTTTCTGTTCTTTTGCTCTTTGTCAGCAACCTCCAAGTTTCCTTAACCTCAGGAGCCAAGGTGGAAATTCCAGTTCTGAGGACTGGTGACCATTCTACTTTGACAAAGCTGCCATAATCAGAGCTTCTGAGTCAAAAAAAGAGACCTTCTCTTGGTACAGATATAAATGCAATGAGGACAGAAGGGTCATTGACTCAACTGTAGAAAATCCTGGAGTATCAGAAGGAGCGAGAATGATACTCCTCGTTGTCCCTGATGTTGAAGTATTCTGTTGTTTGTGGTCTTACACTTAAGTTGTCTGGATGAAGGTTTAGCTTCTTGCTCTTTTAGCTGGATGCTTTTCCACTTTGTAACCATAATCGTTACTTTGTTGGCTTAAAAGAAAAAGCAGACAGGATATAGAGGAACAGGGACCCATTGTTTCATGGGTTTCACAATATTTGGATCAAATCATCTTAAGTCCAAAGTCCGGGCATTAAAATGCAGTCATAACTAGTGTTTAATGAATAGCAAGTAGAGGATGGAAGTGGATTTTGAAAACCTAAGAAGGAAAATATGTTCCAGCAAAATATTTGAAAATGTTATCTGAATTTATATATTAATTGAGGCAGTCTTTACAAAACATTTGGAAAAGGAAACAAGACCAATGTTAACAAAGAAATTATAATTTTACGAATGGTTTGATTCCAAAAGTTTTTTTCTATATCAATGATTTAGACTTAGAATTCTCCCTCCTTCTCTTTCCAGCTAAAATGATGGACCAGAATACAAAGACTAACACACACTGCTACCAAGACAAAATATAGTCTTCATCTCAACAGGGGATATCAGGCATTTATCTCTTCCCTCTACCTCATGATCAGGGTGTAGACATCCAACTGGCTCAGAGTCACTAGGGTAGCTCCTGCTGCCTGTAATGGGAGTATTATTCACCAGAGACGTGGAGGGAGACCAGAAGGGTGAGACAGGGCATGGGAATAAGAGCCAGGGTAATCTGAGGAGGGTGGAGCCCCCAGGCAGAGCTTGTCAGCTGAGCACTGTCTTCAACTTTCCTTTGTTTCTCATGCAGGTGATGCTGCTGTGAGCGCCCACTTTCCAGGCAAAAAAAAGGGCAGCCTTCCTTCTTGTTTTATAAGTACCTTCATCATACCTTCAATTTTGCCTCTTAGCCCACAAAGTCTGAAATTTTTAATATCTGGCCCTTGACAGAAAAGGTGTACTCAGCCTTGTTCTAGATCAGCCATATAAAGGACAGAAAACATTACCTCTCTTCCCATACCTCCCCGCAAATGAGGAAAAGCTGCCTAAGTATTAGCACAAAGTGAGTGATTCAGACACTGCCTTCTCTTGCTAAGGCATTTCAGGGAGAGTCTACTAATTGGACGTGCCCATGGAAAGATCTTTTTTTTTTTTTTTAACCATATAGTATGTTATAGGATGTCTATGGCAAGATTGGTTACAGATCATTTTCAGGATTACCGGGCTTTTCATCAGCAAAACACAGAGGGACCTATTACACCTTCCAGGGTTCTCTTCAGAAAGCTGCGATACTCTTATCATCTGACAATAATCTGGGCCCATCCAATTACATGGAGCGAGGCAGTACAACCACCAAGAAAACTAGCAATCAACAAGCTGGCATGAGATACCCATCCACTTCCTACCAATTTGCAGTTATGCTACTATGTTTTAGTCACAACAACTCTCTTTAGATCGCTTTCCTCTGAAATAGGATCTCATTCAAGGAACAATTATTTCTGTAGGAATCCATGGAGAAAAAAACCTACTTTAGATTCACTCATTTAAGAAATGATGGTAGAAGAATATGCATTACTCACATGAAACACCACTCTCTAGCTTGTTGTGGAAAGGCTATACATTTTAAAAAATAAACTGTTAAAAAGGCATACTTTGACTTGCATTCTAAACTCTAAATGAGCAGTTTTAACATTCCCTTTCATCCAGATGACTCCCCCAGGCTCTGATTTACTCTTTATAGATAAGGCTAATGTGTCACTAATTGAATACTTCAGCTGACCTCCCTATATCAAAACATAAATGCAAAGGCCCCATTAGTTCTTTACAGGGTACAACTTGTACACTTTGTCTTCAACTGCAACCTTCACTACCAAGTTAGCCAGAATAAAATAAACACTGCACACACACTTCTCATATATTTCTAAACAAAAGACAACACTGAAAACAGTGATGGCTGCATAATAAACCTCTCAGAATAGCAACTTCTTCAGGTCTCAGACAGAGTTACCAGTTTGATTACCAGGCTTACATTCCTTAAATTCAGAGGCTTCTTTATGCAACTGTTAGTTATTCACGTAGTCCGGAGAGATGGAGGGGGGCAGTGTTGAAACATTTTAAAAATCAGTAGAAAAGCTATGAGAAGTACTGAATAAGTACTGACTAAGAATGAATTAAACTAGCACCTACTTAAAAATTACTACTGAATTAGGCATAGCCCTAGGAAATTATAATATCAAAAGTAAATAAATGACATCAATATTTACAATACATTTTAACAATGGTCAAAAATTTTAAAGCGTTATGGGCCATGTCTTATACTAGGCACTTTCCATGCAATGACACATCTAGTCCTTAGAACAATCTAGGAGGCAGGTCCTTGTCACATCCTGCAGTGAGTGAATAGAGGCACAAGATATTAAGTAACTTTTTTGTCCAAGATAACAAAACTGGCAAGTAGATGAGAAATGCATTGAACTCAGGTAGTGTGACATTAAGACCAAGCATTTTCGCTGTATATCTATTCAGTCCCCAAAACCAAAAAATCTCTGGATTTTTACTTATAGTAAGTCTATGGAGGGAAGGATGGAAAGATGGAGTTTGACGAAAGTTGAAAAAGACAAACTTGAAATGTTAGCCAAGGGCTGCTCCTATTATCATTCTAATGTCTGAAGCATTTAGCGATAATTTTGCAAGATGGTATTTGACGGAATGGGTATATTCTCCTGTGCTTCCATCAGTGTATGTTAAGTTTTTTTAAGGTAGGAGGCAAGCTGCGCCATAGTAAAATACTGGGTTTGTTTCTCTGCCTCCACTCAATGCGTAGTCTCTTCCCAGTTTAGTGAAGGATCCAGCAAGCAAATAACTTCTCTCTCTCAGGATAAGTCCATAAGCATCCCCATTTACAATCTAATATGTGTGACGGTGGAATAAAGGCCATGTACCATGAGATATCTCTGGAAAAAGTGCTCCTCTGTACTACAGGAGAATATAATTATTTTATTATTTTAAATTGCATCCACTTTCTTTTTTAGACTGTGATTTCTATGAGCAAGAATCATATTCTGATTGGCTATCAGACACCTTGGGCCCTTAAAGAGCTCCTGGTCTAACGGGGGAAGAAAAAATAATAGAAATTATTAGTGATTCAGTGTAATAATATATGGGATGAAAGATCTGAAAGGTTAAAAAAACATTTTAATGCAACATTTAAACAGCTCAAGGAATGAAACAAAAGAAAAATCACTCCTCCCTCTGTAAGAAAGAGTCAGAGAAGGTTTCAGATGGGAAGTAGTGACTTAAGATATTATTTACAAAAAAAAAAAAAAGGAATTCAAAAGGGAGTCAGTCGAGACTGAGAGAACCACAGTCCTTTTTAAAGATTTAAAATATCTTGAGAAACTAAACAAATTCAGTATTAATGGAAAATAATGTGTAGAAAAGTGGTATGGTAGGGAGGAGGGTGGGTGGAAGGGCTGGGGAAAAAAGGCGGGGACCAGATTTTCCTTAATCTTGTGTAGATATGATGCTTCTCATCTCACAAATATAAAAGATGTAACATCTCAGAAGGGACACAGAATTGGGCCTGGCACACAAGTCTCTGATTTATAATCCAGTGTTCTGTCCATTGTACCATCCTGACAAAACAGCTTTGCTAGTGATTGAGGACAGCTATCAGGAAGACAGCACTGAGCAGAGGACAAATCAGCATCACCTCTTCCAAGACGCCCTCCCTGAAATCAGTACCTTCTCCTCACACTATGTCATCACACCACCTGGTGTCAATCTGATATCACCTCCAACCTGCATGCACTAGTGTATTATTTGGCCTGCTCTAGGACACAAGCTCCACAAAGGCAAGGCCTTTCGTTGCTTGTTCACAACTGTATCTTGAGCCCTCCAGCGTTCTAAGAACTAGTGAGGCGCAGAATAGGCACTCACATACTTGCTGAATGCATGAGAAGACTTACAGGCTTTCGGGCAGAGCTGTCTGATCTTGAACAAGTCATTTAACTTTCTGGTATCTTACTCGTAAATGGATGGAGTTAAAGTTGATCTGTGGCTTTCCAATCTAACTCTGAGTGTTCCAAGGAAAGGCGGGCATTTTCCCACCCTCCTCTCTCCCCTCCCTTCTTCTCTGGTTCTTCAATTTGTACTTAATGTTTTGAGCCTCAGGGTACACTTTCTTTTGAGAAAAGAACTTGCCAGAAAAAAAGTTTAAAGATTACTGAACTAGTTGATTTCAAAGTCTCTAAAATTCCATGTTTCTAGTGTGTCTTCTAGTCTAATGAGTAAACATCTGAATTCTTTCAGCCCAAGAGGTAAAGGGAAGCCTTTAAAAATATTTTTTGTCCAAGGGGCTCCACATTTTAAAAATACCTCAGAATAAAAATGCAACGGTTACAAATATAATCTACTCTATCTCAAACTTTTAACCAGTGTCAATTGGCAATAGCAAAGCTAGCTTTATTCTTCCCCGCTTATTTTCCAGGAAAAATAAAAATAATTAGAAAAAAAGTATCCAAAATTACACAGAAAAAAAAAAAAAAGAACACTTCACATAGTCTACAGATAAGTAAGAGCTTATTGTAAATAACTTGAAGGGTTTCTGAGTCATTTATTTTAGTACCCGGCATTATAATCTAGCATTCAATGTAAACAAACGTCCCTGAAACAAGGATTTCAAAATCATTCTACATCTTAAACTCTGAAAGTGAAATGTATTGAATATAATTCCAATTTACAAAGGCCAAAGAGATATGAAATGTCAGACATTATGTTGTATTACTGAAAAGAGGTAAAAAAGAAAAAATCTGTGACAAATGATGGGAGCTAGTTGAAATGTTTTGTAAATGTGAAGAGCCGCCAGCAACAAACATTTTAATTCACAACTCAGATTACCATCTGCCACCTGATTTAGGAATCTGCTCAAATCGTAACACTGTTCTCTTCTTTCCAAATCTGATTAGATCATCCAAACCTTTGCATTCCAGGCAAAATGGCTCAGTTTAAAAAAACATCCAATAAGCCACTTTATTTCTAAAATAATGGTGATAAAAAATGGCACATGGTTAAAAAGAAAACAGCAACTTCCTTCACTGAGCAGGCTACTAGAGTCACACGGCTCACTTTGATTTGGCTTCTTCTAAATGAGAAAAGGCAGGAAAGGAATAAAGCAGCAGCAATGCGATAAGGGATCTGGACACAGCAATGATGTCCTGGCCATGTCACCTGTAGTGTGGCATCAAAACAATTTAAGGCAATTGTATTAATCCTTGATTACTTCTAGACAAAAATCTTCAAACAGCAAGAAAGACAAGATGCAGAGAAAGAATAACACCCTTTAACTTGATATCCCTTTATTTTAGACCTTTAGCCATCTTTCTCTTCACTGTCCTAAAATATTCATGTATGGTGGGATTTTTCAAACTATTTAAATTTTGTTTTGAAAATAATATTTATTCAATCTCGGATATAATCACATATTTTGACAGAAAAGGAGATTCAATTCAATAAATATGCAGGGTGCAGTTAACCTGCCCCAAGCATTCCCCAAAGGGTTGGGAATAGAATTGTGAATACGTCACCCAAGAGTAGCAGGGAACTAACTGCCTGGCTTATTCCAATATTTCTTAATTATAATAAAATAAAATTAATTATGGATGATGGCACTGAATAGCTAGCTAAGACTTAAAAGAGAACCTTCTTGGGGCTTCCCAGGTGGCGCAGTGGTTGAGAGTCCGCCTGCCGATGCAGGGGACACGGGTTCGTGCCCCGGTCCGGAAGGATCCCACATGCCATGGAGCGGCAGGGCCTGTGAGCCATAGCCGCTGAGCCTGCGCGTCCGGAGCCTGTGCTCCGCAACGGGAGAGGCCACAACAGTGAGAGGCCCGCGTACCGCAAAATAAATAAATAAATAAAAATAAAAAAATAAAGAGAGAACCTTCTTTCCTTGCCCTCCTCCTCCTCTTCCACCTCTACCCCTCCTTCTCTGTCTGTCACTCTGCCCACCTCGTTCCCTCGTCCCCTCTCCCTCTCTCTTCTCTCTTATAAACCAAGAAAGAGTTTTCCTGATCATATGTATATTCTTAAGACTTCAACAAGGACCTTGAACCTAGTAGGTGACCGATAAATAATAAATGATGTTGCATGACCCAATTTGATGGAGAGCCCAAGCTATATTTGTCCACCGTGATAGCCACTAGTCACGTGTGGTCACTGAGCATTTGAAATGCGTCTCAACTTAAGTGATATGTGTTACAAGTGTAAAATACCCCCCAAATTTCCAAGACAATAGAAAAGAATGTAAAAACTTTCATTAATATTTCTAAAACATCAACATTTTGAAACGGTAATATTTTGGATATATTGGGTTAGATAGTAATTATTAAAATTAATTCTGCTTTTTACTTTTCTAACTTGGCTACTAGAAAATGTTAGATTGTCTAGATAGCTGCATTTTAATTCTAATGGACAGCACTCCTCTAGAGAGATACGGTGGTTAGTTCATTGTGACAGAGTTAATAACAGAATCAAGGTGTCCTAACTTCCAGCCTTATGGTTTCTTCAAAATTTGAATGAGAGAAACTCTGAGCAATGGGTATCTTTTTTATCATCTATGATATAAAGAAGACCGTAATCAGCAGTATTGTAAAATAGATTTCATCAATAATCATGAACATATTAAGACACAACAAGCTTCCACATTCTTCGAGTTCATATGACCCATCCAAGGCCAAGGTACAAATACGGTGGAAACAGGGAGAGGTTATAACATGGCAGATGTGATAAGTAAATCATAGAACAAAGATGAAGAGCCTGTTATTGAGCAGTTATATAATTTGTAGACAAGGACAAAGCATGTCTAACCTGGCTTCATTCAGCATTATGTAAATCAATTTTAGAATAATAACGTGCACTTAAATAAATTGCAATCTTGCCTCTAGTGCTTTCAGACATCGGTTTTACTACACGTAGACTTCCACAAAGCATGTTAGTAGAAGTACACACATGTGTATGCATGTGCACATACATATTTTGAAAGAAAAATTACAAGGGGAAAAAAGCTTGCTGAAAATGAAGCAGCATTTTGTAGTCATAGCAACCCCAACTCTTTAAAAGCAACATTAAGGCAAGAATAGCTCATCAGGAGCTATGTCAAGTTGTTATAGCAACCAAAATATGGCTTTACAGAAACAGTTTGCATTAAAATAGCCAAAGGGTTATAATGGTAAAAGACATAAAAATATATCTTCAGAGACCAAAGGTTTAATTTTAAATTTATTTATTTTATTTATTATTTTTGGCTGTGTTGGGTCTTCGTTGCTGCACGCGCAGGCTTTCTCTAGTTGTGGCGAGCGGGGGCTACTCTTCGTTGCGGTGCACGGGCTTCTCACTGCAGTGGCTTCTCTTGTTGCGGAGCATGGGCTCTAGGCACGCGGGCTTCAGTAGTTGTGGCACACGGGCTCAGTAGTTGTGGGTCGTGGTCTCTAGAGCACAGGCTCAGTAGTTGTGGCACACGGGCTTAGTTGCTCCAAGGCGTGTGGGATCTTCCCGGACCAGGGCTCGAACCCGTGTCCCCTGCACTGGCAGGTGGATTCTTAACCACTGTGCCACCATGGAAGCCCCAAAGGTTTAATTTTTACCTTGTTTTAATCTGGACTTATATCCTCTGCTTCATTGGAACAAAACATTTTCTCATGCACTCTTTCTAACAAACATACAGCTGCTGTGGCAACCAGGAGGGGTACAGTTTTGTAATACTTGATAATAATCAGTAAGGCCAAAATTAGTTCATTGGTACTAATAATTTGATCCTTTATGGGTGATGAAAAATATTAATCAAAACAGAGTAAAAAGTAGTCAAATGGGGTTATCTGGAAAGACGTAGGAGGAAGGGTCCTGAGACCAGAATTTCAGAGACTCTGAGTAACTCTGAGAACAGAGTTTCTCAACTTTGGCACTTTTGACAGTTTGGATCAGTTAATTCTTTGTTGTGGGTGCTTGTCCTGAGCATTATAGGCTATTTAGCAACATCCCTGGCCTCTACTAGATATGTTATTGCCCCACCCCAGTTGTGACAACCAGTAATATCTCCAGACACTGCCAAATGTTTCCTGGGGGAGAGGATGGCAGCCAACTCGTCCATGGCTGACAACCTTTGCTCTAGAAACATTTCATCCGTACTCCCCTGAAACTCATGAAAATTGAGCAAATGTGGAAGAAATTAAGCTAGTGAGTCAATCATATTTTCCTTTGAGGGCGAAGCCTATAAACCTCTCTGAGTCTCCGGATCGATGTTTCACCTCGCTTATCATCTTAGATCAAACATTTTATACTTTACTTCAACTCGCAACAACTCTGATACATGATGATGTTTATCTTCTGAAAACGCTCGATCTCCTTCTGTTTCCATAGCACACTTGCAGATAAGCCCAGGTACTCCTCTGCACATACAGGACAGGAAACTTTATGGTTGGCCCATTCCTTCTTCTCTTATCCCTTTTAACGTTCACAGTTGTTTCCCATTCATCATAAGGTTTTATTTGGAAAATAAATGTTATGGTATCCCAAATGCCCATCTCTCCTTTTAGTCAACTACCAAAATTCTCCACTTATTGATTTGAATATCACTTAAGTGTTATCAAGCACTTACTGCTGCACTTAGATTAAACATCATATTGTCTGGGACCATTCAATATTTCAATGAAACACAATGAGTTAAAATAAGAATGCATTTGGGCAACCTTTATCGAGTGACTAATCACTCAATGGATTTCCATTTCTATTATGGTTCTCACTGGTTTTTTACAAAACCCTGTTCTTTGGAGGAATGTCAGAATTATTCATTGGATTTGTATAAGTTATATATATATATATATATACATACACACACACACACACACACACACACACACACACACACACACACCTTTTCCATTCTGTTTTCCGACACACTTCTCATACCTGTATTACTTTCTGGAAGATAATGCTGTAAGACCTTATACCTCCTCACGTGTGTATCCATTGATTTCCTTACCACGAGACCCTGAGAGACTTGGCAACAGTCTGTATGGGAAAGCTTTTGAAAAGTAAATAAAAACATTTCCACTGGAAAAACTCACAAATAACCCACCAACTAGAAGCTCCATTCAACACCATTTAAAAAGTGCTTTACGAAGAAATATGACAGGTGCCGAAGGATTGGTCAGGATCTAGTATTCCCAAATATTCCACTTGTTAGTCAAAACAGAGCATCCCTTCACATTGCAAATTCTAGTCTCGATATCACTTAAATAAATGGGTCCTTGAGAACTAACGTAGCCACATAAAGTTGTCCAGGGTATGTTAGAACGTCATGTGACTGGTAAGTGTGCGTGATTTGAACGAGACAGCATACAAACAGTCCCTAACTTACAGACCTATGATTAATGGTTTGCTAATAATGAACTAAACAGCAGTTCTTCAAAAGAGAGTGTAGTGATACATACTTTTGATTTTGACCTTCCGAATAAAATCATGATTTTCTTTTAACCCTAGAAGGTTAGTTTAGTTTTCTAGCCAAGAAGAAAGTATGCACCAGCTAGGAAGAGAGTGAATTTGGAAAAACATTGAAAATCGTATTTTGCTAGGTCAAGATAAGTCCCATTAAAGAAGGCTGATTCACTCAAAGCTTGGTACAGGGACAACAAATGTCCTTTCACCAGACGAAGTAAGTAATCAGCCCAACTGTACAAGCAGTAATTTTTTTCCCATACATTATACAAACCAAACAGAGAGATTACTTGCTAGAGCCTTGTGTTGCCTTTGGAACAGCACTGACTACTGCTCATCGTTAATTCAGCTTGAATAGGACTTTACAGTCTCCTCTGCAAAAGGGCATTTGAGAAGCAATTTAAAAAACTAGCTGGTGGTGTTTACTTTTATTTTATCCTCTCCCTAGCTTTCAAACCATCAAATTGATGATTGCTTTAGATGATATTACCAGCTTAGAAAACTGAGAGATAACGCTGTTCGGAACAGCCAAGCGGGAGAAAAAATACTACCCTGGACAACATCTTAGATATCTTAAAAATATTCTACACGTCTACTGAAAAATAAAGATCTGGACTGAAGTTATAAATAGACAAAGGCAGGACTGAGCTGTCTGAAGGAGGGGAAGAGGGAAGAAAAAGAAAGCAGAAGTTCATGTCCTTGTTTGCTTCCTGCACTCTTCCCAACGCCCCCTGAATGATTTATTGGAAGACCATAGAGTTAATTTTAAATTATTATGCTCCCAGTTTCCCCTCCATTTCAGATTACTTTTCATGGAAAAATGAGTTCCTGGGAACTATAATGACTGCAGTAGGTCATATAAGCAAAGCAGAAGGAGCCACTGAGAGGAGGGTAATAACCACAAGCAAAGTTTTCTGGATTCATTAAAAATTGTGTTAATTTATTTGCAAATCAATTTGCTCAATTATCTTTTGAGTAGCAACCTCATGTCAAATAGTGTGCTTGGTACTAGGGGAAAAAAGTTCAACAGAAAAATACGTGGCTCCTTTCCCTGAAGATTTTATAATTTAGCAAAGGAACAGAAATCATTCAAATAATCGCAGATGAAAGTAAATGACACAGGTACTAATGGTGGAAGTGTGTGTTCCCATGAGAGTATGAAATAGGTGAATTTGACCTGGTCGGGGGGGAAGGCTTATTTGTAAAAGTGATCATTGAGCTGAAACAAATAGCTGTGAGATGAGCCAGATCCCTTATGAAAAACAACTGGCCAAAGTTAATTTAGATCACCCCTGGGGCCTATGGGATCTATGTGATTCCATCCTCACACGTCTAGGAGCACGGACTCATTTTATAACTCCAAATAATTTTAAAACTGAAAGGCACTGAAAAATAAGATCAGCCTACCTTTTAAAATTTTCTTCCAATCCAAGTTTTATAATTCCACATCCCATGCCCTATTGACTGAATATAGCAAGAGGGCAGGGAAGTCCCTTAGTTACTCCAGCTCTATATTCACCCCATAGGGCGAACATAAAGTCGGAAACATGACACATTTGACCATCTAACCGATCAGATAATGCCCCATTTTACAGGCAAGAGGAAATCAACTGAGTGGTCCCAACACACCACTCCTCTAGGCCAGACTGAGGTTAGAATGGCTGAATGATCATTTGCAAAACTGGACTGGATGACCGAGCAGTAAGGAGGCTGAAGGCACAGCTTTACTTAAAAAAATCTGAGGCGAACACACCATCTGAGGCCATGTCTCACAGACGCATGTGCAGAGATGATGGAGACACAGTGCTGACGCATCACGGTCATTGCAGTTCTGCACACTGCACCAAACTATGCGCTAGTAATACGGGACAACATATTGAGTGTAACGTGTTGTGATGTAATATTAACACACCGTTTATCAAGTATATGCAACGGTTTCCAGACTTATAGCCACCTGCAGAACAAGAGGCAGACTTCACAGGTCTTTGGTGGTTGAAACTGACTTCTTTTTGGTACCATATTTTCCTGATAACACGTAATACCACTCTAGCTTACCTTGTCTAACTCAAATATAAATAAATTGGTATCCTCTCATGCCTTCACCATGGTGAACAGTACTTTTCAAAGGTATCTCTTTGACCACCTGCATCTGAATCCTTTAAGATGTTGGTTAAAAATGGAGATTTCAGAGCCCTATTCCAAATATCCTGAATCAGCAGTTTGAGAGCCAAGCATATGCTCGACACTAGCTACGTTCATAATCAGCCCTGGCCATGGTTGGAAGGAGGCCGAGGTAAACCAGCTGGCAGAATCTGGCTTTAGATTTGTTGACATAAACCTCGTGTCCAGGCCCCCTTTCTGTCCACTGAGCGGCTTGTTTGCCCACTTTAAAGAATGGAGCTTCTGCCTTGGTTCCTGAGTAATACTCCAGTTTTGCCCCTAGAAGCAGGGCTCCAGCCCGACACTCTGGAAGAATTTTTGGTTCCCAAATAACCATCCTAATTCTTGGCTACTCCATCTCCTAGAAATTTCACTGTGTCCCCATGTCCCTTGTTACTATGTGATTCTGCATCAAAGTGAGCACAGTTCTGCTCTGAGCCAGACAGACCATGCTGAACGTTACAGATTTATAATCCAGCCACTTGCTAGTCAAAGTGTTAGACCAGCAACATCAACATCATCTGGACAATTGGTAGAAATTCAGAGTCTTAATCTTCACCCTAGACCCACTTTGGTAGGCTGCAAATGGCTCTCAAAGATATGTCCAGGTCCTAAACCCTGGAAACTGTGAATGCTACCTTATACGGTAAAGTTTTTCCCAATCGTGATTAAGGATTTTGAGATTATACTAGTTTATCTGGATGGGTCCTAAATCCTATTACATGTATCCTTGTAAGAAAGAGGCAGAGGGAGATTACACACACAAGAGGAGAAGACGTTGTAAAGACAGGGGCAGAGATAGGAGTGATTTGGCCACAAGTCGAGGAATGCCAGCTGCCACCAGAAGCTGGAAGGCCAGGAATGGATTCTTCCTATAGAGCCTCAAGAGGGAGCACAGCTCCACTGACATGTGATTTCAGCCCAGTGAGACTAATACCGAACTTGTGGCCTCAGAGAACACATTTCTGAAGTTTTAAGCCACCCAGTGTGTCAAAATTTGTTACAGCAGCTGTGGCAAACTAATACACCAAATCAGATCTGCATTTTAACAAGATCCACAGGAGACTGTTAAATACACTGAAATTAGAGAATCAGTGGATCTAACCATACCAGAACTCCCAGTCAAGCCCAAGTTTGCTCCCGCCACTTTGGGCCATATAATTTGGAGAGCCAGCCTCTTTCCCAGGAGGTCAGTATATAGCTGGGTCAGTTTTCTAGCTCAAATCTGTCCAGTCACCATGGATTCCAGTTCTCACTTGACCATGCAAACATGATTATAGCTGATCTTACCTAAGATACCAGAAAGCAGATACTTAATAACCAACTGTCAGTTATCAATTGAAGCCTGAAGTAAGGTCAAGTTTTGGTCTCAATATAGGGTATTCCCTCTTAAAGGAAATCAGCTTGTTTTTTTTTCTTCAGACAATCTGTCCCATATATGAGGAATGCATTATCAATAGGCTTCAATGTACTATAATATACAGACCACTTCACTGGTACTGCAAAAGCAAACTAGAATAAACTGCCCAGGAAGAGATCTCCAAATTCCTGAAATGCTCCCTGGAAATTGTACATATTTTTAAGTGGAACTGTGGCATTCTTCAGTTTGAATTAGTCTTAGACTCTATTAAGCAAAAACATTATTTTCTGACAAAGCAAAAAGTATAATTTGCTAATCTAAAAGTGCATAATGTTGATATCAAGGTCAGTCTTTTTTTATGGATAGTAATTATTTAATATTAAACTTGGGAAGGCTTAAACGAAGAGCAAAGCCACCACACTTTAGAACAAAGAGAACTGGTCCCTTTCCAGGTAGCTGTATCCAAAATCTGACTGCCCTGTTTGTGCAACACTTGTAAGGATCATCTGAAACGTGTATATTTCTTTCTTGAGGCACAAAACTGGTCAGGATATTTGAGTTCAATGTTAGTCAAGGTTAATCATTTCAAAAAGGTCATCTTTTCACAAGAAACATAATGGCAGTGAGTTCCCAAATCAATGTACACTGATTAACAAAGTTAGACTAAAACTTGGTGTGGGAATAAGGCAGAGAGGAGGTAGCCTGGATCTACTGCGCTGTATGGTACCTGCTGTTCTTGGCCAGTCTTAGAGCCAGACAGTGGCCATGGAATCCTCTCAGAGAACCCCAATCAATAAATACGGCAGGCAAGAGATGGGCTTCTCACCAACTTTGTCAATAGGCAGGTATTGATTATTGGACTATGATACAGTTAGTAGGTCTGAGCTATGGAAGTCAGCACAAGCAGTGGTGAAACATACAGTCCCTACTCTCAAAGATTCTACCTGCTGATGTAGGACCTGAAATTAAATACCCAGAAACAAGGGGAGAACTAGTAGGTCCCACTTGGGCCTGAGGGCAGGAGTAAACACAGGTTTCATTAATTGCAGTAATTCACCAAACCATTCAAAAGCAATGGTCTAAAGGCTTTCCTTCAGGCTCACCTTATCATTCAATCTTTTCAGCAATTCTTCATAGAGAAAAGGGCAGCCTCTTTTATTTCCTCAAACCTAATTTTATTTTATCTCTAATCTTCAATCAAATGAGAAAAAGGCTGTATTCATTTTTTCCCAGTTTGAGTCCTTTCCCAAGAGCCTGCAACAACAGAAATAATTTCTTTGCAGACTAGCCTCCTGGTAGAACTGTCCAGCAGTTCACACTATACTAATTAGAATTAGCAAGGCAAATTGGAAGCTCTATTGGAATGAATTTTTCCCCTAATAGGGGGAACAGAGGTTGCTGGGTTGTTGTTTTTAAATTTGCTTATTATGATCTTAAAAAGGGGCTGTTAGGTGTGAAATGAAAGCTTGTACCTGACCCAGTGTAATGAAATCTAATAAATTTTCCAGGCATACTTAATTACTGGGCTCCCTAATTTCCATCCACCCCTCACAGCCTGCATTCCAGTTTGGACATTGTATTGTTGCACATTCTTAGATATTGGGTGCAACCTTAATCCTTAACTAGTCTGAACACTTTCTGCAGGGTTGATCACTTACTATTCTCTATTTTCTCTAGTCCTAGCAACATGCAAAGACCAGTCACTGCTTAATGGATGTTTACTCATTAAGTGGCTACCTATGAGAAAATCCTCAAAAATCAGATGTTTCAACTTTCAAATGTGCTACTTACTTCAAGAATTTTTATTCTGTCCAATAACAGAATTGGTCTTGAATTTCTTGATAGATTTTATTATGTGAGGTGGTTTGATTTGTGGGAATGTAGTATTTGAGACCAAAAAGCAACCAACTAGTTTTACATCTGACACAGGGCTGTGGACCTCCTCTCTAAAAATCTTTTTTTGGCACTCAAACATGACAAACTTGTAACACGCACGTGCATGCACGCACGCACACACACACACACACACACACGGACTTTTCCTCACTACCGCCTACCTATTTGTCAAAGAGTTCATGCAATTTTTTTCTACCATAATTTCTGTGTACTTTGACAACACCCCATCATGTTCACCTCTGCCAAACCATTTACCATTCTGAATTTGAAAAACCAATATTCAGCACATACCCTATCAGTTATTTCAGGGCTGGCAATCACATGTGTCCACATTCCTGGTACCTACCAATGTTTGACAGAGAATAAGTGTTCCAGAAAGTTTTGAAGAAATGAACAAAGGCACCTCATTTCCTTTCCCTTTCTCTAATTATTATTGGGGAGCTAATACCACCCCAGACCCTCTGGTCTAGATGTTGCGTTACAGAGGGAAACAGAAGAAAAGCACAATGCCTACAGAGCTCGTAAACTGCAAAAATCAGCCCGAAAATTAATCCACATGGTCGAGCTTTATAAACCTTTGTGTCTGGTGACATAGTTTTAGACTTTAGCTTTACACCCAGAGTGCTGACAGATACAATGGCTGAGCAGTATTATAGAGAAGAGAATTGATTTTACTAATGCATGAAACAAGTACAGCGTTTTTAGGCTAAGCAATTAGTTTTTGGCAAGGAAATCTGTGTCGAAAGAGGAAGCTTTTTTCTTGGTGACAGAACAATTTTCTTCATTGGGGTAAAATATTCTTTTCACAAAAAAAATGTTTGGAGAATGTATGAAAGTAAAGAGAACAATAATATCCTCTTTATATGACTTGTGACCCACACAGATGGCATGTGGAGGGAAAGGAAAATGAGTCAGAGGGTCCCAAGACTTTGATTCTATTTTCTTGAATCCAAAGGTAGTAACTCTAAGTTCTATAATTTTCTCTTCTTATGGTGAATAATACTAATTTTTGACTTTTACCATTTAAACTTCATTTTGATTTTTCGACTCCCTTACAAGTTTTGCACTTGAATGTACAATAGTGTCTCCAAAGGGAAAAGAAAAGGCAGGGGGCCTGGTCTGGTAAATGTCTGTTTTACACTGTAAATCACACAGAATAAAGGGTTGTATTATCCTTTTCCTTAGAGACTGCAACATAATCTCTTTTCCCCCAGGTTACTCAAACCTTTTGTTATGAAAGCTGACTCACAGGAGACCTTTCTCTTTTTTTTTTGATCTTGTTTCTCTTGTAGCCTTCACCAGCAGTAGCTAGCAAAGTGGTAAGTAAGTACATAGCAGCTGGTTAACACAACTGACTGGTTGTGTTAACCTAGCAACTGACTAGTTGCTAGGGCACACTAGTTCATGAATATCCAGTTAGCAACTCACACACACACACAAAATCATGATCATTCCTCTCTAGCCTGTCTAATGACAGGACTGGTTCTGAGACAAAACAACAGCTCATCTAGATGTACTCATATTGTTCATACCTTATATACCCAACCAAGACCAAAAACCACTTACATAAAAATTTAATTTAGAATTTATTCAAAAGATTTTGTACCTTTAAAATATTCACAGTATCATCAAAAACAAAGTAACTGTATATTCTTGGGCTACTGTCAAAAGATGATTATTATCAATGTTATAGACTTCTTAACCTCTTGACTAAGGTTCAAGTCTTGTTTGTTTAGCTTAGTTGTAGTTTACTTAGGATATAAACATCTCGAGTAAAACCAAGGTATACAGATATAGACTAGCTTTTTGATCAGAATCTTCTGAGCATGTGATTATGAGGCTTATCCCTGGTCCCTCCTCAGAACCTAATCTATTGTCACTAGGGCTAGTGCTCAGGAAATAGTTTTAAACTGCAAGTGATTCTTGTATTTAAATTTCCAAATCTTTGTTCTTGAATGAAAGGTTCAAGATGCTTTGACCCAGAGGGAGAGATGAAATTGAGAGGATTAGGTCAAAGGTGTGGACAAAAGTGTTTTCCAAGATGCACCAAAAACAAAGTATGACGCTAAGAAAGAAAAATGTACACTGTATATGCAATGCCTAGAGTAATGGGTGGTGCACGTTAGGAGTCAAAAGATGTTTACTGGTTGAATGAATGAACATGTCCTTGTCACTGATAAGTCTGTCACGAAATAGTCCCTCCAGGATAGGCCAATGTACTTTACACTTAATCCAGTCAGCATCGCTGAATCATTCTGTCTTTGACTTCCTAGTGACAGTCACCTGGGGCAAATTATGACAGTACAACAATCATATACAAGGGAATAATTAAAGCAAATGTTCTGGGTCTGTTTTAATCCAGATATATTTTATATAGTTAGGGTAACACGCTAAAGGTACTAACAGTTTATGAGTTACTCTCTTGGTTTCTTAAGTCTCTGGTCTCACAAGCAATCCTCAAAAACCATTCTCTGAAGTAGAATGTATCATCACTTCCTCTTTCAAATGAGGAGACTGAGGCTCAGAGACGTTCTGAAATTTGTCCAGATCAAAACCAGAGTTTCTGGAGCCAGGATTAGTAGATCCCATTTACTTCAAAGTCATTTCTCTTGTACCACAACTGATTGCTATAAATAAAAAGCAAGCCATGTATTTGTAAATCTACTATGTGAGAGTAAGCTTACTACCCTAAACTGTATATTATTATTATTATTTTTGCGGTACGCGGGCCTCTCACTGCTGTGGCCTCTCCTGTTGCGGAGCACAGGCTCTGGACGCACAGGCTCAGCGGCCATGGCTCATGGGCCCAGCCGCTCCGCGGCATGTGGGATCCTCCCGGACCGGGGCACGAACCCGCGTCCCCTGCATCGGCAGGCGGACCCTCAACCACTGCACCACCAGGGAAGCCCATAAATTGTATATTATCTTATACTAAAGCAACATATACAAGTACTATGAATTTTTTTATATTAATATATTAATATTAATGTGAGGGAAGCTGCTCCAAAGCTTCTCTACCTTATCTTTCAACATAAGGCAAGAATTACTTAGAAATACAGACTGCCTATGGACTCACTATTATGTATACTTGGTTTTGGGTAAAGAGCTAAAATCTTGACATAGAATGAGGATTCAGTGTTTGAAATGGGTCATCTATTTCTCACAAACTAGGTAAATACACCTTAAGGAAGACTCAAACTGCTACTATTCATTATAGCTTTGCTTTGGGAAAGTTCCCTTTCTGCAGTTGGATTCTTTATTTTTCCTTCTGGAAATAAAGCTCGGGGTCTTTATATCTGGGAGAAATGGATTTAAATTACAGAAATGTTCTGACGAGAAGCAGCCAGCTCTTACATTTCTCAGAAGGAAAAATGAGGCCTGTGCAAGCAAACTGTTCATAGACAAAGACTCAAAAACTGAGTATTGAAGAACAAAATGAGACCCTTTTTAGTGATGCTTGAGTAGTGTTTATGACTGAATCAGAGTTTACTCTCATATTCGTATTTATAAAACATGCCACACCTAAAAAGCTATATTTCTCTTGAGAAATATTTAGTCTACCTTAGGACAGGAATACTGATATAGGTCAAAAAAAAGGGGATACAGGTACATACTTTTTTTTTCATGCCTGAAACAACTGCTAGAAATTTAAATAAATTCATTGAATTCCCTTAAGATTAGGAACATGTATCATCAACTATCTCTACTTTGTTACTAATATTTAAATTAGTTGGAGAATATGAACATAATTTGGGTATCAGACAATGAAAAATGACACAAATACTATCTGTTATCAATAGGAAAATTATTTTCTTTGTAAACTTGCGCTCAGAACTTTTTTTTTAATCTTTTTTTAAAAAAATATTTCTTTATCTATTTGGTTGTTCTGGGTCTTAGTTGCTGCATGTGGGCTCCTTAGTTGTGGCATGTGAACTGTTAGTTGCAGCATGCATGTGGGATCTAGTTCCCTGGCCAGGGATCGAACCTGGGCCCACTGCATTAGGAGCGTGGAGTCTTAGCCACTGTGCCACCAGGGAAGTCCCTCAGAAATTTTTAAACAGAAATTTATTTAAGCCATGGGACTTCCCTTGTGGTCCAGTGGTTAAGAATCCATCTTGCAATGCAGGAGACACCGGTTCGATCCCTGGTCAGGGAACTAAGATGCCACATGCCGCGAGGCAACTAAGCCCATGCGCCACACCTAGAGAGCCTGCGTGCCGCAACTACAGAACTCATGTGCTCTGGAGCCTGCACGTCACAACTAGAGAGAAGCCCGCGCACTGCAACAAAAGATCCTGCAAGCCGCAACTAGGACCCGACACAGCCGATAAATAGATAGATATTAAAAAAAAAAAAGAAATTTATTTATGCCAATTTACAACTGTAAACTAAGCATGTATAGAACCACTTTTCTTGAAGGGCTTTAGCATAGCTGAAGAAAGCTAACACTTGAAGAAAGCTTCCTTAAACATGAAGGGAGAACAAAAAGAAAACTCTGTCATTGCAGGGGATAAACACACACACACGTGCGCGCGCACACACACACACACACACACACACACACACGATCTCAGACCAGTTTATAAAGAAACAAAGAGCAAGTTTTCAATCCAACAATTGCTTATCTAGACCCAAAGGCTGAGAACAGATTCCCAGGACATTTTTGCTCTCTTTGCCTTGCCTCCACATGACAACTATCATATTTTGTCCTGTCACATGGGCAGATTCTCATATCTATCTTGTCCCTTTCTCTGCTACAGTCAAAAGAGCCCAAGACACGCAGTGGTTAAGAATCCACCTGCTAATGCAGGGGACACGGGTCCCAGCCCTGGTCTGGGAAGACCCCACATGCCGCGGAACAGCTAAGCCTGTGCGCCACAACTACTGAGCCTGCGCTCTAGAGCCTGCGAGCCACAACTACTGAAGCCTGCGTGCCTAGAGCCCGTGCTCCGCAACAAGAGAAGCCACCGCAATGAGAAGCCCGCGCACCGCAACAAAGAGTAGCCCCCACTCGCCACAACTAGAGAAAGCCCGTGCAGCAACAAAGACCCAACGCAGCCAAAAAAAAAAAAAAGAGTCCAAGACAAAATTTCCTATCTCCCTTGGGACAGCCATTATGTTCTCATGTGGAAGATGAGGTACAGACTTTTCCTATAGCAATTAGATGAACTATGGTGGTTATCATCATAAATGCATAAATGAGTGCACTTTTGTGATCTATGTTAAAGTTAAAACCCATGTCTTTGTAGACTCTTTGTACACACTTATCTTACTCCTTTTCCCAGTACACACACACACACGCACGCACGTGTATGCGCGAACACACACAGGATGAAGTGCGATTATAGAATGTGTCCATTTAGGCCTCAAGATAATGAAATACCTCAGGAATATCTTTGATGTCCATTTCTTCCTTCTATCTTCATTCCGTCATGTTACTGTGAGTCCTCATTACCTTTTGCCTGAAAGGCTACAGTAGTGTCCTAATTAAATTTTTCCAATTTGAATCCAAATGCCATTGTTTTATGTTAACTCTTCAAAACTATAGTTTTGTTATGCCTATACACCTTCAGTGGGTCCCCGGAGTCTAGCCTAACACATTAAAGACAAACGCTTTGCCACCTTAGCACTCAAGGCTTCCACGATTCAAGCATCACTTTTTTTTTTTAACTTGTTTTCTATTTCTCTATTCTGGGTCAAATGGATTACTCACTCTTATTGGCATGTCTTTTCCTTTTCCACTGTTCAGGTTTGCTTATGCTATTCCCTCTGGATAGACTGGTCCTCTACCTTGTGGAGGAAGAAAGCCACCTGCCATATCAGTAAACAAAGGATGTTGTGGCCATCAGCCAACCGCTCCTGCAGCTGCCCCCAGCTGTGCACCCTGAGGGGATTCAGGATGCAGAAAAAAAAGAACAGGATACTGGCCCCTTATAGATAAGGTGCACATCAAAGGAATGATTTCAGAGAGCCCAGACTCCTGCACTTTCCCGTACAAAGAAAAATACTAAACTCATTAACTTGAGATGTCTGTTTTTTTCTTTAATTAACAGTAATCTTTTGATTTTTTGACGACTTTATTTTGTTGTTTTGATTTTTCTTTTGTTTTTACAAAAACTCCTATATATCCTGGCTCCTCCCTTACCTCTTTGGAATAGTCCCCCAGAGCTATATGAGAGGCTGTCTTCCAGGCTTAAGTCCTCAGCATGTCCACCGAATAAAGCATAATTCGCAAACTTTAGGTTACGCATTTTTTCCAGTGGACAATCTCTAACCAAATTCTTTCTCCTTAAACACTTAAATGAGTTTTTTTGTTTTTGCTTTCTTGCAGCCACAGGCACTTTACCAGTCTTTTAGGGCTCCTTGCTTATCATTCCTTGAATTACTGTTGAGTGGATGCTTGTCTTACCCAGGCATCCAGACGGACAGCAAAAGCTCCATCTTTTTCACCTCTGCACTTCCTGATGGATGACAGGTAAATAGTAAACGTGATACATGAGTTGAGATGACTTGGCCATAGATACCTCACTCGGTATACTTTCCACGCCATGGGCTTGAATTCCAAAGTTACAGGCAATAAGAATCAGTATCAAGGTATGGAAGGGATGTCTATGACGATTTGCCCCTTTAGATAACTTCTGTTCAGTAGAAATATAATTTGAACCATATATGTAATTTAAAATTTTCTAGCAGCCGTAGAAAAGTCAAATGAAATAGATGAAATTAACTTTAATATATATTTTAATCCAATTTGTCGAAAATATTATTTAAACATGAAATCAATATAAAAATATTCATGAGATGCTTGTGTGCACACTCTCTCTCTCTGTGTATGTGTGTGTACACAGATACACACACACATATGTGTGTGTGTGTATATATATATATATATATATATATATATATATATATATATGGGTTCTAAGTCTTTAAAGCCTGGTGTATATTTTACACTTTCAGCACATCTCAATTGGGACTAGCCATACTGTAAGTGCTCAGTAGCTACAGGTGTCTGGTGGCTACCATACTGGATAGTTGCAGAGGTAGATCACAGATGATCACAGCATTAATCAATTTCTCACTAAAAAAAAATTGCATTCTCGTTTTTTTTCCTCTCCAGACTCTTCCTATATATTTCCTGACATATGCAAGTAAAGGACTACAGAGGAATTCTCAGAAAGTGGGTATGTACATAATACAGATATTATGAAGCTTCCTTAAATAACCTTAAGCCATTTGTAGGAAATATTAAAACTAAAACTATTACTTTAGTTTTGAAAAGATGAAGCAAGGAACCAAACTGGTAGTCCTTTAGTAAATGCAACACGCAAATTAGATCCACATAAGAAACAGATTCTAAATGGAGTACTGTATAACTTCACCAAAATATTTTAACAGCCAGAATTAGCCTTTTAAATATTATTCTTTTATAAATTGTGCAAAAGAGCATGATCATATTTTAATCCTCCCAAATTTATTTTCCTTAACAAACCACTCTTTAGAGAAAGAATTTAAGTGATAATGAAGGAGAGAATAGTCATGAAGAAAAAGGTTCATCTCTTGAATTTCACTGTTAACGCTTTTTGTTTTATAATTGTTGATGTTTAGCTGTATCCACCTTAGTTTGAGAACTTCCTGAAGACAGAAAAATGAGTCTCATCAAATGGAGATTTGATTATTTCATTCTATAATGTACTTGGTTATAAAGACCCATTCTACTGTGTTATTCTTAGGCTCACTGCAGGTAAATCACACAATAAAGACAATTAATTGGGGCTTCCCTGGTGGCGCAGTGGTTGGGAGTCCGCCTGCCGACGCAGGGGACACAGGTTCGTGTCCCGGTCTGGGCGGATCCCACATGCCGCGGAGCGGCTGGTCCCGTGAGCCATGGCCGCTGAGCCTGCGCGTCCGGAACCTGTGCTCCACAACGGGAGAGGCCACAACAGTGAGAGGCCCGCGTACAGAAAAAAAAAAAAAAAAAGGGAAACTAAGTAATTGAAATGAATCCAATCATCCCTAAACACCTAGAATAACCTCTTTTTGTATTATACTTCTATTATAGATTTTTTTTTTTTAATCCAGTAGGTTAAATGATGCTGCAGAAAGAGCGTAGCTTTGGAAAGAGGAACCTACGTTCTGTCTGTGTTACTTACTAGCTGAGCTATCTGGCGCAAGTTCTGTCTCTGAGCCTGTTTCTTCAACTGTGAAATGTGCACAACAATATCTATTTTGCAAGATAATTACTAGGATTAAGTGAGAAAACATATGGACATATATAACTGAAATTCATTAAGTACTCCTTAGCTATTTGTTCCCTTATTCCTTCAGTCTGTCCTCTTCCCTTTCCCCTAGACACTCCATAGATGTTGACTTTGTTGAGTGTTGCCTATTATGGTTTAATAGAATGTCTTTAAGACTAAGGAGTATTCAGACTTGGGGACAAAATAACCAAGAGTAGACTTTCTGGTATGATGATAAACATGTAAGTAAATTCTATGGGACTGGAGACTATGGGACAATGAAAATGGAACGCTGTTGAACTTCATCAATTGCCCTAAGACATTTCCTATCACATATTATTCATACTACATATTGTGGAAGATTAATTATATTTTGCATTCATTTTAGATGGTCTTATAGTTAGTCTTTTCTACCAAACTATATTGTAAAGTTGTTTAATGTAGTAACCTAGTTGTCTACTCCTGGAGTCCCTACAGTGCTCTGGGCACAAAGTAGCTTATAAGGTAGGCATTTAAAAACAGCTTTAGTTAATTGACTGACATCAACAGAAGAATTCCATTCAAACAAAGGATATTTATTGCATTTGGCAAACAAGGTCCACACCATTATGAGTTACTCTGAGATTCAGTAGAGTTATTAAAGCCATAATGAAAATAAATTAATGGAAACTAATTAATTCTCCAAAACACCTGGAAAATGTTACTTCAGGGTGGGAAAAAAAAGGAAATGAAAGTAATTTGACTACAAATGTCTGATTAAGTGCTAGAGTGAGGGACACGTGCTCCATGGAATTTCAGTTCTTATTCCAAATATCATTTATATCCCATCAAGAGATTTGCAAAGCTTTCAACAGAATTCTCATCGCAAACAGAGAGTGAGGAAGTTTCCGTAAATGTTATACAATATGCCACACTTTTAAATATTGTGAATTAATTCTATAAAACATGAAAGTTTCACTGCAAAACTGACTTTACCTATGCTCCATTATAGTATTATACGCAAATCTTAAGGGCACCTGAGGAATAATTCAGCCTGCTCACATTAAAACTATTTTCTGCCTCAATTAGCACTGTTCCAGTAATTGCTTCAAAATTAACTTGACCATTGCTCATGAAATTTTATGCCATTGAAGACCAGGGTAAATGGCATACTCTGTGTAGTATATTCCACTTAAAGAAAAAACAGTTTTATTATCCCCCACGCTGTTTTCTCACTGTTGTGGCCGCTCCCGTTGCAGGGCACAGGTTCTGAATGCGCAGGCTCAGTGGCCATGGCTCCACAGGGCCCAGCCACTCTGCGGCATGTGGGATCTTCCGGGACCGGGACACGAACCCGCGTCCCCTGCATCAGCAGGCAGACGCTCAACCACTGCGCCACCACGGAAGCCCTATCCCTTACCCTGTTTTATCTTCTCCTTGTAAGTTTATTTGGAGTACACATTTTAGCCCCACTTTTGTGCCAGATTATCACTGTCTGATCAACTTTGTATTCTCCATAACAATTAGCACAGTTGCTCAAGAGTGCGCGCACACACACACACACACACACACACCTATATATTTATGGAAAATTACTAGCAGCAGCCATCAGTGATTTTCACAATTACATAGTGAGCACCTAATAGTTGCCAAGGACTGTTCCAGGTGTTGCAGATATAGCATGAATAAGACTGACTAAATCCCTGCCTTCATGGTACTTATTTTCTCATTTTTACTGGGCAGGTGTGTAAGCAGCTCCTTGTGGGAAACCGCCCGCAGCAGAAAGTCCCTTTCTTTGTCCCTTTAGCAAAGCTATGTTGCAACTAACTTTTAAACCAGACACCCCCATGCTCTACTCATCTCCAGCCCCAGCACACCTTTCAAATCTTTTGATCACACAATACCTTGCCTAACTTGTCCGTTCTTTCCATAGATCAAAGAAGTAGAAATGAAGAATAAGTAATTCGCAGATGACCAGATCTCTTCCCTAGCTTCCCCTTCAGTAATCTCCCAAACAAACTGACCAAACTGTGTGAACGAGATAATATCTGGAGGAAGATCACAAGGAGTCTGGGAGCCTGCACGCAGGTGGGGGATGGTGACGACTCTGACCCCCTACCTCAGTGATTAACTGAGATTACTCCTCTGTTTCCCTTTAACACTTTCATGGTCAAGCAGAATCTTTGGCGGTGGTTTTTGGGGAACGCTGAGTCCACCATCTTCTCAGATTGCCGGCATTCTGGTGAAAGGCACTTTTTTCTCCTACTATTGGTGAGTATGTAATTGATTTTGTAAGTGGCGAGTAGCAGGGCCCGATTCAATCGGTAACTGGTGATGCTGGTTGAAATTGACAATAATTTTCTTAATAAGTGCTACAAGGAAAGTGAGAGAGGATGATATGTTAAAGAGTAACTTTGTTAGGGCCAAGTGTACTTTATATAGGATGGTTAAGGAAGACCTCTTTTTCTTTTTTTTGCGGTACGCGGGCCTCTCACTGTTGCGGCCTCTTCCGTTGCGGAGCACAGGCTCCGAACGCGCAGGCTCCGGACGCGCAGGCTCAGCGGCCATGGCTCACGGGCCCAGCCACTCCGCAGCACGTGGGATCTTCCTGGACCGGGGCACAAACCCGTGTCCCCTGCATCGGCAGGCGGACTCTCAACCACTGAGCCACCAGGGAAGCCCAAGGAAAACCTCTTTGAAGCCAAGATAATTAAACTCAGAAATGAACACTGAGAAGCTAACCATGAGAAGACCAAGAAAGACCATTCCAGGTGGTGAAAATATTTTCTGCAAAAGCCTTGAGGCAAGGAACAAAAACAAGAATAAGGAAGGGGAGGAGTAGAATAATGGAGCATTAAGTGGTGGGGAGGGACAGATAACACTGAAACTCATGGGGTCACTGCAGGGATTTCAGTCTGAATGAAATGACTAAAAGGGCTTTAAACAGGGATTAAGGACTGTAGTACCTGATTAATGTTATTTAAAAAAGATTTCTCCAACTACTACGTGAAGACAGAATTGAGGGAGCACTAGTCAGCAGTGTAGGTACAGAAGATGGTAGTTTGGATAGAACGTCCAAGTGTAGACAGAGAAAAGTGAATGCGTTGAGGTTATATTTGGTAGACGGGGTTTCCTGTGGTTGAGAGAAAAAACGAGGAATCAAGGATGGTTCTGTGGTTTTGGTCCGAACAATAGAGCAGATTATGCTTCCATTTAATGGGATGGTGACAGATGAAGAGAGAGGTTAAAGAGGAGAGTTCAAGATTGACATGGTAAATACTCCTTTGAAGTATTACTAGTATTTCATAGAGAAAGAATCAAGGCTCAGAAAAGTTAAGAAATTTGACTACATTCATAACTTTGAGCTGGAATTTGAATGAACTCTGTCTGATTTTAAAGTCTATGCCTTTTTTTTACTATTCTATTCTTCTGGCCCTCTTTACACTCATATTTGAAAGAATGAAAACCTGAATTTACATATGTTCAAATTACAAAATGCTCACAGCTGAGATATCATCGATGTACTCCCCTATATAGAAACATAATTTTATCTATAAAAATAGTTTGCATGTGACAATTGGATATACCACTATGTAAACTGAAAAGCAACTATATCTTCAACTGAACACAAATCTTGCCAGCTACATAATTACATTACAGGTGGAAATGGGGTCAAAATATGCAAAAACTAAAAGGTGTGATCCTAATTAACTTTATGCAAATAACCTCAAAACTAAATGGGAAAGTGTTCAGATTTCTAATTTTATGAACTAAAAATGGTAAGATCCCAGGGAATTCCCCACAAATTACCCATGGGGCCTTCTTTGTCTACGGCTCACTCATATTTACAAGCAGCTGGTCACCACTGCAGAGGTCACAGGTGAACTCTCTTGAGGGTCCTTATAGCAAGAAAGGGGCATGGAACACATTTTCTCAGAGAAAAGGAGATTATAGACTAGTGATCAGATTTGTCCAGCCAACCCAATTCATTTTTCAGATGCATTCACGTAAGAACTTTTCTGAACACTTAATCACTACTTAAATCTCTACATTTCAGAGTATTGCTTCTTGGGAAATATGCGTTCCAAATTCTAAACACAGTGATTTTGTGGGCGATTTCAAAGGTAAGGCTAGCTTATTCTTCTGAAATATGTATTTATTTCTTAATCGGGGGGGTGTAAAATGAAACAGATACAGTATGAAATACTAAAGAAGTAAGACACTCTGCCCTTCGTGTTAAGCAGATGATGATCTAATCCTTTCATTTTACTCGGTGATGCATCTCTTTAAATGCAAAAATTTTAAAAAGCCAAATACATGAATCCTTCTGTTTACAGTGAGGTAATTTAGAAAAAGCATAGTCTTAAAATATGTAAAGAAACTATAACTGCCTATGCTTAAAGGGAAATACTGAGCCCTAAAATTAATCTTTTCTTTTTTCTTATGAAAGAAAAAAATATTGTTTAAATATATTAAAATAATGGAGGTAAGTGTTGGACAAAAGTTCAATTCTCTTCTATAAAAATGGCATTTTTGGCTTCCCTGGTGGCTCAGTGGTTGAGAGTCCGCCTGCCGATGCAGGGGACACGGGTTTGTGCCCCGGTCCGGGAAGATCCCACGTGCCGCGGAGCGGCTGGGCCCGTGAGCCATGGCCGCTGAGCCTGCGCGTCCGGAGCCTGTGCTCCGCAGCGGGAGAGGCCACAACAGTGAGAGGCCCGCGTACCGCAAAAAAAAAAAATAATAAAAAGGCATTTTCAAGGATGAGGAATGGTATAAAAACCTAATGTTTGTAAAAATTTTAAAACAAAAAAAATAAAATTTGGATTTTAAATTCAGAAACATGCAAATTAAAAGCATAAGGTGATACCATTTCAAACTCATCATATTGTCAACAAAGTCAAATAGTACCACGTGTTAGCAAGTTTCTACTCTTGAAGCAGTTAACAACAGGCCAGTTTCCTGGTATGGCTAATAGACTATAATATTTTCATAATTTCATACTATTAATGAAATCTAATCAAAATGCTATGGTGACTTTCTCTCCCATTTGTGACTTTACATTCCAGATCTAGTAGCATTACACATAAAAATCAATGAATATAATTAAGACATAACATTTTTTCAACAGATGTGTTCTTTTTTAGGTATTGTAGTAGTATGTTATTCTTTCTGAAATTTTATTCTTCTTACTGTAACAGTATCACAAAAATCAATGAGGAAGTAACATTTATGTTAATGTTTATATAATCAGAAAGAATAGTTTATACATAGGCTGAAAAAGACATCCTACTTTACCTTATCTATGTGCATTACATTAAGTATATGTGCATTCTGCAAAACTACCCCTAAGAGATCTAGTATGGAAAAAAGTCAATTGAACTTATCCCAAACTCTTCTAGAGAAATAGCTAAATGGTAACACATGGGCAAAATTAATACAAATACAAAATTAATACAAAGTCTCAACACAAAACTGAGTTAAATATGGTAAATGGTCTGTGGTTAGTCACAATTTAATTAAAGCATAATTTCAAAGAATCCAAATAAAAAGTAGAAATAAATATCACTATTGCTAACATCAGCTCGCATACAGAATAGGAACAACACTAACACTGTCTTCTAATAGACTCTATTGAAGATTTTAACATTAATAGTTCATACCAAGGCAGTCATTAAAAGACATTAAAGGATAGACAGATAAATAGAACATTTATTGCTGACAGTATGGTTTAATTAAGTGGTCTATTTATTTGAAAGAATCAACCTCTCTGTTGCTCTAATCCTGAAATTCTTGGCTCTATGAGAAGCCAGACTTGATGTTACTCTCTCATCACTGCCCAACAGGAGGGATTAACCCACTCTAGGCTGCTTCTCTATACTTCTGCACTTACTACAAAAATTCGGTCATGTTTGAGAAAAGAAAAAAAAAAATTTTTTTTTTTGGCCCCGTCGTGTGGCATGCAGAATCTTAGTTCCCCACCCAGGGATCAAACCCATACCCTCTGCAGTGGAAGCGCAGAGTCCTAACCACTGGACCTCCAGGGAATTCCCTGAGAAAATTTGAAGCTGTAAAAAGATGAGAGTTGGAGAAAAGAATATCTTTAAAAACAGAAAATGGCAAAGACAAATGATTATCACGATCTCCAGAAAGAATTTTAAGTGTGAATTCCTAAGCGTAAAAACAGGGTTTCTGAAACCAATGACCACATTAAAAAATTCAGATTACTAACCTGGTCATTTGAAGGTAAGACTGCGGAGTAAAGAAGTAGAAAAAGCGATTACTGTAGCATTGACACTTACCAATAATCTAATTGAATTATGCTTGAATTTATCTATTAGGATCTACATGAAATTTGATAGAAACATCTAGAGACGAGAATACGGATGAAGGATACTGTGTCACTGTTTTAACAACTTTCTATAGATTATAACTTATAAGCCTCTGGACTACTTTTATATCTTGAAGATGAAACTGATACAAGACTCCTAAGATATATACCAAATCTGCCCATTTCAGTGTGGCCTGTCACAGAAAATATTTCCAAGTGATTTAGTATCTCCATTAACAAACCAAGGTAGAAAAATCTGGATGTCAATTGAATATATTGAAAGATATCCCAGGAAGCATGGAAATACACAGGAAAGGAACTAAGCAACAAACCAAAAATAAAATGTAGCCTAGGCAAGTGAGAACAACATACGGAACCAGAAGAAACACAAGTAATCAAAACTAAAAGAAACAAACTCCATTATGTCAGGTTTTGGATATTTTTGTTTATAGGATGGTTTACTGTGCTAAATATCTTGTTTCATAAAACCTGACAGACTCACAAAATCAATTCGTAAGTGGTAAGAGTGATAGAAATGGAAAAATTCAAAACTACTTATCTATATCCTCCATCATGATGAAATTTCAATAATATGCTTATTTCCTTTTACCTGTCAGCATTTCAATAGAGTATCACACTTAACGGTTTCCATCACATATGTGCACGTGCATGCACACACACACACACAAAATACACATAATTGCAGGAAGACCAAACAAAATTAGTGCTATTTAAGAATGATGAAATAATGTAGGTGATTTAACTAGAAACACTAGCAAGGTATTGCTTTTAAGGATAATATCACATGGGAAAAGTTTTGCTTTGTTTTGTTTCTTAGTCACTTAGGTCTACAAATTGATGCATATAACGAAAGAAAGAGTACACTACTAACACATTTGGCATTTATTATTTTATGGGAAACAATCTGCAAAATACAGGAAACAATTTATATTATATTAAAAAATCTTCCAGGAAAGGATTTTTGATAATGTGAATTTTACAGCAGTGTAAAACCATTTGGTCCTATAACATTTCAATGCCATCTTGGAAACTTTAAGAGATTATCTTAAATTAGGTTTTGGGAGCAAACTTTACAGGATTCAAGTATGATATTTCTATTTTTTTAAAAGGCATTGGATTTTAAAGTGAGCAATGTAAATGTAAAAGAAAGGTATTATAAAATTTGCTAATACCATAGGATTCCAAAAGTTTATAAAACCATTTACTCTGATCATGAATCTGCTTAAAAATATAAATTTATCAATTCCCCAGACACAAATGACAATAAATATGAAAATAACTCCAACCTCAGCAATCCCAATCATATTGGCCAAGTTTAAAAAATATTGATATAACTTAATTTTGAAAGAACATTTAGGAGTGGGATATTGCTCCCATATCATTGGTGGGAAGATAAATTTGCTCAACCTTTCTGTTTGATTGCTAGAAATATGCACCAAAATATAAAATACATATAGCTTTTGCTCCAGAAATCCTCCTATTAGGATTGACCCTTAAACAATATCTCATCAGTATATAAAGGGATGCGGAAAAGGATGTTCTAGAGCATTTATATCTACCTATAAAAGAGGATATAACACATATTCATCATAGGACCCTTCTATTTTTTGAATATAGAATTGTAGTATTATCTAGCCCTTAAAATTATGTACCTCTATCCTTTTTTTATACAGGAAGAGGCCCACGACACATTGTTGAACAAAAGGTAGTTTACATAACAACCTACATTAAGATCTCATTTACATAAAATTTTGTACCAATATATATGTACACGCACGCAGATATTCATAATGTCTTGAAGGCTGTTTACAGGAAGTTATGAATTTAGGATGAATTTACAAAGTATAGTGATTGAGAATTACAGTTCTGAAGTTCAAATTTCAGTGCCTAAGTTCAAATTTCAACTTCACTACTTAAAAATGTTTTAACTACGAGCAAGTTACTTAGCCTCTTGAGGCCACTATTTTCTTTTCAGTGATATGGAAATAGCAATACCTACACATCATGATGTAAAATTTTAGCTGAACACCAGGCACATAGCAACACCTAAATAAATATATATATATTTTTATGTTTATATTCTTCTTTATTATATTATTTTCATAACGATGGAATCTACTATTTTAATATAATCTATCTTTAAATTGTTTTACTCGCACACAATTTTAATGAAAAATTAGATTATTTGCATAATTGACCCTCTAAAATTTCAACATATCTGTTTAAACATTATTTTTTTGACTAGTGTTAGTATATTAGAACTGATATATTATTGGTCTGTGAAATTCCTCCACTTTCGAAGTTGTACAGCTCCTTAGGAGTTGAACAGTCCTGGGTTGAGAATTATGCAGCCCTAGGTGGCCTCACATAGGAAAAGTGAAGAGTTACACACATGTGAACGTGCTTGCTGATTATAATCCAATATAGTTTTGATATATTCACTTTACCAGAGTTTTCCGGATAGCCAAGGATAAATGGGACTAATTCCAATGAGTTATATACATCTCCGGAAAAAAAAGAATTCAGATCTTCCCATTGACCAAGTTAAAGTTAGACCACCCAGGACAAATATAAAATAGTTTTCTGTGGTAGTCTGGAAAGAATATCTCAGTCCAAGTAGTGATCCCTATGGTAATGACATCATTTATTGTAACAAGCTATTGGGCAATTACAAACAATAGCAAAACATTAGCGGAGCCACAGATCACACTACAGATTGTTGACTCTGCCCTTGTGTAGTGTTGATCTTATTTGGACCTTATGCTAGACTATTACTTGCTGAAGAGACCTAACCAAAAGGCTAACTGCAAAGTGAATGGGAGTAAATAAAAATGCAGAGAGAAGGCCAGGAGAAGTACAGTACTTTAAATTGTGTTCCTCTTGTCACTTTGATAAAAAGCAAACATTTTTGTTGGTTCCACAATCACTGGACACTCTGCAAAAGTTCTTTTTTTAAAAAATATTTTAATAAACTTCTGGAATTCAGCTTACTTTCTCAGTATTGCATGTGTCACTGTATACAGTGCTCCTTTGAGGATCCACTGCTGTCACTCATAGCCATGAATGTCAGGAAAGGCAAGGAGGCACCAGCTTTTTTTTTGGCTGCATCATGTGGGATCTTAGTTCCCCGATCAGGGATGGCACTCCTGCCTCCTACACTGGAAGCATGTAGTTTTAACCACTGGACAGCCAGGGAAGTCCCCACCATCTTCTAAACTAAAGCGTCAAGACAGAATACAACGTAGTCCTTGGCAGTGACTATAGCATCCGCAATGTTACCAAGAAATCAGAGAAAGAGTATGGCGGTTAGTTGTCCCTCCTGACCTCACCATTTACTCCCCTCATAAAGTCAATTCCCTGTAGCACTAACCTTTATTCTTTGGTTGCCCAAATGTAGACAAGAATAGGCAAGAGAGGCACCTTCGTTTTCAACCTAGATCCCCCCACTCCACCCCGCGCCCGCCCATGTGATCTCATGCATCCAAAATGAGCTTCTGGGGCTTCCCTGGTGGCGCAGTGGTTGAGAGTCCGCCTGCCGATGCAGGGGACACAGGTTCGTGCCCCGGTCTGGGAAGATCCCACGTGCCGCGGAGCGGCTGGGCCCGTGAGCCATGGCCGCTGAGCCTGCGCGTCCGGAGCCTGTGCTCCGCGACGGGAGAGGCCACAACAGTAAGAGGCCCGCTTACCGCAAAAAAAAAAAAAAAAAAAAGTGCTCAAAATGAGCTTCAGATTTCTTCACTGAGAACGCTATAAAGTCTGTTTGGTATACTTTTAATATTTATTATTGGCTATGTACCAGGCACCATCCTACAAGTTGAACACACAAAGAAATTGAGGCCCGGAGAGATTAATTAACTTGGATAAGATGGTAACTCATTAACAATAAAGCTGAGGGAAGAAGGGATGAGTCTAAAGCCATAAACCAAATGAGTCTGAAGGCCCTTACACTGACACATACAGAGTCTATTAGAATGTTGAGTGTCACCATTGCTGCTGCTATTATTTAGAGATACTACGTGGTTTGTTTCTGCTTATAACTCCCCTTCTATAGCAGTGAATGATTTAAAAGCATTGCTGGCAACATTTCAACTTTTAAAATGCCAACCGAAAAAGACCAGAGTAATCCTGGGCCCTCCCACTGGGAATTCTGACATTAGTTGTAACATCTGACCCTAATTAAACTGGGTCATATTTACAATTGAAGCACTTTTTTGTCTCCTTCAGTGATGGAAAAAGCTATCCTTTCACTAAAATGAAGATGTAAATCATGCTGTAATTTCAAGACATCAGAGATATAAGCCACACAAACAAATCAAAGACATACCCATTCAGTAAGCATTTGGCATTGACTTCAGGAATGAATCAACGTGTTTTCTCTTCAGATTTTTAAACTAAGAAGCGTTTTTGAATTCCTGGGGTCAGAATTGACCAAAAGTAAAGTTGCCCTTCCTTTGAAAGCATTTAGAGACTTGCATTTATAAGTGTATGAATACACACTCCACTGCCCAATATCCCAGCAAGCTGCCAAGTGCTTCTTGTCTATTGCTATTCAAGAGAAAGGAAATCTAAAATGCTAAAGAAGTGACTGACAACACAGCCTAATGCTAATCTAAAGCCAGTAGCTACTGTCAAGGCACTTACACAAATTCTATCTGCTTTCAAACTGACATGGGTAGTCATTTTGATTCAGTGTTCATTGAGCTTAAACGGAAAGGCTTTTACCCAGTTCAACATGTAAAGTACTTCTGCCCACTGACAGAGTACCTAACGCTCCCTAGCCAAAAAGGATCTAGGTTTTGTGGGACCTAAAGCTCATACAATGCGTGGGACAGTCTTTCAGTAAAAGAATACAAAATTACAAGTCCGAAATTAGATACTGGGTTTGGGGAGCGCCTATGCAAACCAGGAGCTCTGAGTTTGGTCTCTTAGCTTCATGGAAAATTGGCTTCTGTCTCCAATAGAAGATTCTCAATGAGTCTTCTCACAGCCACTGATGAAAAACATGCACCTGATTTGTTTGCGAAAGAACCATTACAGTTATTTTATGGGGGAATTATAATGAATCTAAGTAAACCAATTTGAGCCAATCAAGAGGACAATTTACATATTATTCAGAGTTCAATAATGTCAATCTCCTTTCAGTGATTAAATGCAATATGTATGAATTCTTATTTGTTCTAGACTCAGCATTCTAAAACATGCATTAAGAATTCAGAGCAATATACATAAGTTTACAGTGTAGTTGAGGCTGTATTTTGCAAGGTAGGGGGAAAAAATGTAAAGGCTCTGTTCATCATTCTTTGCTGTTGTTTATTAATCTGGTTGCAAGACAGGTGAAGGGATGTAGGGCTGACTCATTTAATCAAGATGTTAGAGCTCTTTCTAAATAGTATGACACTAGAGTAATAGCCCTAAATACCTCCTACAGATTCTAGGAGAAGCCGAGTTCTTTAAATTAGGGGAATTAGATAATTATCTGCATCGTTAAAGTCTTAAGAATAGCACTTTTGTCTAAAATTCTCAAGTCACACAAAGATGTCTTAAGATGTGTATTGCAAAACAGTATTCTCTGTTTTCCCACAGTGCTTGGTACTTGTGTACACAGTTGAGTTTAGAATGTCCTCTTCCCCTTAATTTCAAAGAGAAAGAATGATAGAGTGAAACGAAGAAAGCAGCATGTTGCAATGGGAAACATACTGGGATAGGCGTTAGGATAATTAAAATCTAGTCCAGTGGTTCTCAAGCTACAGTGCACGTAAGAGTCAGCTGAAGGGCTGCTTAAACAGATTGCTGTGCTGCATCCCCAGGGTTTCAGTAGGTCTAGAGTGTAGGATCCAAGAACAAGCATTTCTAATGTGTTTCTAGGTGATACTGATGCTGTAGAAACCACACTTTGAGAACCACTGATGCAGTCCACTGTGTGGCTCCATTTTCTCATCTGTAAATGGGGATGTTGCCCCGGATAACACTGAAGGTACCTTTCAGCAACACATTTTATAATTCCCTGATTCCAACATACTTCCTAGACCTATACCCAGGAATCCCATTCTTTTATATTTATTAGGTTTCCCCAGTGCACTCTGTAAAATACGGAAAACCACCTAGTTTTAAATTATGATTTCCTTTTGTTATTATACAAGAATGATCCTTAAAGCATGCTAATAGATTTCTGTTATTGATTGAAAGACTCAGTATAAATGCAAAATATCACAAAGTACAGTATATGGCTGCAATTAATGGTTTCTGACAGCTCAGATTTTAAGTTTGGAAGGACGGTCAGGAAACATTAAAAGGAACAGCCTTTACTCACAAATTTTCAAAAGTAAAAATGGAAACCGTCAATATAGAAAATTGCTTTCTGAAAAAAAATTAATTTTGTGTGCTCGATTGTGACAATCCCAAATTGCTTTATACTGCTTTCTCTTTTGCTAGAAAAAAAAATATTCAACTTTGATGTTATTTTTCTCTTTCTCTCTCTCTCTCCCCTCCCCACTACCCCACACCCACCACTCCCTTAAGTATATCTTCTGCTTTCAGTAAGCAGATATGAAGTTTTATGCCTGCAGTTTCTGCAAGGCTTTCAGTATATGCCAGGCTGATCTGCACATCTCTCTGAAAGTTGAAAGTTCCATAGTAATATACATGACATACTTCATCTGATTAGAAAAAGTACCAGCCAAAGTACCAAATTCCAGATCTGCTGTATAGAAAATAAGAAACCCTCCCCCACTAAAATCATCTTTATTATCTTAACCATGCTTGCTTATAAAAAAACATTTTATATTCCCTAAGTGTTTGTAAACAGAAATCTCCCATCTCAATATGGTAATCCTCTTTTGATTCCCAGAGTCCTTCTCCAAAGACCATGCTCTTAACCACTACACCGTAAGACTTCATTGCTCATGTTTTTTGATATTATCTCATTTTTAACATGAGTCCCAAATTTCTACCTCCCTACATCCAAGACCTCATGAAAATATCCTTCTCTTTCTCTTAAAGTAGACCGTCCCTTCTTCATATGAAACATTCCTCCTCTCTTTCTTCCAGGCCCATTCTTTGATAAACACTGAAATGACTTTATGTTTACATAGCACTTGGGAATTTTCACACCCCCTTCACCAATGGCATCTCATTAGATTCTCCAAGCAATCCAATGAGTAGTCAGGACAAGTATAATTATTCTTATTTTATTGATGAGAAAATCAGAATTTTGAGATAGTCACACACTTCAGAGATTATATATAGGAGTTCTTTGTCTATGAATTGTGTTCTTTGCAATAAACTTCATATTTTCTCAAAATTAGAATAAGGATAATAATGATTTTTATAATAATTATAAATATCAGCTAATATTAACTGAGGATTGTTACATGTCAGGCACATAAGTTCTAATCTTCATAATAACCTTAATTATTTAGGAGACTAATCTCCATTTTATAGGTGGGCAAGTCAAGGGCAGAGAATATAAATAACTTGCCTAAGAGTACATGCTCTTAGGTGGAGCCACATTCAAACTGTAAGTAGTGGAGCCAGATTCAAACTCAGGCAAGTATCAGCCCAGAACCTGTACTAGGAAATATTAGTGACATAATCTAAGTTATAAATATATTTATACATAGATTACATCACAAGTAGAAATGTGTATGCACCTTTGCAAAGCTGAGGGATCCAAGTTTGGTGGGTTCAACTTCTATGAAGACTCTGCCTAACCTCAAAACCAGATAGGGACTGTAGAATAGCTGGTGTAAAAGATGACAAAAGTAGAATGATTTTAAAAAGAAGTGATCTCATTTCTTTTGTCTGACTCCATTTGTACATCCCATACATCAATTTTGAAAGGATGATCATATCACAGTCTATTTTCAGTATAATCAAGGATCTTTTTCCCCAAAAAGCCTTATAAAATAGAAACTTAAGAGAAAATTCAACAAATCAAAGTAACAATGGTTTAAGTATGTGATTTGGTGCCCACAACAATACACACACACACACACACATATATGTATGTATATACACATACCATTATACCCCCTGTACACCACATACTCTTATAGCATATGTATTCCAGTCTGGGCCATCATATCAGGATTAGAGACTTAGTTATCACGTCACCTTATCAGATTCAAATTCATCTATTAAAGGGAACATCATAATGCTCTAGAAAAATCAGAGCTTCAGATAAGCAGCGAAATAGAGAAGCTACATACACCATACTAGCCAGTAGCACTAGATTACTATGTGCTATACAGAGCTGTCAGCATCTGTATGCATTGTCTTGTTTAATACAACAGCCCCATCAGGGACTGTGTTTTTGTTTTTGTTTTTAATAGTAGCTAAAGAAACAAATGCAGAGAAATTACATGGTTTGCCCAAGGCTATGTGACTGTAATTTTGGTTGATTTCTGAAGCTCAAAATGCTTTGGTATGAAACTTGAACCCTCCATTTACTAGCTGGGTTGGTGATACTTCTTCTTCTTTTTCTTTTTTTTAAACATCTTTATTGGGGTATAATTGCTTTACAATGGTGTGTTAGTTTCTGCTTTATAACAAAGTGAATCAGTTATACATATACATATGTTACTTCTTGATCTAGGTTTTCTCATCTTAAATAAGGGCACCTGCCTCATGCATTGTGATTCAAATTAAATGAGTTTAAAGTATGTTAAGTATATGTAAAGCACTCAACCCAGTGTCCAGTGAACAGATAGTATTTTAAAAAGGGCAGATATTACTACTGTAGTGTTATGGTTCATTATCTAGCCTGGCACAGAAAGCAAAATAGCTTTGTCATTCATGCGTTCAACAAATACTCTCAAGTGGACCATCTTTCCTCTATATTTTGCTGCCTTAGAAAGGTAAGACAGAGCATCTCAAACACACCCGTTTGTAAGAAGCCATCCTAGAGAAGCAAGTTTTCTTAATTTTGCCCGCGAAAATACCACTTCACTTTGGCTTTCAGCCCCAACCGTCTTCCAGTCTTAGCCAACAGCAAGTGGTTGTGCTTTCCAAATATTTGGTTAACTCCTGACACAAAACACGTACGGGTTTGAACAAGAAGAAAGTTCAGTATAAAATTAACACTCTTCTAAGTATACAGGAATTAGGCACAGCGCTGGCACTTGTTAAACATTGGAAAGTCTTGCGATATTGTAAATGGTTTCTGAATTACACGATTTTATATCCTTGCCTGCAGATCTTCACCTGGCATACTCTAGTCAGCCCAGCCCACACCCACCATCACCACCTTCCTATCCTGCAGCCATGACTTCCTGACCACAACTTGCTAATTTAACCCTTGACAACAATATTGGCACCATGTCCGACTCCAAACCATCCCTGATTATTACAAGGTGACCCAGAGTTTCGTGATTACCAGATATACTAGCTTCCTGCAATCTTCATTTTCCTTGTAGCCTATGGAGCGCAGGAGAGGACAGCCAGGAAGCAAGGATGCTAAGAATGCTTACAGCGCTCTGGCATTGTTTTATATTGGGGGAAGGAAGGAACTAAAGTGAAAATCATTTGCTGGACATTTCTTTTCTCTTTTTTTTTTTTTTTTTTTCGGTACACGGGCCTCTCACTGTTGTGGCCTCTCCCGCTGCGGAGCACAGGCTCCGGACGCGCAGGCTCAGTGGCCACGGCTCACGGGCCCAGCCGCTTCGTGGCATGTGGGATCTTCCCGGACCGGGGCACGAACCCGGCAGGCGGACTCTCAACCACTGCGCCATCAGGGAAGCCCTTGCTGGACATTTTGAAGTGAACTTTTGCCATTCAATACTTGTCTTAAAGTTACTGAAACATAAAGACTCTCTATTTTCTAACAGAAAAGTCAACAATCGTGCAAGCTAAGTTTACAGTTGAAGGAATATGAGGAAATAGGACTAAAATGGTTTCTATTGTGTTCTACATACAACTAGGAGACAGTGAGTCAGGGGGTCCTCTTCCAGCAAATTAAGGAAGGCATTTTTGTACACATACACACATTTGAATCAGAAAAAGCTGCAAATAAACTGTGATCTGTGTTCCACTAATTAGGATAATACTCTGATTACCCACAAGAGGGTGAGGATTGTTCATCAAAAGGAAGAAATGAAAATACTTAAGTCTACTTTCCAACTTTAGTGAAGTAGTTTTTTTATCCCCTCTTGGGGGGACAAAACACAACTCTACTTCTCAAGTGAATCATACATTCTCTTTCCAGATTAGCAGCGCTTGTCATTTTTCCATGAAGGGGGAAGAAGATTCTGCAACAATGATGCTACCAAGCTGAAAGGCAAGACGGTAGCCCAAAAGCCATTTCTCCATCAAACACAGGATTTTTTCTAGTATTTGCCAGTCCTGAAAAAGCTTCAAATGAAAGGCTTTAAGATGCCAGCATGGTACTTTTTAAAAAGAATCAGTTAATGGCATTTTGCACCACATCTGGCTGAATCTTGTAATGCAAAACCTAGTTCCTCCTTCAGGAGATGTACCTCGCCAAGTAAAATCCCCCTGGGTAACGTGGTCTCCCCTAAATGCTCTGATTACAGAATTTAACCTGATGATGTAAGTGCTTCCTGGAAATCATCCCTTGCTTACTCAGAAAAGTGCCCAGGAGGCAGATGGGCATAGACAGGGACGGCAGGTTTGTCCACCTCACACAGGGGTCCCAGGTGGCTTGCTTTCGCTTTTGGTGCTGCAAGTGTGAGCCTAAAGAAGTGGCTCAACTCTGCAACCCAAACCATCAGCCTGATGAATGTCTTCATACGTAAAGTAAGGAGGGAGAGGTATATATGTTCAAAAAATGGACAAATTGGCAAATTTTACTCCATAGAGACAAATTTAAAAATTAAGTTGGAGTGAATCTGATTTATAAGACCCTTTCTTCAAGTTGCCTATACACTAATTTTTTTCCCCCACAATGGGATGTTCTTTCCCAAATTGAGATATCAACTTATATCAAGAGAAGGACAGTGGGTAGTCACAGAGCAATGCCCAATTCCTAACTCCATGCCTTTGTTCAGAGAATTGTTCTCTGAATGCCATCTCCCCTCACACATCTGTCTCCAAATCCTACTCATTCTTGCAATGTCGATACAGATCATCTAATCATACCTCTCATCACGCTCCCCTTTTTTCACTCTGCAACAGCTGATCTGTCCTCCTTGCTGTCTTCTCCATTCCCTCAAGCTTTTCTTCATCAGAGCCTTTGATCTGTGTGTTCCCTCTGCTGGCAATGTTTTTCCACCCACAGCTTGCTCTTTATAATTTAGTTATCTGTGCACGTGACAACTCTTCAAAATCTCTTGACTATCTTACCTGCTCACTGACCCTGTTGCTCTGTTGCCACTAAGAAAAATTATTTAAAAAAAATCTACAGTCACTGTGTGTATGTCATCTACCAGAATGTGATTTCCATGATGTCAATGGATTGTGTGAATTTTGCCTACAGCTTGGTTGCCAACAACGAGAGCGGTGCCTGGAACACACACACACATACACTCAAAATGCTTTCCCAATGAATCCATGATCGAGCAAGATAAAAGAGGAAGGACTTACTTTGTCTAGAGCTTAGGAGATCTTAGCTGCAGTTGGGCCCAATAATTTGTGGCTTTACAGATCTGTGTAATTCTGAGAAATAAGAAGCTGAATCCTGTGATCTCTGTGTTCTGTTCTACCTTTGACATTCCATGAGTTAAGCCTCATCTCTGGAGAAAGAAATTTCTAGGAATTGTCAGTCTGCCATAATTTGTCCCTCCTTAGGACTCAAAGTTACATTTTCTACCTTTGGCACTTAAGTACTATTTCTAGTTTATAGCGATAATTAATTACTGTTTAATCTCTTTCAGAATAGGTCTTATCTTCCAAGGTGCTGTTTCAGGAAGAAGTCTGACAGCTTTTTTTTTTTTTTTTTTAATATTCCCCAAGTGCCAGCTATATAACAAGTTGAGTACCCAGTTTGAAAGATCACCGAGAATATTGCCAATCTCGCATGAACTTCACCTTGTCAGATAAGTGATGACAATATCTCCCAATTTGCTAAATGGTTTATTTACTAAAAGTTGAGATGATGTCCCAATCCACTCTTCTGATTTTATAGCTGATAAATTTTGCATCAAACAAAAGCAAATGTCTTAGCGTTTAACCAGAAGTTCTATAAGGTCTAGCCCCTTCTAGTCTGAACAAGGGCTATTTCATAAAAATTTATAGGAACATGTGTTTCCATTTTCAAGCGTGATTTTAGTACCTGCTAGATAAATGGCTTCAATTAGTTTGTACATTGGATATACTCCAGTCCAAGTTCATATCCACTTAAATGTTTAAATTGCTGGTTAATTGCACTCATCTGAACCCAACAGGATAATTCACTTTCAGGCTTCTAAATCCAAGGCCAATCATTAGAGAGATTGAAATAAGCAGGGTGGCACTTTCAGAACTGACTGTACTGTTTGGTGTGTGCTCTGCTTGGTCCTGTGATATTCACATAGAACACTGCCACTAGTTCTCCTGTATAGCAGTCTGAGAAGCAGGGGCCAGGGTGTGCTCTATCTTCACACCTGATTGGAAAGGGGGTCTCCACTCCCCAGAGCTCCTTCACCAGCATGAGAGAACAGTAAAAAAAACAAGCTTATTTACACAGCAGGGCAAGGCTCAAGACAAAGACCTTTGGAGAATGAAACCTTAGGTTTTAGATTCATAAGAAAAAGGATGTATCCTAATTGAAAAGGGCAGTATTAGGTTACTCTTTGAAAGAATCTGACATCTATTTTACTTGTTTGGTATTTCAATCATCAGTGATTATTTTGCAGGGGAGATTTGGCCTTCAAGTACTATTTACTCGCCGAGCTTTTATCAGTGAGCTGGCAATAGAGCAACTGACCTTTCGTATGCAGTGTTTTCAGGGATTTTCTCTTCCTCATCTGGGTGAAACTATTCAACACAGCAAAAATAAAGGAGGGAAGAGGAATTGGTGAATGCTTTTCTCCACAAAACATGAAGAGAATTAAGAAAAGAGTGTAATTTCACAACCAATTACACTCCTAGCAAAAGCGATTCACAACTAATTAGGAGAGAAAGTTACAACCTTCTAAAGCATTACTGTGAACAGCTAAGGAGAATATAGGCTTGAAATGATATGGAACCCTACATACAAAGCACACAGTTTTCAGTATGTGAACCATTTTTTTAACATTCGTGTCAAATTCAAGCATTTTACCTGTGGGAAAATAATGAATAAAATAATTGAATTAGACTATAATGTATGAAAAGACACTTCAAATATCTTGCAGCCTAATATTATTGCTTTAATCAGACATGTTTTATGTTCCTTCTATGTTTAACGTCACGTGTCTTGTCTTAATCCTCCAAACATGTGCCATTCTCAGCGTCTTTGAACCTGTTGTTTCATGGCCTTTGCATCAATTGTCTCGGGGCCTTTGCACATGCTTACTACCATCCGGATGCTCTCCTCTGCTGTATCTGCAAGACTCCCTCCCTCTCCTCCTTGAAACCTCTGTCCACTGTCCCTCTTCAGTAAGGGCTCCCTGACTTCATCTTAACCCCTGCCCCCAAACTCTAGTCCCTTTTATTTCTCTCCATAGCATTTACCATAATCTAAAATAGAATGGAATCTCCTTATTTATATTGTCTGTTGTCTCACTTTCCCAACCAGTACAGAAGTGAGACAATTTTTTTTTTGTCTAGCTTTCATTACTGTATCCTTAGTAGATAAAGCTATTCCTGGGGTGACCCTCATTTATATTACCTTTGCAGAAGTCAACCCAGTGATTGATATTAGTAGTCATTTGGGTTCTTTTAAGAATCATCTACATTCTTCAAATATTATTTGGAAGAAAATAAAGATCTTTATAAAATTATGACTTCTTCTGTCACCAAAAATATTAATACTATATGTGTGCTTTTCCAACTCTAGGGATGGGATAATATCAGAAGACAAAGAAACTTGTTATTGGTCATGTTATTTCTGCCATACATCAAAACTTAATGATATCATGTTTCTTTAGGCAGATGAAATCTCAAGCTATATATCTGGTGATAAAGAAAAAAAAAATTCTGAAACCAAAAGCAACTAGACACATGATAAATGCATTTAGAATTAACCCTGGCTTATTCTTTGGTTTAAAAATGTACTTTTTACTTAATAAACTGTTCAGGAACAAAAACATTCTCTGAACATTTTATTCAAAGTATGAAGACATACTTTAAAAATAGCCTTGATAAACCTGGGTTGTTCTCTGTACTTGAAAATAGTCAAGTCTCCTCTTGGAGACCCCAAATTCAAGGGACTCCTGCTAGGACAATTAGAGAAATTATAGTAATACAAAGAGGGATAATACATAATGCCTTCAGATGTATTTATCTTGTCACTCCCTAATCAAAAAAGAAATTCGGGACCAGGAGTCTAGCTGAGCCCCAAACATCCTAATCCCCTATCTCATACAGCAAAGATACACACACACACACAACACACACACACACACAACACACACACACACACACACACACACACGCATTACTAAACCAGGAGGAAATTTTCCACTTTTCCTTACTTAGAAGTCTTGGCTAGTGGCAATTCATAGCTATGCTAATGTAATAATAAGGTTAATTTTCAGATGTCTTAAATGGACCATTCAGTTCGATATAACTTTTATTTCCAGCCTCATTATAAATAACCATCAAAAACATCTCTTTGTAAAAGATGGAAAGTCTGTCTGTGACATAAACTTCACTACTATTTCTCAAACTTTATAGTAGCCTTTGCTATTAAACCGGATCTATACCACTTCCCTGATAAAAACCTGCTGGTGACACTATTTAAAAAAACCTAAGTTTTAAAAATGGCAATTTTGACCAATCTTCTTTATTTACATGATGCAAAAAAATGACAAACCACTTCATTCTACTAATCAGGATTAGGATGTAAATACTAAATCTCCTGTTATAAACTTGAGACGGTTTATAACATAATTGCTTTGTCTTGCCGAGTTATAATTTCCACACCTTTAAGAGAGAGACAATGCCATCAGCTTTCCAGGGCTCTTGGTAGGATCAAAGATAATTTGTGTCAAGCACCTTGCAAAACGCCTGACACATAGTAGGTCCTCTTTGTCACTACTGAGACAATTAACCTTGCAACAAAATGCTTAATTTTTTTCAAAAGTCAAATTGTTTGTTCAAGGTTTTCTAAACACACAACGTTTCTTCGAGAATTTAGAAGTGATCAAGGCTAAATAAATATGGTATTGAAATGAACTGCAATACAAGAGCATCTACAAAGTTGTTTTTATCTATTATATGCTACTATTTAGTTGCCTGTATTGAATCACAAAATCATTTCTAATGAATTGATATGGGATGATATTCTTGCTGCCAAAGTTTTCTAATTGGTCTTTATTTTAAAACTGACAGACGAACATTTAATTGGTTATACATAAATTATTTTCTTATCACTCTAACATGTTTTTAAAACTTCAGAGCTAGATTTTAGTTAAATAATGTATCAATATTGATTTACTAGTTATGACAAATATACATAGGAACATAAGATGTTAACAATGGGGGAAGCTGGGTGTGGAGTATATGGGAACTCTGTAATTTCTTTGCAACTTTTCTGTAAACCTAAAACTCCCCTAAAATAAAAAGTTTATTTTTAAAAAATCAGAACTGTGACCCTATTAAGTTCCAGGGGGCAAAGTCCATTTAAGTGTCAGTGAGAATTTAGAATAGACTTATAAAAGGAGTATCTTGTTCCTATTAAGTCAAAATTTTGCCTTTTCTTATAAATTCTAGGAATTAGCTTGTACAGAGGCTATGGATTTCTAGGTCATCAACTGTGCCTTTATAAATCCTATCATCTTATCTGAAAACTTAATCAGTGCTCTGCACTTTTGGACAGATCTCACTCAAAGGGAAGGGAAAGAACATACACTACCCACCAAGGTAGACTGAGTTTGTTTCATCATTGAAAATGTTCACCAAAGCCAGATACTGAACATAATTTAGAAGGCTGTAGGAGACAAAAAGGCTGCAGAAATAGATTATATAAAGACCAAAATTAATCATTCTTCTGTTGTGACAAAGTCAAAGTGTGTTTCTAGTCAAGAATCTACTGGGAGGAAAAACAATTCCACTAACATTTGGTAGATTACATACAAATGTGTCATCAAGGGGAAAACACTTTTGCTTATTTATCAATATGATGGAATTATATGGAAGAACCATTCTGCTTTATTTAATGTCTATCATGGTGAAGCAATGGAAAATACAATAAAGGATTAAAATATATAACCCTTCTCCAGACTACACAAATTGTTGAGACAATCATATATAGCTTGTAACATTAGTTTGTTTACAATTATCTTGCCTAGGTTAAAAAAGAAATAACCACAGATTTTAGAAGGATCACAGGATCAATTAAATATTCCTTCATGAAGACCTTTCTAAGTCTTCCCCTATTTAATAAAAATTTCATGAATTAAAAAAATTTATTTGTTCCATAACTACCTTTTTTTTTGTTTATGATGCGAAGGAAGACAATTCACAAGACAAGCTATGAAGATGGTTTTGTTTGGTCTCTGGCTCTCAAATTCCCCATCGTGACAGCCATTAGGCAAAGAGACTATTGCAATCTGGAACTGTTTTCCCTCAGTCTCTAATGCACTAATAATGCCTTTTGACTTATGCATGCAATAAGGAGATAATCGCCTCTAATGCAATCTGTTGTATGTATTATTTACAGCCTCCAGTGCATTAGCAAGGAATATGAGGATCCAGGGAAATATCAACGGAGCTCGCTTACCTTTCTGTCCTGTCAGTATCATTGTTGCATGTTATAGCATTTTCCCTGATGAACTAATACATGCTGTGCTTTCAGATTCTCAGTGAATACCTTCATTCCACTCTTTCCACACGTCCACTTCATTGATCTGTCCAAAATGTGATGCTCAAGACAAGACAGAGGTTCTTATCTGCCTCCTTGTCCAGAGGTCAGTTTAAAAACTATCACTCCGTTACAGTGACATTCTTTACCAATTCTTCACCTCACCTAATGTTTCTTCAAATAGCACAAGTACTTGTTTTTCTTAAACCAAACACAATTTTATCATTAAACTATTTGTATTAAATTTTTTAATAAATATAATTCAACTGAGCTAACATTTGCTCTTTTTCCACTGGGGGTTTAATGTTAGGCTGGCTCAATTTACTGCTGATATCACCTCACGAATATTCACTGGCACAGACTAAAAAACACAATTCTGCCTGATACGGATACTTCCATTGCAATCACCCTAGGAATAGTGTAGATGTACTGTAATTTATGGAAATAGGAATAAGAAAATGAAAATCTTTTTTTTAATACTAAGTATGATCCTTATCTGATAACAAAGCTTTTCTATTTGAATAGAACATTGTGACTTAATTTAAATTTTTCTTGTTTCTTGATCATGATTAGCTCTTTATTTTAACCATCAATTAGCTCAGACACAGTAAATTTTGGTAAAAGACTGCTTTAAATATTTATATGATTATGACATAAGATTCCTTTCATTTCCCTTTTTCTCTCAACTTGAAAACATCCCATACAATTGGAGATGACTAAAGCAAAGCCACACTTAACTTTAATATTGGTGAATAAGCATGTACTGTGAATACAGAAACTCAAAAGTTTGGTCTCTTAGTAATTTTTATTCAAAAGTTAGGTATATTAAGAAACAAGAGTTCTTCCAAATATGCCTACATCAAAATATATTATTTTCAGTACAAGTGTACAGAAGATAAAGGAAAAATACTTTTGAAACAAAATAGAAAACTTTGTAAGAAATTGAACACTGCAGACCGAATCCAATTTTTCTACTGATTTTTGTTTTAAAATTGGAAGTAAGTCCCTGAGGCAGCGTTTCTAAAACACCTTGGTGTCTGAACATTACCCAGGTCCTTGTTAAAGGTCCATCTATTCAACATCACTCACAGAAGTTCTGATCCAGAAGTTGAGATAGATGCAAGTATGTGAGGACCACACTCTGAGAAGCATAGTCTTAAGGGGTCATTGATACAGTTTTCACATGTCTAAATGAAAAATACAATTTACTGCCTTATGGTACATTACTTTATTTAATCCTTACAAGTGAGGTGGTGCAGTTCATTCATCATGATCCTTTGGCTACATGAGGTCTCTGAGGTTCAAAGAATGTATGTAACTTGTCCACAATCATACAGCTAGTTGAGGGGCATAACTGGAATTCCAGGAGTGTATGACAGCAAAGCCCATCCTCATAACCACTTCATACACATTTTTCTACTACTCCAGAATGGATGAAGGCCTCAGCCCCTTTTTATATCACTCAAGATTCACGGAGACAAGAGGCAGCACCATATCAAAAGGAGTGCTATCACGGGACCTCTCTTTTTGTGGGCATTCTGATGCCCAGAACATTAATAAGATCAAGGTCCACTTCATAAGGATCCTTCTTCCTGACCAATCTTTCCCATGACCCTTCGTGAAGTTAAACCTAGCTGTTTACCCCAGCAGCATTTCTTAATCTGTAATATCTGAGATAGAGTTTCTTGTCCTAACATAGCAGCTATAATGGTTAAAGACAAGAGAGAGGAGAAAGGAACAGGGAATGAAGAGGAAGTTGGGGGGAAAGAGAATGTGAACATAAATGTTTACAGGCATTTATATGTGTGGGGGAGAGGGCAGGAGAGAATGTAGGATATCTGATCATGGAGAAAGAAAACAATTCCTCAAAGCGGTAAATGAGGGCTATGGAAAGAGAATACATTAAAGGTTCCATAAAGGTCAATATAACTGAACATATATGGTAATTTTTGTGCTTCCCAGCAATATTTTGCATGTAAAAAAGGTATCACACCATGCAAAAGGTTACTTCAAAATTTTATTAAAAATTTTGGAAATATTTATGAAACTATCTTTCAAATTATTTATGGAACTTTATACTACACAGTATGAATAATAAGTATACTTTAATGTATCCTTCAATTTTTATCTTACTAGAAAGCAACAGACTTCTCATATCCTGAGATGACAATCTGTTTACTACTGATGAGCCAAACATATTCATGTATGATGAAAAGGAATTATTCACATTTGGTATTATTAAAATAGGAATAACTTCTTTACTACAAGAGTGGAGAGAGCCTGAAATGTATACAAGTCTATAGTTTTTTTTGGTTTTGTTTTGTTTTGTTTTGTTTTGCGGTACGCGGGCCTCTCACTGTTGTGGCCTCTCCCGTTGTGGAGCACAGACTCCGGATGCGCAGGCTCAGCGGCCATGGCTCACGGGCCCAGCCGCTCCGCGGCATGTGGGATCTTCCCGGACCGGGGCACGAACCCGCGTACCCTGCATCGGCAGGCGGACTCTCAACCACTGCGCCACCAGGGAAGCCCTATAATTTTTAATATCCTTCTTCCTTCCCTCTCTCCTTCCCTTCCCCCTCTCACTTTTCCTCCCTTCTTTCCTTCCTTCCTCCCTCCCTCCCTCCCTCCTTCTCTTTCCCCTCCTCCTCTCCACCTCCCTGTCACCCACCCACCTTCCTCCTTCCCCTTCTTCATTCCTTCCTTCCTGGTTGAGGGAAGGGGGTTTGGCTGAGGCGAGAGAAAGCAGTTAGTTGCATTGGAAGATATAAGATATATATTCTAGGATTGTTTAGAATCTGGTCATTTCAGAACTAGGGAATACCAGAGAATAGTAATCCTGTCCTTTCATTATACAGATGATGAAATAGAGGACAGAGAAGTGAAATTAACACCCACGCTCCCCAACCTCCCAGCCCAGTCATCAAATCAAGAAGTAGAACCTAGTTATTCTGGCTTTTAATTCACTGAAGTTTTCCAGTGTACTTGATTTTGCCCTGAACAGCTCCCCTGCCAAGAGGAAAAGGGTACACACTTAGTGTTCTATTGCTTCTTTCAAAATTAGGGTTCTATTATTTCAGGTCAAATATTAAAACCTGATTAAATAGAGAAATTTCAGGGAATGCGTACTGGGAGATGGTAGTTTTTGTGGCCTTCCCAGATAAGGAACTTGACTTCCTGCTTTATAACACAGTTAAAGCTGTTTTTCTTTTTTCTTCAATAAAGACAGTCTCTAGTTGTCTTCTTCTCAACTTTGGTTTCCCAAGTGAATTAAACATCCCCAAACAGTAAAATTGCACTCTACCAAATAATGGAAAATAGATAATGTCAAAAATAGATAATGTCAAAAATCCAGTATAACTAATACAGAAGATGGTTTTTAATGTTGACCTATGCGCGATAAGAACTCAGGGATAAATAAATTCAACTTATAGTTTTTAAGTGATGGGCTCTGAGTTCACAGTTAAGAGGTAGAGTCACAGTGTTCTATTTTCTGGAGACAGAAGCTCTTTGTGCTGCTCTGAGTCAGAAAGGCCAGAAATATGCTGGTTATCATCAGGAGTACAATAGGGAAAACACTCTCCCTAACCTTGAAGAGACCTGTGGGGCATCAGCTACCATCAGGGCACAGGGAACACTCTGTCTTATTCTGGCCACGCTTCTTCCAGAGGAGCAGGATGGAACTGAAAACAATTTAGGCAAAGCAGGTTACTGGGGAAGGCAGAATAGTTTCTTTGTAAGGATAAATATTAAGAAATCAACCTCTTATAGTCTGGGAAATTAAAAGAAGAAAAGTGAATTAAGCCTTAATAATCAAGAAGTGCATGAATATGGGAAAAAATAATTCTTACACCAGCTATGAGGTGATAGCACTTGGTCTCGTTAGGAAGAACTAGAAAGGAGTCAACAAAAGGAAACTGAATAATTGTACACAGAAATTTTTAAAAAATTATTAAGCTTATTAATTTAAGAGGCAACAGAAGGTACATTAATAGGCTTAGGGGAACAATGGAAATAGACATATGATAAAATTTTAATTGACTGGTAAGAGAAGCTCGGGCATATCTCAACCTTTTCAAATTGATGAAAAAAGACTTACTCAACTCATCAAATATCTCTGGGAACTACACTAAGAAACTGGTTTTTGCAAGGATCATTGTCCAAACAAAGCCAGTCATAAGATCATCTAGAAAAGAACTAAGACTCTCAGTGGCCTAGAAACATCAAAGGTAATTCTTCTAGCTGACCATACTCTAAGCTCCATAAAGGCAGCCTCTATTACTGACTACTACATCCATAGGTCTCAGCAAGTATTAGGTTGAATCATATGAATTTGCTGATGTTCAACCATATTGAACTATAAAATTTGTAATTTTGTATGGTTCGACCTAAGAATAAAAGCTTGAGCTCCTACTATGTAAAATATATTGAATAAGTAAATGAATTAACCTAGTTGTTTTGATTGATGCCTTTTATTGATATAAGATACTAAAAATTATGATAGGGAAATACCCTTGTAGACATGAACAGCGTCATGCCCTACTTTGATCTAGTTAAGACATTTTCAAGTTTAAAGCCTTCCAAACTTATATAAATAAAGCATTAATTCCACGCCTATGTATATATCCTGGGATGAATATAAAACTGGTTTGAGATGATCAACATTGTTCTCAGGGTGCCCTGCTGGTAAGATAAGATCTATGCCTCTCAAATAAGCCATGACATTAGCTACAATGAGTTGTACCCATATGAGGCTGGACTAGGAAATGATGAGTGTGGCTTAATTAGGCTCAATAGATGTTCATGGGAAAGGCAGGATTTTAATTTGTCTTGACCTGTGAGTAGAATTTGCGGGCAGAGTATAAGGAAAAGGCATTTTTAGACATAAGATTGATGAAAGAACTGGCATGTGTTGGGGAACACCCTGAGATTTCTGTGCAAGAGCCCAGAGTCTAGGTTTAGAATATAAAATTTATTCTTCATGCATGGAAAACATCAGAGGTTTATGAGTAGAGAGCACATAGAAAACCACGGGAGGTTTTAAAGTAGGAGACAAACTGAGTTTAAAGGAGCTTAGTTTAGATTACTGAAAGACTACACTTTCCAAAATAAACCATTTGTTGCACATATAAGGTGGTCTCAATTTAAACGACAACCAATTACATTTTTATACCTGTATTTTAAGCAAACTTAGAGCGTGCACAATATATCTAGGATTATGTTCAAAAGAGGGTAAACTATAGTAATAAGTAAAATGAATTATTTTAGTTGTTTAATATAATTTGAGCTGAAAAAGAAGACTTCAATAGCTGTTAGCCCATTTTCTTTTTTTTGGACTGCTTTCCATGAAGACTGCTTGGTCACTCAGAAAACAAATGAAAGAAACACTATGTTGTATGCTCATATGCACAGCATACACACATATAGAAATGTTTACACCTACTCCTATCTTTTAATGGAATTTATGCCACTGTTGTCAATTATTGTGTCTTGCAGAGACAGCCTATGCATAAATATATTTTAAAATAAACTCATGAATAATCTGGCTAGATTGCTTCACAAATAGCACTTGTAAAATATACTGGGGAAGGTCTGAAGGAAAAGAATATCTGTAAGAAACAGACTCATAGACTTAGAGAACGAACTTATGGTTACCAGAGGGTAAGAGGGGGAAGGATAGATTGGGAGTTAGGGATTGACATGTACACACTGTTATATTTAAACTAGATAACCAACAAGGACTTACGGTATAGCACAGGGAACTCTACTCAATATTCTGTAATAACCCAAATGGGAAAAGAATTTCAAAAAGAACAGATACATGTATATGTAGATCTGAACAAAAAATCTGTAAATCAGAGAGCACAGAAGAGTTTAACCACTAAGTAAATGCAAGCCACCTTAATAGAAGCAGCAGCTAATACCCTTCTGTTCCACTAATTAAGAAACAAAAACAAAAACGAAGACAAACAAAAAAACTGTCTTTAATATAGAGGAAAACCAATATTGAAATCTTATGTGCATTTGGGAGGTTAAAAATGATAGTCACTTTTTCTTGCAACCATTCATTGATTTATTACTGATCACATAGATTGTTTATATTTGTGATATTTTAAGAACATTGTAAAACCTTTTTTATCGTAAAACTAAAAAGAAAATAATTTGTACATACACTTGGAAAATGACAAGCCTAATCACAATTTCTTTAATATAATTTCCTATGACAAAACTTGTTATACAGATATTTATTTTGGCAAAAACATAGTAAAAGGATTCAAATGAATCACTTTGCTGTTGTGCTTCTGTTTAAATTTCTTCCTTGCTTCTTTCCTTCCTTTCTCTCTCTCTCTCTCTCCCTCCCTCCCTCCCCCCCTCTTTCTCTCTCTCTCTCTCTCTCTCTCTCTCTCTCTCTTTCTTTCTTTCTTTTTGTTGCAACTTCTCTAAGAGATAGAATTCCTCTATACAGTCTGATGAAGTGTATGCCCCAGGAAGGGACATACACAGAGGAGGACATGTTACATAGGAAAAGGGCAAGCTATTAACAGAGCAATGAAAAACGTCTCATGCAATTGCCAATAGTTCACAAATTCCCACGAGGACATATTCATTACTAATAGTAGGCTAAGATACTGTAACCCACTGCATAACCATAATAATGAAAACAAAAGAAACACAATTCAAATATAGGTGGGGTTTAGTTTCAAGAAAATTATTTATTTGCTCTCTATCCATCAAAGCAGATTATTTCAGGAGGAAAGGAGGATGGCATCTGTATTTCAAATAGATTTTCTACAATGTTTCTTCCAGTTGAGTTTTTATGTTGCATTTAAGTGTATTATGACCCATTACAGACACACCGAGGGCAAAGACATCAAGCAAATTTGAGTAGTATCTGCCCACAGAAAATACAGAGGAATGAAGACAGTCATTGAGATGGAAATGCAAGCTAAAGGAAGAAAAAAAATCTGTTTGCAAAATATTGTTTTCCTACATTTTTAAGAATGTTTCAGTTGTGTGATAGGAAGAACGCATGTAGCTAGATTATCACCATTCATAATCCAGAATGATTGTTTACCTATATGGTCAGAATGTTTGGAAAGGGCACCCATTCTTATAAGTTACATGAAGATAGTTCAAGTCCCTGTAAGTCCCTTCTCTGGGCTAAAGCTTCCTCATTCTTTTAACTTCGCTTCGAAGGACAATTTCCGGCCTATCTTTGTGTCAGTTGCCCTCTTCACAACACTTTCCCTTTGTTCCCGTCCCTGCTCATGGATGCAGTAAGTGGCTCTAGAGTCTAGGTATGGTCTTTCTCTGTGGTTTGCATCCACTCTTCACAACAGACAGGGTGCCCTCGATCACTGAGACCTCAAGCGGTAAAGATGTGAGTTAGAAGCACAGAAATTTCACACACTCGGTGGCAGTTTCTTTTAGCTATGCTGTTGTATGAAAAAAATTCAGTAACATACATGTAAGCATTATCTGTCAGGTGGGGAGTGGCGGAGCAAACGTTGAGACCCACTACTTCATTTATAAAGTCACCTATCTGCACACAGATGTTATATTTCCTTTGTAGCCTAAGATTACTCTACAGGTTTCAAATATCCTCCCTACACTGTTGATGAGCAGTAAACCTGTGTCAATTAAAACGCTGCTAACCAATCCTTCCCATTTTGTTTATGCAAATTATATTAACGACTGACAAACAGAAGTTTCATTTACTGAAATCACTTCATCAGTCCCATTTTCCAAGACTTTTAAACTCTTTGTTGTTTCATAGATGCTATTAGGAATTGCTGCACTGTTTAGACATTCATCAACTTGACATGAATGCTATATCTTTAGTTACGATGCTGATAAAGCTGTCTGATAGAGCAGGGCCAAGTGCAGAACCATGTTACTTAACACTACAGGACAACTCTCCATCTTCACTGGGTTGACACTGATCCCAGAGGAGGCTGCACAGTGTGGTAATAAGTATCTGATTCAGGATTTAAGAGAAACAGTTTTAATACCAGTTGTGCCACTACTGTGTGTATATGCGGTGGGGAGGTATGTGACATCAACTGAGGGACTCAATCTTTTCTATACTCCTATTTCACCGTTTATGAAAGAATCATAGAACTATTAGTGTTTGCAGGATCACAGGCAATTACGTACTCTAATATCCTTTTAATATAGATGTGGAAATAGATCCCAGAATAGGTCCAAAATGGCTACATAACTTCTCTTTCACATAGAAAGAGAAGATGGTGCTCTCTTTTCCATTTTATATCACAGTAAATCAGAAAAATTATGAGAACATGAAATAGTTTCCAACCAGATTGCTTCAATACAGTTTGCAGCTACCATGGCTCCTAGATGCCCCACGTGAAAACGTGACCATGGAAGAAAACAGTATAACAAGATGATGAACCAGAGCTACAGTATAGTAAGCACTGGCATTGGCCCCAGTATGGAGTAAAAAAGAAGAAAAAAAAAAAGATTTTAAAAGTCCATTTATTTCTATATCTTCCTCCCCTACTAGTCCCCATTTTTTTATTTTGTTTTAATCAAAGCATCATGGAAGATAATTACTTGGAAAAAGAATTATCTGGGCACTAAACCTCCAAGTCTCCAATACACACACTACTATATATGAGATAGATAAACAACAAGGGCCTACTGTATAGCACAGGGACCTCTGCTCAATATTCGGTAATAACCTATGTGGGAAAAGAATCTGAAAAATAATATATATATATATATACATACACAAACACATATTGTATATATATATACACATATACATATATATAACCGAATGACTTTGCTGTACACCTGAAACTAACACATTGTAAATCAATGATACTTCAATTAAAAAAATTTTTTTTAAATAAAAAAAAATAAAGATAAGGATTAAAAATAAATAAATAAAAATTAAAAACAAGGGGGATAATTAGCTCCTTCCTAAGATTACTAATGGGATAAAATTGCTGAATGCAATTTTGGTTAAAGCACTTAAACAGTACCTAGGAGACACTGAGCCTTTCAGACAGTTTAGCTATTGCTATACTTTCCTGGTGCGGACCCTCCAAGTTCTTTCTGTACTCTTACTCCTATTCAGTCTACTCCAAGAGCATTTTTTGGAAAGAGTTAGGGAGTAATTCATATAATGGCTTGGTGGGGAAAATGCTCTGTGCTTATATGGAAACGTGATTCTCTGCTGGTCTAAGGTGTCAAATCAAAGGTTTCAAAAGGAGATTTGCCTCGTTTGTCCTCTGACTCCATCCTGTGATTACTAATGAAGATCCTGGGCTGACAGGGGCAAGAGGCTGGAGTGTCTCCGGGGGCAGAACCAGCCAAAGCCACAGGAATTTCAGCAGGATATCATTATCCATAAAAGGATTATACAAACTTGTTACGGTGAAAAAAATTTAATAAGCACAGTGTTACATTTTACATTTCTAACGTAAAAAAAGAGATTTTAAAATATTAGTTAAAATGAGTTGAACTGGTTGTCAGTTAAATGGCATTTCTGAGCAAAATGATTGAAAATTAATCTATTCTGGAGAAAAAAATATTGCTTAACACATTATTTTTCCAAAAATAAAACTGCATTCTCTTTCCTTTTAAACATTTGGAATGAAAACTATAGAAACTAAGAGTAATCAATATAAATAATATTAAGGAATATAATATATTATCAAAATTTTAAACCAAGTGACAAACTTCACTGATTTTATTTCACCATTACCTTGCTTTTCCTATTCTCTTATCACAATTTATTCTAAACCTCTGAATAGTAATCTCAGCTTTACTTGGTAAGAGAGCCCAAAAGAACAGCATAAACAATTGGATATTGATCCAGGAATACAGGATCCAAGAAACAGTTTACTTATTTAACTATTTACATTAGCCCTTTATTATAAGAATCCCCAAAAAAGTACAGAGTCAAGCAATTTTCATGATCGTTTAGAAATGTAAAATAAAAGCTAAAGTATTCTAAATGTGAAAGTTCTCTTACACGGAAAGTAATGTATACATATAGGTAATAATATACTATGTTATCACACATTGGTCATTACTACAACTTTGACAATTTGGTATCATGCTTTTAGCCAATATAAAATTATTCTTTTATTCAATATCTTGAAAATTTTCAGTTGACTTGAGGTGTTAATGGTCTCCATTGATGTGAATGTAAATGCTTTGATAATAACATGAAAGAAAGTAGCTGTTATATAACGTATTCATTCATTTTCATAGATTACCTATTTGGAAACTAATGAGATCATACCATAAAATTCTAGATAAATCACTAGCTTCTAGACACATTTTGTGGAACACCATCAAAGCTTACTCTTCAGAGTACCTAGCAGTATGTCCAATTTGTATGCACCATAGTATCACAGCCTGACATTTTTTTTTTTTTTATAAATTTATTTATTTATTTATAATTTATCTTTGCTGTGCTGGGTCTTCGTTTCTGTGCGAGGGCTTTCTCTAGTTGCGGCGAGCGGGGGCCACTCTTCATCGCGGTGCGCGGGCCTCTCACTGTCGCGGCCTCTCTTGTCGCGGAGCACAGGCTCCGGACGCGCAGGCTCAGTAGTTGTGGCTCAAGGGCCCAGTTGCCCCGTGGCATGTGGGATCTTCCCAGACCAGGTCTCGAACCCGCGTCCCCTTCGTTGGCGGGCAGATTCTCAACCACTGCACCACCAGGGAAGCCCAGCCTGACATTTTTAATGAACGCCTAGAGTTACAGCAGAGAAAACTCTGGTCCCTACCTTTGAGCCAGGTAGCAAAATGAGCATATGGATCTGTAACTGAGAAAGCATACACTTATTTCTTGGGTTATTATGGAACAGATTTCCAACCAAAATTGACTTCACAGTAAAAAAAAAAAAAAAAAAAGCAATCTTGGTGAGGGCCAAAGAAGAAACTTTTAGGAATAACTGAATAATATTTAACAATCTTTTTCACATTCCTGAAATAATTAGCATTGATTTTATGGATTTGTGTAAGCAATAAAGATAGGGAACTATTGCAGATAATGAGCAAACCAGTCAAAAATTACTTACTTGGTTGGATAAGTTTGAAGTAGGATAAAAAATCCTTTCATCCTCCTAAACTGCAACATTTTGACCCTATCCTCTCTGGCAGAAGTTTACAGCTTCTGCCTTCTTCTCACCATTAAAATACTGTCATGATAACCAGTGTCACAGAGCAATAGCTAAAGTCTTTAAAAGAAACTCATTAGAATACTTAAACTGGTTTGAATACCAGGGCTGTGTGTTTTAGAAGTAGGACAAATCTCTTGGACTTCCCTGGTGGCGCAGGGGTTAAGAATCCACCTGCCATCCACCTGCCAATGCAGGGGACATGGGTTCCATTCCTGGTCCGGGAAAATCCCACATGCCGTGGAACAACTAAGCCCGTGCGCCACAACTACTGAGCCTGCGCTCTACAGCCTGCGTGCCACGCTACTGAGCCCGTGTGCCACAACTACTGAAGCCCACACACCTAGAGCCTGTGCTCCGCAGCAAGAGAAGCCACTGTGATGAGAAGCCCACACACCACAACGAAGAGTAGTTCCCGCTAGCTGCAACTAGAGAAAGCCCACGCACAGCAACGAAGACCCAACACAGCCCAAAATAAATAAATTAAAATACATACATGCATACATACATAAAGTTAAAATGATACTTTAAATTAAAAAAGCAGGGCAAGCCTTAAGAAAATAATTAAGGCCAATCTATAGCTCCAAATGGTTCACAGAGATGTACCAACTTATTATTATTTTTTTTTTTGATGGTATGTGGGCCTCTCACTGCTGTGGCCTCTCCCGCTGCGGAGCACAGGCTCCAGACGCGCAGGCCCAGCGGCCATGGCTCAACGGGCCCAGCCGCTCCGCGGCATGTGGGATCTTCCTGGACCGGGGCACAACCCGTGTCCCCTGCATCGGCAGGCGGACTCTCAACCACTGCGCCACCAGGGAAGCCCCCATGCCCAAACTTTTTAAAGGACTCTAGCTTATGTATCTTCTTATTCCCTGCAATAACTTCACATTGAGATGGAAACTATGCCAATTATTTTCTTCTTCTCTTGTCTCACCATTAACTGAAACACAGTCATTGTAGAAAACTATTATGGGGATTGGTTGTACTTATCATTAGGGATGCCAAAGGATAATTATGTTTAGGAGATTCTACATTATGCCACAGTCAGGTAAGGCTGAGTTCTCAGACATTCGTCATCTTGCTTGTCCTCCATAACAGCCAGTTAATTAAAAAATCAAACTAGCTCTCCATTAATTTTATATGAATGTCCAGAGCTGTACATCACATATATTAATAATTTTATTTTCCATCACAGTCATCTAATTGCATTATACAAGCTGCAAATACTTGAGGGTTATGTTTTGCACTGGCCATTGAAAATAATAAAATGCTACATCTCTGTCCTCAACTGTTATACCTGGGATTTAATCTATATTTTTATAGACACTTGATTGTTTGAGGCAGCTTTTATTTGTTTCACATAAAGCATTACCAAGATCATGAGGGTAATGGTGCAGTGTGGCATGGGGAAATGAGCACTGGATTAAGGCAAGTCCTGAATTTCAGGCTTAGCTTTGACACTGGATGTTTACTATTAGACAAACAAATTAAGCTATCTAATACTCAGTTTCCTCATTTGGAAAATGAAGACACTGAAGCAGAATATTTTCATACAATTGACTCGCTTAAAACTAAGATTAACTTATCACTGGATGTGAGAAACATTTGTGAAACTGCAAATACATCAGTGGTTCCCAGACTGAGCTGCTCTTCTTGTCCATTACCTGAGATTTAAATATTATTTCTCCTTGGGAGTCAGCCCAGAACAATTAAGACTCCCTGTGGGTGGGGCCCAGGCACTGGTAATTCTACTATACAACTAGGGTAGCACAGTCTGCCCCCAGGGTCCATTCTGAACCACAGCACTACCCCAAGTAGAGGCAAGTGTGATATGGGTAGAAGCTAAGAGCTTTATTTTCTCATTTCTGGGCATTCATTTTCGAATTCTTTAGCTAAACATTTATTATATGCCTTTTAGATGCTGTCCAATATGCTAGGTACAAAGAATGCAGAGATTAAAAAGTAAATAAATCACAACCCCTGCCAATAAGAAACTTATTTCAGCATATATTAAAAAAAAATTCTTGTGACTATTATGTTGATAGCAGTCCTGTCAGAACTCAGCATATAAATCTAGCTGCTATTGGCTTTAAAAATTCCGACGCAGCATAACAGATAAAAAGGTAGTGGCAAAACTAGATCCTTAATTCTATCCATGTCAGGTATGTTTTCTTAAATCAGAGGTTTCTTGTTTTTTGTTTTCCTCCAAACAGATTTTATTTTAATAAGTGGGATTAGCATACGGCACTTCAACAAAGTACTAAATGGAATTCAACTGGGCAAATGCTTATTATTCAATTTTTAAGACTGGACATACTGGCAGAACAAAGTTCTAAACTGGATTGATACCGGGATTTTGAAAATCTAGCTTTTTATTATCATAAAATACAAACAATGCTATTCAAAAGTAAATAACAGCTATTTTTAAATGTATGTGTTCATAAGCAGATACAAATAATAATGTATATAAGACCTCAATGGTGAATTTAGTTTTATTTTTTTCAGCTTTTACATTTGTTGCCATAATTTCTACTGCCATTATCATTTTGGACAATTTAAATTTAATAGTTATGTATGTTAATACTTAGGGCTGTGAAAAAATACAATCTATTGTAACTATCACTTTCCCAGTATGTGAACAATAAAGCGACATTGCCATAAAAACTTACAAGTTGGTGTCTTATAATGCTGTTGGAGCTGCTTATTGCCTTCTCATAGATAACTTATAACTTCTTTATGGTCCTTCAAACTATTTTTTGGTTTAAAAATCATACTATGAGTCAAAGAAAAGACGTTGAAAAGATGTCATTTCTTAAGTGATTGAAAACATAACATTTTGTTACTTCCTATAAAAGAGTGCTTTGCCTTTTATATTTGAGAAATTTCTAAAGCAATGTTTTCTGAATGGAATGAGAATTACATGGTGTCACAGAAAGAATAATGGGATAGAGTTCTAGGAATAGCTCTGCTATTGATTTTTGTTTGTATTATTAAAGTGTTCAGCCTCGTTCGTTAATCAATACAACAAGTCACAGTCCATATAACTTCTACTGTTGCTTCCTTTTTTTTTTTTTTTTTTTTTTTGCCGCACGCGGGCCTCTCACTGTTGTGGCCTCTCCCGTTGCGGAGCACAGGCTCCGGACGCGCAGGCTCAGCGACCATGGCTCACGGGCCCAGCCGCTCCGCGGCATGTGGGATCTTCCTGGATCGGGGCACGAACCCGTGCTCCCTGCATCGGCAGGCGGACTGTCAACCACTGCGCCACCAGGGACGCCCACTTTTAGATATTTTTAATAAGAAAAGATATTCTATCTTTTCTTAAACATCATAGAGGTTCCAAGAATAGATTAGGTACTTAGAAAAAGTTGAGGGAAAATGTATAATCCATGTTTATTAAAAATTTTTTTGAATGTAGCATGCACAATAAATGATAATCAATGCGAACCTTTTGTTGTAGAATGCACTGAAATGTCAATCAAAAAGCAGGTCCTTGTTAATACACACTATAGAGTCAGTCCTGTGTCAGCCTCTAAAAGATCAAAAGCGTAAGAAATAGTCCCTGATTTCAAAGACCTGTCAATTCATTTTGGAGATGACATGGGAAAGTAGAAAATAAGAACTTGCTGCTGTGTGATGTAGATTCTGGGTGCTCTGGGTGTGGTGAAGATGGCAAATCAGTGAAGATGAGTTGGTCCTGATGACCTAAATGGAGGAGAGACTCATCCTGGGTCTTGGAGGATGCCTGCCATCTGAATAAGCAGAGGGGAATCCAGGTGAAAGTGTACAGGCAGAAATGAGAATGGCATGATCGTGGGCCAGTGAAGAAATGAATCAGGAAGATCAGGTAGGTACTGGGAAATAGGCTGGTTAGGTAGGAAGGTATATATTGAGGCCTCAAAGGTCTAACCAAGAAGTCTCTAATTAAAGGCACAGAACACATTTTGACTCACATAGTCTTTCCCAAAATTGCTAAATAGCAGATGCACAAAGAAGATTTTACAAGAGTCTATCACTCGGCAGCACATGCTAGGAAATCAAATATGTACTGGATGATGTTTAGTGGAGAACTGAGAAGGGAACATGAAGTTTATGAGAAAAGAAGACCTACAGAGCAGCGAGGAGGACAGAGAAAGATTCGGTCAGTGAAATGTAGGAAATCAGGAACCTCTAACTTTTTATTTGGAAATAATTTCAACCTTACAGAAAAAGTTACAAGATTAGCATAAAGATTCTCTAAATACGCTCCACCCAGATTCCCATAAATCATATTGTCTTCTAACAGTTTGCAAGATGGGTTAGAAGGGGGTCACTGGGGGACACTCACTCGGAAGGCTGTTTCCTTGGGTGAGGAAGTAGCGCTCATGTAGAGCTTACACACAGCAGACAAGCAAAAACGTCTGTGGATATGAATGGCGGAGGCATGAGAGCACAATAGATGAATGCAAGAGGCCTTTCAAAGAGGAAATGGCAAGATCTGGTGGATGGCTACAATTGGAGGACAAAAAAGGGATACTTTAAATAAGATTATAAAGTTTCAAGGGTAGATGACCAAGAGGAGGATGGTACCAGCACAGGGGAGTAAATAGTTGCAGGGATGGCATTGGAGCTGGGGATGTGGCGATGGGCCTGGGGATGGGAACCAAGGAGGCAGCCTGGGGCTCTTTACTTTTGAGCTTCCTTATTCACTCTTCACTCCCAGGCTTTTCTTCTACCTGCACTTTCTCTGTTCCGCCCTATCTGTCAGATGGGACACCTGTCTCCTCTTACCTCAGCATATTCTTCCCTTTCCATCAGAGCTTATGCCGGCTTGGCTTATTAAAATGGTCTTGAAATGAAAAGAAAAAAAAAAGGCTTATAAAATGCAGAATGATCAATCTTACATGAAGAAAACACTCCGTAGAGTAGTAAAAAATGTGTCCATTATGTGCTGTCAGAATCAATAATTCCAATTCCACTTGGAGAGTGAAAGAAGCAAAAAATAATTCGCATATTCCAGACAGAGTGTTCTTTAATATTCTTTCCCTTGGGGCAGTAGTTCTCAAACTTTAGTAATAAGCATCAGAATCACCCAGGGGGAGTTGTTACAAAAGGTATTGCTTGTGCACCCCCACTCCCCCACCAGAGTTTCAGATTTAGTAGGTTTGGGGTGGAGCTTAAGAATTTGCAGTCCTAACCAGTTTCTTAGGGAGATGCTGACTGCACCTCAGGACCACACTTTGAGAACCATTGTCCTAGGGTGTGCCAATGAAGGGAATCTGTTTATTCTGCCTAGAAAAGAAGGTGGATAAAGGGATGGGATGCAGGATAAAGAAGTTTCTTTGCTAATTTTATTTATTCATCCTTTTCAATTTACACAGAGAGAGTTTACCATTAAAGGCGTGGAACCAAGAGAAGTTAGGTTATGACGGGTTCCCCAATATGTTGCCACTGAAAGCTTTATCAAGCCATTTGAGTTTGATAAAAGTCAGCTAATTGTAACTTGGCAATTTATATTAATAGAAAACAGAGATAATATTGCATAAGGAACAAGGAGGAGGGAAACAGGTGTTTAATTATGATTAATACGCTTAATTCCACTTTTATTAGGAGAGCACACCACATAATTACCTATACAAAGATCACTACTAATTGCATGAGTATATTGACTTACCATTTAGAAATGTGTTTAGACTTTGTCTAAATAAAGTGGATTGACTAAGCATATCACACTCAAGTCACGAAGGCCTACTTCCAAAACAACCCCGCCAACACTGACAAGGAAAATTTAGATATTTTCTGTGATAATTCATATTCAAATAAAAGGCGCATCAATCATTTTAGTAAACACTGACAAAAATCAGTTAACTACTTTCTTGCTTATCGGTTTCATGATATTGATTCATAGGAGATGTGTGCGTAATAATGTCAGCAATAGATCATTCAAACCAAGTTTTATTCTGAAGTGGTTTATATTTTAAATCAAGCATAAACCTGTAATATATTTCACCAGTGTTCCGTAGATCAAGTTAGATCACTACTTTTAAAAATTAATAAAATGTCTCCCTTTTGTCTTTGCCTATTATATCATATAATAATGACCACGATTTTACTGGAAAGGGCAGAACTGCCTCTCATTTTCACATTTTTTTTCTCCACGAATATTAACAGTTTCTCATTATGCAAAGGACTCTTTGTATTTAATAGACAATTAGTCCTGAAACTGAGTTTATTATTTTAATTATTAGAAACATCGCTTTGCTCACATACCTTAATGAACAAATCGACTAGCACGATTACAACTTTAACTGGGCACTGGTAATTAATTCCAATGATCTCTTTTTCAGTCTAATCCACGAGAGATTTTATAAGCCTGCTGGGATTCTAGCCTTCTGCCTGTAGTCTCCTTTCTTTGCCTTAAGCACAATCTCCCCAGTCTTCCACGCATGGATTTTACTCAGTATTGGGCTACACAGAAGGTGATCTGAGTTCTAATCATAACGTTTCTTTCCTATAGCTTTAAGACCTTGGACCATTTCTCATTTCTTGGCCTCAGCTTCCTCATCTATGAAATAACAGGGTTGAGCTAGATAATACTGGTGGTCTTTTATACTTCTAATTTTAAGGCAGAACAAATATTATAAGACAGTTCTCCAACAACACTGTTGAGGTCTTCACCCACAGCTGTAAGTAACTGAAAAAGTTCCAATTAAGAATAAATTAAGAGTCTTCAGCCCTCCTTTAAAGATGTATGGATACACTTGGCTCCAAAATATATAGTAAATTATTTTATAAAATATTAAGTTTGAGGCAGTGAAATGCTGATACAAGTTGAACAACTGGCTTTTTAAAAAGTAATGAGTTAGGGCTTCCCTGGTGGCGCAGTGGTTGAGAGCCCGCCTGCTGATGCAGGGGACACGGGTTTGTGCCCCGGTCCGGCAAGATCCCACATGCCGTGGAGCGGCTGGGTCCGTGAGCCATGGCTGCTGAGCCTGCGCGTCCAGAGCCTGTGCTCCACAACGGGAGAGGTCACAACAGTGAGAGGCCCGCGTACAAAAAAATAAAAAAAAAGTAATGAGTTGTCATGTTTGCTGATGTCTATAGCATAAATACTCCCACTATGGCTGATTTCAAGCTACCAAAACAATTATCATTGAACACTGAACATGATGTTAAGTTGAGATCATGTGCAGAGTTGGCGAGCTGTTATGAGCCAGTTTTAGGTCATGAAGACCATTAATACTTGGGGTCAGGGACCTAGTTCCAGCACTATTCCCAACTTGGAGATTTTAAGCAAGTTGTCTGACCTTTTTGGACTTATCCAAAATAAGATAATTTCTTACCTATCAAATTTCTTATCAAATTTAAAAATAATTACTTACCTATCAAATAAGGGTATAGCACTTGTTCTTTCTTCTGTGGCTACAATAATATATCAGATATAAAAGCACTCTGAAAGAATTTATCTCCTTGCCAAATGCAAATTACAACTACTATTACTAAAAGGGAAAAGAATCAGTAAATGCCTTTTAAAATAACTTTCAGGAAAATAAAGCTACCAACCCTTGTGATTACAATTCTTTTAGTTACAAGAAACAGAAATCTACTCAAGCTAACTTAAGCAAATCCAAAGGAAATTAGTCATTCTTGGGTCATTTTGAGAACTTGAAAGCAGCAGGATGGAGGTCTGTCTTATTTCTGCAGGACTTTCAGATTCTCTCTGGCTAGTCTTCTCTTTCTATGTTTATACGTTATGTCATTGCCAATAAATAGCTTCCTTGCCCCAAAGCTCCTCTGCCCACCACCGCCTGATTTTGGACTCTGTGGCTCTCAGGTCCAATTTGAGAAAGAGATGAAAAAATGGTGTGGTGGGGGGGGTGGTGTGAGAAACAGAGAGGGAAGGGGAGACGGGAAAAGTGGAAGGAAGAGGGAGAGACTGATTTATTTAGATGTTTGCCCACTCAAATAAATTCACTGAATTTGGCAAGGTATAGATACTTGTCTCAAACAGGTGTGTCCAGGGACAAGACTCACGTGTATCAAAGAGCTGCCTTATGTAGATACAGAATCACATAGTGTTATCATAGGTCCTTTTAGTGAAAATATTAAAAATCAATATCCTTACTCTTGGTCAAGTATTGGATGTTCTTTCTGGGAAGTCACCAATGTTTTCTTGAGGCCAAGGGCTGTTTGTCAGTAATGGGAAAACTGGAGAAACACCTAATCACCACCAGCTTTGCCTGGTGGCCATATTACGGTCCATGAGATTTAGCTGAGGCATGACCGCTCTTAAAACTTACTATAACATTAAAATATTAATCACATAGTGTAAATTCACTTGGAAATCACATCTTTAGGAGGACTGACAGAGAACCAACTTGAAAGCCCCATGCTGTAGTGAAGTCAAATGATAGCGTTGACACTGGAAAATTGTATCCGCAGCTGTTTTTGCAAAAGTCAGGGATGAGTGAAGCTGCAGATTCATTCCGTGAAGTAGCGTCACCTGAAATAATGGGAATTTTATGTCCCAAGATTTATTAGTCAGCACTTTAAACTGCAACTGGCTGAAAGTACATCCACCTAAAGTTACAGCCAACCTGGTGTGACAAGAGCTGTCACACAATTGGAAATCTCTCCCAGCTCCTGCTGTAGCTTTAGCAGCCCTTGCTGAGAGAAAAGAGCGATGAACAAGAAACAAATCAGAAAACAAGTAGACAAGAGAGTCATACTCCACTAACATACTGAACAAAATTGAGATTAACTGGTTTCTAGAAAATAGCATTCTATCTAGCAGATAGGACTAACCAGAGTCACATGGCCTGATCATTTTTTATGAATTCCTTCCTTTGGTCCAAAATGATGTCACAAACCTCAGGGACAAACCTGAAAAACCTTGACAACTGGCATATTTGCTCTGGTATGAAAATGTATAAATAAATTGCCTTAGATATAGAATTAAAAATGATAGGTCTGTTTGAGATGGCTGAATGACACTACTTTTAATTCTAGGTATTTTTTCTTAATAGTCAAACTACATATGAGATTCAATGATTCAGTCTACACCCAAAGCTTCAGTTCTCAGTATTATGTTGTGCTTTATTTCGTTACTTATTGAACCCAGTTATAATTGCCATGAAAATTTTGGTGATTACAGTTAAGATTATGTCAAAGAGTTACAGTAGTTCCTTAAAATTTGCGACTTTTAAGGGTTTATTGCATATTTCATT